>NC_057343.1:69060000-69692500 GCF_016509475.1 Prionailurus bengalensis | reverse complement strand
AAAGAGAGAGAGAGAGAGAGAGAGAGAGAGAGAGAGAAGAGAGAGGAAAAAAAGTCAAACAGATTTTATCTTAAAATTTTGTCTGATTGAAATTTTTAAATAGTTTAATATTAATAATGTTTCTCTAAATTGAGGTGTAACTTATGTACACTGAGGTTTCTAGGTGTCCTGGTGGGTATATAATGGCATGTCATTGTACTTTTAATTTGCATTTCCCTAATAACTAACGACGTCGAGCACCATAATGAATACTTACCAAAGAAGTCCATAATTTTAGTACCCTATTTTTATTTTTTCCATATGTCTTTTCTGTGCAGCCCATATATTTACATAATTATAATCAGAGTACATCTAGAATTTTGTGTCTTTTTAAATAAATCATTTTTAAGTTTTTTTATGGCCTTCACACTTATCTTTTAAAACAGCTTCTTAATATCCCACCGAGCTTGTGTAATATGATTTATTAGCCATTTTCTCTTGTTGAACATTAGGTTCCTTCCCATTTTCCCTCGGGCTCACTGTTGTCCAGAGAGGAGGAATACAGATGTATTGTCCTGAGTAATGTTTCAGTAGAACAGAAACTATCATTTGTGGAGCAGGATGTGCTGGCTCTGTGTGCTCGGTCCTTCAGATGTGGTTTTTATTTTGTTCCCAGTACAACCTGCACAAGTAAGTGTTATCCGTATTCTACAGATGAGGTAGCTAATGCTAGGCTACAGAACTTGCTCACGGTCACATGACCAGTAGGTGATAGAGCAGGATTTCCATCCCAGGTAATGGCTCCCATTGATGTATAGAAGGTTCCCAGTCCTGCCTCCTGGTTCTTCTCCGAGTCTCTCCTTGCCAGCCCCTGACCTCCCTTGAGATCTCACTGTTTCAGATCATTCGTGGTTCCAGTGCGCCATGCTAAATATGTTTGGCCCACCTGTTGCTTTGCCTCCATTTTTTTGACCAGAGCCATATATCCTCAGAGTTGTGCAGTCGGGAAGAGTTGGCAAAGTGAGTTTACATCACAGAGTTCATTGAGGTAACGACGTATGCCATCATAGCATCTTTCATTTGAAAGACTTGGAGTCTAGAGAGTTGTGCTTCTTTTTTCTAGCAAAGTGAAGAGTCCTGTCAGTAAGATTTATTTTTATTGTGATGGTGGGGGAGTGAAGAAGTTTTATCTATATTCCATTTCTACTTATTTAGATATATCATTCCCCTTCTTTTTGAGAGAGAGAGAGGGAGAGAGAGAGAGAGCAGTAGAGAATCTTAAGTTCCATGCCCAGCGCAGAGCCCATTGTGGGGTTTGATCTCACAGCCTTGAGATCATGACCTGAGCCAAAATCAAGAGTCAGATGCTTAACTGACTGAGCCACCCACGTGCCCCTCATTTCCCCTCTTTAACAGTGCCAGGGGTACTGGTCGGAGGTATAATAAAAATATACTCTGGTTTCCAATATTGTGTTTGTGGTCCATGTTGATAGATCATGTCTCATTCATGTCCTTTTTTTTTTTTTTTTGTATTAGTCGGCTATAGCAGCATAACATGAAAATCTCAGTGTCAAACAGCAATAAACATTTCTTGCTTATGAGTGCATGAGTCGGCTGAGACAACTTTGTTCCATATCACAGGTCGACTGGGGTGGCTCTGTCCCATGCAGTTGTCTTCCTCCTGGTATCAGCAGGCTGGGAAGAGCTGGTTGTCTCCTGATGATGGAAGAATCGACAACCAGCTTCAGTATAGCCACGTGGCAAGTCCTTCCTAACATCTTTTTGGTTTAAGCCACTTCACACGGCCAAAGAGAATGGCGGGAGTGGGGAAGTTTACACAATCTTTTGTGTGGAAATAACTGTGAAGGCAGGTGGCAAAAGGCACGGATACAGCGAAGAGTGAAGAGTTGGGACCAATAATTTAATCCTTTCCAGTCTTGTACCTTAAACCTTTCGGACGAAATAGATATTCGGTATATACCAAAACCCATCGTAGCTTATGCCAGGTTCCAGCGAAAACTGTGGTGTAGTCTTTTTCAGGTGTCTTCAAAATACGCAGAAGTACGTACAGCGGGTCACAGATTTTGCTCACGCTGTCCTCAGACGTCAGAGCAAGTGCAGTCTTTAGATTTTCTTCTTTAGTTATCTTCCTCTTCCTTCCAAACATCACCCAATGAAAAGTGGGGAAGAATAGTGTCTTATCTAGTAAACATAAGAAGCTTCTTCAGCAAGCGAGTCTTTGCAAAGAATTGCTTGGTTTCGCTTGTATTTATTCTCACCTGTCTCACCTGCCTAAGGTGGTTTCTGCACGCGTGGAGCGGGGGTGACTTCCAGAACTGTGTTAGGCGTGGATTTCCCTGCTGGCATTCACCTCTGTAATCTGGTAGTTAATAACATGTTATCTGTTCTCATAGCTACATAGAGCCTGGTAATTCTCCCAGGTGACCTGGTCCTTGCTGGTGTTCTGGAAACGCTTAGCTTCTACATTCGTCTCCGCCTGGCTCCCTGGTCAGGGAGTCTACCCCTGGTCTCTTGCTTTCCCCCCTCACAATGGCAGGACCAAAGTTTCTTTTGGCCCAGCTGCCTTCTGAGTCCCCCCCTTAGGGACTACGGTAACTTCTCACTTCCATTTATGCCTTGCTCATGCATATGCATAAGCATCCTCGGAACACAGAATACCGGGTCGAAGCACTGCATTAGAGTTTTGCAGAGAAGGAGAGCCAATAGGAGGATGACAAGGAATTGGTTCATGTGCTCATGGAGGATGAGGAGTCCCAAGATCTGGCACCTACAAGCTGGAGACCCAGGAAAGCCAATGGTATAATTTAGTCTGAGTCCAAAGGCCTGAGAACCAGGGAAACCAATGGTGTAAATACAAGTCCAAGGGTGGAAGAAGATGAGAGGAGAGGTCCTGACTCAAGCAGTAAGGTGGAGAAAAAAAGGGGGGGGGTCATGCAAATTCCTATCTCCTCCAACATTTGTTGTGTTTGCGCTTTTAGTGGATTGGATGATGCTCACCTACACTGGGAGGGCAATTTACCTTGAGTCCACTGATTCAAATGCTCTGGAAACACAGACACATGGGCAATAATGCTTAATCTGGGTGCCCCATGGTGCAATCAAGTTGACATAAAATTAGCCATCACGACCATTTTGTGCTTTCAGATTTACTTTGATGTGTTCATCTCCCGGGCTAACACGGCGCAACCTGACGGGTGGCCTCAATCTAGGGCTTAAAATGAGGAAAAGGGACAACCCTCTCACTTTCTGTCGCCTCTGTGGGAGTCCCCTAGGCCACCAGCACACCTTGGTGAATGGTCCCCCCGGTTGGGGGAGGACCCCCTTCTCCTTATACTCTGGATGGATTTGCCACACAGCTCTGGCCATCAGTTCTCGGCAAAGGCAACTGGAAACTCCACTTAGGCCTCAGTTATACATTTCTTCTGGTCCAGCTTTTCCCAGAGAGCCTTGCCTTTGGGATACTGTTGGGCATTTTCCCCAGACATTCATAAAACTGATGCCTTGACGATTGTTTCTATGATTTAGATTGAATTACACGAATGCCAACGTTTGGCCATTTTTAACCTAAGAGTGATAGCAATTTCATACAGTTCAATTCATGTATTAGTTGGTGGAACTCTGTGGGAAGAGGGAGGGTAAGTCTAAGACCCCCCCCCCTCCCCCGGCCAAGTCACACCTCACATTTAGAAGGTCTGGGAAACTGCTAGCAAGACTGTTTTGCCCAGGCCTGGAGGAATATGGGCCCAGCCAGGGGCTGTCAGGATTGCTGATGCAAGCTGGGCAGTAGCTGTAGGATTTACGCACGGAGCAGGACATCCATGGACCGCACAGCCTCTCCCCACACTGGGACTCCTAGTTCTGTGAGTCTGTGCTCCCTGGCCTGGGGGCATTCAGGTGGCGTGCAACATTCAGTCTGCTTGCCGCTCTAGCTTAACCCCAGAAGTCTGGCCTCCCCGGGTGGGGTGACGCACTAGGCTTTCCTTGTCTGGAGGTCATTGCTGACTGCACTGTGGAAAACTGCGACATGTGGCCAAGTGCACATGTGTGTGCACGCGTGGGGCGGATCGTGGCGGCAGGCAGGCCTGAAAAGCAAAAGCCACACGCCTTGGTCCTTTGTGCCTGGTGGTTTGCTGCAGGCTTTTGAGGACACGCGGGCACCAGTGTGGACCCAGTTTCAGAGAGAGCTCAGGGGAGGTCAGCCAGGGAAGGTAGGTAGGTCAGGGCACATCTGTACTCACAAACGGAGCTGAAATAGTTCTTGTTCCTGCAAAGGGATGACGCAGACAGGGAAGCAGAGCGGATATCGGAGCCACTTTTTAAGTATTTTCTCAAATTGTTTTCAGCTCTGGGAATGACAATTTCTAAAAGAAACAGTGCAGTGGCTCATGGCCATCTGATGGAGCCACTGAGGGGTTTTTGTTTAGTCTTAAAATGGGCTTGATCTGCAGCTCACCATGTGACAGAGCGGGAGCCAACCTCAGTGCAGACCAACTGGGGAGAGGCCAGTCAGATTTTGTGGAAATTCTGAACAATAGACTGTCTTAAAAGATGTGGTGTTGTGTTATAGTTTATTCTCCGGGGATATGTAGAGGTTGGAGCTGTTTACAGAGCAGTTGAGCCTAACTCCCCACCTCCTTCTGCCCACCCACCCCCACCCACCCCCACCCCCACCCACCTCCCTGCTACTGAACTGCCAGGCACCTGCTCTTTACCCTTCCCTCGCGCCCATGTCCCCAGCAGGCTGAACTTGGAGAGGAGTCCCTGGATTTCTGGCTCCTAGTGGAAGGTGGGGGAGGGGAGGAGAGGAGGAGAGAGGAGACTGTAGGGAGATAGAGGGGAGGGGAAGGAGAGGTGAGGAGCGAGTGAGGGAGCTGGAAGATGGGGAGAGGGGAGAGGAGGAAATAGGTAAGGGCAAAGGGAAGATGGGGAGGGAGAGGGGAGGGAAGGATGGAAAAGAACAGAGTCGGCAACAACACGGGTTCCCCGCCTGTCTCTGAAAGGCTGGGCTGGGCAGTCCCTGCCTCCTCTTCTGAGACCCCAGCTCCCGTTGGAGGGCTCCTCCTGCAGTTACAATTCCCTTGGGTCCTGGAGGACCTGCCCCCCCTCTCTCCTTTAAGCCCAGGGATGGTAGTGGTTTCCTGCCAGTTGCAGCCCCTGGCAATTTACCTGAGCCACTTTCCCCAAAGTCTGCCCCGCAGTCTTGGAAATAGTCTCTTATTAAACCCTCTCTGGGGGGCTGTCTGGGTGGCTCAGTCGGTTAATCACCTCACTTCCGCTCAGGTCATGATTTCACAGTTTGTGAGTTTGAGCCCCACATCGGGCTCTCTGCTGTCAAGCACAGAGTCTGCTTTGTCTCCCTCTCTCTCCTACCCTGCTCTCTCACACTCTCTTTCTGTCAAAAATAAACATGAAAAAAAACCAAAAACAAAACCAAAAACCCCTCTTTGGAACGGCCACCTGCTTTTTGCTGGAACCCTGACCACGTTTTCTAAGGACCTCCTGATACTCTAATCACCCGGATAAATTTCAGTTCTCATCTTCAGTGCCTGACTGTGGACCTGAGGGCATTTGTAGCTCTCTCCTCCCTGGGCTTTCCTTCTCCTCCTCATGGGGCCTGGGTAGGGGGGCGTGGGGGCAGCCACCTCCCTGTAGCTCCTCCTGGGTCCGTCATTGTCATGACCTTGTCTGGTCTGTCTCAAGCTGTCCAGTTCTAGGCCCTTCTCCTATGATTTCCCTTAATGATCTTAGTCACACGTAAGGCTTGAACTTAGAGAACTAACCCTTACGGAGTACTTCTGAGCGCATATCAGGTGCCGTGTCCTGTTATTCATTTAAATATTGAAAGTTTATTCAATGTGGCAGGATTAGTCTGAGGCTGGGCATTTATTACCTCTTTGGCTCTTCATGCAAAGTTGGCACTGTTGTCTCTATTATATGGATGAGATTCTGAGCCTTGGAGAAGTTAAGTAATATGCCCAAGGCAGCAGTGGGACTGCTGTCCTTTTCCTGCCTCCAAAGCCCGAGCTCCTTCTCCGTACTGCAACGACAATGGAGTGTGCGGCTTCTTTTACACCACTGAACTTGAGCTGAACCTAGCAGAACCTCTGCATATTCTAAAAACGGCGTAGTCTGACTTCAGGGGTTTGAACTGAAGTGGAACAAATTTTTTTGCTAACTCATTCATCAGAGACATTTGCCTTACTCTGACTTTGAGCCTCTGTTTGCTCCGTAATTCACTGTGATTCTAAAATTACCCCTGGCTCCCTAAGTGCTCTATTTTAGAGTCTGGTATCCTGACAATAACGAGATTAATTTAAAGTCAGAGCACTAGGATTTATTCGAGTGATTTCTGCTCACGATAGAAATTAGAAGTAGGAGTAATTGTTTGCATTTTCTTTTGCCCTAGAAGCAGAAGAGGCAGATAAGCCTTTTTCCTGGGTGTCGGGCCAGGGCCACCCCGTAGTGCAGCCTCGGAGGCTCAATCATCACTGTTACTCAATTATTGCAGCCAAGCTGAAGGGACAAAGGAGAGGTGCCTAGAGTATGGAACCTCCTTGTGGCCCAGACTTGAGTTTTGGAACTCAGCTGACCTCACTGGGTGATCTTGGGCAGGCCCACCCCTTCCCTGGGCTTCTGCTTCCTCAGCTGTAGCACGGGGATGATAGCGATGAGTCAACAGGATGTGTATAGTTGGCAATGCTTAGTGATTCAGGCCCTAAACCCTTGGCCAGCAAACATCACTTTGGAGGAGACTTGACCTACTACCGAGAGGGGGGGGGCAGGGTTGGGATCATTCCACTGGCTTCCCCCCATCCCCTACCCCTTTGGAAAGCAGAGAGCTGGATGCACCTTTAACAACTTGCATAAAGAGCACTGGACCTTAGGGACCAAAACCCTAAACCCTTGTCCCCAAGGACTGAAATTCAGAACACTCTCCCAGAAAGTTACCAACAGGGTAGAAAGGAGTGTGGCCCAGGTAGGTGGCTGGTGGACCTTGCCTGAAGCCTTGAGTTAGTGAAGAGCATAGGGTCCACGTGTCCCTTGGTCTCTGAGGGGGCTGTCCTGCATTCTGAGTGTCTTCACCCAGCCCTCCTGAGGGCAGAGTTGGACCTTAGAGGAAGGAGCTCAGAGGAATAGCCTGAGAGAGGGCCCTGTCTAGCTTGGGGTGAAGTACCTTTGACTGAGTTTCAGCAGGAGGACATGGGAGCAGGCAGGACTGGCAGGAAGCCCCTCCCCCCACTAGTGAGCACCCAGAGATTCCTGGAGGAGGTGTTGGGGGGGGCTCTGGTAGGGGTGGTGCTTTGGTGGAGGGAGGGGTAGGGATTGGACTTTCCTGCTGGATAAGGTAATTGGGTCGCCAGCAAGTATGAAGGTCTAAGTACAGAGCCTGATACATAGTAGGTTAAGAAATGTTAGGTGGCTATGAGTAGGTGCTCTGTTATTACTAGGAGATCTTGATGAGCAAAGGAATGGACTGCTTCAGTGGAGGGAACGAGGGGCATCCTATTGCACTTATTGGATTCTCTCAGCTTTGCAGGGTGTCGGGCCTCCAGTGGCCGTCAGCCGGGGCAGGGATGGAAACAGTCTGTCAAGTTCACTCTACACTTTTGCCTCTAGTGACTGTCACCTTGGTTCATTGCCCAGAAGCTTGGTCTTGCTCAACTCCTCCAAGTGTGATATTCGTAGTCTTAGAATCTTGGAAGGCACCTAGAAGCCATCTACCAGTGGTTCTCAAACATTTTAGAGCAGTAGAGCCTCTTTTCTTCTTGAATAAAATTTTATAGGACACTGACATATAAAGGAAATAAAGTAGAATTTTGCTAATAAGATACCCATTGAAGTTGAAATGTCTTCTGTCGACCTGTGTTAGCATCAATCAATGAGAACAGCCAAGGTGTTTTGAAAAATCCAAAGCCTCATAACTGGGGCTCCGGAAGCTGGTTTCATTCTTCTCTCGGGTTTAGTTGGCATCCGTAAAATTCAGGTCAAAACGCAAATCAAACCTCAGAAAGGCTCCGTGATATTCAGATGGCTCTGATCTAGCTCACTGGTGTTAGTCATGGCCCCGGTAGGAAACAGTTCGCACTCTCAAATTCGGCTGCTTGCAGGGGGGTTAAACTTAATGAAGGCATTTACAAAAGCATAGGCAGTGCTAACAAGCCTGTGCTTGCTAGGATGGTGGGATCCCCCAGGGTTAGTGACCGTGGCATGGTTACCCCAGCAGACCGGTGGGCCAGCTGAGGAAAAAGTTACCAGCAGCTGGGAGAAGAAGAATGGACAGAGGGCTGCCCCAAGAGAGAAGGGACCTTCGGGAGACCCTGCAGGAAAGAGAAGGGGGTAGATACCCAATCTCACTCTCCTTCCTTCTAATCACCTCCTGTGACTGCAGGGCCCCAAACAGAAGGTAGAGGGCAAAAGAGACTCATGGAATTCCTACAAGCCAGCCTCCCAGGACAGAAGGCGGGATGGAGAAAGATGGAGAGGGAGGTTAGAGGAGACAGTGAACACCATCCGGGACAGCCCTGCTTCCGTTTTTAAAGATTGTAAGAACGAAGGCTCAGGGTGTTTACATGACCTGCCAAGGTCACGGAGTTAGGGGCAACAATAGGAAATCAAGTCCTCCGATTCCAGTTTAACACTCTTTCCAACCATACTATTTCATCCCACTAGTCCAAGGACGATTCTA
Organism: Prionailurus bengalensis; assembly: GCF_016509475.1. Taxonomy (NCBI): domain Eukaryota; kingdom Metazoa; phylum Chordata; class Mammalia; order Carnivora; family Felidae; genus Prionailurus; species Prionailurus bengalensis. Next base: position 69,683,814 of record NC_057343.1, on the reverse strand, counting down.
GGTTTAGAAATGCTAATGTCATCCACTGGATTTCTGGAACTGGAGTTAAGGGGCCAGGCTTAGCCTAGTCCAGTAATTTCCTTTCCTGGGGTCAACTGTGATCCACTGTTGCTGTGTAGTTCTGTGCACGTCTGAAGACAAACCATAAGTATCTAGGGAGATAGCATGGCACGGAGCTCTTTGGAACTTCTGCCCCATGCTCTCAGGTCAGTCACTTTCTCAGAAAGGGCAGGAAGAACGTCAGCCCGATGACATAAGGGAACACACGGAACGTGGGTACTAATGCCGGCCCAGAAATATCCAAGGGGACTCGTGTCTATGGAAGCTGAACAGCTGCACCGAGCTCTTGGATCCCTGGTGACATCTGTGCTATATTCAGCATGCCTCCCAAAGGTTCTACCCTTGGCCTGCTTCTCATAGAACGTTTGGCTTTAGAAGAATCTCTTCTAAAAAAACGTTCTCAGCAACATGGCAGACAGCAACTATTGCCTAGTACCCTTCCCTATGGTGCAGGGCAATCAGTGGGGTGGATCCCTTGACCTTGAACTCCAAGTCATTCGCGGTTTGAAGTAGGTTATGTGTAGTTGGGGTCTTACAATTCCTTTGACTTAGCTGGACACTGGACAAACAAGCTTTGTGGTGAACACTGTTTACTTATTGATGGTTTAGGGCATAGCAGTCAACTCACAAAGAAACCACAGGAGCCAGAATCTTTGTGAACCCTAAGCGTCTTGGGTATTCCCTCACCATGGGTAGCCACTATGTGGCGGTTACTCGCAGCCAACTCCACCCAACGTTTCCTGGATGCATTCCCATCTCGAGTGCCAAATGCACTCCTTCTCCTTGGTTGATGCTCCTCCCCATGTTGTGAGTTGCCTACAGTTTACTGATAAGCAATTTACTCAGGCATGGTTGATTGAGGCATAGATATAAACTGCATTTTTCTTTCATGGAATGTTCAGGCACTTGGGGAACTTTGGTATTCCAGGCAACTGAGGGGGACATTCTGACCTTCTTTCTTTTCATCTCTTCTAGGAAAGTAGCTTAGCTTCCTTTCTATAGTTTTTCAGATTATACAGCACCAATTTATGACTTCTTGCCTGTGCAGTTAACTCCATTTATCTGCAGCTGTACATGGTTTTAATAAAATGGTGCCATCCAGGGGCCTTGCTTTAACTTAGGAGCCTATGTAACTCCCCTCATTGTCTAGGGTTATAATGCAGTAAGCCATTTAAATTTAAATGGACTTGACCACCAGACTATTCTCTGTAGAGAACAATTTGGCACTGTGTAAGTAGGTCTCTGTGGAATATAATCCGAGAGAGTTCTGAAAGATCTCCTTACACAAGGCATTCCCATAAACTATTCCACAGGGTGAAGCTCCAAGGACAGCATCGGTCTGGTGCCGCGATCCTATCCACCGTGTAGCCTGTAATAAAGTCAAACAGAGCGATGGCAAAACAAAAGGGCAGGCACTCTGTCACGGTCACAGCTGGAATATCAGCACAATCAGGGTCTCCTGCGTATTGCCGTGGCTGAGAGATGCTATTTGACCTTGCACATATGCCAGGGAAGGAAAAGGGTGACTAAATTTGGGTCCCTGCTGTAAAGTACACGTGCATTCCCTCACTTGATTTAAAAACAAACCGCTAACACAATTAACACGGGGTTCTTCTTGCCGATTCATTAGTTGCTCTTCATTGCTATCTAGGACACTTAAAATCTTCTGTGATTCTGATGGATGAATGTAAACGAGCCACTCTATACTATAATTACATCTATATTTTAAATCTTTTATTTATTTTCTCCTGCTAATACTCCTGAGTCAGGCATACACTTTCCTTCTCATCTTTTCCAGATGAGCAAATGTTACATGGCACATTGTTACCAGAGGTCTGGCCTGTCTATTCAGCCAACTTGTAATTTTATTAGTAGGATTAAGATTTAGGAGATGTTTAATTGGCATATATCAATATAGTTCAGTAATATTTTTTCTTAAAAGGGAAGATTTCCTGGCTAGTAAGTGGCTTCTCTAGCCCAGCTGACTTAGAAAAACTTAAAAAAAAAAAAAAAAGACTAGGGGTGCCTGGGTGTCTCAGTCGGTTAAGAGACCGACTCCCGATTTTGAGCTCATGATCTCACAGGTTCATGGGATTGAACCCCAAGTCCAGCTCTGTGTTCACAGCTTGGAGCCTGCTTGGGATTCTCTCTCTCTCCCTCTCTCTGTCCCTCCTCTGCTCATGCTCTCCCTCAAAATAAATAAACTTAAAAAAATTTTTTTTAGCATTTATTTATTTTTGAGAGACAGAGCAGGAGTGGGGCAGGGTCAGAGAGAGAAGACACAATCTGAAGCAGGCTCCAGGCTCTGAGCTGTCAGCACAGAGCCCTACGTGAGGCTGGAACTCAGGAACCGTGAGATCATGACCTGAGCTGAAGTTGGACCCTGCACGGACTGAACAAGCCAGGTGCCCCAATAAATACACTTTTAAAAAATAAGCCTATTTTATTTTTTTGAGAGAGAGAGAGCTAGAGGGAGGGCATGTGTATAAGGGGGGGGGCAGAGAGGGAGAGAGAGAACCTTAAGCAGGCTCTGTGCCTTACTCAGAGCCCAACTCTGGGGTTGATCTCACCATCCTGGGATCATGACCTGAGTAGAAATCAAGAGTCGATCACCCAACTGACTGAACCACCCAGGCACCCCCCAAATAAGCCTATTTTAGATTCATTCTAGATTTACAGAAACATTATCAAGATGGCACATAGAGTTCCCATATATTCCACCCAAAATTTCCCCTACTATTAACACCTTATGTTGGTAGGATACATTTGTTACAATTGGCAAGCTGATATTGACACATTATGAGATAAAGTCCATATTTTTTCAGATGTTTAGTTTTTAACTAAAGTGTGTTTTTTTTTTGTAGGTCCCATCCAGCATACCACATTATATTTAGTTAGGTCTCCTTAGGCATCTCTTAGCTGTGGCAGGTTTTCCCCATTTTTGATGACCTTGATGGTTCTGAGGAATACTGGTCAGATATTTGTCAAATTGAGATTCTGATCTTGTCCTCACAATTAGCCTGGGGTTATACGTTTGGGGGACCTAACAGATGCAACAGAGGTCAAGTTGCATTCTCATCTCATTTGGGGGATACAACAGAGGTCAAGTTGCATTCTCATCACATCAAGCATACATATTATTAACACGATTTAGGATTGTTGATGTTGACCTTGACCACCTGGCTGGGGTAGTGCTTATTGGGGGTCTCTTCCATAAAGTTGCTCTTTCCCCCCTCACTATGCTGAGTTCTGTGGGAGAAAATCGCTGTTCACAGCCCACACTTAAACTGGGAATATTACTCTTACTCCTTATCTCCAAATTTATTTGGAATTCTTCTGCATGGGAGATTTGTCCCTTGTCATTCATTCATTATTTATACCAGTATGGATTCCTAAATATTTATTTTATATTTTGGGTTATACTCAAAAAGTACTTGTTTATATTGTTGATCAAATTATTTCAGGTTTGGCTCCCACGTCCCTTTGACATACTCCCATCATTTTGTTTGTTTGTTTGTTTGTTTGTTTTTAACACACTTTCTTACTCTCTGGCACTACATGATGCTCTAGAATCATGTGTATAACTCTTGCCCTGGCTGCCTTAGTCCTAGAACCAGTCATTTCCCTAAGGAGTCCTGGTTCCTTCTATTGGGGAATAGTAGTAGGAACCAAGAGCTGGCACTGGGTGTGCTCATTGCCACTGAGGTGTCATTGCTTCTAGGTCCTCTCAGTTGGCAGGCAGAGAAAATATATGTTTGTTTGCATACTAACCTGTGAATATGCACATTCCTATAAATATTGCTGTATGTGGCCACCTGTGTCCATATTAAGCTAAACATGACTTCATACTGACCTCTCCATCTCTAAGCCATTACCACATCAATCAGTCTGGTCTCCTCTCCCAGCTCACCTTTCTGTGACCTATGCCATAACTCCAGCAGCAAGAAACCTGGCTCCTGCCACCTGCCATTCACTCGCTTACTTGTTCTATTCCTGTGCCCCATGCACAGTGGTTTCAGAGCTGTTAACCCATATCCCCCTGTAAAGTAAGTTTTTCAATGAAAGCACGGTATTTGTATACAGTTCCTTTTGCCTTAGACCTCATTTCCAAATTTATTTAGGTAAAAGATCTTTCCCTTTCACCCCCCCTTCAGTGAGGTTATTTGATACAGTTATAAACACAGAGTCTTTTGTCATATTTCCTATTCCTTCCTGGAACATGCTGACCACCTAACTAATGTTTAAAACTTGTATATGCTGGGCACCTGGGTGGCTCAGTTGGTTAAGCATCTGACTTCAGCTCAGGTCATGATCTCATATAGTTTGTGAGTTCGAGCCCCCTGTTGAGCTCTGTGCTAACAGCTCAGAGCCTGGAGCCTGCCTCAGATTCTGTGTCTCCCTCTCTCTCTGCCCCTCCCCCTCCTCTCAAAAATAAATAAACATCAAAAAAGTTGAAAACAAAAACCTCGTGTCTGTTAAGGTTTAGTCTTTGTGTTGTATGGTTCTATGGATTTTTGGTGAATGCCAAAATATGTTTAGTCAAGATTCATGTATCTACCATTGCAGTGTCATATAGAATAGTTGTACTGCCCCCAAGAAATTCCCTGTACTTTGCCTCTTTAATTCTCCTTACTCCCCTCAAACGCTCAGAAACCATAATTCTGTTTATGATCTTTATAGTTTTGCCTTTTCCAGGATTTCATATAAATGTGATTACATATCCTATTCAGACTGGCATTTTTTCACTTAGAACTAAGCATTTAAGATGCATTCATGTCAATGTGGCTTGATAGCTCATTCCTTTTTAGTGCCGTGCAGTATAAATACATTGAAAAGACCAATTGTAGTACATCTACATATTCACTTATTGAAGGATGGCTTGGCTGCCTCCAGTTTTCAGCAATTATAAACAAGGCTGCTTATAAACATTCCAGTTCAGGTTTTTGTATGGACATAAACTTTCAAGTCAGTTGGGTAAATACATAGAAGCATCACGGTGGATCCATGGTAAGACTATATTTGGCTTTTAAGAAATTGGCAAAGTGTATTCCAAAGTGGCTTTACCATTTTGCGTTCCCAGCAGCAATGAACGTGAGCTTCTGTTGCTCTACAAACCTCACCAGAAGTTGCTGTTGCCAGTGTTCTGGATTTTAGCCATTCTAATAGATGTGTAATGCATTATTATTTTATTAGTTGTGTATATAACGGAAGCTGTCTTAACTGGTCTCCACTTTACGCTCTTGACTTCCACTTACAAGACTCTCAAATTAACAGGCTTTCTCTCCTTCTCATTTAAAACATCTGGCTGCCCAGAGTCTGTTCCCTGGTGAGACACTCTCTTGCTCACCTGTGCACTTAAGGCCCCACCTGTGGAGATTACCTAGCTTGCTCACCTAGAATCAGTTTTGTTTCTGCACCTGTTTATGCCAGACATATTTGTTATTATAATTACATAATTTGCCGAAATATGTACATTGATAAAATGGGAGGGTGAAATGAAAGCATGGTCTTTCTTATGGTGAAAATTTAACGGACTGCTTTGGGAAAGGCTTAAAGGCAAGTGACTAAAAAATGCTGTTGAATTGGGTGTGGGTGAGGCAGCTAATAAGGAAAATGGGGGGAAGATTCCAAACATCTACACTCAGATTTTCTACCCAGATTTCTTCTGGTGGTTTTAAAGTTACTCAGACTAGAAAACAAAGTATCATCAGAGATTTGGTTTAAAAACAAGAAAGAGGAGAGAAAAATCAAGTCACAGGCCCTAAACCCAAAGAAAAGGACTTTGACATGAACCACAGGATTTGTAGCACAGGTTTTGCACTAAGTGATGAATGGCTTGTTTGTTGCAGAAAATGAGATGGCATCCAAGTTTTGTGTGTTACTCATGTGGAGGAACTATCTACGAATCAGATTCCTGCTCAGAAATTATCTTTTATTTATTTCTTAAATGTTTATTTTTGAGAGAGAGCACAAGTAGGGGAGGTGCAGAGAGAAACAGAGACACAGAATCCGATTCAAGCTCCAGGCTGTCAGCACAGAGCTGGGGCTCAAACTCATGAACTGCAAGATCGTGACCTGAGCTGAAGTCGGACACTCAACCAACTGAGCCCCCCAGGCGCCCCAGAAATTATATTTTAAAAATTAAGATCTGTACATATTTTAGAGAATTATTTCCACTTAAATTCTCCAAGCAACTACTAGTCTCCATTGTGTTGGAAAATAGGATTTTTATACTAAATGAATTTTTTAAATCTGTAAGAGGGGTTCTGGGGTGGGCATGGGAATATAATGTAAAATTTAAGATGTCAGCACTTAAAGACCAGAGCTACAGATGAAATCTGCCCAACTGAAAATTCTAATGTGTCTAGAGACCTAGAGGCATTTTTCTCATTACTTATAGGCATGACTCTATAATAGAAATTAATGTTGTCTTTGTCATCATAAGCTTGCCTTGCTCGAATAGTGAGTTCGCCTCCTGAGCCTGAATGCAGCCTGACAGAGAGGGTTTTCCGGCTTTGGGCTCCTTGAATCTGATTTTTGGCTTTCCAGATACCAGGATCACATTGGTACATCAGCTAGTGGTCGTTTGACTAGAAGTCTGCCAGAATTGACAGTAATAATCTAACTTGAGTTCTGTCATGTTTGTTTGATTTTTTAAAATCTTTCTGTATGTTCAAAAATTTCTAAAAGGGGGATTTTGATTTTAGTAACCAGAAAATAAGTTTTTAAAACAATAAATAACCTCTACAGACTTGGAAGCGCTCTGCTGTTTGCAGAGTGCTTTTAGAACCGCCATCTCCCGTGACGGCCACAACTACCTGTCCGCTCCGTGTACTTTCTCTCTCTGTCCACCGTCTAATACTTTGGTCTCCAGCTTACGGTCTTTTTCTTAGTGATGCTCTTACTCAACTATAGACCCGAACAGTTAAAACCAGAAATACAGAAGACTGCTTACATCGTGCTCTGAGACCCATTGCATTTATTCTTTACTACGCTTTGAGTCACTGAAGGTGGTTTGCAACAACCCAGAACATACCGAACAGCCGACCAGAAAAGCCCGGACAGTCACGGAATGCCTAGAAGACCACACCCCACACGTCACCTTCTCTGACCTTGATCACGGGCTGCATGCACTGACCCCCACCCTTGATCATGTGCTCCCTGCCTCCTCTCCTGCACGAACCTGCCTGAACCTTTCTGTAAAACTCTGGGTGTCTATCTTGCGGAATCAGAGGTGAGTTATTAAGGCTTGGGCCTGCCACCTCCCTCGCTGCCGGCACCTGGAATACATTTCTCCCTTTCTCTTGTCCAAACCCTCCTCTCTCGAGTTTTTGGCTTCTCTTGTGATGAGTTTACCAGAATTTGTTTGGCCACAGTGTTGGCAGACAGAGTCAGGAGCTGTGCTTTTGATCAGTCCGGCCCCCTGGGGTTCCCTCGGATGGAGCTCACCTGTTCTTTTCCTGAGTCAGCAGTGGTGATAGATGGTTGGGTAACATTTTTTTCTGTGTGTCCTGCTCCATGGTTCTCTGACCTCCTCAAACCCAGACACCTTCACCTCTGCTCCAGTTCTATCAGTCTCTTCTGCCGTGGACTCTTAATCGGTTACGGGTCGCAAGCTCTTTTGGAATTTAGATGAAAGGTGTGAATGGTCTCTCAGGGAAATATGCTCTTTTGGAGAGCACATGATATTTTGCATTCAGGGTCAAGGGGTTCTGGGAACCCGTGGAGCCCATCCATTTGCTCCTGCCCTAGCCTGGAATTTCTCTAACTCTGAGATCTCATTGGTTGATCGATCACTCTGAAGCCACGACTTACGGTTACAAGCCTCCCTTACTAGCTTACTACACATTTACACATGGTCTTCGACTTCATCAAGATTTCCAGGCTTTTGCTTCTGCCTTTGTTATCCGTGTATTGGAACACACCGGTCTTAACCTCCTTCCCCAAGTCGTTTAGACACCCCTTAAAGGGTGTTCTGCACGTCCAATTCCGATGTGTGGGGTGTTGGTGGTGTGGGTTTCCCCCGCACCAACAAGCCATTCTCTGATACCAGCCGGGTGTCTGACAATTCACCTCAATTCTGACGCTATCCAGACAGATCGTCAGATCCCACAGGTGAAGGGTTCAGCCCTACCAGACTGCCTTTCCTTCACATGCCAATTGCAAGCCTGGGTTATCACCTGTGGATCTGAGCAATGGGTTACAGAGTGGAGATTCCCACGCATGCCCTTTGGGTTCGATTAACTTGCTAGAGTGGCTCGCAGAACTCAGGAAACCCGTTTACTCACTGGATTACTAGTCTGTATTACAAGATATTTAAAAGCTATGAATCAACAGCCAGATCAAGAGATACGGAGGGTGAGGTCCTGAGGAAAGGAGCTTCTGCTCTGGGTCTTGGAAGCTCTGGTTCCCCAAACGGGAAGCTCTCAGACACCCCTCATTTTGAGTTTTAATAAAGGCTTTATTACATAGGCACGATGGATTAACTCATTGGGTATTGATGATGGATTCAACCTCCAACCTCTCTCCTCATCAGGAAATCAGAGTGTGGGACTGAAAGTTCCAATTCTCTATCCAGGGTTGGTTGTTTTTTAATTAATTAATTGATTGATTATTTTAAGTGAGTTCTGTGCCCAGCATGGGGCTTGAACTCATGACCCCGAGATCAAGATTGCACACTCCACTAACTGAGCCAGCCAGGTGCCCCCAGGGTTGATTCTTCCACCAGCCCTCCTGCTTAAAAGCTTTCCAAAAGTCACCTCATTAACATAAACCCGGTTGTAGTGGAAAGGCACGTGTTACCAGTAACACGATACACATTTCACCTTTAAGGCTCTGGAGCTTCTCAGGAACTGAGGAAAAGAGACCGAGATTGTAAGGAAAGATGTTCCCGTTACTCTTCTTGCTCAAGATAGTCCAAGGATGTTGGGAGCTGTGAGCCAGGAACCACGACAAAGACCAAATATATATGAGAAATATACTTTGGTCATCTGAGTGATCAAATATGGATTGCTTGTAATCCAAAATAGCACACCACTGTCCCACATTTCACCTCCTTTTGCCCTCCTTCTTTTTATTCAACGATTAGGAAAAGTCTAATCCTTGACCTAAACCACTGTTCCCATTCTCTGTTATGCCCGCACTTCCTCGTCCTGCTAGGGAGAATCAGACAACTGAAAACATTTTGCCACCACAAAGGTATCATCTCCAATCTCATCCACATTCTTAAAATAACCAGCCATGCGCCCATGAACCCCTAGTCTGGGTTTTCTCTTCTTTTCTATCACAACTATTTCATGGTTTTGTTTGTTTGTTTGTTTGAGAGAGAGAGAGTGTGTGAGTCGGGGAGGGGCAGAGAGAGAGGGACACACAGAATCCGAAGCAGGCTCCAGGCTCCGAGCTGTCAGCACAGAGCCCAGAGTGGGGCTCAAACCCATGAACCGTGAGATCGTGACCTGAGCTGAAGTTAGACGCTTGACTGACCGAGCCACCCAGGGCTCCAAAAGTATTCCTCCTACCAAAAGTATTTCAAAATGTCTTCACTCTGAAGGCCTCACACGCCCTCCTGACCCTCAGGCACAGCCTTAGCTCTCTACAGACACCACGTGCTTCTCACTGCATCCACAGCTTACCTCCAGAAGCCTTCCATTTCTTTCCATTATCCAAGGCATTGAGGACGACGAAGATCTGAAAACAGTGATTTTCAAAGTCCGGGGAACCAACAGCATCAGCATCTCCTGGAACCTTGTAGCCTAATGCTCATGCCCCACCCCAGATGCATTAAATCAGAAACCTGGGGGTTGGCCCCAGGGCTCTGGGTTTCAAGAAGCCCTCCAGGTGATGCAGGTGCACGCTAAATTACTGCTACAATGATTGTCTTTAAGATGCAGCTTCTGCTGACTTCTTCGGCCTTCTGTCTTGTCAACCTTGGCAGCTCCATTTTGTTGTACCTTTGTGGTGTTAATCATTGCCTAATCTGACCAAGCTTTCTCTTCGTTCAGGGATTTGCAAAAGCTGCCACCTCAGCTTGGAAGAGCCTGCTGCTCTATAGTCTCCATTACCCCTCGTCTCTCAACATTAGGAACTTTAGGGACTTCCCACATTTTAGAGCTAATCTAGATGTGTGTGTCTTCTCCTTATTGTTTTGCAATAAAGGAAAGCTAAGTTACAACCCAGTCCGCGTCTCAAGTGTCATTCTGTGGAATTCTTGCGTATTTCTTTGGCTCTTGCTACACGGATGGGTCGTCAGCTGGGTGGGACACGGGAGAGCTTCGAGTCAGCAGGAGGGAAGGCAAGGCAAGCTTTGTGTTCAGGTGACGTGGTAGCCCCTGTGTTTCCAGTTTAGGATTTCACAAAGTAGCTGTCACAAATGCATTGGGCCTTCCTGGGCTGGATGGCTGACTTGTGTCATTCAAATCAATTCTAGGAGGAAGAGGTCTGAAGGAAGAAATTAATTTGAGAAAAATGACTCACCTCTTTTGGGTAAAATTGCCCCTATTATGAAGCCAAGCAATCAGCTAGAGCTAAGAAAATTACTTCCATGTGAGTACTTCACTTTGGAATAATGTGTTTTCTTCTGTAGGGAATGCGTTTCACCTGGTTGCACTGGAAAACCAGGTTCATCCATTTTCAATGGTCATTCACCAGGAATTTTTAACTTGATTAATTTCCTTATGGTTTCTACCCAATAAGCTAGCCCATTTTTGTTGTTGTTGTTGTTGTTTGTCTCGAACATATTTTGGTTCCCTGTAAATAGGAGACATACCTATGTTAGAACCTGATGGAATTCTTTAGTATTTTCTGTGCAATTTTCAAGGCTGGTGGTGAAGTTGCCTGAGACCTGGATACAAAATGAACACACATGCATCATATAGCCACTACAACCCATCAATTTGAGTTGAACTCACGATTTTCCAGTTGTTCCAAGCTACAATCACATGATCTTTCCACTCTGGTATTATCCTATAAGGATATTTCAGAATTTTCACAATAATGTTATCTATAAACTACAGACATAGAAGAAGAACCCATGGGGTTTCATATTTCGAAGCTTCCTGAATACTTAGTATGTAGCCTTTTCCAAGTCTTCTGAAAAATGTTGCTTTTGTATCAAGATATGCTCCTGGATTTCTTTAAGCATAATCTCATAATTTCCTTTTGTTTAAGATTAAAGCTTACTTGAGTAAATCAAGTTCAAATACAAGTTTCTACTTGTACTGTTAACGTTGTAACTGCATGTTCAGATTTTCTCATCCTACTTTTTGTCTGCTTAATCTATCAGTTATTGAGAAGTTTCTTAAATTTTCCTCTCAGTGAGTCCTTAAAAATTTTTTTAGATGTTTGTTTTTTCTTGAGAGAGAGAGAGAGAGAGAGAGAGAGAGAGAGAGAGGGAGAGAGAGAGAGAATGAGCGGGGGAGGGGCAGAGCAAGAGAGGGACACAGAATCTGAAGCAGGCTCCAGGCTCTGAGCCGTCAGCACAGAGTCCGACTTAGGGCTCGAACTCACAGACCGTGAGATCATCACCTAAGCCCAAATCAGATGCTTAACCAACTAAACCACCCAGGTGCCCCACTCAGTGATTCTTTTATGTTTGCTTTACATATATTAAGGCAATGTTATTCAAGGACACACAGGTGCAGAATTTTGATAACATTGGAGTTACTGTTAGGTGTTAACCAGTTTATCCTCACTAATTTAGTTGGATACAAAGGATATTTAACTTTATATTGATGTAGTTGTATTAGTCTTGTTTTGGTGTTGCAACAAATCACTATAAATTTAGTGGCTTAAAACAACATAACTTATTATCTGAAAAATCTGACCTGGGTATCTAGAGGCTACGATTGAAGTGTTGACAGGGCTGTATCCCTTTTTGGAGGCCCCAGCAGTGATCTATTTTCTTGCCCTTTTGGGCTCCTGAAGGCCACTTATGTTCTTCAGCTCACATCTCCCTTCTTCCACCTTTGAAACTAGCAATGTTACATTTCTTTGTGCAGGTATGTTCAGAGTCACATGTTTCTCTGACAGTCCCTCTTCCACTTTTCAGGTCCCCTGTGATTACACTGCGCCCACTTGAATGATCCAGGATAATCTCCCTATTTAAGGGGTGGGAGATTAGCAACCTTAATTCCATTTGCAACCTAATTTGCGTTTGCCATGCAACCTAACATATTCACAGGTCCTGGCGATTAGGACATGGCTATTTTCAGGGGGCCATTATTCCTTCCCAAAACAGTTGTGACAGTTTCTTTTTAGTATGTGTATAGTAAATATCTTTAGTTGTAATCATCGTGAGTCCTCATGTTGTAGGTGTGTCTCTTGAAAAAAGCATATAACTGGATTGAGTCCCTCCTCCTCTGCTTAAATAACAGATTTATTGTCTCACAGCTGTGGACCCTGAAAGTCCAAGATCAAGGCAGGATTGTTCCTTCTAGTGGCTGTGAGAGAATTTTTTCCATGCTTCTCGACAGCTTCTGGTGGCTTTCTGCCAAGCTTTGGTGTTCCTTGGTTTGCAAAGGCATCATCCTGGTCTCTGCCTTTACCTTCACATGGTCTTCTCCCTGCGTGCCTGTCACTGTGTCCAAATTTCCCCCTCTTACGAGGACATCAGTCATTTTGAGTTAGGGTGTGCTGTAATGACCTCATTTTAATCTAACAAATTCCATCTGCAATGACTCTGTCCAAATAAGGTCACATTCTGAGGTGCTGAGGGTTAGGGACTCCAACATATGAAATTTGGGGAGACACAATTTACTCCGTAACAGCTCACTTTCTTATTGTTGCACACTTGAAGTCAGTCCTTATGTTAGCTTTATTTATTTGCTTTCTCAGTATCGTGTTCTCCTTTACTTCTTGAAGCTTACTCTCTACTTCTGCCTTCAATTTTCTTCTTCCTCAACTACACCCAGTCTTGACTTGTTTGAAAGTGTCTTTCTTATGTCCTCACTCTTGGACGGCCTTTTAGCTGGGTCTAGAATCCCAGGTTGACAGTTAGTTTCGTGTGGTAATTTGAGGATATCATTTCAGTGTCTTATAGTTTCTTTCATTCCCACTGGGAAGTCTCCATCTCATTGGGTTCCCATTGGGAAGTAATCCATCTCAGTGTGGTTTCTTTGTAGATGATGTTTCTTTTTTTCTTGCTGGGGGCTTTAAAGATCCCTCTGTTGTTTGCTGCAGGTTTACTACACTGGGTCCACGTGTGGATTTTTTATTACTCTGCTGGGGATCCACTGTCCTGAGTCTGTAGCATCATGCCTTCCGTCATTTCCTGAGAAATGTCAGCCTTTACATCCAAGAATATTGCTTTTTCCCATTTTCTCCATTCTATCTCAAGATTTTTTCCCCCTCCCTACACACGTAAATTTTATGAAAGTACCAAATACATGCAAAATGCATGTGTCATAAGTGTTCAGTTTGATGTGTATTCACTAGTTGAACACCTGTTTCACCAGCACCTTGATCAAGAAACAGAACAGTCCCAGGATTTCAAGTGCCCCCTCAAGCTCCTTTCAGTCACTGTGTACCTCTGTGATCAAGAATAAACCCTATCTTCACATCTATCTGTGTAGATTAGTTTTTCCCAGTTTTGACCTTTAGAAAAATGGAACTATATGATATATACGCTTCTGTTTCTCTTTCACTCAACATTATGTTTACGAAATTCATCTATATTGTTGTATGGAGTTGCCATTTTTTGTTTAAATATATCTATCTATATAGATATAGATATATAGATATAGATATAGTTATAGATATAGATATAGATATAGATATAGATATAGATATAGATATAGATACAGATATAGAGAGAGCAAGTGGGGAAGAGGGGCAGAGGGAGAGAGAGAGAGAGAGAATCAATCTTAAGCAGGCTCCACACTCAGCGCTGAGCCTGATTTGGAGTTAGATCCCATGATCCTGGGATCCCGACCTGAGCCAAAATCAAGAGTCAGACGCTTAACCGACTGAGCCACCGAGGCCCCCTGAGGTTGTCATTTTATACATTCTTGTCACAGGATGGTACTCCATTGTGTGAGTTCCATTTAGAATTTTTATTAGAAACATGTTGGACCATCTTTCCTGTCCTTCATGTCTTTTAACCTCTCTCTTCCATTTTCCATCTTTTTAATTCTTTGTGTTTCATGCTATGTAAATTTCTCAGGTTTCTCTTCCTGTTCTCTAAGTCTCTACTCAGCCACATTGAATTTGCTGCTTAGCCCTTCAACTGAATTTTGTGTTTCAATGACGGTCTTTTTCCTAACTTTAAAAGCTCTATTTGGCCCTTTTAAAAATATGCCCATTCTGGGGCGCCTGGGTGGCACAGTCGGTTAAGCTTCCGACTTCAGCCAGGTCACGATCTCGCGGTCTGTGAGTTCGAGCCCCGCGTCAGGCTCTGGGCTGATGGCTCAGAGCCTGGAGCCTGTTTCCGATTCTGTGTCTCCCTCTCTCTCTGCCCCTCCCCGGTTCATGCTCTGTCTCTCTCTGTCCCAAAAATAAATAAAAAACGTTGAAAAAAAAAGTATTAAAAATATGCCTGTTCTTTTTTTTTTTCAGAGTGTTTATGTGTTTAATTTTTCTTCTGTGTTTTATTCATCTTAAGCATACTTATTTAAATTCAGGCGACTCTTAAATAAAGCTTCAGAGTATCTAATGTTGGTATTTGTTGCATATGCTTACTTTTGTTTTTGGTGCATTTTTTTCCCTTATCAATAATTTTGGATTGAGAACTGATCGTTCAGGGGGGTCTTATGTGTGGGACTGTAGTGCACTCTTGGAGGATTTGTTCTTCAGAATGATTTCGTGTATGCTTCTGCCGGGAGTCTCAGAGGAATCATAAGGTCGGGGCTAGCTTTCATATTAATTTCTGGGCTTGGAGGTTTCTGGATTATAAAGGCAATATACATTAGAATATATATATATATATATATTCAATATATATATATACATATATATATATTCAATATATATATATACATACATATATATATGTGTGTGTGTGTGTGTGTATATATATATATATATATATATATATATATATATATATATGGCTTGAGTAAGGTCCAAACTGTGGTTCTGAATTCTCGGGAGAGGTTCTTTTCCTGCCCAGAGTCCAATGCTGAGACAGATGACAACCTTTGCCCAATAAACTATGTGTGATCGAGGGAAGTTTACACAACGAGGCAGCCTTACAGCTGGGTCAGCGACTCCATGACAGAAGAGGTAGACTTGGAGTCTAGGGCTGAGTTCCAAGACTGGGATTTCAGTGAGTCCTCTTGGAGAAATGGGGGTAGGTGGGAGAGAAACTGGAAATTGAGCAAGGATTGGTAATGGGATATCAGAGAGGCAGAACAACATATGAGTAGGTGAAATCATCAGGAAGGGGTGGTCATGGGGCTAATTTTCAGTAATCTGACCTTAGTCCTGGTGTTACATAAAAACCATCTTTTTGCTTAGCTTGAACCCTTCTCTGGACTGAGGCAGGTTCTTAATGGCACACTGGCTGACCAGTCTCATTTTCAAAATGCTGAATTATGGCAAGTTATCTTTAGTACTATCCTGTCGTCCCGACTCTCCCCATCCTACCTGCTGGAGCCACTCTCCTTCCTCTCCCAGTTCAAGGCCTCTAGGACCAGGTTCTTAACCACAAATGTCTATGGGGAGTGAGTGATGAGGCAGCTCGCTCACGCTAATAAAATGAGATGGAACGGTGGCTGCAGAGAAGATGCAGTTTGGGGGGGGGGGGCATGGCTTCTCAGCTCCAGCTTATTGTTGTTAAGTGGAAATGCACAGGCTGGGCCAGAAATTTGGATTTTTTCAAAAAGAAAGCATTAAAAAATGTGAGCAACTCATTCGATTATAAAAATACTCTGTACTAACCAAAAACACATCCGTGGGCCATCGGTTTGCAACTGCTACCCTGAGCTGCCTTCCAGAATCTTCCAATTGCCTGAATTCCCTCATCCCATGGCAACCCCTATTCTCCCTCCAGGCTTACTTGTCAAATACTCTGTCTTTCCAAATTATCTGCATTCTCAATTCTCCACCGAATACCACATTCCTTGAATGACCATATTTGAACAAATTCTCACTAGTGCGTGAAAGATGGATGGTTCCTCCCAAAGTATGTTGGACGAAATCAGGCCCTGTACCCCTGGCAGTGGAGCCCAAGGAGCAGTGTCTTTGTGCATGACTGATACAGGAATATGGGGTATCAACGAGTGTGGGCTCTGCAGCCAGATGTTCCTGCCTCCTGGCTCTCCACTTGCAAGTGGAGTGATCCTGTCAAAGAGGATTCATCCCTCTGGACCTTGGTTTTCTTATCTGTACAATCGGAATAATAATACCTGGCAGTGTTGTTGCGAGGCTGTTTTAATTTCTGGTTTATACTCAATGCTTATTTTTGTTCAGATTATGGGAATCCTGCAGTTGTGGGAGCCTCAAGTGAAGCCCCTCACTGTGCCGATTTTGTAGACATGGAAGATTTGGGTTCAAGGGATCTGCCCAAGGTCTCAGCTAGCCAAACTGGGAATTCATTTGCAATATTTATTTTTAATTACTGTTTTTATAATGGAGTTGACTGTAATATCCCATAGTTCATCTGTGAGGCAATATGAATTAATTATTAAAGCAAGACTATGGCTCCAAAACATATCAGGTTATTAGAGTATTGGGAAAAGGACCCGGGTGCTTCTAGTCCTTTCATTTATTGTCTGTGTAACAGTTACTTAATCTCTTTAAGCCTCAGTGTGTCACAAGGAAAAAGGCATAGCAGTATATGCTTTGCCCAACGGAGTATTATTCTGAATGTTAATGGTACGACTTACTTCCCAAACCGGGGGTGCAAACACAGTCGCATCTTTTTAAAGAATTAAAACTAACCCAAGATCATATGTTCCTGACTCACAGAAAGGTCAGTATTTCCTTCTCGACCCCTCTCCAAATTGTTTAAGAACCCGAGAGTTATAGAGTCCTAAGGTTGGGGGTGGGGGTAGATGGTTGGGGGCAAAACCGAAGTTTAATCAGTTTGCTGTGGCCGCTGCTCCTTTTTGCTGCACGTTATCACCATCAGACCACGTCCAAGCCCCCCAGAGACTTTCTGCCATCTAGGAAAGGATGCCTCTTTTGGGAAGACACAGCCCTGTGGACGCTTCAGCCCTCACCTGCATTCCCGTGGTGGCCCTGGTCAGTGAGGACACCAGGTCCTGCACCTCCTGAGAGAGGGATGCTGGAGTGATGCTAGCTGAGATCTGCGACCATCACCGTGGATCGCTGAGGGAGGCTGTCCCCCACCTTCCTTGGGTTTGCCGGGACACGACTACTTGCTGCTCAGCTAATTCAACTCTCATGGCTGCCGTTCGAGGAGGCACCTGGGGAGCACTCGGGTGATCTCCTCCTTCTCTCTGGACAGCCACACACTTCACTCTCAGAATGCAGAAAGTCAGAGATCTGCCCTTTTTGTGAACTCCAGGACAATCTGCCCTCCTCACTCCTCCCCTTATTTTAGAGCCCTGCTGGTGACTTAGCCAGCCATTCTTGAATCAAGAATTTCAAAAACGTGCTATGATTGAATGACACAAAAATGCAAGTTAATGGGAAAAAGACAGTCTCTTGAACAAATGGCACTGGGAAAATTGGGCAGCTATATGCAGAAGAATGAAACTAGACCACACACAAAAATAAACTCAAAATGCATTAAAGACCTAAATATGAGACACGAAACCATACAATTCCAAGAAGAGAATGTAGGCATCTCTATGACATTAGCCATAGAAACATTTTTTAAAGATATGTCCCCTTTGGCAAAGTTAAGCTATTGGGAATATTTCAAAATAAAAAGCTTTTGCACAGCATAGAAAATCATCAATAAAACAAAAAGATAACCCACTGAATGAAGAAGATATTTGCAAATGATACATCCAATAAGGGGCTAACACCCCAAGTATATAAAGAACTTGTACAACTCATCACCAGAAAATCAAATGATCCAATTAAAAAATGGGCAGAAGACATGAACATTTTCTCAAAGAAGACATACGGAAGGACAACAGACACCTGAAAAGATGTTCAACATCACTCATCATCAGGGATGCAAATCAAAACCACAAGGAGGTATGACCTCACACTTGTCAGAATGGCTAAAGTCAAGAGCATAAGAAAAAAACAAGTGTTGGTGAGGATGTGGAGAAAAAGGAACCCTTGTACACTGTTGATGGAAATGCAAACTGGAACAGCCACTATGGAAGACTGTATGGGGGTTCCTCAAAGAATTAAAAATAGAATTACCATATGATCCAGTAATTCCTCTAGTGGGTATTTACCCAAAGAAAATGAAAACACTAATTTAAAAAGATATATGCACCTCTCCACGTATTGCAGCATTATTTACAATAGCTATGATCTAGAAGCAGCCCAGGTGTCCACTGATAGATTAATGGATAAAGAAGATTTGGTGTATACATACAATAGGATGTTAGTCATAAAAAAAGTGAAATCTTGCCATTTGCAACAACCTGGATGGATCCAGAGAGTATATAGCTAAACGAAGTAAGTCAGTCAGAGAAAGATAAATGCCATATGATTTCACTCATATGTGGAATTTAAGAAACAAAACAAATGAGCAAAGAAGAAAAGGGACAAACCAGAAAACAAACTCTGTAACTATGGAGAACAAACAGATGGTTACCAGAGGGGAGGTGGGTGGGGGGATGGGTGAAATACATAAAGAGGATTAAAAGTGCACTTATTGTGATGAGCAGTGGGGAATGTACAGAATTGTTCAATGACTACATTGTACACCTGAAACTAACATCACACTGTATGTTAATTATACTGGAGTAATAAAAAGAGAACAAGTTAGAGTTCCCTAGAGACGTCTTGATACATGTGTGCATCGTATTGTATTATGATCTATTTCTTTAACTTGCAGTTATGCTATAAATCAGATTGATTGTGAAATAAGCTGATGGCTGCATAATCTTTAGCAGAAGCCTCCAAAGATCCGGACCTTTCAGGAAACTCAGCCGGGTGGATTAGCCTCGGCTGTCATTTGCATATGAACTTGAGGCGCTGACTCACTCTCCCAGTCTCCGGTAGCAGGAACCGGTTGCTTCAACTCTCAGCTGGCCTTCCTTGTGACATATGACTTAGGCAATCAGATGCTGAGACTTAGGGCCCAGCCTGGGGTCACGGACTGGAATTGCTACACCGCCCACCTGCCGGTCTTTCCTTCCTCGGCATTAGCTGCTTTCTACTCGTCTGAGCTAAGCAGCCCCCACGAGCCAGTGCCCCTGTCAGAATCCACAGAGCCACTGGCCCCACCGCTGATGATGATAAACAAGCAGGCTTATTTTTCTTTGTTTAGAATTCTAGCAAGACCGGCCAGTTTTTTCCTTTAAACTACCAAAGCTCAGTTAAATCAAACCGAGGATTAAGTGAAAATATCAGTCAACAAGATCAATAAATCATTAACTCGAGTGGCCCTTAGAGACCCGTTGCCTGGTTTGCTTTGCCACATGACAGGGCTTTCAGCGACTTCTGACGTGGAAGGAAGGTTGGTAATGGTTTAGCTGAGCGTGAATGCATGTGTTTTCCGCGTGCTCGGGTGGGGAAGGGCCGAGAGCGATACTGTACCACCACCTAGTGCTAAATACACGCACATCACCCACAATGCACACATGTGCTTCCGGAAGGTCGGTACAGCCTCCAAATAACATAGCGCTGGGTGATGAAACCTAAGGGCAACAGATCTCGTTATTCCTCACGCATGCCTTTTGCTTATTACTTCTGGGGTTTCCCTGTGGTGGCTGAGGCACAAAAAGCTTCAGGACTTTGCGGGCATTTTGGCGTGTCCTTGGCTTACCCGGCCTGGCCTGAGATATCACTGGCAACAGGTAACTTTTAGGAAGTGCCCCTGGCTCACGCTGCCAGGGGTCATGCTGCCATGACCACGGTGGGAGCTGGCTTCTTAGTGGCTCCCCGGCGGTGACGTGAGCCACGGTGTAAAGGTCTACTGTCCCATGGGATGAAATTTGGCTGGTGAGAAACAGGAGATCGGAGGGAGCTGGTGGTGAGTTATCACCCCGCCTCCTCCCTGATGGACTGTTACGACGCACAGTGTCCACACCGTGTCTCCGAAGATGTCCTTCATGACAACCAGAGTTTTGGTGGCGCTGTGGCCAGCTCGGTACTGGACCACCTTCTTTTTGCTTTTCTTCCTTTTGAGTCCTATTCTCTTTTTCCCCTTCCTCTTGGGCTTTGGGATTGCATTCCTTATCAGTGTGTTCACATCTGTGTTTTGCCTCAGGCTCTTTTTCCTCAGGGCCTTGAGCTAAGACATGCCCGTCTCTGAACCAATTACTGTGCCCAGGGTTTCTAGGTGTCTATTTGTTTGCCAGTGGGGAGTGAGGTGCTGTGATTGAGGTTCCCACCGAGATCAGATGTAAAGGGGGTGGAGGTCCCCAGAGGAATGAGCAGAAGGATGGGAAAGAATGCTGGGTGGATGGAAATACACGTGCCGTGGTCTGCTTCTCCATTCCTCTTACCACCTGGATGGTGTTCATGAAGCGGCCAAACAATTTTTAGGTCGTTAAAGACACATTTTCCTACCTTAACCATGAGATCCAACTTAGTATCACCACGGAGGGACCACCTGACATCATGTGCCTTTGACGTGATACGGTATGAGGCACACAGAAGTATCCATGAAAGAGTCTCAGCAAAAATCTTTGGTTTAATTTCACTTGAGCCTTTAGGGGCACCTGGGTGGCTCAGTCGGTTGAGCGTCCGACTTCAGGTCAGGTCACGATCTCGTGGTCCGTGAGTTCGAGCCCCGCGTCGGGCTCTGGGCTGATGGCTCAGAGCCTGGAGCCTGCTTCCATTCTGTGTCTCCCTCTCTCTCTGCCCCTCCCCCGTTCATGCTCTGTCTCTCTCTGTCGCAAAAATAAATAATTTCACTTGAGCCTTTAGATGTAACTTGCAAGTTATAGGAAATATAGGAGAAAGAGGGGCAAGTTAAACAACATCGCAAAGAAAACACTTTCAAATCTACACTGTGGAATATTCTACAAGACAACTGGCCTGCTGTATTCATTTTCTAGGGCAGTAGTAACAAAGCATCACAAACTTGGTGGCTAAAATGACAGAAATATGTTGTTCACAGTAAGTACTAGTTGGATTTCAGAATTTTGTTATTTTTAAACAATTTATAACAGAACCAATTTCAGTTATGCATTTTGATACAATATGTCGTAGGAAGAATATTCAACTTATGACACAGAGGAGGTGTGAAATGTGTTCTATGAATAAATTGGAAACTTGTCTGCTTGATCTGAAGACAGATTGGGACATCCATCAATAACACTAGAGAAAAATTTCTCCCTGGCCTTATAAACAAGTAAAGTTTTCTAATTTATCTCTCCAGGATGTGGAGGCTGTCAATTCTGACAGATTCGTGAAAATCAATATTTCATACAGAGTTTGAGTTGAGGTCCTGAATGATTATATTTTCGAATTTTTGAGAGCCATTAGGATTTTGACTGTGTTAAAAATAGGTTGAGGCATAACTTAAACATGTGTTGAAGGGAGATTAAATTTACATGTAAAATATTCTCAAAGACCAAAGCATCTTTGGATCCTGTGCATAAATCACTTAGATCTCACTTCAACAGCCTTTTATATTTTCCAACAACTGAAAAGTAACTCATTACTTTCTTTAATATCATGCGATTACTGTGGAGTGGAACATAGTGAAACTAATAGCCCCTCAAAAACTCTGACGGCAGGTACGCATAAAGTTTATGAGCCCAGAAGTCACATTTCAAGTAATGTTAATCACAGTGTTTGAATAAAAACACCCAGACAATTAAAACACCATTTGGTCTGCCTTTGCTCTGGAGTGCCCTTAAAAGAAGACTTCTGTCACGGCTTTATCTCCCTAATCATACTTGGATTGGGTGGACGCGAAACACATCAGTCATTTTCCTTCTGCAGATTCTTATAAGATGGATGCTAAACGCGACATTGTCTTGGTGTATTTCAGACACATTAATTGCATTTCTCCAACTCTTGGGAAAGTTAGGTAGGTTTCCTGTGGGCCACGTTTCTATTACTCCTTGTAACCTCACACGGTACTAGGTATCATTTCACTCACTTACGGCATAAACATTTATTGGGCACCCATGGAGCGGAACACTGAAATCTCAAGGAGCTGACAGTTTGATGGAAAGACAGACAAAGGAACTTCCAATGACAGCCCAGTTGCAAGAGTGTTCTGTTATGTAAAAAAGCCATATTGAGAAACAGCTAGTGCCTGGCTTCAAGGCTTAAAAACCTCTCCAAGGGGCGCCTGGGTGGCGCAGTCGGTTAAGCGTCCGACTTCAGCCAGGTCACGATCTCGCGGTCCATGAGTTCGAGCCCCACGTCAGGCTCTGGGCTGATGGCTCAGAGCCTGGAGCCTGTTTCCGATTCTGTGTCTCCCTCTCTCTCTGCCCCTCCCCCGTTCATGCTCTGTCTCTCTCTGTCCCCAAAATAAATAAAACGTTGAAAAAAAAAAAAAAAAAAAGAAAAAAAAAACCTCTCCAAGCCTCAGTTTTGCCACCTGTAACGTGGGAATAATTGCCCTCTCATAGAACTGTGGCACAGATGAACTTATAGATTGTGATCATCCACTGTTTCTGAATTTATCTTACAGTTTGGTTACATGGAAAGACAGATTCAATCAATCATCAATCAACCAATTAATATCTATCACTGTCTTTCTGCTAAGTTTTAATTCTTGGTGAAGGAATTTGATTCACTCAGTTTGAGCCAGGTGGCCACTCCTGGGTCCATGGTTTGTGGCTACTTCCGTACAATGTGGCTGTCAGAAGCCCACCCCTATGACTTGGGGGATTAAAAGGAGTCATCATGGGAGCAAATCCAAACCTTGTCTACTGAACTTATGGGAAGATTTTGTTGTGATTACCAAAATGCATGTCTCTCTAAGTGTTGAATTAACAGTTTATTTTTGCATGTGTCAAGGGCATGGCTATTATCCTGTGGGGTTCTGTGAACTTTTTTCATATTAAGAAAATGTTTTTGAATTTGAAAAATCTAGACACTCCTATTCTAGGGAAGAGGCATTTACACAAGTGTTTCTAGTGATGCAGGATTACTACAAAAATGAGAAGACACAAGAGTTTTGGGGATTAGTTGCGTAGCAATGTAAATGTTCTTTTTTTTTAATTTTTAAAAAAATGTTTGTTTATTTTTGGAAGAGAGAGAGAGACAGAGTGCGAGTGGGGAGGGGCAGAGAGAGAGGGAGACACAGAATCTGAAGCAGGCTCCAGGCTCCGAGCTGTCAGCACAGAGCCCGATGCGGGGCTGGAACTCATGAACTGTGAGATCATGACCTGAGCCGAAGTCGGACACTTAACTGACTGAGCCACCCAAGCGCCCCTAAATGTTCTTAACATTACTGAACTATACGCTTAAAATATGATTAAAATGGTAAATTTTGTTACGTGTATTTTACCACCCTAAAAAATAAAAAAAGAGAGAGAGAGAGAACACATAGACACCAGATAGACTCACTGAAACATTTCAAATTTCATAGTTACTTGTTTAATATCCATAGGTGTTGATAAAAAGGCATTAATTAATGCCATCAGTCCAAAGTGTGGTTCCATCAGGCTAGATAATGTAGATATTCAACTGACGTCTGCAGATTGAAGAAAACAAGAACAGACACATACCCTCGTACATAGTTTTAAACCCATAAAGAAGGAAACCACCCGAGACATTTAAAGTGTAGAGTACAAGAGATTATTCGTTATCACTGGCGGAGCAACTCCATGAGGGACGATTTTTAGAATATTCATTCATTTTATTAGCATTAGAGGCCTAAGAGTTGCCAGGTCCTGGGCTAGGCGTGGGGTACAGCAGTAAGCAAGAAACCCAGGATCCCTGTCCCCATTGACTTTATACTATAGCAAAGGAGACCATTAGACCAGAAATTACCGGTCAGCGTAATACGTGTTCTGGTAGCTGTGGGAACACATAGGAGAGATTCTAGGGCTTCCTGGAGGACGTGACTTGTAAGCCCAGATATGAAGAAGAAGTAAGAGTTAGGTGGACAAAGAGATGGAGGAAGGAGTGATTTAGGTGGAAATAATATGGTGCTCAGAGATCCAGACGTGAGACGGAGATGGTGAATTCAGGAAATCCAAAATGTTTGGGGAGTAGGGTTTGACATTAGTCTGGCTGTTTTCAGGGTTGAGATCTGCTGAGTGGTTGACGTGCGATGAAAGCAAAGGATTTAGGAGGTTGGTAAGAGATTGTCTGAAGTGAAGAACCATGACGTGGTAGTTAAATTGGAGAGGAAGAGAAGATTCCAGGAGCTGAGGAACTCAAGAACTAACCAATAACGAAGGATCCACTGAAAAATGGGAAATTAAGGGCCGTTTCCTAAGACATAAAACTGCAAAATGGGAAGCGGTGTAGTATATATAACGGTTAAAGAATGAGATCTGAAAGCCAACAGACCTGGTTTGGGCCCTGCTCTTTTTTTCTTATCTATATAAAAGGGTTATTATAATACCTATTTATAGGGTTGTTACAAAGTAAACATTAAAATTTTTGTTTCAATGTTCATTTTTTGAGAGAGACAGACACAAGTGCGGGAGGGGCAGAGAGAGAGAGGGAGACACAGAATCCGAAGCAGGCTCCAGGCTCCGTCCGCGCTGTCAGCACAGAGCCCCACGCGGGGCTCGAACTCACAGACTGCAAGATCATGACCTGAGCCAAAGTTGGACGCTTAACCAACTGAGCCTCCCAGGAGCCTCACAAAGTAAACATTTTTGAATGCATATGACCAACTCTATAAACACACTTACCTATAGGAGCCATCAATGCATATTAAGCACCTACTGCCATCAACTCGGCTCAGTAAGGGCTGGCTCAGTCCTGGGTGCAGTGGGAAAATGTTCTTGAGGATGGCTGGAAGTAAAGGAAAATTCAAGTCCGCCTTTTTAACTGTTATTCCCAGACTGTAGATAGTGCCTGCATATAGTAGATGCAGAATAAAACTTTGTTAAATGAATTAATGGAATTTCAGTATGGTTTTTTGGAGAACGTTTTGGAAACACATAGCTTAGAAATGTTGATACTCTTCGACAGATTTAATTTATGGGATCCCAAATAAATACGTCTAAATATGTCAAAGGCTGAAAGCACAAAGGTGTACATTGCAGTGCTAAAGATAATAGTGAAAAACTGGAAATAAGAGAAATGCTCAGTAATAGGGAACAGATAAAGTAAGCTTTGGCATATGCATTGTAAGGGATGTCAAATGTGTACAACAAATTTATTTGTGATGCATATATACTATTATGGAAAATGCTTAAGAAATAAGGCTAAGTAAAAAAGATTTAAACTGTGGTATTATAACACAGTGGAAATATATGATATTCCCTGGGAATATAAAAATCTATGCATAGGAAAATGTTAGAAAATATGCCAAAATATTGGTGGTAGGACGATAGATAAGTTTTTCTTTTTTCCCTTTACTCTCCCCTCTTTCTTTTTTCTTTTTTTTAAGTTCAAAATTAGATGACTTCTCTGTAGGAAATTGAGCAAATAGCTTTATGTAAATAAGACATCTGCCCATCAAATGAGAAAGAGGGTCTGGGTGGAAAGGTGTTATCTACTTTAGTGGCTCTAGCATTTTGTCCTAGATGTCAGCAGCAGTGGGAAGTGTTGCTGAAGACAGGGTGGGAGAAGAAAGGGAAAGGAAATGAGGGTGGGAAGGGAAGAGGAAAAGTGGAGAAAAGGGGTCCATAGGATGGGGAGAAGGGGTGCCTTTGCTTTCTGACCCTGGTGATACACTCCGTAATACAGTTAGTAAAAGGACTGTACAAGGTGACAGAATGTTTGCAGCAGATCTGGGTTGATTTCTCTTTGTATAGTCTTGACAAGCTGGTCTTTGCTGTGCTCTGTTCTTGGAGACTTGCTGGCTGGCTTCTTAAGGCTACTCAGCGATCTCTTCTAGGGGATCTCAAATTTGAACTTAACACCTGGAAGTGGTCAGACCAGAAGCTGAGTGCAAGAGGAATGCAGAAAAGGTGAAAGTCTTCTCCCTTTCCACTCTTCCAGGAGAGTAAATGTTTCTCACTTAGATGATGATGATGATGATGATGATGGTTAATTCTTATGGAGAACTTACTAAGTGCCAGGGCTTATTTTAAATGTTTTTATATATTAACTCACTTAATTCTCTTAACGTTCTAGTGCAGATGAGGAAACTGAGGCACAGAGAAGTGGAGAAATTAAGTGGCTGAGGTCACTTTACTAAAAAGTGACTAAGTGAGAACTGGAACCAGAGTCAGATCAAGAATCCACGCTCCTATTATTTAAAACATGGAGGGAGAAAGAGAAAAACAGAGAGAGAGTGAGAGAGGAATAAGTGACAGAGAAAGGAGAGGGGACAGAAGGGTGATAGGGAGAGGGAATTGAAGAAAAGAGAGATTGAAGCTTACTAGAGATGTGCCCACTGGAAAATACATGTCTCCTTGAAGAAATTAGTTGGTCTAGAGAAAACTGTTCTTTGGCCAAATTTCTTCTTGGCAAGCACATGTTTGCAGAAAAATGATCCCAAGACTTTCTACTTACAATGGTTCCTTCATGCCCCCAACTCTCGGTAATATGTTACTATGTCATCACGATTTAGGAACATTAATTCTTAAGCCTGGAACCTTTGGCTGATGGAAGTCTTGCCAAGACCATGGAATTGGTGGGTTTCCAATCTCTTCCTGTGCTGTGTGTTGGAGTCCAGGCAGATGGAAGAGTGGGAGTGGGTAAAAGGCATGGTAAGAGAGAAGGAGGCTTTGTATTTATTGACTTTCTTTGCAAATTTCTATGATTTATAGCAAAAAGAGTTTATTTTAAAACTTCCTGATGAATAAACAATACTGTTTATAGGAAGATGTTTGGTAAAATTTCCTTTAGTTTTAACTTTGTTATATTTCTATTACAAATTTGATCTGGTCCCTGAAAAAGTAAGAGGCCTACATGATACTAAAAATAATAGCTGAAAAAATGAAAAGAGAATACACATTCAAATAACCATTTGTTTAGCCAATGTAGTAACAGCAATGGCTTGACGGCTTTTTGGAATTAGCTGATTTTTGAACTAACTAGTTATATCCATAAGAAAGCTATGGTCTGACATTCTCTTCACCTTATTTGATTCTTGGGTCTTTTAAGTGCAAAGATGAATGCTCAGAATGTACAGTTTAGCATTTTCAATCTGGACAATCTGGTGGGAAAACTGATGGGAATTCTCAAACCATTAGCCTTTGGGTAGGATTGCCTTGTCAAAAGCTCAAAATAGGTAATGTCTTTTTCATTTCGTTTATCCCTTGATGCTGTGTTTGCTCACCTAGAACTGTCAAGTTTTCTTCCACATTTTTCATCAAAATTTGTTCAGGTGCTTCATTCTGAACAACATTTTAGTAAGGCCATTCCACCATGATATTAAAGGGATAATGCACCATGACTAAGTGGGGCTTATCCCCGGAGGGTAACATTGGTTTCATATTTGACGATCAATTAATCATATAACCAGAATAAAAAGAAAATGGGGAATCTGTGTATCTTCCACTCAATTTTCATGTGAACCTAAAATTGCCCTTAAAAAATAAAGTCTATTAGAAAGAAAGGAATTGTATAGCCATTTCAATAGGTAGAGAAAAAGGCATGTGACAAGATGCAGTATTTTTTCTTGATCAAAACTCTTAGAAACTAGGAATTGAAGGGAACGTTGTCTTCCTGACGGGGGACATTTTGAAAAACCTGTAGTTAATGTCATACTTAATGGTGAAAGAGTGAATGCTTCCCCCCTAAGATGAGGAACACGGCAATGATATCCTCTCTCACTGCCTTTATTCAGCATCCTGTTGGAGGGTCTAGTGAGTAAAACAAGGCTAGGAAAAGAAATAAAAGGTCAAAGGATGGAAAAGGAAGAGATAAAATCAGATCTTATCCAAACACTGAAAATACCAGTGTTGGCAAGGATTTGGAGCAACTGAAATGCATACCTCGGTGGTGGGGATGCAAAATGGTGCCATTTGGAAAACAGGCAGTTATACAAATACCAACCACACAAACCGTAATTCCGTTGCTGGGAATTTACCTACGAGAAAAGAAAGTAGGTGTCTGTACAAAGACTTATACAAATACATTTGCAGCAGCTTTATTTATTAAAGCCCAATATCGGAAATAATCCAAATCTCCTTCAAAAGGTGAATGGATCAACAGATTGTGGCATATCCCTATAATGGGATCAACAAAGAGCAAAAAAAATATTGATACACATAACAATATGGAAGGATTTCAAAATCACTAGGCTGAGTGAAAAAGCCAGACAAGAGTACATACTATATGAGTTCGTTTTTACAAAATTCTAGAAAATGACAAGCAATATATAATGACAGGAAGCAGGGCAGTGGTTACCTGGAGATGAGATAGGGGAGGAGAAGATGAGAGATGGATTTCCAAGGGGGCATGATGACATTTTGGGGGTAATTAAATACTCATTATTTTGATTGAGGTGTTGGGTTTTTGTGTGCGCATGTGCTGAAACTAATGGGCTTGCACAGTTTATTAAATATATGCAGTTTATACTATGTCAGTTACATCCCAATAGAGCTGCTATGAAATTAGCAAGCATGAAACAGAAGGTAGAGGAAGCTATTTGGGGACCTTTCCTGACGTTCCTGGAATTTCATCAAGTAGACTGTTACCTGCACTGCCTATATCCAAGTTTGGCCCTATTTTGGTGTAGGAAAAGATCTAATTATAATCCAGCTTTCCTGTTTAGGAGGCTTCTGAAATGTAATGTATTTATTTCAAGTGGACTGACTGTTTCTGTGTTACCTTGCTGTACCCAGTCCCCAAGAAGGAACCGGTAGGAATCGGAAGCTAAGTTCCTTGTTCCAAAATACCAGGGAATCAGGAGAGAGGCAGCTGAAAGAGCTCTTGTTTTTAATCTTATTTCTCCCCCAAATGAAATATATACCCTGTGTTGATGCTTCAGAACACTGAGAATGAACACAGATGGTAAATCAAATTTAGGGAGGAGGGATGTTCTATATAACTCCTAAATGCCAACTTCAAAACGCTAGATGGCTCCCCTAATGTATTTTAGATTGGAGTTAAAAATAGGGCTCCTCATCAGAATTATTGAGAAAGATGACAATCATTTTTCAAGCAGTGGACGGTTGCATCTATATGGGCTCTAGCAGCTGAAGAAAAGGAAAATGCCATGCAGACTGAATAAAGCACTTTTAGAGACTGGAACTTTCGGCTATTTCGTCTGCGATGGGGCTAATACACACCACGGAGGGCCAGCTTAATGGGCTGTCACTATTGAAGGATTCAGGAATACATTATACAAAATGGTCGTGTATTGTTTCAGAAAAGAAACAGTAAGTGTATTTTAAAACTAATTTAAAAACATGTACTTGACAGTTGGTGTTGGAGGGTTGCAGAATATGACACCCCAAAATATGCCTGTAGGAGCTCAGGACATGCCTCCTTGAAATATGCCTCATTGGTCTAGATTATTCTGAGCTGTAGGCACTTGAAAAACAGCAAATGCAGGGAGAAGCTTCAGCTCCTCCAAAAAGAGCTCGATTGTCATGGATGGGTTCTCTGGGAGTTTCCTCAACCAGGAAAGATTGACTCTTGTCACAGGAAGGCAGAGTAGACATCGACCCTAAACCCAGACAGACTTTGTCACAAACTATGGTACCTCCCATCTTTTCCTCTAAGGTCTTGCTAGTCTTTCCTAAAAATCATTTCCTCTCCCCGAAGAGGCCTTGCATCTCCCTCCCCTCTCCCTATCATAAAGATGGTATTTAAGCCTGAATTCTAAGCCACCTTGAGGAGTTACTCATTTTCCCCTGGCTCTTTCCCATCTTTATATGACGTTATGTGATAATAAACTTCTGTTTCTTTATATCTTGTTAATCTGTCTTTTATTATAGGGTCTCAGAGAAGAACTTGGAAGGGTAGAGGGAGAATTATTTTCCCTCCCCTGCAGTGTCACAACACTACTAACAGCAGTAAAAGCTGAAATGACTGACCTCAACTTGTACTGATTCCCCGAGGATGTTTTGGAAGCAGGAGGGGTGAAGCTGAATTTTCTGAGAGGCTGGGCATATGCATTGGCTGAAAGGTTAGAGAAATTGATGAAGACATAAAAAATGCAGGCTGTTGAATTGGTCGTTCTCAAATGTTCCTAGATGTGTGAATTTACCTCATTTTTCTCATCTGTAAGATGGATATTCAGTGAATGTTGGTCTGCCCATCCCTGCTAATGAGCAGATTTCATTCTCTTTGTGTGTATATAGTAGAAAAATCTATATTTGCATAGTACCTTATAGTTTGTAAAACACTTTCATATTTATGAGTGATTTGCAAACTTAAAAAAAAAAGGAATGAGTTTTTTCTTGAAATGAAACACTACATGGGTATGCAGGATGTAAGAAAATATAAAGGTGGGTTTCCTCTGGTTGAACGAGGTTGAAAATTTCAACCTTTGCAATGCCCCCAACTGTTCCTACACCTTCTTCCCCTCTATATGAGAACTTCTCTATGCAGTACAGTTGCAAACCTCTGCTATTCATTATATCATTTGAGCAAATACAGGACTTAGATGGACACTGATATGATAGAGAATCTTAGAAAGCAGGAGATTACGTTTACATTAAAATCACATATTTACTTCCTTAGGGCTTTATTCTAAGAGACAGCATGGTCTCTGGGGAAGTTCCTTGCAGGAAAGATGCTCTGCTGATGGGTGAAGGGATATTTTCTCCAGCTGGTCTGTCAGTTCACTGAGGGGATCACTTCTCTGTTTCCATTTCCCTGTCTCTACAATGGTTATATTAATTAATAGCAACCTCCCTTCTGTTTTCAAGGTTACTAAGAAAGGGATCCAAGTTCACTGAATGAATCATACACAAAGCCGGAGAGAAATAATGAACCAATTTGAACACGGATATGGGTGAAGAAATTTCCTTTTATCTTAGGCAAGCCAACATTTTCCATGATGCCAATTTTAATATAAATCTTGGTTAATGACTAATGACCAAAAGTCTTGGCTAGTGACTAATAAAATTGAGTTAGTCTACTTTTTGGATTACAAAAAACGGCAATTGCTAGCTGAGTGGCCCACAGGGGATTCTTCTGAATCAAATGAACCCTTGTCTTCCAAGTAGGGGTAATGTTCTCCCCTCAAGCCCTGTGAGATGGTCTTCCGGGAAAATAGTCTCAGCCCAATCTTCCTAAAGTTCCACAGGGACGAGCAGATCTTGTACAAGCTATGATATTTAAAGCCACACTAAGCCTGCAGGGTGCTATGCTATGAGAAGTAGGTTATTCCTATGACAGACTTTTGGTGATCTGATTCGGTATTTCAGGCCTGGTTTGTAAGGTTCTGAATGGGCACCGAATCTAACTGTGAGGTGGGCTACAGAGAAACCTTACTTTTAAGCATCTGATTGTCCAGGAGATGAATGAGTCATTACTATGGGTCTCAAACTCCTTCCTTCTGTTGCCGGTTTTTAGTCAACAAGGAGAGGACTGGAAGAAGCACAGAAAAGTCTGTCTGGGTGAGCAGGTCTGTAGAAGATTTGGTGCAAGAGGGAGGTGCTGGAACCTTTTGGTTGTATCTAATTTCCGGCTTAGGCAGTGATTTCAAATATCGTTTTTTCCCCTATACATTCAGGAAGAAAGGTGATCAGTTACTCATCCAGGACTGTGAATCCCCAGAAAGGAAGAAAGGTGATCAGGTACTCATCCAGGACTGTGAATCCCCAGACTTTCAGATTCTTTATGGATCAGAAGAATTCCAAAAAAAACAAAACAAAACAAAACAAAAACAAAACACTTTGGGGACAAACAGAAGCTTGGTGTCTTTCTGTTTAGCTAAATGAGGCCTTTTAAAAAGTGACTTTCGTCTTCTGTCACCATCATTTCATTAACAAACTGACATTTAACTCCCCTTACCTCTCCCTACATGGAGGGCGGATTTAATCTCCAACAAAAGGCAATCTTTCACATTTGAGGTTTGGCTTTGTGAAAAGACGCATTGCACAATCTTTGTTTTTCTTGTTTTGCTGTGGAATTACAAGAGCCTTGCCACGGACCAGCACTTGGGAATCCTAGTGCCCGAACACCCTGGAATACTATGGCAGAGTCTTTAGGAGTCTCTTTCATGTAGAATCAATGATCCCCAAAGGAAAAACAGTTTCAAGGGCTTTGAAGTGCTAACTATGAAGCGCTCAGGACCTTGTCATTGAGACATTAGACCTGCCGCGTGTTTGGCGACTGGGAGATATCAGGGATAGGAAGAAAGTAGAGGGCCTAATTTTCCTCCTCCATCATTGCCTTAGTGCCGGCACAAAGGGATATTTTGTCTGTGATTCTGTTTAGCATCCCTCATGTGACAGCGTGGTTCATCTCAAGGGTAGCTTGTTAATGGCTAAAGCCTAATAAAAGAGTACCAAAGACTTCAGTAGGAAATTAGGGCCTCCCATTCAGTCACTATTATTATCGTATTCTTGGTGGGAGAGAATCATTGTCAGTGGCCAGGGTGGCAGCCGTGGACATGGGGGTAGGGTTGCCCGCATGACAGCATTATAATTCAGACAGAGTCGGGGCACCTGGGTGGCTCAGCCGGTTAAGCGTCCGACTTCGGCTCAGGTCATGATCTCGAGGTTTGTGAGTTCAAGCCCCGCGTCTGTGCTGAGAGCTCAGCACTGAGAGCTGAGAGCTCAGAGCCTGGAGCCTGTTTCCAATTCTGTGTCTCCCTCTCTCTCTCTCTGACCCTCCCCCATTCATGCTCTGTCTCTCTCTGTCTCAAAAATAAATAAATGTTTAAAAAAATAATAATAATTCAGACAGAGTCAAGGCGAGGTCAGTCGGTGCTGGGCCAATATGAGGTCCAGAGGCAGCTGGGGTTGGCAGGGCAAAGGCACCAGGGGTCGTGAGGGGGGCTCTAGTAACCACTAAAAGAGCAGTGACCTGACTGCCAAAAGAAGGAAGAAGCTTTGGAAAGCTCCCATTTCCAGGATTCCTCTGGTTGGGACACAGGTTGAAAGACTTAAAAAAATAATAATAAACTTAATTTTTTAAGAGCAGTTTTAGGTTACAGAGAGATAGCTCAGAAATTATAGGGAGTTTCTGTGTAAACCCATCCCCCCAATCAACAATTTCCCTATTAATAGGGATTATTGCATTGGTGTGTACTGTGGTCTGAAAGTTTGTGGCCCCCCCCCCCCGAAATTCATACGTTGAAAACCTGATGCCCAAGGTGATGGAAGCAGAAGATGGAGACTGTAGGAGGTGACTGATTGTCATGAAGGGTTGGATGAAATACCCTTATGAAAGAGGCCCCAGAGAGATCCCTGTCCCCTTCTACCCTGCAAAGATACAACCAGAAGTCTGCAACCAGAAGAAGGCCCTTACCAGACCGTGGTGGCACAATGATCTGGGACTTTCAGCTTCCAGAACAGTGAGCAATAAATTTCTGTTGTTTATAAACCACTCAGTCTGTGGTATTTTGTCAAGCCGGAACTGACTGAGACACCGTGGTTCATTCATTACAACTGATGGACAAGAATTTACACGTTATCATTAATGAAAGTCTATAGTTTACATTGGAGTTCACTTTTTGTGTTATAGAGCTCCGCGGGTTAAAACCACTGCGTAACACGATGTGTCTGCCATTATAACATCATACAGGCTAATAGTTTCACTGCCATTAATGGTATTAAGTATGTTAGTGGTATTAAGTACATTCTCATTGTTACACAAACATCACCACCATCCCTCTCCCCTTTTTTATTTTACAAAACTAAAACTCTGTACCCATGGAACTAGAACTCCTCATTCCCCACTCCTCACCAGCCTGGCAAGCACCACCCTACTTTCTCTCTCTATTAATTGGACTAGTCTATGCATTTCATGTAGGTGGAACCAGAGTATTTGTCCTTTTGTGTCTGGCTTAGTTCACTTAGCCTGATGTCCTCAAGGTTCATCCGTGTCATAGCGTGTGTCACAATCTTCTTCCTTTTGCAGACTGAATGATGTTCTACTGTATGGTTATGCCGTGTGTTGTCGGAATGTTTATTCACCTGCCCATGGGTGCTTGGGTGGCTCCCATCCTTTGGCTAATGTGAAAAATGCTATATACATGAATATGCAAATATTTCCTTAAGACCCTGATGCTGGGTCATATTATAGTCTTATTTTTATTTTTTTAAGTTTAAAAAATTTTTTTAAATGTTTATTTTTGAGAGAGAGAGAGACATAACATGAATGGGAGAGAGACAGAGAGAGAGGGAGACACAGAGTCCAAAGCAGGCTCCAGGCTCTGAGCTGTCAGCACAGAGCCCGACGCGGGGCTCGAACTCACTCACAAACTATGAGATCATGACGCGAGCTGAAGTCGACGCTTAACTGACTGAGCCACCCAGGTGCCCCTATATTTAATTTTGAAAGGAACCACCACGCTGTTTTCCATAGTTCTGCACCACTTTACACAGCCACAAACAGTAAATAAATGTTCCAATCTTCTGCATCCTTACAAACACTTGTTATTTTCTGGTAAAATACTTTTTTTTAATAGTAGCCATAATGGTATCTCGTGGCTCATGGCTCATGGCTCATTTCTTTTTATCTAATAATATTCCATTGTGTATAGAAGTACCATAGGTTTTGATCCACTCACCTACTGAAGGACTTCTTGGTTGCTTCCAAGTTTTGGCAGTTATGAATAAGGCTGCTGTAAACATTTATGTGCAGGTGTTCATGTGGACATACATTTTAAATTCATTTGGATAAATACCAAGGAGCATGACTGCTGAAGCATATGGTAAGACTATGTTTAGCTTCATAAGAAACCCCTCGACTCTCGTCCATACTGGCGGTACCATGTTGTACTTCCAGCAAAGACGATTTTTGGTGTTCGTCGTTATTGTTACCCACATCCCTTAACGGTCCTTGCTCTTGGTTGGTGTGCCCTGGGAAGGAAAAATGCAGATGGACCACTGACAACCGGCAGAATCTTATTTTTATGTTCCTTCAATTCAGCCTTCAATCGACTAGCCCTCTAGAGAATGAATTTGGACTGAACCGAGGCAAAAGCTGCTTGGGTTTGGGTTCTGGCTGCCAGAATTCATTTTCCATAGAGATTAAAGTATATTAAGAAAGCCAGGATTTGAATACTCCCCAAAATAAAACTCACAGTGCTGCACCTAGGGTACAAATCACTGAAGTGCTAATATTTTTTTTCTACTACACTTCCTGTGCTATTGATACTTGGATACATTTCAATGTTTGGGGCCCTCTGTTCCACAGAAATCTGTTTACTTTTCAGATAAGGGAAGGTGGTAAAGGACTCTTCCTGAAAGTTTGAATCTGGAACTCAGAATTTAAAAATACCAGCTTCCTTGAGAATATTCAGAGTTGTTTTTATAGGTAGAATTTCTAAATTAAAATGACCCTTACCAGATACAGTCGCAACAGAAATGAATACATAGGTTCACCAAAAGACGTATAAGACAGTGTTCTCAGATGACTGTGTGTAATCCACAGTGAGCAACAATCCTGATGTCCACCAACGATAGGATGGATAAATCAAATGTGGTATGTTCATACAATGGAATCCTCTGTGGCAACAGGAATGACTGAACTACAAACACACAATGCAAATGGATACCATTCTGTTTTAATTACTATGGCTTCATTCTATACATCTTCCAGGACAAACCGACCCTCATTATTCTTCTTTATGGATAAAAGTATAAAGTAGGCAGTTAACTATCTTAATACACTTTAGTCCTTGACGTTTGCGCTGTCTCTGGCCACGTCTGTGTGTGTGCTATGCATGACTTATTTTGCTGGGTGTTGGGGATATAAAGGAGTTTAACGCAAAATACCAGCTCTGGTGGGCTTTACGCTCCTGAGCAGAAAAGACGTATTGTCAGAAGGGTAAAGAATTGCATGTGGTAAAGCACACAGCAAAACAATGATAAGAAACATGTGTCATAAGGCAATGACCTTTTGTCAAAGTACTATGTCCAATGAGTTCAACATAAAAATCCCTATACATTGGAATGCTCTGGTTTCGCTCCTCAGATAACGATGAATTTGGAAAATAGTTTGGGTGGAGCGTCCTAGAATTTGGGGGCTTTACACAATATCATTTATATTCATGGGTTAGTAAGGAGACCTAACTAGTAAGGGCGTAAGCTTGAAAAGTGAGAAATAATATTTGAAAGGTGGGTTGGTATTGGATTACTTAAAGGCTTTATTCACTGTATTAGTTTTCTTTTGGGGCTGTAAGAGTGCCAAGAACTTAGTGCCTTAAAACAACACAGATTTATTGTCTCATAGTCCTGGAGGTCAGAAGTCTGAAATGAGTCTCACTGGGCTAGAATCAAGGTCGCAGCAGTGCTGTATCATATTCTGGAGACTTAAGGGGAGAATCCATTTTCTTGCCTTTTCCAGCTTCTAGAAGTTTCTTACATTTTCTGACTATGGCTCCTGATGTCATCAAGGCCAGCAATGTCTTCTGGCGTCATTCTGAAATCATTCATTCCAACGCTGACTTTTCTGCCTCCCTCTTCCACATTTAGTGATCCCATCTATATTATCCAGGATATATTTTTAGGTCAGCTGATTAACAGCCTTAATTCCATCTGAAACCTTAATTCTTCCTTGCCACGGGTGTGATGGTTAGTTTTATGTGTCAGCTTGGCCTGGCTATAGTACCCCGTTATTTAATCAAAACACTATTCGAGGGAAGGGGGAAAACAAATGTTACAGAGAGGGAGGGAGGCAAACCATAACAGACTCTTGGATACTGAGGGCTGGTGGGGGGTGGGGGAGAGGGGAAAGTGGGTGATGGGCCTTGAGGAGGGCACCTGCTGGGATGAGCACTGGGTGTTGTATGGAAACCAAGTTGTCAATAAATTATATTAAAAAAAAACCACTATTCAAGGTGTTGCTGTGAAGGTATTTTGTGGATGTGGTTAACATCTAGAATCAGTTGATCTTACGATTACCTCAGATAATTTGGGTGGGGCCTCACCCAATCAATTGAAAACGCTGAGGTTTCCCTGGAGAAGAAATGCTGCCTCACGATTGCGGTATCAACTTCAGCCTGAGAGTTTCAGACTGTTGGCCTGCCCTACAGATTTGGGACTTGCTACCCCTGACAACTGTGTGAATCAATATATAATATATACATTATAATATATATAATAAAATATGCTATATATTATATATAACATATACAATAAAATTACATTAAATATATAATTATAATATGTATAACATATATATTATATATTATATTTATATTCATGGGTTAGTATTTATATGGGTTATAATATATATATATATATTTTCCTCCTGTATTAGGCAGAATAATGGACCCCAAAGACATGGCTGTACATGTATTATGTCACATCCAGCTACCAAGTTTGATTATTCTTCTACATTCAAGGAGACTTCATTGAAGAGATTTGAATGGGAAGCAACTTGGTAAAAGATTACTTTTATGATGGTGTGTCAGGTATACGGAAAGAGAGACACCAGAAAAAGGTAGAGACACATCCAGGTATGAGGCAATGTGGTTCTGGGTCAGAGTAGGTGGTCCTGCGAATGAAAAATAGAGTAAGATTTTTCCAGGGCTTTGGAAATAAGAATGAGTAAACATGCAGTTAATTTTACACGGAGGTAAAGGGTGGGACAGAAAAAGGATTTTGAGCCAGCGTCACACTGAAAGATATTCAGCTAAGGGACAGCAACCGTGCCAGTCATTTAAACCCATAACACTTAACATAAAGAAGTGTTACCTAATATAATTTAATTTAATATAAAGAACGTGTTACCTAGTGGAAGGCGGTTCACTAGCTGAAATTAAGTCCTAGGGGGTACACAGAGCAAACGCAGAAAGCAGCTACCTACAGCTGTGATGGAGGGAATGTGAACAAGAAAAGAACTTAGAAATTTAGAAGAGGGGAGCCTGGGTATCTCAGTCTTTTAAGCCTCACACTTCAGCTCAGGTCATGATCTCAGTTCATAATCTCGCGGTTTGTGAGTTCGAGCCCCATGTTGGGCTCTGTGCTGACAGCTCAGAGCCTGGAGCCTGCTTTGGATTCTGTGTCTCCTTCTCTCTCTCTGCCCTTCCCCCTGGTCTTTCTCTCTCTCTCTCTCTCTCTCTCCCTCAAAAAGAAACAAACATGAAAAAAAAAAAAAAAGAAATTTAAAAGAGATCCCAGCCCTCCACCAGTTTGGATCAGGTCCTCTTTGGTGACGGGGAAGGTAGCCTCAAAACAGGCGTCCTGCCGGTGATGGATGACACGCGCTGGGGGCCTGGGTGCAACTGGGCTGAAACTGCCCAGGTGAGCGCTGCAGAGGCGGGGACAGTCCCCGCCTCCTGTTTCGCCCGGCCAGCGCCCCCTGTTGGCAAAAACAAGCATCAAGCTAACTGGCAAAGGAGACCGGTCCACAGGGTCCGGTTCCACTGTTACCAAGCAGGGCAGAGAAAGATGGATTTGGAGCCTAGGCCATCAATGAGGAACCAGCACAACCCCCATTAGATAAAACCTTGGTAATAAGATGGTAAATAATAGAGAATACTGGCGATATTTCTTTGTTCACGTGTCCTGCTTTTCACTAAAAAGTGGCAATACTGCGCCACAGTCAAATCCTGACTTTCACACACCTCTGGGGACAGAGTAGAAAATGAAAGTAGGTCGACTTTACTAAGAGAATTGGAGCCGGAAGAAGGCAAGCTGGCTAGAAGCACTTCGAGAGTCACGGGCAAAGCCGGATGCAGCTCATGGTGTAAAACCTCTTTCACCATTTCCTACGTCACTTATGCTGTTTGTGTGACGCGAGGAGGGAGCAAGTGTGAGTTGACTGAATATGTGACGAGAGGAGGAAAAAGCTGCCATGCTTTTGCCTTGACCGCCTTTCTGGTCGTTGGTGATCTGTCTGGCGAAGTCTCCTCTTCTCCGAGTCAGATAGTCCAACTGTCCTTAATACTGGTGTCACCTGTGCAAGCATGCGTTCCAACACTGCTGTTCAGTGCGTGGCCTCAGCCCAAACTGCTCCCTTCTCTGAAGCACTGTTTCTATATTTGTAGAATAAAGGGGGTGAGCTAGAGAGTTCTAAGAGTCTCTTGTCTCCCTCCCCTTTTTCTAGTCCTTTCCCCTTCATGAGTGGGCTTTGTTACGCATGTAAGTGCCTCATAGCATGATGTCTGAACTGAGCTCCTTCATATGGGACCAGAGTGAGGCATGCCTGAGACTCCCAGGGAAGGTGTTTTCAAAGACGTTTTGGAATACCCAACACACTTTTTGAGCATATTGGATTCAGCTCTGTTTAGCTTATTTTGCCCATAATGTATACAGAAAAGGAAAACAAATGGCGATAATACCGAATTGAAAATGGAGATGCCGATCGATCAGTCTCCATCATAGAGTGTACATTTTGAAGGCAGAGCCCAGATAATTTTCTTCTTCTTTTCAGGCATCCAGCTCAGTGCTATGGCCATCTGCATACTCAGGAGATACTGGGTGAAGTTAAGTGGATTATGTATGTTTCCATTTCTGGTAGTTCCATGGTTTTTTAAAAAGACTATTTAGTGTAGAAAAGTTAGATGGTGTTTTGGCTTTGAGCCTCATAACTTTTGTAACTTGACGGAAGTCACCATAAACTCTAGATCACATGTGTTAATTTTCAGATTCAAAACTTCTATTTTACTCCATACAACTAAAAGGAGTAGGGTTTGATTCAACTCACAGGCTCCACAAGCAATTAATGGACAATGCAGAGTACTGATCTGTAAATTGTAAGAAGGAAAGTATTGGTTGGACAGTCAGGTCACAGAATGTCTACCATGTGCATAATCCCCTTTGGAGGGAATCCTCTGCCCACAGTCACTGATGAGAGGGGAGGCTGGTGGGCACGGCATGATCATATCCCCACTTCCCACCCTGCTCCTTTTATGGGCCAAGAATGGGAATTTGACCCAAGGACTGCCGTTCAAGGCTGGCCAAACTTTCCCTCATCCCCCGCTCAGGTTGGCTGATCAGTTTCTCTCTTTTGAAAATTTAGTTTTGAAATATAGGAAAAGTTGGCTGAAACTCAAAGATTATTATGAAGAACGAGGTAAGAGAAACCCATGATATTCTGCGTTCCAGGTAAAGTCAAGAGGGAGTGGTGGATATGGTGAGTCAAGAGAAGTCGAGTGGTAGAGAAAGGACATACAGAGTAAATACAAAGAACCAGCCAGTGGTCCAGAGGGAAGAGAAACGGACATGTAGAGAGCCACTTGGAACTGAGCAGAGGTCCCAAGATTCAAAGCATCCCCCAAAACGTGATGGTACAGCTGTGCTGTATCTGCTATAAATACTATAAAAGCTGCACTTAGCAGAACTCCAGTGTTAAATCTTGCTACACAGCTGAAACTTGCAGGAACCAGATAAATGTGGTGTCTCTCTTTTTCTCCTCCTTTTGCTCAATCCTATCTCACATATACTTACAAGGTATATATGAAGTTTAATATGTATATGTGTTTGGGGCCTCTGGGTGACTCAGTCGGTTAAGTGTCTGACTCTTGGTTTTGGCTCAGGTACACGATAGCAGAATCCGTAAGTTCAAGCCCTGCATGGGGCTCTGCGATGACGGTGCAGAGCCTGCTTGGGATTTTCTCTTTCTCCCTCTCAATCTGCCCCTCTCCCACTTTCTCTCTGTCTCTCAAAATAAATAAACTTAAAAAAATATGTTTTAATATTATAAATTCAATAATTTATAAGGCATACACATCACACATAATATTTAATTTATGCTGGGATCCAATTATGTGATTAAATTATATAACCTCTCTACTTTGTTACAATATGTCCTTTTGGAATGTTAGTCTCCATATAATGTTTAACATATAAAGAACTGTGTTCATCATTCTCTGTTTCTCTAGGACAAGAGAGAGGAGATGGGCCAATGCTGGAAGGACAGTCCACCGTTCAGACAGAAGGAAATACACACTGAATGGAAAATGAAGACACAGAGATCAACATCCAAATCCTAAAAGCAGTAACAGTGCAGTGCTCAGTAAACGGCTTGGTAAAAAATTTCATTTTATCTCCTGGATCAACAACAAATCCACCAGATGGGGCTCTAATATTCTTTTAGTTCAATGACAGAAAATTCCAAGCATTTACTATTATCTTTAGAGACAGAAAATATATTTCCCATATTAAAAGAATTTGCTTGAGATAGGGCTGTGCCTTAATAGGCATTATCATTGTTTAGTATCTTTTAATGCTATAAGGTGATTTATATAGAGAGTGGCCACTTTGCTGAGAATCCAGGCATCCAAATAGTTGAATTAAATCAATTCAAGTAATTCTGAGTTAAATCCTTTTGCAAACTTTCTTTTAAGGAAATAAGGACATATTTCACACACAAATAGATGCATATTGCTACAGGACTGTTCTGTCTTTGGAGTCACTGACATAATTTAAAATGTGAATTGTTTAAAATTATATTAAATCATTGTGAAATTTGTCACAGCTGCAATATACTCAGCCCAATCCAGCTATTTTGACAGGTTGTGCTTTAAGAGTTAGAAATTGAGATTTTTTTTTTTTTCAGGGCAGGGATGTGGGTTCTCCAAAGAAAACATTTTGCTTCTATTTTTCTGAGGTTTAGATTTGGAAATCTGAGTCTCTTCTTGGACTCCTTTCTCCGTGACTCATAACTTTTGTTCAGTCTGGAAAGAATGCCAACTTGGGAACTACATCTGAATTTTGATTGAGAGAGTGGGTGGGTCAAAATCACAGACTTGAGACTGAGCTGGGTCGGACCCATAATGTCATCCAGTGGAAAAGTCCTGAGTTAGAACCAGGAGCCAGGCTTTAATGATGTCTCAGGTCAGCCTGTCATGAAGGACCACCACCACCGGTAATGAAAGTGATTTCTAACACTCACCCAAAGTGTCTATGTGTTGACCATTTTGTCCTCCTTCCATTGGCCTCCCGGGCCTGGCTGAGGCTCCCTTTGGGAAAGACCGTTCTCCAGAGAAGGTAGTAGCTGAGTTCCCAGCAGCCGACATGCACAGGAGCTGGGGGATGGGTGCACATCTGTCCTTCTTGTGGCTCGGGTCACCAGCTGCACAGCCCCATGTAGACTCACTTGGCAACGATACCTCCTGGAGCTGAGCAATGCCACAGCCCTATTTGTACTAATCTTCCTAAAAGGGAAAGTTTTGTAGATTGTAAAGATTAGTGAACTTTTATTTCCAGGAAAACTGGAAGTACATAAACAGTCTAAGTTGGCCCCAGTGGAGTTAGTCACCTTCCTGCCCCTCCCCCCCGCCCCAACCACATTTGTAGCTAAAACATGAAAAGTATCAAATAGACATGCTTGCTTAAGCCATTAGATGTATTTGGTGCTGTGGCCAGCAATTTCTGAGGAGGCTACAGGGGGTTAGAACCCACAGCCCCACCCTGCATCCCCATCTTTGGAGTGGGGCTGGCTCAATCTACTGCTGGTTAGAGGCCAGCCAGGAAAGCAAAAAGCAAGTTCTGGAAGGCATGATGAAAACTAGTGTCAAGTGTCTCTTAAGAGGCTGGAGGCTCTGGGAGAAATACCTTCCAGGGATTCTCTCTTGTGTGTCCACCATCAGAGCTGGCAGGCATCATCATCAAACCCAGTTTTGTACCAGCGAAGACGTGACTTGCCCCAGGCCACGCTGCAACGGCAGTAGAGAGGCATTCAGCACTCTTGGGCTTGATTTGGGAAATAAGAGGGCGCTCATGAGCAATGAAGAGTGGAGGAACAGACAGCACTCGGAGATCTTCCAAGAAGGCAGACAACCTCAGGGAACTCATCAGGGAAGCACATTTATTGAGTACTTATTATGTACTAGTCTCTGACACACATAGAGTGCAGCTCCTGCGTAGTGAGGAAGGACATAGGTTTTGGGATCAGATGACCAGAATTCACATCCGGAGTCAGCCATTTCCCAGGCGAAACCTCTTGAAACCTCCCAGGTTTCCCTCTTGAAACCTACACACTTCAGTTTTTAACCTTCACAGTGGAAATACTGGTCCCTGTGTCACAGAGCATTTCAAAAGATCAACTGACATCACTTGCTTATAAAGTGCTTATTTTACAGGTAGGAGGGAACTACTTCTCAAAGGCACCAAGTGGGTGCAGGTGTAAAGGGAATACTGGTACAGGTCTCTCTGACTTCTGGCCCCTCTGATTGAATACCCTGCGGGGATGAAGCAGAGACTAGGTTGAAGGGGCAGGCTCATGTCTTGCAATAGCTCCACCCCTCTGGCATCATCAGCAAGGGCTCTTCCCCGGCTGTTGACTCTGCTTTTTGATCGTGCCAAACTCTCCCCAGCCTTAGAGTGTTGGCCTTGGTTTGAACGCAGTTTGGGATTCCATTGCCCTGGCCACTGCTGGACTCACTCCCTCACCCTCTTTACGTTCTTGCTGAGATTTTTACCTTCTTGTGAGGCCTCTCCTGCACAGCCTGACCACCAGTGTAATTCCCAGTACGCTTTTTCTTCTTTCCAAATGCTCCAAGAGGGCAAGGATCTGCGTCTGTTTTCTACCCCCACCGCTGATGCATGCCCAGTGCCTAGAATGGTGCCTGAGACTTAGTAACCAGTTAATAGACGTCTGATGAATGAATGTTGAATGAATGAGCAGATGCAGAGGGAGGGCTGAAGGAAGGCAAGAGAAGG
This sequence comes from Prionailurus bengalensis, assembly GCF_016509475.1. Taxonomy (NCBI): domain Eukaryota; kingdom Metazoa; phylum Chordata; class Mammalia; order Carnivora; family Felidae; genus Prionailurus; species Prionailurus bengalensis. The sequence continues at coordinate 69,639,940 of NC_057343.1, read as the reverse complement.
ATAAGGCCTCAAACAGGAGTTTTGAGTACTGAATTTTGAGCCTAAAGGTAGTACGGTGGTATAAAGCTCAGTTACTTACTTACCCTATAGCTCAAGGTCAGATTGACCAGGGGCAAGCTTGAATTTCTGTAGAGTTGTGTAATATTGAACTAGGACTTCTTGCCCCCGTGTGGGTCAGGGCTAGTTGCAGGTTTCAGACATCAGCCTGCATCTTTTCATTCAGCCCGTAAGTCAACAATAAAGTAAGTGACGTATTCCCCGTAAACAGATCATGCAATATTTTGTTTAATGTGTAGTTGGCTGCAATTGCATACGCAGGCCAAAAATAGCAAACAGAGACAGGCTGGGTCTCGTGAGAAACGTTTGTTTTAATTCTCACTTACGAATGCTGTTTAATTTGATGGGAGCGAACAATGTACATTTCACGAATTAATACATAACCAGAAACCGTCATTGACGGCCACCATGTCTGCAGCTGTTTTGATGGGCCTTATCGATTGGGTTCTGGGCTGCAGCCCGGCGGATCCATCTTAGTTGCCACGTCTTCCCTGAGCCTGTTTTTTTGCCTGTAAAGTGGGTTTAATAATTAGCTCAAGGGGTTATTCAGAGATCAAAGTACTGTTGGTGCCAGTTTTTAAGTTTTCTTTACAAGTTGTAGTAGGGGCGCCTGGGTGGATCAGTCGGTTAAGCATCCAACTCTTGATTTCAGCTCAGGTCATGATCCTATGGTTCGTGGGTTCAAGCCCCGTATCGGGCTGTATGCTGACAGTGAGGAGCCTGCTTGGGATTCTCTCTCTCTCCTTCTTTCTCTGTTCCTCCCCCGCTTGCACTCTCTCTCTCCCTCTCTCTCTCTATCAAAATATATAAATAAACTTAAAAAAAATAAACATAAAAGCATGTAACATAAAATTTGCCATTTTAACCATTTTTAAATGTACAGCTCAGTAGTGTTAAATATATTCACACTGTTGTGGAACATCTTCGGAACTTTCTCATCTTGCAAAACTGAAACTCGGTCCCCATTAAATAACAGCTCCCCATTTCTCCTTTCCTCAGCCCCTGGCCACCACCATCTGCTTTTAGTCTCTATAAATTTGATTACTTTAGATATCTAATATTAGTGGAATCACACAGTGTTTGTCTTTTCAAGACAGGTTTAGTTCACTGAGCATACTGTCGTCAAGCTTCATCCGTGTTGTAGCATGTCGTGGGATTTCCCTCCTTTTTAAGGCTGGGTAATAACCCATTGTATGTATACACCGGGTTTTATTTATCTGCTCCTCTGTTGATAGACATTTGGGTTGCTTCCACCTTTTGGTGGTTGTGCCCAGAGCTGCTGTGAATGTGGCATACAAATGTCTCCTTGAGACCCTGCTCTCATACTCCTTTGGGGCCATCCCCAGCAGCGGCATTGCTGGGTCATAAGGTAGTTCTATCGTCAGTTTTGTTGAGGAACTACCTGCTGGTTTCCATAGTGCTTGCATTATTGTGTATTCCCACCAGCAGTGCACAAGGTTTTAATTTCTTCACATCCTCACCAGCGCTTACTTTCTCTCTTTAAGATAATAGTTTTTGTTTGTGCCAGTTTTAGAAATCATGCTAAATTATCAGTGTGAGATAATTCTAAAAGGAGTGCAGATGTTTGCACAAACTTATTTTATAAAAATATAAACGTAGGGGAGCCTGGGTGGCTCAGTCGGTTAAGCATCTGACTCGTGGTTTGGGCTCAGGTCATGCATGATCTCATGGTTTGTGAGTTCAAGTCCCTCATTGGGCTCTGTGCTGACAGTGTGGAGCCTGCTTGGAATTCTCTCTCTCCTCTCTCTCTGCCCCTCCCCTGCTTCCTCTCTCTCTTTAAAAATAAATGAATAAACTTAACAAATATATAAATGTAAAGCACGTATTTATATCAACATAAATACATAGATAAAAAACAGGATGAGTGTTAAGGCAAATTGGGTTGGGGGCCATAACATGCGTGTTTGTAACATCATCCACTAATATATATGGAGTGCTTGTGATATATGGGGTAAAGCATTATGGGATGCTGTAATCATAACAAATGAAAAATTATAACAAATTCCATGTTTATGTAAAAAAAATTACACTGATTCAAAATCATATCGAGCAAAGAGCAAGTCTTCAGTATGCTCTATACTTACTCCCCACTCTTGTTACCCTTTCAAAACTCTACTTCGCCATAGTAGCCGTTGAACAAAACTTTGCTCTACCCTTTTAGATAGCTGCTATGCATATATCTATATCCATGTTCCTTCCCGACCCCCCCTTTTGGTTAGATGTTACTATACATAGTTTTCATTAAGAGTTCAATTGATTTATTTAAAATATTTCCCTTCAGCTTTATTGGTATATAATTGACATATAACACTGTGTAAGTTTAAGTTGTATAATGTGATGACTTGGTGTGCGTACGTATTGTGAACTGCTTGCTACCTAAGGTGAGTTGACACATGTATTACCTCCCATGGTTACCGTTGTGTGTGTATGTATGGGTGTGTGTGTGTGTGTGTGTGTGTGTGTGTGGTAAGAACATTTAAGATCAAATGTCTTAGCAAATTGCAAGTATACACTATTGCGTTGTTAATGATGGGTCACCGTGCTGCACGTCACATCCCCAGAACTTATTTATCTTACAACTGGAAGTCTGTGCCCCACGACCAGCATCTCCCCATTTTCCCCATCCCCCCCACCCCCACCCTGGCTATCACCGTTCTACTTTTTAGGTTTGGCTTTGGGAGATCCCACATATAAGTGAGATCATACAATATTTGTCTTTCTTTGTCTGACTTAATCATTAAATTTAAAATGTGAGTATTTTATCCACTTGAAATGATTTCTTGGTGGCCGCAGTGGTTGTCTCTGTTATATCCAACATAAAAGTATTATTGCAGATGGGACTATTCACGTTAGCATTTGACTTTATATGGTTGCCGAAATCTTGTGAAAGGGTCACACCTTCCTGTGAGAAGTCATGACATGCCTTGACAATCGAGAGCAGTCAGACAGAATGGTCCTCCAAGAGTCATTTCCAGCATCTTTTTTTTTTTTTAAAGTTTCTTTATTTATCTTGAGGTGGGGGGGCAGAAAGAGAGGGACAGAGAATTCTAAGCAGGCTATGTGCAGTCAGCACAGAGCCTGACGCAGGGTCACATGAACTGTGAGCTCATGACCTGAGCTGACAACAAGAGACTGATGCTCCACCAACTGAGCCTCCCAGGCCATCCAACACCTTTTGTTTTTTATCATGTGGAGTGGTTAGGATAGGTTGTTTCCTGCCAGACGTGCAGTTCTTGTTTTAGTGAGTACTGTGGTTAAGAGTTTAAGTTTAGGGGTAGAGTTAGGGTTCAAGTGTTGGTTCTCTTTAATGTGTTTGGATCACATTTTCATTCATTCATTCATTTATTCATTCATAAGTGCCTGCTATGTACAGGGCACTGTTTGTTGCTCTGAAGATACCGTAAAGAGAAGCATAGAAGTAAAATCTCTTTACCCGTAGGCCTTACATGCTAGTATGGGGAGACAAACTATAAACATAATACAAATTCATTTTTAAACCGTAAAACAGTATTTGAATGCCACTTTTCATGTTTGACTCTGGCTTTGATGGAGGCTTCTGTCTTCCTGGCACAGCATAAAAGCAACATCTCCCGCACATGCTTCATTCACCTCTTGGGTTAGCAATGCTTCATCACACTGTGTCGAAACCGGCCTCTGCTTTACTTGAGTATGGCAAAAATAATCATGTCACTATTTAGTTTGCTGATATGACTAGAAAACTGATTATAAAATATCAGATTCATGATCGAGCGTGTACCTTTGTAATTCTATGAATTCTCTGGCATTTCAGCTGTTTTTTGAAAAATGGGTAGCAAGGTAATTCCAAATAAAAATGCATTTTTATGGCAAAAGTTGATTAGTCATTGAGGTTGCTTCCATTTGAATCAAACCTATTGCAAAATGTACAAAAATTCTTTGAAGAAATGTAAAATGCAATACACAAATACAAAGTGTTGTCAAGGGTTTTAATAAAGAATTTGACTCTATTTTTTGATGTATGACTGCCGGCAGCCCTTAAGCCTCACCCTCTCTCTTCCTCTTGTGCCTTATATTTAGGCAAGCTGATAAGAAAGCCTGGGTGCTACCTCCTTTGGCACTGGAAGAAGGTTCAAACTGGACCAGCACAACCCTACTCCCAACCACAATAAAAACTCAATCTCCTTTCCCTGCTCTCAGGCCACTTTTCAGACCAGCTTGGGAATCCTATTTTGCTCTCCCCAGAAAGCCTTATGATGTGAGTAATAAACCTTTTTATACTCTCTTGGGCATGCGTGCAGGTGTGTGTGTGTGTGTGTGTGTGTGTGTGTGTGTGATCATTAACCTTGATGGCTCAATCAAATCTTGAGTCAGAGTCCCTCTGATTCTAAAGAGCAGCCACAAGAAGAATGGTTTTCCAGAAAACATCAGGGGAAACACCCTTCCCCTTGTTTATACCTTTTGACCATCAGTAAATATTTTGCTCAGTTGGTTTATTTAAAACAACCCTGGTGGAACAATAGTTATTAGCAACATCCAGTTGTCTGTCCGAGCTTGTCTGGTCAGCCCCAACCAGTTCTGGAACCAGCCCTGAACTTCCAGAGATCAGGAATCAGGAGTGTCTTGGTACCATTGTGTTTGGCTGAGCCATGGACACACATGTATCTGAGTCCCAGCCTTCTCTTTAGTCCTACTGAGATGATCCAATCTATACTCTGTCTCAGTCTCTCTCCTGAGCCAGGAGTCTTGACCTAAACCTTACTTCTATTGAGGAAGAGAACCTTAACATTTTCCCCAGCTGTGCACTGCTCTGTTGTTCTCAGCACTGACCAGATAGACTGTTGATGGACTGATTGCCTAAGACCTGATCAGCTGTTGAGGTGCCACCATTCAGATAAAACGTCCCCAGATACTGATCTCTGCCCCAAGCAAGCAGATTTTTCATGCTCCTTTGGACACAGTGGGCTGGCCTTTTTAGTTCTCTTAGGCAGGGATTGGCCCTACAGCACTGGCAATTTCCCCAGCCCCATCGTTCTCAGGCTTGGTTTTTATATTCATCCTTCTCTTACATCCCCTACACCTCACCCCTTTGAATGCATCCATAAACAAAGATACATTCATTCTAGATGTGTTACTTTTGTCTTAGTATGCCTTATGGCCAAGAATGCCAAGTATTTTACATATGAATTAAAGTTTTGTGTTTTCCTTGACTAATTTTTTTTAAAATTTTTTTTCAACGTTTTTATTTATTTTTGGGACAGAGAGAGACAGAGCATGAACGGGGGAAGGGCAGAGAGAGAGGGAGACACAGAATTGGAAACAGGCTCCAGGCTCCGAGCCATCAGCCCAGAGCCTGACGTGGGGCTCGAACTCACGGACCGTGAGATCGTGACCTGGCTGAAGTCGGACGCTTAACCGACTGCGCCACCCAGGCGCCCCTAATTTCTTTTTTTTTAAGTTTATTTATTTATTTTGAAAGACACAGAGACAGTGCGAACGGGAGAGGGGCAGAGAGAGAGTGGAGACAGAGAATTCCAAGCAGACTCCATGCTGCTAGCACAGAGCCCGACATGGGGCTTGAACTCACAAAATGGTGAGATCATGACCTGAACAGAAACCAAGAGTCTGATGCTGAACTGACTGAGTTACCCAGGTGCTTCTCCTTGACTAATTTCTTATGTCATGATTCTACATTATGTTTGTTTACAAAATTGGTCAGAGAATTACCAACATTTCTTTTCTAGTCATATTTGCCTCCATACGTTGCTATTTATAACTATCCTGTGAGAACTTCTAGACCTTCTTTTTTTTCAAGTTTTTTTAAATGTTTGTTTATTTTTGAGAGACAGAGAGAGACAAGAGTGTGAGTGGGGGAGGGGCAGAGAGAGAGAGAGAGAGAGAGAGAGAGAGAGACAGAATCTGAAGCAGGCTTCAGGGTCCGAGCTGTCAGCACAGAGCCCGACACAGGGCTCGAACTCATGAACCGTGAGATCATGACCTGAGTCCAAGTCGGACGCTTAACCAACTGAGCCACCCAGGTGCCCCTAGACCTTCTTGTTTAGTGCATACAGGTCAGACTGACCTCAGGAGGGCCATAGTATATCAGAACTTCTCAAAGTCCCAAATATTCCCCAAATGCCATAAAGGATGCCTTTAGGGCTTCGTCTCTTGTGTTAGATATATATTGCTGTGTAACGCAATATTACCTAATAACTTTGTGGCTTCGAGAGATAAACCCTCGTTATCTTGTACAGTTTCTGTCGGCCAGGTACTCAGGGCAGGCTAGCTGAGTGTTTCAGGTTGACGGTCACTCATGAGGATGCAGTCAGGACATTGACCAGGGCTGCGGTCACCTTAGGTACTCGACTATGGGTTGAGGATCCTCTTCTAGGACGGCTCACCCACATGGCTATTGGCAGGAGGACTCAGTTCCTTGCCACGTAGACCTCTCTCCACAGGCTTCCTGAGTGTCCTCAAGACATTGCAAAAGTGGCTGGCTTTTCCCACCCACAGGGGGTGATCCAAAAGCAAGCAAGATGGCAGCGGCCCTCTGTTACAACCTAGCCTCAGAAGTCACACTCCGCCATTTTCGCGATATCCTGTTGCTTCCTACAGGTCAGCCCTGGTTGGTGTGTGAGGGGAGGACACAAAGGCATGCACGTCAGGAAGTGGGGATCCAGGGGGACATCCCGGGAGCAGACTACACACCACTTTCGCTCCTGATTGGATCAATTAGATACCAAACTCTAGACCATCCAGCTCTTCTTTTTTCTCCACTCGTCCCATGGACTGGCTGCTGAGTGGTTTGAAGATTAGCTGCTCTTGATTTGCCAGTCAGCTGCAGTGAGTGTGTGTGAGGGGGTGTCTTGTGGTATAAACCTACCTGTTGTAGGTGATGGATGGAATACCACAGGGCTCCTTTCTAAAGAGAGGGTAGAGATGAGGCCACCCGTGAAGGACATCTTCCAGATTCACTTGATTTCAACAAAAACTCCGAGAAGGGAGAAAATAAGACAAAGGGGATGGGAAAGAGGAGCAAACTAGGTTTCTCAGTACCCAGCCTACCCCCAGACACCTTTACTTGTCCACTAGGTGGCTGTCAGGATTGCAGCTCTGGGATACGTCCAGCAGAGGGCAGGCTTCTGTGAGCCGGAGACTGCCAGCTAACGTCTTCAGATTAAAGGACCAGCAGAATCATAATATTTCTGAGTTAGAAGTAACCTGAAAAAAAAAATCATTTATTAAGACCTCCTTATTTCACAGATAATAAAACGGAGGCCCACGGAAGAGAAAGCAGCTTCTGACAAGGACTGTCAGCCTTCAAGTGGCATAGTTGGGATCTGAACTGGTTCCTTGACCATTTTTCCTTTGCTTATTCTAAAACTCTTCCCTTTTAGTTAGAATCGCTTGAAAAATGGCCCTTCGCATTTTCGGCAAATGTAAAGGATCAGGCATATTTCATTATTTCTCAAATTTGAGCAAAAAGGATAATAAAATTTTTGAGATTTTAATTTTTGACTTAAATCATTTTTATATTGTTTTACTGATACTCATACCAACATAAAACTAGGATTAAAAGCCCTTATATTTATAGCTCTTGTAAAATGATTCATTAAAATCAAATTATATAGTTAATACAAATAAAAATTTAAAAACTAAGTTGACAACATTAACTGGGTGTGGGATACCTTGTCATTTCTTGAGTTTGGCTAGAATAGAGTTGTTATTTACTACCTGAATGTGGTAACAAGGTTGCTCTGCCTATCCCCCCATGGGCTGTGTGGTTAATCAATTTCCCCACCCCCTCTTTTTTCCTATTTAAAGTGGGGCAAACCTTCATTTGCGTAGTGGGCCATTTTAGCCTTAGTGTCTTCTCGTTTGGTGAAAATGCTTCCTTTATGGATTAATGTCACTTCTTTTCTCATTAGCTTGGATGGGTCTACTTTTCTCCAACATAACCAATCATGACTGCAAACATGGGCAACGAAATCTGGGAAGATAATTGGTTATAGGTTATAAGGTGATTACCCAGAAGTTATATTTATATTAATAAGAGCATCGAAATGAAAAATACTCCAAAAAAAAAAAATCAGAGAACTTGCCACTCCCTGAAAATGTGAATACAAACCCTTGAGTGTCCTCATGCTGGAATTAGAGGAGACATTGCATAATGTAATTTGTTTTTAGTCCTGATGGTATGTTCTAGACACGGGTTTGTCTGGAGTTATCAAGAGTTATCTTGAGTTATCAAGAGTTATCTTGATGTCAAAGGAAATGAGAAGAACCATGAACATTTGTTCAGTTGTCGATGACAATGTCTCAGTTGCAGAACTAGTTAATGAACGCACAGAAAAGAACACAGGCATCATTTGCCTTTTCTTGCAACACGCAGATGAAAGGTGGGCCCTGAGAGAAGTGCCCGAGTGGGGGCAGAAGGCTGGGTCTCCGGGACAGTTCAATGGTGGGCTCTGTTCTGTTCCTGGGCACTTGCTTTGACCTTGTGGGGTACCTGAATACCCATAAGGTGCGACTACAACCCGATGCTGTGAGTGACCTGTGCTCCAGACATGAGGAGCTGCAGCTGACAAATGAAAGCGATGCCTTTGGGAATAATCGAAACATAAGAGGGTCCTGCCAGAACAGTCTCGCAAAACTTACTTGGCTTAGGCATATTTTTGGCTTAAAAACATCAGTGCTGCTCTATTTTCTGAGATTGGGGAGCAGCACTCCACAACCAGGGCCACATGTCAAGAGTGGAGTCCGTGACTAACCCTGTCAACATTGCCCCTTCTGTTTGCCACTTCTACGAACCAGTGGGAGGAAGCAGGAACACATTGTTCCCATTCCACTGCAGTTTACGGAGAGAGAAAAGAGGCAAATGAGGGGTTTAGACTGAATTAATTAAGCCCAACACATTTCAGTGGAAAATTTAAAGGTGTGAATGTTTGAGAAGTTTAGATGAACATTTTCTATTCACACCCCCATCTCCACCTGTTGAAATATGTCTCCTCCTTTTAGGCTTCTCTCCAGAGCTACTTTTCCCTGGAGACTTTCTGGATTCCCATAAGATGGGGTTCAGCCACCCCCAAGGCTCATGGCCATTTTGTTGGGGGGGGGTGTGCTGCTTAAAACATTGCTTTGTCCAAGGTTATACATTTCCTTCAAGACAAGTTATCCTCAGAAGGCTTTGTAGATGGTATGAACTTGATAAGAGCTGGTTAGTGAGTAGAACGTTCCGAATAACAACCAAACTTTTCCAGTGTAATGGCTTTGCCAGGGCTACTTTAGTTTTCTTAGTCAGGTTCAAGACCAAAATATCCCACATGGTGGTGGGCTCATAGAAAAAGCAAAAGAGAGAATGGAGAGCTTCAACCTTAGCCTCATCATCAAGATGCAGTCAGACAGCTGCTTCCAAGAACAGTCAAAATCCTGCTAGGGAAGCTGAAAGCTTACTTTAATTTCGGGAAGAAAATGTGCCTTGGTAAGAACACACGGAATCATTGATGGTGGGCACGGAAGTGCTGATTTTCCCCTCTTCATCACTAACATGTTGAACTGAGAAGGAATCCCTCCTGTCTGACCAGGTTCATTCTTGGCTTTGCTTGCTTTTTGTATGGGATCCTTCTTGGTGATAGCCTCTCCCCTGGGAACAGTGGTTGGCAGTGAGGCTCACAGCAGAAAAATCTCTGAGAGGGAAGGCATGTGACAGGAGAGTAAGAATCCCGGCATGTAATCACTTAGGGACTAACAAGAAATGAAATAGTTGCTCAGTCCAAGTTACAGAGATATAAATGATTGTTACCCTCTGATTCCCCTACTCTTTCTGCCTCCTCCTCATTGCTGACCTTACAGGACTGTGAATGGACTTAATCAAGGCTCTTGATTGTAGGAGAAGTCTGCGATTACGATTTAATAGTAAATCATGGCTAAGGAACTCCTTGCCATCAGACGCTGGGCCTGCCAAGGTTAGCGTTAGATGTATGGTGCTGGCTTTGTACATGTGATGAAGGATGGGTAAGTGATTTTCTTGGGTAGGAGTGGAGAAAGGGAGGAAGGAGAAGAAGGAAGTGCCCAAATACAGACTCACCAATATTTAATTTTAACAATGTTTGGAACCTTTGGAGCTCACAGGGTTTAACCTCCCATCTGATTATCTGACTGATTCATTCGTTCTTTCAACTAATATTTACAAGTGTTTACCATGTGCAGTGGATACAATAGTGAACAAATCAGATAAAACAAAACAAAATAAAAATAACCCTGCCTACACAGAGTTTACATCTAGTAAAGGAGGACCAATAATAAGCATATGCACAATTAAGTTATGCACTATAGTAGAAAGTGATACGTGCTGTGGAAAAAAAAATGAAATAGGGAGGGAGCTAGGGATAGTGGAGTGAATGTGAGCAGTGTTGTTTTAAATAGAGTGGTCCTCCTTGACAAGGGGTTACATCACATTTGTTGAACACTTATATCAAGGAACTCACTACTTCCTAAAGGAGTCTCTTTCATTTTTAGAGTGACTTCCTTTTTCATGTATTGAGTTGAGTGTCTTTTTTAATATATTGAGTTTAATCTGCATTTCTGAAAAATGAAAAAAAAATGAAAGAAGTAAAAAAGAATCCATAAAAATGTAGCTAAAGAGAAAAAAAGAAACAGAGTCAATAGGACACACGGAGCAAATGGCGAGATAACAGATTTAAGTATAACTGTATAAATAATCACATTAAATATAAATGGTCTAAACACTCAATTAAAAAGCAGATATTTTTAGATTAGATTTAAAAAAGACCCAATTTTACACTGCTCACAAGAAACACACTTTAAACCCATTTTAAATATAAAAACACAAACACGTTTAAACTAAGTGTGGAAAAGGATAGAGCATGTTAACATTAATCTGAAGGAAGAAGTGGCTACAATATCTGACAAAGCAGATTTTGAGCAAAAAAAGATAACAGAGATAGAGAGCTGTCATTTCATAATGGAAAGGGGTCAAAAGAAACTATAGAATAATATTCCTTATGGATGCAAAAAAAATCAGGACGAAGTTTTAGCAAATAAAATCCATCAATACACAAAAGGAGATTTATCTAGGTGGAGTTGATCCAATGAATGCAAGCTTGGTTTAACATATGAAAGTCAATGTCATTTACCATATTAACAAAATAATAAAAGACAAACCATCTTATCATCTCAGTAGGTGCAGAAGAAGCACTTAATGAAATTCAACATTAATTCCTGATATGAACTCCCAGAAAACTAAGATTAGAAAGGAACTTTCTTAACATGATAGAAGGCATCTGTGAAAAATCTATAGCTAACATTCTTAACAGTGAAAGACTCAATGTTTTCTCCCTAAGATCAGGAATAATGCAAGGAGGTCCACTTTCATCACTTGTATTCAACATTATGCTGGAAGTCTAGGCAGTGTAGCTGGTAAGAAAAAGAAATAAATGGAATCCAGATTGTGAGGGAAGAAGTAAAAATGTATTTGCCTATGATGTAATCATTTGTGAAGGAAATTTGATGAAATGCACAAAAGAGCTACTAGGTTAATTAGTGTGTTAAGGAAAATTTCACAGTACAAGGTCAATATATGAAAATTAATTGCATTTCTATAAACTAGGAATGAATAATCCAAAAATGAAGTATAATATGAATAAGCACTGAAAACGTAAAATACTTAGGGATAAATCTGCCAAAAGATACGCAATGCATGTATACTGAAAGCTATAAGACACAGTTGGGAGAAATGAAAGAATACCTGAATAAATGTGTTTATGGGTCAGAAGATAAAATATTGTTAACATGTCAGTTCTCCCCACATTGATCTAGGGATTCAGCACAGTTTCAAAGAAATTCCAGCAGGAATTTTTGTACAAATACAAAACCTAATTTTACAATTCTTATGGAAATGCAAGGAACCTAAAATAGGCAAGGGGACTTTAACAAAGAACAAAAAGTACTAGCTGATTCAAAAATTATTACAATATTTTTAGTAATAAAGATAATATAGTGTTACAGTAAAGAGAGATGTATCAAAGAAATAGAATAGAAAATCCAGAAATAGATCTATCTATCTATCTATCTATCGACTTTTAGTTTGCAATAAAAGATCAAACCTGTATCAGAGGAGAAAGGATAACTTGGTAAGAACACTTAACAGGAGATCCACCCTCTCAACCAATTTTTAAGTATATGGCACTGGTATCGTTAACTGTAGGCACTCTGGCACTATGTTTGCACAGCAGTTCTCTAGAACTTACTCATCTTGCATACACAAAACTATACCTATTGAAGAAGCCTGCATGCCCCCCCTCCCCAGCCCCTGACAACCACTATTCTATTCTCTGCTTCTATGAGTTTGACTATTTCAGATTTCATGTAAATGGAATCCTACAGCATTTGTCCTGAGACTGGCTTATTTCACTTGGCGTAATGTCTTTCATGTTCATTAGGATTACTTTTTTACAAGAAAAGTAACTTATGTGAGTGGCTAATTCATAGCCATTGGCCTGGGAAAGTGCTTGATGGCAACTTTTATTTTACATTACTTAGCAAACCAGAGAGCTGAGGGAAGAATCTCCTGGGGGCTGTTGGTCTCGGTGGCCTCACTCACATGTCTGGTGGTTGGCTGTGGTAGTGCAGGCCACTGGGTCGTGTTTGTCCAGCATCTATCTACCAGTCAATCTCAGGCTTCTGCACTTGGGAGCTATGTCTAAAAGCCGTAAGAGAAGAGAAGCCCAAATGACCAGGCACTTTTTAGATTCTTCATGTGTTATGTTGGCCAAATCATGGCCAAAGCCAGATTCCAGAGTTAGAAACATGCAGATTCCACTTCTCTATGAGAAGAGATGGCAAAGTTTTGTGACTGATCTTTGAAATGTAACCAGAGGTGGTTTAACAGAACGAATTGCTGAGGAGTGAAGCCTGGACCAGTGCAAGTTTGGAGTTCTCATGACCAAAGATAACACTGGGGAAGAGGCTGGGATTGCAACATTGAGTACTTATGACCAAGGTAGTTCAAATGAAGCAATTTAGGGAAAGATGGGTACCACCCCTCCGAGATCTTTCCGGTCTCCCTGTTTTCTTGGGATTCTGTGAACATTTAGTGTACGGATATCTGCCACTTGCAGAATCACCACAACTAGTCCCGCATCTGCCATCTTGGGGGACTTTGTCCATCCTTCTAAGCCAGGCCACTCTGATTTTGCTGCTTTCTGAAGCCACAGCTCTTTTCATTGGTGGGTGCTTGGCAGCTTTGACTGTAGGTCTCAAAATGAGATACTGTTAATAACACAGGCAAAGGAGTCCACATTCAGAACATGCCTACCTTCTTGCCTGGGAGAAGGACAATTCCTTCCCATCTTGCCAGGCTCTTATAGGACCAAGAAAAAAAAATCACAGATTAATATCTCAATAAATTATCCTGCCACATCTGTTTACCCATTAAATGTTGGAACTGTTTATCTTTCTTTTAAATTACTCCTGAACTCCATAGAGCAGAGTATTTTGTCTTATAGAATTTATCATCGTGAAATTACTTGTCGCTGCTCCTCCAGAAATGTCAGGTTTCTGAATTAGTAAAATGGAGCACCACAATAGAGCAACTTTTCTTTATGAGTTATGTAGAGCTCTGTCATTTGGATTAAGAAGAAATACCCATTAGCATGCACAGGGGCTTAGATAGACATCTAAAACATTAACAAAAAATTCTTTTATCATCTGGAACCTTCAGTTGGCGTTTTGAAAAAAAAAAGATTACAAAGGAATATTCAGTCTCTAACCTTCTTTTTTTTTCTCTATAAATTAACAGACAACATACCCAGCGATGCTACCATATGTGCCCTTCAGAATCCAGGGTAAACCCCAAGTCCTCTCCCCTTGGACTCTAGACATCAAGAGTGTGCATAGCGAACATGCCCACCATGAACCATTGTGTAGACTCCCTGGAGCCTGTAGGGCTTATCTACCTGGAGAGATCGACACTCTTTTCTAATTCTCCAGTAATGAGAAGTGGAAATTGGGGCTGAAAAGTGCGTGTTTGAGTGTGTATGAATTTATATTTGTGTGTTTGAATAGAACTGGGGTATTTTTAGGTTCCCGTCAATGCCCATCTCTCTTCCCCTCCAGAGGGTGAACTTCGTGGGAGTTGGAACAGTGTGTCATTGGGCACAGTGCCTGCAGGGTGCTCAGTGAATGAACTGCCATTCAGAACACTACACTGGGCCCTGTGTGGGATTTGGGGGAGGTGCAGTGTGAATAGAGCAGCTGTCACCTAACAGGCCAATGACAATCTATTGATTGATGTCAAAATCATAGCTGGCCATGCACATCACCCTCATTTCCAATGTGCGCCTTCAGCCTTCTGATCAAAGACCAACCTCCTCCTTTCTTCCTCCCTCTCTCCCATCCTTTCCCATACCCCACTCTGTCCCTTCCTGCCTCTTCCCCCATTTCTTCCTCCCTCCCTCCATTTGTCTTCCCTCCACCGCCCCCCTCCCCGTCCCTGCAAAGGACAACATCAAAGCAGATTCTCTTGAAGAAACTATTGGAGCTTCTTCTATTGGGGTTTTTGATCCAGTGGGGGTTATTTGAGCCTGTTAGCTTCCATCAGTATCCAAGAACATTAGGAAGACAGAATATGCCATTGCATTTCTGAAGGTAGACCCAAGGTATTGTGTCTTCGGGCTTGTGTTAGTGAACAAAACAAAATAAAAATATTAATATGTACAGATGCATAGTCTAACCTGAATCATGGACTCATTGTTTTGGGGTTTGGGCAGAATATTTAGAATTTTCTTTATGGGCTGTTGTAAAATAGCAATTTGTGTATTTTGGGCCTTAGTGTATATGTGTGTACATGAGAGAGGAGTATGAAAAACTTGTCTACTGATTTTTAAAACACTTCTTCCCTTCTTGTGAGTATGTTCAATTTCCTAAGGAATATTCCCTTCCTCACCCTTTTCTTTCCCTTTATTGCCTTTATTTCTTTTTCTTTCTTCTCATTTCTTACCTGCTCTTTCCCTAACTCCCAACTTTTTCTTTTATTGCCATTCCTTATAAAGGCCAGAATGTGGAACATACTGGGGGTACGATCAGAGGTGCAAATGGTGCCCGGGGTGGGTGGTAGTCGTCGGGGTGGTGGGGGTGAGCCCCACCTATGCATTTTCCCATCAGAATGTGGAACATACTGGGGGTACGATCAGAGGTGCCTGGGGTGGGTGTTAGTCGTGCGGGTGGTGGGGGTGAGCCCCACCTATGCATTTTCCCACCTTAAGAAGAGTGCACGGAGTAGCTTGCCGAAGGCCCCACGGCTAAGAAGTGGCAGAGAAAAGGTTGGAACATCACACGTGCTAAGCATGATCTCCAGAGACAGCCTGAGGTTAAGTCACTGAAAGGGTCAGCTCAGCTAGTCCTTATGTAAGTCAGGAGCAGGTTTCCAAACGGACTGATGCTTCTGTCAGTGCTTTCCCCTCCTAGGAACACTGAGAGCCCCACTAGCACTCCTGGCACGAGTTTTATTCTTGAACTTTAATGTAAGTGTGTATGTTAATTAAAAGTATTTGTAGGTCAATATGTAATTTAAAAAAACAAAGACATGTGCACGTATGTTATATCTTCTTTCCTGCACCTGACTATATTGTGTCGGGTGCCAGGCCCTTGTGATAGACCGGTAAGAAAGGCTTCTAGAGGGGTAAATAGCACAGAATGATGAAGAAGGGACCAGAGCAAACTCAAATTTGGAGATTGCCCAGAGCTTTTGAAAAACATTCTAAGCATTTTAACACAAATGCCATGGTAGTGAAACAGCCGGAGGTTTGTCTGCATCTGAGGGCCAGCTAAGCTGCCATTTCCCCAGAGTGGCTGGGTCTGAGGTCTCTGTATTTGCTGTGCAAATATTTGCAGTGAGAATTGGGAAATAGTTAGGAAATCAACAATCTCTCAGTGATGTGGGGGTGGGACGGTCTTCTGGGCAGCATTTTGCCTGGGGCCCTGCCCTTCCCTTCCCGACCAGACCTCCCCCAGTGGAGGAACTAGCCACGCAAGAAGTGCCGGAGGGCAGCACAAAGGAAGGCCAAGGTCATTGCATGGAGTCATGCAAAGACAACAGGAACAGAAATAGCGATGGAAACAGGATCAGCATGGGGAGCACCGAGAAGTGCCCTGCATTTACTAAACGGGCCTGGTTCAGAGAAACCACTTATTGGGGTGGGAAAGAGGAAGGCTTCAGAAGAAGCCTTCTCTTGGTGATAAAACCAGAAAGGCAAAAGGAAAGGCAAGGCCCTGGTTCAGAGCTGAGAAAAACTTTATAAATACACAACTGAGGAGGGGTTGGTGGTTAAAGCTCACGAATTATACCTGCATGTGTTGTGATGAACAATTTCGTATCTATAAACAAACACAAAATTGCACAAGTAACTTGGCTCTGAAGTGAATCTGCACATAGCTTATTCATAATGGTTTGGTTCTTCTCAATGGCCCTGTTCGCTCATTCATTCACTCACTCATTCATTCCTTCATCCATCCATTTGGCTCCTACGTTGTGCCATTGGGCGTTGGGTGTGTAAAGATCACATAACACAGTAACTTCTGCAAAGAAGCTCACAGTCCAGTGGAGAAAATAGTCCTTTGGTTGTACTGTTATAAAGTGGTCATAGGGATGTATCAAGGGCTTTATGGAAATAAAAATAATGGAGTCTGTTATGGGTTAAAACGTGTGCCCACTCCCCCCCCCCAGCTCCACCCAATTCATATGTTGAATCTCAGTACCTCAGAATGTGACTGTATTTGGATATAAATTCTTTAGTGAGGTAATCAAGTTAAAATGAGGTCATTGGGAAGGGCCCTCGTCTAGTACGACTGGTGTCTCTGTAACAAGGGGGGCCCTGGAAACACACAAGCAGACAAAGAGAACACCATGTGAAAGATGGAGACAGAGACTGGGGCAATGCTTCTACAAGCCAACGAACACCAGAAACTGCCAGAAAACTACCAGAAGCTGCAACAGGCGTGGAGCAGATTCTTCCTCATAGCCCTCACAAAGCCCCTTAGCTCAGCTGTAGGGAGGAGAGTCAGAGAAGGCTTCCTGGAAGAGGTGATGAAGCTAAATTTTAAGACTTGAACAGCAAGTTGTCAGGTGAAGGGGCCAGGGTGGGATATCAAAATGGCATTCCAGGTAATGGAGGAGCACAGGCAGAAGTATTAAGATGGGAAGCAACAGGGGCCCAGTGAGGCCCTGGTGTGGTGTGAGAGCTGCGTTGGAAGCAGGAAGGAGGAAGCAGGAAGAGAGAAACGCACTAGGGGCAGACAGGCCCGGGGCTTGGGGGTGTGCACCAACGTGTAAAGACAAATGACGCATTTCCTGCCTCTGGAAAAGCCCCTTGGAGCACCCAAGCCGGTGTCAGTCCCCTGGTCTCGATCACAGCTGAGCCCTGATTGGTTTCACAAAGCTGGTATCTTAATGGGGACAAAGCCTCCTTCAGCCCTGAGAGAAGGCCCGGGTCTCCAGCCTGTTCAAGTCCTGGGTGTTGGAAGGCCTAGCTGTACCCTGCCTGATATTCCTCATCGCAGGGACAACGATTTTCTCCTTTGCGTCAGGAAGCAAAACCTCCCAGATGATGTGAAGCATAGGGAATATTTAAGCGTCATCTAAGGTCATGGAAATGTTCTGATTCCTGAACGTTTTTGTGTCTTTCAATTTCCTCACAATAGGAAGAGTGCTAACAAAAAAGGGCTTTCACACAGCTGCTTCGCTCAAGAAAATCCGGCTTAATAGGTGAGAAGCAGTTCCTGTAAAGGCTGCCTGGCGATCTGTGATCCATCCTCTCACATGACTCCGTGTGGTTTTGTCTGAATTTCCCACCTCGGGTACGCATTTCAAAGGGTTCTGTTCTGGGAGCATATGGCCAGAAATGCACAATGATTTATTCTGGCTAGTTAAGAAGATTTTTTGTTTGTTTGTTTAAATGTCAACCCACCTTTTATATAAAATTAAAAATTCTGGGGCAGAGATCAAGCCGTTCACCCCAGGGGAGCTTTGAACTGAGGACATTTGTAACCTTTTCCTTTTAGGTTTCTTTAGAATGTAGCCTAAAATAAGTACTATAGGTAGGTGATACGAAAATATAATGGCCCTTGCCTTTATGTAGTAGACTTAAAATTGTATTTGAATCATACATGAAGTATCCTAGTAAGGAGTAACATACATTTCTTTTGGGAATGGAAAGAGTTGCCTTGTAATCTGGGTGGTCTTGATTTTTTAAAAATTAGCGTTGTTTTAAAAACATAAGAGGAATGCTTAAAGTCTAATACTCTGTGTCCAGAATGAAATGATCCACACAAATGCATAATCGAAAATATTAAAGATTTACTTTTTAACTGAGAAAAGTCAAGAACAAAGGCTGTAAAGCATCCCTGCCCTTGACATCCCTACAACACACTCTGCTTCCACTTACATTTATCAAATAACTTATTATGGGTGGAACTCAGGTGCTCAGCATCAAAGGACATTCTGTCATTACTCATGAGGGACTGTTGTATAATTATGGAAAATCCTGCAACAGGGTATATTGGGTAGCTAAGTGGAGGGGTTGAGAAATGATTCTTGGGTGTCACAGACTCTGAGTCTGGAGTTCTCTCTTGTCCAGCAAGAGAGTGGATGTGGAATTGAATACAAGAGAGGCTAATGCCTGGGAGGAGACAAGAGCCATGAACAGGGGTTTTGTCTCCGTATTTATTGAGCTCTCAAGATCTTACACACATAGCGAATGTGCAGAAAACGATCCGATAGTAATCACTAACTTGTGTGTGTAAGAAGCAAAGGTCTGGGGGCAAGTGGAGTTTGAAGTTGTGATCAAAGTACATTGGCACCAGATGGAAAGTAGTTTCCTGCAGGTGATATAACAACTTACTTGTGATCCCATTATAATATCTTGCTAACTAACCTTGGGTGCTTTTGCCCTGTGGTGGCAGCTTTCTGCCCTAAGCCTTTTTTTTCTTTCTTTTTTTATTTTTTAAAATTTACATCCAAATTAGTTAGCATATAGTGAAACAATGATTTCAGGAGTAGATTCCTTAATGCTCCTTAATCATTTAGCCCATCCCCCCTCCCACAACCCCTCCAGTAACCCTCAGTTTGTTCTCCATATTTATGAGTCTCTTCTGTTTTGTCCCCCTCCCTGTTTTTATGTTATTTTTGTTTCCTTTCCCTTATGTTCATCTGTTTTGTCTCTTAAAGTCCTCATATGAGTAAAGTCATATGATTTTTGTCTTTCTCTAACTAATTTCACTTAGCATAATATCCTCCAGTTCCATCCACATAGTTGCAAATGGCAAGATTTCATTCTTGTTGATTGCCGAGTAATACCCCATTGTGTGTGTGTGTGTGTGTGTGTGTGTGTGTGTGTATATATATATATATATATATATATACCACATTTTCTTTATCCAATCATCCATTGATGGACATTTGTGCTCTTTCAATACTTTGGCTATTGTTGATAGTGTTGCTATAAACATAGGGGTGCATGTATCCCTTTGAAATAGCACACCTGTATCCCATGGATAAATGCCTCGTAGTGCAATTGCTGGGTTGTAGGGTAGTTCTATTTTTAGTTTTTTGAGGAAACTCCGTACTGTTTTCCACAGTGGCTGCACCAGTTTGCATTCCCACCAGCAGTGCAAAAGAGATCCTCTTTCTCTGCATCCTTGCCAACATCTGTTGTTGCCCGAGTTGTTAACATTAGCCATTTTGACAGGTGTAAGGTGATATCTCATTGTGGTTTTGATTTGTATTTCCCTGATGATGAGTGATGTTGAGCATTTTTTCATGTATCGGTTGGCTATCTGGATGTCTTCCTTGGAGAAATGTCTATTTATGTCTTTTTCCCATTTCTTCACTGGATTATTTGTTTTTTGGGTGTTGAGTTTGATAAGTTCTTTATAGATTTTGGATACTAACCCTTTATCTGATATGTCGTTTGCAAATATCTTCTCCCATTCTGTCGGTTGTCTTTTAGTTTTGCTGATTGTTTCCTTCGCTGTGCAGAAGCTTTTTATTTTGATGAGGTCCCAGTAGTTCATTTTTGCTTTTGTTTCCCTTGCCTCTGGAGATGTTGCTGTGGGAAAGATCAAAGAGGTTTTTGCCTGCTTTCTGCTCGAGGATTTTGATGGCTTCCTGTGTTACACTGAGGTCTTTCATCCATTTTGAGTTTATTTTTGTGTCTGGTGTAAAAAAGTGGTCCAGATTCATTCTTCTGCATGTCGCTGTCCAGTTTTCCCAGCATCACTTGCTGAAGAGACTGTCTTTATTCCATTGGATATTCTTTCCTGCTTTGTCAAAGATTAGTTGGCCATACATTTATGGGTCCGTTTCTGGGTTCTCTATTCTGTTCCATTGATCTGAGTGTCTGTTCTTGTGCCAGTACCCTACTGTCTTGATGATTACAGCTTTGTAATCTGGAAATTGAAGTCTGGGATTATGATGCCTCCCGCTTTGGTTTTCTTTTTCAAGATTGCTTTGGCTATTCGGGGTCTTTTCTGGTTCCATACAAATTTTAGGATTATTTGTTCTAGCTCTGTGGAGAATGCTGGTGTTACTTTGATAGGGATTGCATTGAATATGTAGATTGCTTTGGGTAGTATCGACATTTCAACAACATTTGTTCTTCCTATCAAGGAGCATGGAATATTTTTCCATTTTTTTGTGTCTTCTTCAATTTCTTTCGTAAGCTTTCTATAGTTTTCAGTGTTTAGATTTTTCACCTCTTTGGTTAGATTTATTCCTAGGTATCTTATGGTTTTTTGTGCAACTGTAAATGGGATCAATTCCTTGATTTCTCTTTCTGTTGCTTCATTTTTGGTGTATAGGAATGCAACCGATTTCTGTGCATTAATTTTATATCCTGTGACTTTGCTGAATATATGATTCAGTTCTAGCAGCTTTTTGGTGGAATCTTTTGGGTTTTCCATATAGAGTATCATGTCATCTGCGAAGAGTGAAAATTTGACCTCCTCCTGGCCGATTTGGATGCCTTTTATTTCTTTGCGTTGTCTGATTGCAGAGGCTGAGACTTCCAATACTATGTTGAATAACAGTGGTGAGAGTGGACATCCCTGTGTTGTTCCTGACCTTAGGGGGAAAGCTCTCAGTTTTTTCCCATTGAGGATGATATTACCATTGGGTCATTCATATATGGCTTTTATGATTTCAAGATATGCTCCTTCTATCCCTACTTTCTTGAGGGTTTCTATCAAGAAGGGATGCTGTATTTTGTCAAATGCTTTCTCTGCATCTATTGAGAGGATCATATGGTTCTTGTCCTTTCTTTTATTGATGTGATGAATCACTTTAATTGTCTTGTGGATATTGAACCAGCCCTGCATCCCAGGTATAAATCCCACTTGGTCGTGGTGGATAATTTTTTTAATGTATTGTTGAAGCCAGTTGGCTAATATCTTGTTGAGGATTTTTGCATCCATGTTCATCAGGGAAATTGGTCTATAGTTCTCCTTTTTAGTGAGGTCTCTGTCTGGTTTTTGGAATCAAGGTAATGCTGGATTCATAGAATGAGTTTGGAAGTTTCTCTTCCATTTCTATTTTTTGGAACAGTTTCAAGAGAATAGGTGTTAACTCTTCCTTAAATGTTTGGTAGAATTCCCTTGGAAAGCCATCTGGTTCTGGACTCTTGTTTTTTGGCAGATTTTTGATTACTGATTCAATTTCCTTACTGGTTATGGGTCTGTTCAAATTTTCTATTTCTTCCTGTTTCAGTTTTGATAGTGTATATGTTTCTAGGAATTTGTCCATTTCTTCCAGATTACCCATTTTATTGGCATATAATTGCTCATAATATTCTCTTGTTATTGTTTTTATTTCTGTTGTGTTGGTTGTGATCTCTCCTCTTTCATTCTTGATTTTATTTATTTGGGTCCTTTCCTTTTTCTTCTTGATCAAACTGGCTAGTGGTTTATCAATTTTGTTAATTCTTTCAAAGAACCAGCTTCTGGTTTCATTGATCTGTTCTACTGTTTTTTTGGTTTCGATAGCATTAATTTCTGCTCGAATCTTTATTATTTCCTGTCTTCTGCTGGTTTGGTATTTTATTTGCTGCTCTTTTTCCAGCTCCTTAAAGTGTAAGGTTAGGTTGTGTATCTGAGATCTTTCTTCCTTCTTTAGGAAGGCCTGGACTGCTATATACTTTCCTCTTATGACCGCCCTTGCTGCGTCCCAAAGGTTTTGGGCTGTGGTGTTATCATTTTCATTGGCTTCCATATACTTTTTAATTTCCTCTTTAACTGCTTGGTTAGCCCATTCATTCTGCAGTAGGATGTTCTTCAGTCTCCAAGTATTTGTTCCCTTTCCAAATTTTTTCTTGTGATTTCGAGTTTTGTAGCGTTGTGGTCTGAAAATATGCATTGTATGATCTCGATCTTTTTGTATTTACTTAGGGTTGATTTGTGGCCCAGTATATGGTCTATTCTGGAGAACATTCCATGTGCACTGGAGAAGAATGTATATTCTGCTGCTTTAGGATGAAATGTTCTGAATATATCTGTTAAGTCCATCTGGTCCAGTGTGTCATTCAAAGCCATTGTTTCCTTGTTGATTTTTTGGTTAGATGGTCTGTCCCTTGCTGGGAGTGGGGTGTTGATGTCTCCTACTATTATGGTATTACTATCAATGAGTTTCTTTATGTTTGTGATTAATTGATATATATATATTTATAAATTTATATATTTATATATATTATATATGTGCTCTCACATTTGGTGCATAAATGTTTACAATTGTTAGGTTTTCTTGGTGGATAGACCCGTTAATTATGATATAATGCCCTTCTGCATCTCTTGATACAGTCTTTATTTTAAAGTCTAGATTGTCCAGGGGCGCCGGGGTGGCTCAGTCCGTTAAGTGGCCGACTTTGGCTCAGGTCATGATCTCACAGTCGGTGAGTTCAAGCCCTGCATCAGGCTTTGTGCTGACAGCTCGGAGCCTGGAGCCTGTTTCAGATTCTGTGTCTCCCTCTCTCTGACCCTCTCCCATTCATGCTCTGTCTCTCTCTGTCTCAAAAATAAATAAATGTTAAAAAAAATTTTTAAAAATAAAATCTAGATTTTCTGATATAAGTATGGCTACTCTGGCTTTCTTTTGTTTATCATTAGCATGATAGATGGTTCTCCATCCCCTTATTTTCAATCTGAAGGTGTCTTTAGGTCTAAAGGGGTCTCTTGTTAACAGCATATAGATGGATCTTGTTTTCTTATCTATTTTGTTACCATATGTCTTTTGATTGGAGCATTGAGTCCATTGACATTTAGAGTGAGTACTGAAAGATATCAATTTATTGTCATTATGATGCTTGTAGAGTTGGAGTTTCTGGTGGTGTTCTCTGGTCCTTTCTAATCTTTTGTTGCTGTTGGTGTATATATATATATATATATATTTTTTTTTCCAGCTTTTATCCCCTCAGAGATTCCCCCTTAAAATTTCTTGCAAGCCTGGTTTAGTGGTCACAAACTCCTTTAATTTTTGTTTGTCTGGGAAACTTTTGATCTCTCCTATTTTTTTTTTTTTAATTTTTTTTTTCAACGTTTATTTATTTTTGGGACAGAGAGAGACAGAGCATGAACGGGGGAGGGGCAGAGAGAGAGGGAGACACAGAATTGGAAGCAGGCTCCAGGCTCTGAGCCATCAGCCCAGAGCCTGACGCGGGGCTCGAACTCACGGACCGCGAGATCGTGACCTGGCTGAAGTCGGACGCTTAACCGACTGCGCCACCCAGGCGCCCCTCTCCTTCTATTTTGAATGACAGCCTTTCTGGATAAAGATTTCTTGGCTGCATATTTTTCTGATTCAGCACACTGAATATATCCCACCACTCCTTTCTGACCTGCCAAGTTTCTGTGGATAGGTCTTCTGCAAACCCGATCTGTCTTCCCTTGTAGGTTAGGGACTTTTTTTCCCTTGCTGCTTTCATGATTCTATCCTTGTCTGAGTATTTTGTGAATTTCACTGTGATATGCCTTGTTAATGGTCAGTTTTTGTTGAATCTAATGGGGGTCCTCTGTGCTTCCTGGATTTTGATGTCTGTGTCTTTCCCCAGGTTAGGAAAGTTTTCCCCTATGATTTGCTCACATAATCCTTCTACCCCTATTTCTCTCTCTTCCTCTTCTGGGACCCCTGTGATTCTGATGTTGTTCCTTTTTAATGAGTCACTGATTTCTCTAATTCTTAAATTGTGCTTTTTTGCCTTAATCTCCCTCTTTTTTTTCTGCTTCGTTATTCTCTGCAAGTTTGTCCTTTATTTTCTTTTATTTAAAAAAAATTTTTTTATTTATTTTTGAGACAGAGAGAGACAGAGCATGAACGGGGGAGGGGCAGAGACAGAGGGAGACACAGAATCGGAAGCAGGCTCCAGGCTCTGAGCCATCAGCCCAGAGCCTGACGCGACGCTCGAACTCAAAGACCGCGAGATTGTGACCTGAGCTGAAGTCGGACGCTTAACCGACTGAGCCACCCAGGCGCCCCTAAGTTTGTCCTTTATATCACTCTCTGTTCTGCCTCATCCATCCTTGCCGCTGCTGTATCCATCCGTGATTGCAGCTCAGTTATAGCATTTTTAATTTCATTCTGGCTATTTTTTACTTCTTTTATCTCTGCAGAAAGGGATTCAAATCTATTTTTGACTCCAGCTAATATTCTTATTATCGTGATTCTAAATTCTGGTTCAGACATCTTGCTTGTATATGTGTTGGCTAAATCCCTGGCTGTTGTTTCTTCATGCTCTTTCTTTTGGGGTTGAATTCCTTGTTTCATCTATTTGAAGGGAGAAAAGGAATTAATGAGGTAGAAAAATTGAAATTAAAAAAATTAAAATAAAAGAATTATTAGAATTAAAAATTACACACACACACACACACACACACACACACAAATCAAATAGATGATGCTAGATCCTAGGTGTGTTTTAGTCTGGGTGTTGAAAGTGGTTTGACAGATTAGGGTAAAAAAAAAGGGGGGGGATAAAAAAAGGAAATCATTTGAGAATTTGAAAAAATGAATACACTGAAGTAGACTAACATGACATGATGGGAATAAAATAGAATTTGAAAAAATATACACAAAAGTAAAGAATACAGTAGAAAAAAGCTAAAGAAAAATATTTTTAATAAAAATTAAAAATAAATATGAATTTTTTCATTTTCTGTGTTTATTTTATTTTATTTTATTTTTAATATATGAAATTTATTGTCAAATTGGTTTCCATACAACACCCAGGGCTCATCCCAAAAGGTGCCCTCCTCAATACCCATCACCCACCCACCCCTCCCTCCCACCCCCCATCAACCCTCAGTTTGTTCTCAGTTTTTAACAGTCTCTTATGTTTTGGCTCTCTCCCACTCTAACCTCTTTATTTATTTATTTATTTTTCCTTCCCTTCCCCCATGGGTTTCTGTTAAGTTTCTTAGGTTCCACATAAGAGTGAAACCATATGGTATCTGTCTTTCTCTGTATGGCTTATTTCACTTAGCATCACACTCTCCAGTTCCATCCACGTTGCTACAAAAGGCCATATTTCATTCTTTCTCATTGCCACTTAGTATTCCATTGTGTATATAAACCACAATTTATTTATCCATTCATCAGTTGATGGACATTTAGGCTCTTCCCATAATTTGGCTATTGTTGAGAGTGCTGCCATAAACATTGGGGTACAAGTGCCCCTATGCATCAGTACTCCTGTATCCCTTGGATAAATTCCTAGCAGTGCTATTGCTGGGTCATAGGGTAGGTCTATTTTTAATTTTCTGAGGAACCTCCACACTGTTTTCCAGAGTGGCTGCACCAATTTGCATTCCCACCAACAGTGCACGAGGGTTCCCATTTCTCCACATCCTCTCCAGCATCTATAGTCTCCTGATTTGTTCATTTTGGCCACTCTGACTGGCGTAAGGTGATATCTGAGTGTGGTTTTGATTTGTATTTCCCTGATAAGGAGCGACGTTGAACATCTTTTCATGTGCCTATTGGCCATCCGGATGTCTTCTTTAGAGAAGTGTCTTTTCATGTTTTCTGCCCATTTCTTCACTGGGTTATTTGTTTTTCGGGTGTGGAGTTTGGTGAGCTCTTTATAGATTTTGGATACTAGCCCTTTGTCCAATATGTCATTTGCAAATATCTTTTCCCATTCCGTTGGTTGCCTTTTAGTTTTGTTGGTTGTTTCCTTTGCTGTGCAGAAGCTTTTTATCTTCATAAGGTCCCAGTAATTCACTTTTGCTTTTAATTCCCTTGCCTTTGGGGATGTGTCGAGCAAGAGATTGCTACGGCTGAGGTCAGAGAGGTCTTTTCCTGCTTTCTCCTTTAAGGTTTTGATGGTTTCCTGTCTCACATTCAGGTCCTTTATCCATTTTGAGTTTATTTTTGTGAATGGTGTGAGAAAGTGGTCTAGTTTCAACCTTCTGCATGTTGCTGTCCAGTTCTCCCAGCACCATTTGTTAAAGAGATTGTCTTTTTTCCATTGGATGTTCTTTCCTGCTTTGTCAAAGATGAGTTGGCCATACGTTTGTGGGTCTAGTTCTGGGGTTTCTATTCTATTCCATTGGTCTATGTGTCTGTTTTTGTGCCAATACCATGCTGTCTTGATGATTACAGCTTTGTAGTAGAGGCTAAAGTCTGGGATTGTGATGCCTCCTGCTTTGGTCTTCTTCTTCAAAATTCCTTTGGCTATTCGGGGCCTTTTGTGGTTCCATACGAATTTTAGGATTGCTTGTTCTAGCTTCGAGAAGAATGCTGGTGCAATTTTGATCGGGATTGCATTGAATGTGTAGATAGCTTTGGGTAGTATTGACATTTTGACAATATTTATTCTTCCAATCCATGAGCAGGGAATGTCTTTCCACTTCTTTATATCTTCCTCAATTATCTTCATAAGCTTTCTATAGTTTTCAGCATACAGATCTTTTACATCTTTGGTTAGATTTATTCCTAGGTATTTTATGCTTCTTGGTGCAATTGTGAATGGGATCAATTTCTTTATTTGTCTTTCTGTTGCTTCATTGTTAGTGTATAAGAATACAACTGATTTCTGTACATTGATTTTGTATCCTGCAACTTTGCTGAATTCATGTATCAGTTCTAGCAGACTTTTGGTGGAGTCTATCGGATTTTCCATGTATAATATCATGTCATCTGCAAAAAGCGAAAGCTTGACTTCATCTTTGCCAATTTTGATGCCTTTGATTTCCTTTTGTTGCCTGATTGCTGATGCTAGAACTTCCAGCACTAGGTTAAACAACAGCGGTGAGAGTGGGCATCCCTGTCATGTTCCTGATCTCAGGGAAAAAGCTCTCAGTTTTTCCCCGTTGAGGATGATGTTAGCTGTGGGCTTTTCATAAATGGCTTTTATGATCTTTAAGTATGTTCCTTCTATCCCGACTTTCTCAAGGGTTTTTATTAAGAAAGGGTGCTGGATTTTGTCAAAGGCCTTTTCTGCATCGATTGACAGGATCATATGGTTCTTCTCTTTTTTTTTTGTTAATGTGATGTATCATGTTGATTGATTTGCGAATGTTGAACCAGCCCTGCATCCCAGGAATGAATCCCACTTGATCATGGTGAATAATTCTTTTTATATGCCGTTGAATTCGATTTGCTAGTATCTTATTGAGAATTTTTGCATCCATATTCATCAGGGATATTGGCCTGTAATTCTCTTTTTTTACTGGGTCTCTGTCTGGTTTAGGAATCAAAGTCATACTGGCTTCATAGAATGAGTCTGGAAGTTTTCCTTCCCTTTCTATTTCTTGGAATAGCTTGAGAAGGATAGGTATTATCTCTGCTTCAAACGTCTGGTAGAACTCCCCTGGGAAGCCATCTGGTCCTGGACTCTTATTTGTTGGGAGATTTTTGATAACCGATTCAATTTCTTCGCTGGTTATGGGTCTGTTCAAGCTTTCTATTTCCTCCTGATTGAGTTTTGGAAGAGTGTGGGTGTTCAGGAATTTGTCCATTTCTTCCAGGTTGTCCAATTTGTTGGCATATAATTTTTCATAGTATTCCCTGATAATTGTTTGTATCTCTGAGGGATTGGTTGTAATAATTCCATTTTCATTCATGATTTTATCTATTTGGGTCATCTCCCTTTTCTTTTTGAGAAGCCTGGCTAGAGGTTTGTCAATTTTGTTTATTTTTTCAAAAAACCAACTCTTGGTTTCGTTGATCTGCTCTACAGTTTTTTTAGTAGAGTTTGAGTTTGTAGAGTAGAGTAGAGTTTGAGTTTATTTCTCTTCTTCTGCTGGGTTTAGGCTGCCTTTGTTGTTCTGCTTCTATTTCCTTTAGGTGTGCTGTTAGATTTTGTATTTGGGATTTTTCTTATTTCTTGAGATAGGCCTGGATTGCAATGTATTTTCCTCTCAGGACTGCCTTCGCTGTGTCCCAAAGCATTTGGATTGTTGTATTTTCATTTTCGTTTGTTTCCATATATTTTTTAATTTGTTTTCTAATTGCCTGGTTGACCCACTCATTCGTTACTAGGGTGTTCTTTAACCTCCATGCTTTTGGAGGTTTTCCAGACTTTTTCCTGTGGTTGATTTCAAGCTTCATAGCATTGTGGTGTGAAAGTATGCATGGTATAATTTCAATTCTTGTAAACTTATGAAGGGCTGTTTTGTGACCCAGTATATGATCTATCTTGGAGAATGTTCCATGTGCACTCGAGAAGAAAGTATATTCTGTTGCTTTGGGATGCAGAGTTCTAAATATATCTGTCAAGTCCATCTGATCCAATGTATCATTCAGGGCCCTTGTTTCTTTATTGACCGTGTGTCTAGATGATCTATCCATTTCTGTAAGTGGGGTGTTAAAGTCCCCTGCAATTACCACATTCTTATCAATAAGGTTGCTTATGTTTATGAGTAATTGTTTTATATATTTGGGGGCTCTGGTATTTGGCGCATAGACATTTATAATTGTTAGCTCTTCCTGATGGATAGACCCTGTAATTATTATATAATGCCCTTCTTCATCTCTTGTTACAGCCTTTAATTTAAAGTCTAGTTTGCCTGATATAAGTATGGCTACTCCAGCTTTCTTTTGGCTTCCAGTAGCATGATAAATAGTTCTCCATCCCCTCACTCTCAATCTAAAGGTGTCCTCAGATCTAAAATGAGTCTCTTGTAGACAGCAAATAGATGGGTCTTGTTTTTTTATCCATTCTGATACCCTATGTCTTTTGGTTGGCGCATTTAATCCATTTACATTCAGTGTTATTATAGAAAGATATGGGTTTAGAGTCATTGTGATGTCTGTACGTTTTATGCTTGTAGTGATGTCTCTTGTACTTTGTCTCACAGGATCCCCCTTAGGATCTCTTGTAGGGCTGGTTTAGTGGTGATGAATTCCTTCAGTTTTTGTTTGTTTGGGAAGACCTTTATCTCTCCTTCTATTCTAAATGACAGACTTGCTGGATAAAGGATTCTCGGCTGCATATTTTTCCTGTTTAGCACACTGAAAATATCGTGCCAATCCTTTCTGGCCTGCCAAGTTTCAAAAGAGAGATCAGTCACAAGTCTTATAGGTCTCCCTTTATATGTGAGGGCACGTTTATCCCTTGCTGCTTTCAGAATTTTCTGTTTATCCTTGTATTTTGCCAGTTTCATTATGATTTGTCGTGCAGAAGATCGATTCAAGTTACATCTGAAGGGAGTTCTCTGTGCCTCTTGGATTTCAATGCCCTTTTCCTTCCCCAGTTCAGGGAAGTTCTCAGCTATGATTTCTTCAAGTACGCCTTCAGCACCTTTCCCTCTCTCTTCCTCCTCTGGGATACCAATTATGTGTATATTATTTCTTTTTAGTGTATCACTTAGTTCTCTAATTTTCCCCTCATACTCCTGGATTTTTTTACCTCTCTTTTTCTCAGCTTCCTCTTTTTCCATAACTTTATCTTCTAGTTCACCTATTGTCTCCTCTGCCTCTTCAATCCGAGCTGTCGTCGTTTCCATTTTGTTTTGCATTTCGTTTAATGCGCTTTTCAGCTCCTCATGACTGTCCCTTAGTCCCTTGATCTCTGTAGCAAGAGATTCTCTGCTGTCCTCTATACTGTTTTCAAGCCCAGCGATTAATTTTATGACTATTATTCTAAATTCACTTTCTGTTATATTATTTAATTCTTTTTGATCAGCTCATTAGCTCTTGTTATTTCCTGGAGATTCTTCTGAGGGGAATTCTTCCGCTTGGTCATTTTGGATAGTCCCTGGAGTGGTGAGGACCTGCAGGGCACTTCCCCTGTGCTGTGGTGTATAACTGGAGTTGGTGGGCGGGGCCGCAGTCCGACCTGATGTCTGCCCCAGCCCACCGCTGGGGCCACAGTCAGACTGGTGTGTGCCTTGTCTTCCCCTCTCCTAGGGCGGGATTCATTGTGGGGTGGCGTGGCCCGTCTGGGCTACTTGCACACTGCCAGGCTTGTGATGCTGGGGATCTGGCGTATTAGCTGGGGTGGGTAGGCAAGGTGCACGGGGGCAGGAGGGGCAGGATTAGCTCGCTTCTCCTTAGGTGATCCACTTCAGGAGGGGCCCTGTGGCAGCAGGAGGGAGTCAGATCCGCTGCTGGAGGTTTGGCTCCGCAGAAGCACAGAGTTGGGTGTTTGCGCGGAGGGAGCAAGTTCCCTGGCAGAAACTGGTTCCCTTTGGGATTTTGGCTGGGGGATGGGCGGGGGAGATGGCGCTGGCGAGCGCCTTTGTTCCCCACCAAACTGAGCTCTGTTGTCAGGGGGCTCAGCAGCTCTCCCTCCCTTTGTCCTCCAGCCTTCCCGCTTTCCGAGCAGAGCTGTTAACTTATGACCTCCCAGACGCTAAGTCGCGTTTGCTGTCGGAACACAGTCCGCCCGGCCCCTCCGCTTTTGCCAGCCAGACTCGGGGGCTCTGCTTGGCCGGCGAGCCGCCCCTCCGCCCCGGCTCCCTCCCGCCAGTCCGTGGAGCGCGCACCGCCTCGCCGCCCTTCCTACCCTCTTCCGTGGGCCTCTCGTCTGTCTGCGCTTGGCTACGGAGACTCCGTTTTGCTAATCCTCTGGCGGTTTTCTGGGTTATTTAGGCAGGTGTAGGTGGAATCTAAGTGATCAGCAGGACGCGCGGTGAGCCCAGCGTCCTCCTACGCCGCCATCTTCTTCCCCCCTCATTTTCTGTGTTTAAGAGAAAAGAAAAGAAATGAAAAAGAGAAAAAAGATTAAAAAATAGAAAAGAAGAAAAAAGAAGTCGTTTGAAAATTTGAAAAAGTGAATATACTGTAGTAGACTGAAACAAAATGATGGAAGTAAAATAGAATTTGAAAAAATTTACATAAAAGCAAAATATATAGTAATGCAAATTAAATAAGAATATTTTTAATAGAAATTGAAAGTAGAAACGAAGTTTTCCATTTTCTGCATTCAAGAAAAAAAAGAAACAAAAAGAGAAAAAAAGGAAAAGAAAGAAAAAAAGGAATTTGTTTGAAAATTTGAAAAGGTGAATACACTGAAGTAGACTAAAATAAAATGATGGAGGTAAAGTAGAATTTGAAAAAATTGACACAAAAATTAAAAATATAGTAATACAAATTAAAGAAAGATATTTTTAATAAAAATTCAAAATAAAAATGAATTTTTTCTCTTTCTGTATTCATGAAAAAGAAAAGTGTAAAAGAGAAGAAAAAAGAAAGAAAATTGAGTAGATGAACCTGCTAACAGATTGCAGTAGGACTGAAATTGCTTCGTTTTCCCCTAGAAGTCAGTCTATGTAGCTCTTTACAGTCCATAAGTTAAGCCGGCGGTGAGACTTGTGTTCCTGAAGAGCGAAG
Source organism: Prionailurus bengalensis (assembly GCF_016509475.1). Classification (NCBI taxonomy): domain Eukaryota; kingdom Metazoa; phylum Chordata; class Mammalia; order Carnivora; family Felidae; genus Prionailurus; species Prionailurus bengalensis. The sequence continues at coordinate 69,608,052 of NC_057343.1, read as the reverse complement.
TTGGCCCAGTTGGGTGGGGCTCAGTGTAACAGCTCCGCTCTCCACTAGATGGCGCTGCTAGCCTACTGGGGTGGATCATTGCGGCGCGCGTAGGTGCGTAAGCGCATGCGCAGAAGCTGTGACCATGGTGTCACCCCGCCACCCAGTCTCCAGTATTGGAAGGAACTCTGTTCTTCCCGATCGGCAATCTTGCACCCGTCCTGTCTTCAGCCTTCATCCACTCCCCGCTTCTTCACTGTCCGTGACCAAGCCCCAGGCAGTACCTCTCTCCCGAGTTTTCTCTCAGATGCGGCTGTTTTCCCCGACCTCTTACTATTGAAGGACTGTGGCTTTGGCCCCTTCCGCCCCTCTGCAGGAGGGTCTCACTGACCAATGGCTGAATGTCAGCCGCACCCAGGATGCCCGCTGAACCCTGCTGCTGCCGGTGCCCCGAGACTGCGGCCAGGTGCCAGCCCGCCCCAGAAAAAGTTCACGAGACAGTGTAGCAGCAGTGTTTCAGGGATTATGGAAAGTCGCAACACACATCTGGCACCAGGCTTTACCCTCAACGACCTTGCCCCAGCACCAGCAAATGTGGCCGCCTTCCGGGGTCTGCTGGGACCAGGTGGCTTCAACAGTCTCTACCAAATGTCCTTCCAGCAGTGGAACCGCTTTTCCCCGTGTGGCCCAAGAAGCTTCCGGACCCCACTCTGTTCTTGGAGATTCGTCCTTCCCACCAGAGCACCGCCAGGTACTGAGCTGCAGAGTTGCAGAGTTTGCGCTCCCCTTGTTTATAGTCTTAATGGAATTTAAACCCTCTCCTTTCTCCTTTCTCCCTTTTTAGTTTAGTCCCTGCGGCTGTTTCCAATTTTCCACTTTCTCTCCAGCTGCTTTTGGGGAGGGGTGCTTTTCCCGAATTCGCCCCCCTCCCCCCCCCCCAAGTCTCTGTCCTCTCTCTGCCCACTAAAGTGGTTCCCTACATTTCACCGCTTCTCTCTCCCCAAGTTCAGTACCTGCTGAATTCTATGGTTCAGGTTGTGCAGATTGTTTTATTAATCCTCCAATCAGCTTTCCAGGTGTGTAGGATGGTTTAGTGTTGGTCTGGCCGTATTTCAGGCATACGAGACACACAAAAAACTTCCATGCTGTTCCACCATCTTGGCTCCTTCCTCTGCCCTAAGCTTTTTAAACCCATTTATGTAAGTACAAGGAATTCTTGAACCTATTTCCGCATATTTAACCCGAGGCCTGTAAGATGGGTATACCTGACCAAGTAAAGGAGGAAGGGAGGCACATTTCAAATAGAGGAAAATTCTGTACAAACAGTGGAAGGAAAAGAAGTGTGAAGGTGAGACAGCTAGAAGCCCAGTGTGACCAGAGTGTGATGTGTGGGGACAATGACTAAGGAACGAGATGAGACTAGAGTGGTTAGATGGCACTTACAGACTGTTCATGGGACATTTTTTGGGCATCCTGATCAGATCTGTGATTTTGGATGCTGACCTGGCAGTACCATAGTAGAAAGATGGAGGGAGGGGGAGGAGAGGAGCAGGAGCATCAAAGGATGTGGTCCAGGCAAGGCACAAGGGGGCCTGAAGTGGAAGTATATAGGTAGATGTGGAAGGAAGGAATGGGCTAAAGAGAAATTAATGGCTGGCCACCTATGAATTGGGATGTCCAGCTGGATATGGGGGAGAGGAAGACTCAAGACAAGACCTACCTTGGAACATGGAAACTGCTGTGGACTGAACTGTGTTCCCTGCAAATTTATATGTTGAAGTCCTGACTCCTAGTGTGACTGTATTTGGAAATAGGGACTTTAGAAGGCAATTAAGGCAAATAAGGCAAAACGTAAGGGTGGGGCCCTGATCCAATAGGATTAGGGTCCTTATAAGAAGAGGCATAAAAGAGCTAGCTCTCTTTCTCTCTCCCTCATGTGAGCACACAGTGAGGAGACAGGTGCCTGCCAGCCAGGAAGAAAGCTCTCACCAGAAACTGAGTTTGCTGGCACTTTGATCTTAGACTTCCCGGCCTCCAGAATTGTGAGAAATAAATGTCTACTGTTCAAACCACCTGGACCGCAGCATTTTGCTATGGGAGCCTGAGCTAAGTGCCATTAACTCATGTAAAGAAAGAATACAAGGGACAGAGATTTTTGTTTTATCTATCTGTTATCTATCTATCATCTATTATCTATCATCTAACTACCTATGTATCTTTCATCTATCTATCTATCTATCTATCTATTGTCTATCATTTATCTATTATCTATCTATCTATCTATCTATTGTCTATCATTTATCTATTATCTATCTATCTATCTATCTATCTGTCCATCTTTGTTTGGTTTTAGGCACGTCAAGTACAAGATGCTAATGAGGTAGAGAAGAAGAGATGTCCAGGAGGCAGTTGGAGATATAGAATAGAAACAATGGGGAGCAGTCAGGTCAGGGGATAGTTTGAGGGTTTTCAGTGTAGAAGCAGAAGCCAAGAGTGGAGTTTGTCTAAGGAAAGAATGTAGAATAAATGAGAAGAAGGCCAGGAAAGAAGCTGGGGAATTCAGACACTTAAGGGCAAAACATAAGCAGCCAGAGAAAGAGTTGTGAGAGATGTTTTAGGAGCTAAGGGTGTGTGTGTGTGTGTGTGTGTGTGTGTGTGTGTGTGTGTTAAAGTTATTTGTCAATAACGTCATGTGCTGTAGAGGGTTCAGCTCGGCTGAAAACCAAAAACAAAAGCACTGGGCCGGTAATGAGGAGATAATTATTAGGAGCCATGTCAGTGCAGTGCTATGGAATGAAGCCAGGCTGTGATGGGTCGAGAAATGCCTGGCACTTAAGAGAAATGAGGATAGACTATGGTTTTAAGACACTTGCTTGTGGAATGCACGGGCAGATGTGGAGGTAGCTTGAGGATGAGGCAAATGTGAGACACAGTTATTTTCCGTCTTTGTTTCTGAAACTCTACATTATTCCCTATTTTTATGTTAAGGGACTGTGGACAGCTAAAAAAACAAAATCTTACTCTCCTTTTAAGCAAATGAACCCCTTTCATTATTTTAGATTTTTGATGTCTCTTTGCTGCCCAATAGGGACAAATCCCATGTCCTCTGCCCTTACTGACTCATCATCTCGTTGGCTCATTTCTATTGACCTTCCAAAGATCATCATGTTTTAATGAGGTGTCAGGATCCCCAAAGTGAGGATAAGTGTGTGCACATGTTTGTGACTGTGTGTGTGTGCACACGTGTGTGTGTGCATGTGTGTGTGTGTTAGGGGACAGAATGTGAACGTGCAAGATGATGTCAGAGACCGACCGCTATTCTGTGAAGAGGAGCAAATATTATTAATGGTAAATTTCATGTTATGTAATGGTACCAGGATAAAAAAAAAAAACAACAAGACAGAAGAAAACTTGCCCACCAAACAATTATGGCCACTCTTCCTCCCACTGCAGATTACGATCGGAAAGAAAAATGCTAAAGAAAATATTTGTGCTTTCTTGTTTCCTCTATCTCAAACTTATAGAGAGCTACTTAGATATGCTTGCGTGAATCTATCTATCTTGGAGATTGACAGTCCAGTGGGATGTGATGGAGGCCTCTGTTTTAAATTGCTTAATAGTTGAAGCGAAAGAAAATACGTATTAGAAAATTCTTCCCGGAACATCAAAATAATGCATTAATTTAGGAAAAAAGTGATTCATACGTGACCTTGTGTAATATTTGACTTTTTAAATGCCACACATAGCACTTATCTGGTTTTTAACTTTGCTGGGAAATGGCTGTATCCAGCAAGGATAAAAGGCTTCCAGCTGGGATAACTATCCTATAATTAGTGATGCATTTTTTAAAAAGAAAACCAGAAATTATTGGAGACAGTTGATGTAAAAATCTCTACATTGCTAAAGTATGTGTGTTAATAGCATGACAGTTTTAGCCCTATTGATGCAATGTTATACACACACAGACACGCGCGCGCGCACACACACACACACACACACGCAAACATACACAAACACCCCAGAGAGGTCCCCCAGTGGCCACACTTCTGTCCAGCTGACAATAGATTTGGGGGTTCCCAAACCCCCTCTCCAGGCCTGATGATTCACCAGAGCGACTCAAAGGGCTCAGGAAAAGCTCTACTCATAATTACAGCTTTATTTTAAGGACAGAGCTGAGAAACAGCCAAGCGGAAGAGACGTACAGGGCGCTGTCTGTACCAGGATATCTGAGGAGGTCAGTTTCCTTTCTAGTGATTTCAGTAGGATTCACTGGAAATCAGATGTGTGAATTTGTGTGATGTTGTGATATAATATGAAATATACATTTGGTTTTTGTTTCCGGTTCCTGGCACACAGCCCCTAACACTCTTGTACTTTCCGGAGGAGCATCTTTTGTTATAATGTTTGGTCTTTATTCCCAGTTTCTTTACACAAAGACTTCTAAAACTCCCAGAGTTTTCCAAGTGACAGGGGTGAAAAGGAGCATCTTTGTTATTCATAATCAACCCCTTTGACCATACCTGAGTTGATGCTAATGGGGTGACTCTTGGTGGCCCCCTAGATAGCTTCAGGGTGCAGTCTCGTTGCCCGAGGAACCAACCATGTGATGGAGAATGAGAACTTTCAGTCCCACTCTCAGTATCTGGGGAAGAGAGAGGGGTTGGAGATTGTGTTAATCAACAAAGGCCGATGATTTGATCAATCATGTCCAAGTAATGAAACTTCCATACAAACCTGTAAACGAGAGTTTGGAAAGCTGCCGGGTTGGTGAGCACACCAAGGTGTTAGGCGAGCAGCACACATGGAAAGGGCATGGAAGTTTCCAGCACTCACCCCCATGCCTCACCCTATGCATCTCCTTCTACTTGGTGTTCCTAAGTTACATTCTTTATACGAAACCAGTGATGGCAGCTGAAGGCTTTTCCCGAGTTCTGTGAGCCATTCTAGCAAATTATTGAATCTGAGGAGGGGGTTATGGGATGCTGGATTTATAGTTGGTCAGTCAGAAGCACAGGTGACAAGCAACCTGGGCTCTGAGCCAGTGTCTGAAATGGGGGCAGTTTTGTGGGACTGAATTTTTCACCTGTGGAGTCAATGCTAACCTAAGTAGTTAATATTAGTTAGTGGTATTAGTTATTAGTTATTAGTTAGAATTTGAATTGAATTGTCCGACAACCTGTTGGTGTCCAGAGAGTGAGAGAATTGGTTGGTGTGGACCCCCTCCAACCCCAAAAATATTTGGTGGCCAGGAGTGTGGTGAGTAAAACATCTCTAAATTTATGTCCACAACACATGATGATTTTTTTCACGGTGGTGTGATACAATGAGAAAAACAGTAGGAATTCTCTACTTAGAGCTAAGAGATAAGACTGTTGTCTCTCAGCACTGGAAGCTGAAATCATCTTCTACATCACCAGGGCAGTTCTGTCTCTCTTCCTCAGTATTTCCAGAACATTCAGCTCCTATCTTTATTGCTGTGTTTTCCATGTGGCACTGTAATTAGGAGTTTGCACGTTGGTCTCTCCATTGGACTGTGGGCAGGCACATTGGTAGTTAGCTCGCAGAGACGGTGATTCTCAAACGTGGCTGATTTCACAATCACCTTAGGAGATTTTAAAAACACTGATAAGTGCATTTCTGGGTCCTCTGAGAATCAGATGCTAAAACAGGAGTGGATAAGCAAGAGATTTACTGGGGGCAATGCCTGCGAAAGGGGAGGGAGGGGTGGGCAGGAGGTGGGGGAGGGCTGTGGGACCACGGGATCACAGGAGGGGGCTGACACCTGTGAAGGGAGAAGGGCTGGGTGGAAAGATCTCAGACAGCAGTGTGGTTCTGAGACCCCTGAGGCCAGGCTGATGGGAAGTGTCCAATCAAAAGTGGCCTGTGGGAAGTTTTCTATCCAGCAGGAATGAGGCAGAACTAATACCCCACAGTGAGCAATCGCAATCCCTGGCTGATGCAGTGTGTGTGTGTGTGTGTGTGTGTGCACGTGCATGTGCATCATAGAATAACCAACTGCCAAGGACTGAAGAGGTTACTAGGACCTGGGACTTTCTGTGCTAAAATTGGGAACATCCTGGGCACATCCTGATGAGCTGGTAATCTGAGTGTGGGCTCAGCACGAATGCAGGGTGGTATCCAAAGGGACAGCAGGGGGACCCCCAGACAACTGGGATATTCTCCCCTTTGCAGGGTCTTCTGAAAGAGAGCAGAGTGGCACACTTCACAGGTGTCACTGGCCCTGTGGTTTTTTCTGACACTAACCATTTTTCCAGTTCTCCGCACGCCAGCTGAGTGTCCAACAATTCAGTTCAACCCTGACTTACCTACCTGGGTTTGGCCTGATAACACACAAGTCAAAGGGCTCAGTCCCAGCAGACTGCCTCCATGTCAGACACCAGCCACCAGAGAGGTCCCCAGGCTGCCGCACTTCTGCCCAGCTGACTAAGGATTTGGGGGTTCCCACACCCCCTCTTTAGGCCTGATGATTCACTGGATCGACTCAAAGGGCTCAGGAAAGGCTCTACTCATAATTACAGCTTTACTGTAAGGATAGAGCTGAGAACAGCCAAGCAGAAGAGACATACAGGGCACAGCCTGGTGGGGGAGGGGTGGCAGCTTCCAGGCCCTCTCCAGGTGAACCCCCCTCAGGAGTTCTCCAAATCTCAAGTCTTTATTGGACTCAGTCTCCAGCCTCCCTCTTCTCCCCAGACGTTGGTGGGTGGGAGTTCCCACCCTCTAATCAGAAGTTTGGTCTTCTGGTGACCACCCCCATCCTGAATGCAGCCAGAATCTATCAAGGCCCCCCCAGCCTGAGCCACCTCCTTACCCTTAAACTCAGATGTGGCCCAAAGAGGCTCGTTATGAATAACAAAACACTCCTGTCACTTAGGAAATTCCAGGAGTTTTTGGATCTCTGTGCCAACCGGGGACAAAGACCAAATACATATATTTGTATTATACTACAGATCCCAACCAGAGATTCTGTTTCAAGTGACCAGGGCTAGGGCCCAGACAGTTGCATTTTGAGAAACAAACAAAACACCCAAAGGAGACCAATATACAGCCAGCGTTGAGCACCAGGAGAAGCTGTTCTTTAAATTTATTTTGGGAATGAAATGAGGGGAGGAAAAGAGGCAAGGACTGTGGGAGGAGGCTTGTTTAGGGAAGGCAGCTGCAGGCTGGGACGCAGACTCGAGGCAGCAGCCCTGGGATGGGTCCAGATGAGCGGGCGCTTTTCTGGGTTGGCTGCTGAGCCCAGAGCCCTGCTGCGGGGGAAGGCTCATGCTGTCTCCAGGGTGTGTGCAGGACTGGGCCGGATGGCCTGGGCCAGCCCTACCACCCTCAGCACAAAAGGTTATGCATGATAAAGAGACCTGTGCCTGGAGCTTAGATCTTTATTCCATATCCCCAAGTCTGCAGAGCCAGAGAGACCACTCTTCCCACCATGGAAGGAATGGAAGGCCCTGAGGTTGCTCCTCACACCCTCTTCCTCCTGCCCTTCCGCCTGCCCGCAGGGCTCGCACTTAAACTTCGGTCTCCAGATTCACAAGGCATCCTAAGCCACCCAAAAGGCAAAGTAGAAAAACTTCACAAGGAGATTCAGTTTCACACAGACATGACGTTAAGTTCTCTTAGTTGACGCTTTATGGGTCTCTTTGCCTGTGAGGGCGGCTGTAGCCAAAAGCCGTGGGCTGGGGGCCTAAATAGCAGAAATGTACACTCGCAGGGTTCCAGAGAGGCTGGCAGTGTGAGCTCAAGGTGTTGTCAGGGTTAGTTCCTTCTGAGGCTGTGAGGGAGGATCTGTGGAAGGCCCCTCTCCCTGGCTGGTAGGTGGCCGTCCCTCCCTCCCCCGCCCCGTCTCTTCCCTGTACACCTTACTCCCTCTGTGCCTGTCTGTGTCCACATTTCCCCCTTTTATAAGGACAATGGTCTTGCTGGATGAGGGCCCACCCTAATGACCTCATCTTAACTAATTATATCTGTAATGACCCTATTTCCAAATAAGGTCACATTCTGAGGTCCTGGGGTTTAGGACTTTCTAACTTCTGGCTTTTTCCTTAGTGCTCACTAGAAGAACAGCCTGGTAATGGCTATATGGCCCAATTTTCCAGAGCTGGTGCTGAAGTACATAGTTTATGGACAAGACTGATCCTGCTGTCAGGTCCACTGGCCAAAACAGTTTAGAAAGAGTCTTTCCATAATGATCAAGTGCGGCAACTCAGGTTATTATTAAGATGTAATATACCTAAGTATATAAATTTTGTGACTTCCTTCTAGAAAGAACAGTCAATGGCAGGAATTTCATTTTGTTCAAGTATTCCCAAGAGAGAATGAATATTTATGATCCAGCCAAAGGGAATCCAAGAGTAGCAAAGAGTCTGATAATCTCTGGGAAGCACATAAGGCATGGGACACGTTGGCCCTAATGTGGGGATTACTTTATTAGGGGTATCCTGAGTAAGGAGGCTCTTGCCATAATAGTCAATACTTTGCTTATACATCACCTTGCAGTGTATAAAGCAGTTTCAAATATATGATCACGTTTCCTTTCTCAGCACTGTTGTTTAAATGAGCAGCAGAAGAAATGAGCGGTAGTGGAGGAAAGAAGGTCTCATAAGGGGAATCGAATTGTCTAAAGTTGTGTAGACAGTAGGAGATAGAGACAGGCTTCATGTACTCTGATCTGAGGTTCAGTTGTCTTCTTTTTCATTTTTTATAACTATGAAATGTATCCTTTACATTGAAGAATGTGTAAAACATACATATGCAAATTAAGGAATAATGACAAAATGAATGCCATACATCCACCCCTTGGGATAAAGGAATGGAATGTTCCCAGTTCCCGTCCTGTGAAAGCCCCTGTTTGCTCCTCCCTAAGTACATTGCCCTCCTTCCCCCAGAAATAACTCAAACTCTTACTTTTGTGTTAATAATGATCTTGGGGCACCTGGGTGGCTCAGTTAGTTAAACGTCTTACTCTTGATTTTGACTCAAGTCATGATCTCACGGTCGTAGGATTGAACCCCACATTGGTCTCTGCACTGAGCATGGAGCTGGCTTGGGATTCTCTCTCTCCCTCTCTCTCTCTCTCTGCCCCTCCCCTACTCTCATGCATACACACTGTCTCTCTCTCGAAAGTAAATAATAAATAAAAATAAAACTTAAAAAATAATGATCTTGCTTCTCTTATAGCTTTATCATGCAAACAAGCATCCTCCATGACCCACTGATTTGGAAAAACTGAGTAGTGAGCGCACCCCTGGCTGGAAGGAAGGGGCAGATGAAGGCTCCCAGGAGAGAATGAGCCCATCTCTGGCTCAGAGTTGGGCTTCTTTCTGCTGCCCAAGGAGTTTGAAAAGCCCCTTTGGGGAAGTCCCCGTAAGGCTTGGAGTGAGTTCTGAGCACACAGGGCTCAGGAGAGTCAGGGCTGCCGACTCGGGGGTAGCATGGAGCTAGTGTTGGATCTCCGGCAGCAAGATGTTCTGAGCAGCTTGCTGCTGAGTGTTTTCTGCTCGGAAGCCTCTCACGGGCTGTCTCCCCTCAGGTAGCAGGACACCAAAGCAGGACTCCTTGGAGCCGTGAGTGTCTCTGGGGTCCACAGGCAGCAGCCCTGCTTTTAATGTGGAGGCCCCCGCACTCTGAAAATTCACGCCCTTCAGTTCTGGTTATTTTCTTGCATTATTTCGTTGGTGAAATCCATGTCCTCTCTCCTTCTGAATTTTCTTTTATTTGAAGTTCAACTTCTGGACTTGGAATTTCTCCCTGCTTTTCTTTCACGTTTTCTACATCTCATCTTTCCAGGAGAATTTCCTAACTTTCACTCCCAGCACTTTAATGAATTTTTTAATTCGTGCTGCCATGTTTTTAATTTTCAAGAGCCATTTTTGTTTCTTCAATATTCACTCATTTCCTTGTTTTGTTTTGTTTTTTTTTTAAGTAGCATTCTGTCTTTGTTTCAAGGAGGCAAAAATCCTGTTATCTCTGAGGTGATTAAAGCTATTTGAAAATTCTTTCTTCTCTTAATTAGTGAGGTCTCGTGGCTAATAATTTTTAGAATAGGGATTCAAACTCAGGCAGTGTGACCTCAGAACCTGCTCTCTTGATCCTGTCCTAAAACGCCTTCACTTTAATAAACATCAGATTCTGGCCTTGCTGAGAAGTCACACTGAACACAAACCTCAAATTTTTTTCCTTTAGTAATCTCACTGAAGCTGAATGAAAAAATTTAAAGAAAGACAAAGTCACAAGGACAGGGAAAAAAGCATCGATTATTGCAACAACAAAATACTGGAAGCTGGATTTTTGTGAGAAATTAATGAGAAAATTCACATAAAAGGCTTAATACAGTGTCTAGCACCTAATAGGTGCAGCATATATGTTAGATGTTATTATTTAAACATTTTTTTGTGAATGTTTATTTATTTTTGAGAGAGAGATAGAGTGCAAGCTGGGGAGGGGCAGAGAGAGAGGGAGACACAGAATCCGAAGCAGGCTCCAGGCTCTGAGCTGTCAGCACAGAGCCTGCTGCGGGGCTCAAATTAACCAGCTGTGAGATCATGACCTGAGCCAAGTCCCACGCTTAACTGACTGAGCCATCGAGGTGCCCCTAAATGTTAGATATTATTAATGTAATGTTATACCTGCTCTAAAAAAGAAAGAATGAGGGGCACCTGAGTAGCTCAGTGGGTTAAACGTCCAACCCTTGATTTTGGCCCAGAACATGATCTCATGGTTGTGAGATGGACCCCCCCCCCCAATCGGGGTCCATGCTGGGCACGGAGCCTGCTTAGGATTCTTTCTCCTTCTCCCTCTGCCCCTCCCCTGCTTGTGCACATGCTTTCTCTCTCTCTCTCTCTCTCTCTCTCTCTCTCTCTCTCAAGAAAGAAGAAAGAAAGAACTTCTTTAAAAAATTCTAAATGTGTTTGTGTATCATTTAAGAGCTTCCTTGTACTTAACTAGGTTCTTACTTCCATATGTGAATGTTAAAGAAGGGGGAAAAAAACCTTTATCATGATATTGGCATAATATTATAATTTTGGGGGTTCAATTGATTTTTATTTTATGGGGAAAATATCTGATATGTAATATATAGAGAAAAGAAATACATTATCAAAAATATGAATACGTGTAATTTAATGGCATATTAGAACTTCATACATCTTAGTTAAAATGGAAAACCCCCATAGACAATACTATACTAGTATGAAAACAGCAAATGAATTATTATTTAAAAAAAAATTTTAATGTTTATTTTTGAGACAGAGCACAGGCAAGGCAGGGGATGGGCTGAGAGAGAAGGATACAGAGGATCTGAGGTGGGCTATATGCTGAAAGTGGAGGAGCCCAACAAGGGGCTCAAACTAGAAAAGCACAAGATCCTGACCTGAGCTGAAGTTGGGTGCTTAACTGACTGAGCCACCCAGACACCCAAGCACATGAATTATTATATGAAAGTATAACCTCTCTATCATGGCAAAAGTAAATACATTAAAGAAATATTTATTGAACACTGACAATATAGTTTTAAAAAACAAGGTGCTGATTCTGGGGAGAATCCAAAGATAAATTCTTGATCTATACTTACTTGCAAGAAGCTAAATAGAGGAGATAGGTATTTACCAGTTAACTATAAATCAAAGCAGAATTAAGTAATGATTTCAACAGAAGTACAAGCAAAGTGTACACAGCCGTTGGGCAAAAGGAATAATTAATGCCAAGCAAAGGAACTGATAAAAGATTCACGGAGGAGGGGGCATTTGAACTTGCTTTGAGGCTGGACCAGGGCTCCTTTGGTAGAAGGAAGTACAAAAACAAAGCCCTTGAAACAGGGGAATGCGTTGCCCATTCTAAGCCCTGTCTGGCTTTCAATGTACTGTCTATCTTCCCCTTACTGTAGCCAGGACAGAGGCATGGTTTAAATGTTGAATGTACTTAAATGAGCTCATTGGTTGATTTTATTTGTCAGGTAGAGAGTAATCTTGTTAAGGACAGATATCCTGTCAAATAATTCTTTTGTATCCCCCCCTCCCGCCCCACTAATCTCAGAGTGTTGGTATATGGCAAGTTCTCTGTAAATACTTGCTGGATACAGGAGGTTTTTTTTTGTTGCTTAGATAATACATTTCAATGTAGGAAAACTTGGAGGGCAGGAAAGCAGTACATAAGGAAAATATTAGGACTCTAGGATTCCAATCATTTCAAGAATGTTTTGAAGTGAGCTGTAAATATAGACGCATCTTTTTAAGGAATCTAAAGACTGATCACAAAACAAACTAAGAAACTCTGGAGTCTTCAGGCAGGAGTTTTTCATACCACCAGCCATTGCAAAAAAAAAAAAAGCCATAAAAAATGTACTTTATTGTTGCTGGAAGTGCTCATTAAAATAGAGAAGTTCTAAGAAAGCATCCCCTTAGAGCTAGGTCACATAGGAAACTGTGACTTGGTTCTAGGATTCCAAAAACAGAAGGACCGTGGCTGTTCCTTGAGCAGTGTTTATGTTGTTGGTCCTCATTGTGTAGCTCATTGGACTACTAGAAACATCTAAGCCATCTGCTTGACTGCCTCAGGAGATTCTTGCTCTTGGAATGGGGCTTGTTTTAGTAGAACAAATTTTCTGTTTATTAGTTATCCACTGTACAATTAAAAGCTTGGATTCAACAACTAAACTGTCTACCACATGTCCAGTCAGTTGTCATGGCTTCCCATTGATCACCATTCTGGGCAGTGCAGACACTCTCTTCATGCTATGAACTTCTTCTAATAAGTTGATCACCTAGAACCCTCATTGCTGCAAGAATTCGGCATGGGTGAGAAGACCCTAAAAGACGGGCTTCCATACCTGAAGAAGTTTTGAAGAAAATTGTATATGTCTGCAAGCCCTTTGAGAAGAACAGATTCTGGAGGAATGATGGGAGATCTTGTGAAGTATAAATCCTGGTAGAATAATTTAATCATTTTCAGGGACATGTGGTAAGCCAAATTGAGGGAGAGGAAGCCAAGGTTGTAGTGTGCCTTGACTTTACAAAGATCTTTGTTCTGTGCTAACAAGAATACTCATCTAGAAATGGAAAACAAGGTAGTTCAGGGGCACACACATTTGGGCAGTTCTAAAGATGAAGACACATCTCCTTCCCTGGGCTCTGGCTTTTTTTCTGCCTAGGATGGTGGTCTCACTTCCATGACAGTGTGGGGACATGAAGGGAATGTTCCCAGGGTATTTCCTTCCCACAAGAAATAATAGGGAAGTAGGGCACACAGCAATATCTAATGTTTACATGTTGCCCTGGAAGTTTGCAAAGCATATTGCATGAACAATGGCTGTAGGAGAGTGTGTGTGTGTGTGTGTGTGTGTGTGTGTGTAGGAAAGGTAGGGAGACCAAAAGAAGCAAAAGACTAGAAGGTCTTTTGAATGAATTACCTTTCACTCCTTACATTTTTAATGAGCAAGTTTTCCGTGCCTAGAAATGCCCTGTGCTAAGACTACTGGATTCAGCAAAGCAGTTCAAATATTATTTTTGCCCCAAAGGATGTTGTAGTAACTGAATTTGCTTGGTGGGAGGTCTTTTGCATCCTTGGTGGTTAGGCTTGCACCAGATTCAACTGAGATGAACTGAAGAAACTTAACCTGTTGTCATTCATATAGTGCCCGTCCTAGAGAACTCAGTTGGGCGGGTGTTTGATCTGTCAGCTGCAGTGGGACTTACAACTTTATGTGTTGCTTGCCTATTTTACATAATAAGCCCCCTAAGGACAGGAGCAATGGTTTTTTCTGTCTTCATGTTTTCTGTGCTTACCAGCATAGTGCCTAACAAATGTTTTGGAGAGGGAAGATAGAAGGGAGGGAAGGAATGTGCTGAATTCAAGAACCTAATGTGGGCCAGCCAATTGTAGGAGGTAAATGAGTGGAAGGAGAGGAAATTGGGAAGGGGAGAATTGGGTGTGGGCAGTAAGGCAGGAAAACGGTCCAAGGATGAGAGTAGTAGAATAAGAACCTAATCCTAAAGCACATTCTGCATCAGGACCAGAAGGGACCAACACAGAGGCTATACTGGGGTACAAGGTTCCAGTTTCTGCCAGGTACCTTGGACAATGTTCTGGAGTCCTTGTGGAAGTGCCTTTGTCCCTCCTTGTGGTCAAGAAGAGGGTCACTGGGAATCTGGTATTTGATAATGCCAAGTGGCCCAGTGCCATCTCTAAAATTGTCTTCTGCCTCCCTCCCTGGTTGCCTTATCTCTTGTAATATTTTCATAAAGGGAAAATTAGGAGAAATGAATAGCCTGGGCTGCCTTCTTTTGCATTAGTCTTTTTTTTTAATATGAAATTTATTGTCTAATTGGTTTCCATACAACACCCAGTGCTCATCCCAACAGGTGCCCTCCCAAACACCCATCACCCACCCTCCCCTCCCTCCCACCCCCCATCAACCCTCAGTTTGTTTTCAGTTTTTAAGAGTCTCTTATGTTTTGGCTCCCTCCCTCTCTAACCTTTTTTTTTTCCTTCCCCTCCCCCCCTGGTCTTCTGTTGAGTTTCTCAGGATCCACATAAGAGTGAAAACATATGGTATCTGTCTTTCTCTGTATGATTTATTTCACTTAGCATCACACTCTCCAGTTCCACCCACGTTGCTACAAAAGCCATATTTCATTCTTTCTCATTGCCACATAGTATTCCATTGTGTATATAAACCACAATTTCTTTATCCATTCATCAGTTGATGGACATTTAGGCTCTTCCCATAATTTGGCTATTGTTGAAAGTGCTGCTATAAACATTGGGGTACAAGTGCCCCTATGCATCAGCATTCCTGTATCCCTTGGGTAAATTCCTAGCAGTGCTATTGCTGGGTCATAGGGTAGATCTAGTTTTAATTTTTTGAGGAACCTCCACACTGTTTTCCAGAGCGGCTGCACCAGTTTGCATTCCCACCAACAGTGCAAGAGGATTGCCATTTCTCCACATCCTCTCCAGCATCTATAGTCATCTGATTTGTTCATTTTATCCACTCTGACTGGCATGAGGTGATAATCTCAGTGTGGTTTTGATTTGTATTTCCCTGATGAGGATGCGACGTTGAGCATCTTTTCATGTGCCTATTGGCCATCCGGATGTCTTCTTTAGAGAAGTGTCTATTCATGTCTTCTGCCCATTTCTTCACTGGATTATTTGTTTTTCAGGTGTGGAGTTTGCATTAGTCTTATTTCCTCCAGAACTGTTGTGTTTCTTCTTGTGTGTTCTTTACAGTTCTGACACTGTTTTACACAGAATGGGTGCTTCGGAAACTCTAGTTTGATAACCTCTCTTTACCCCTGATGGAAATGCTAGGGAGACCACCCTACTTCCTGGTTCCTTTCAGGTCAAGAGGTATCTGTAGGGCAGCTGCAGTTTGGAAGATACCCCTAAGGTGCGTTTTCATTTCCTTCTTTGCCAGGGAAGTTGCCCTTTTGTTTGGAGCTAGGAGCTGATAAAAAAATAAATTCTAAGGATCTCAGTAAGCTTCATCCTGGGAATTGGGTCTAGAATAGAGGTTGGCCAGAGGAGGGTGAGGTAAATAGCAGGTCAGAGGATGAAGCCAAACAAAGTGAAAAGGGGGAGAGGAGGGCTGGGAGAGGAATGCAAGAGGCTGTGTAACCCAATGGGTCAGTGGAAAGTATTCTGGACTGTTCCAGAGATAACTGTCTCGATGCTTATTGCTAGAGTTACTTCTGGTTCACATTTGAGTGAGTGTATGCATGTGAAAGGCCAGTGAAAGAGTAATGCATCCATTTCTCAGGAGGAGACAAGGCAAGAAAGGGACTTCCCTTTGGCTTAAGCTCTCTGACACGTAGACAGAGAATAGTGTTACACAGGATGGGATACAGCTAACCCTCTCCTGTCCTTGAGAGAGAACAGACTTGCATGACTTTGCAAATCTTACTTCTATTTCAATTACTGACAAAAGATAGCCTGTAACCTGTTTGTACAGAGAAAAATTAGTATTTCAGAACAGGAAATGTCATCCTGTGCACAGAGGGTAGTAATTCGGACTCCTGAAGGGCTTGATGCAATGTGGGATGTTGTTTTCAGGAAAAGTTCAATTTGGTGTCTGATGTCACAACCAAATATATGCCTGTCACTGAGTACTGTTTGACTTTTGTCCATGAAGATGGAGAGAATGCTCTCGAAGAGAAGGAAAGAGCTTTGTACTGATGTTGCCTAGCAACTGAAATCTACTTTTTTTTTCCAATTTGTTTTTAAAAATTCTACATCATGTTAAATTAATCTGAGTCTGAGGCATACACTTCCTGTTTGTGTTTAATGGCTGCTGTACACATACAGGAAAGTGAAAACCCTTCCTTTTGGGTATTTAGTTTCCTAACTGGGCTACAGTGTCTAGGAGCAACTGTCATCATCTCGAGGAGTATGTACAATTTGGGCAGAAAGGGCCCGTGGAACAGTCCTGAGCATCTGTTCTCCCAGCTGGGGTTCAGCTTCTCTGGTCCTGTGCTGAAGGCTGGATCATCCTTCCTGACCATATCCTGTCTGGTTCTGGACCTCAATCCATGGGGGCCATGTTTTTATCAGCCCAGTCTACATTTTGTCTCTACTTTCAGCTAATGGGTCCGTTTGCCTAAATGACTTGCTGTGGTAGTGCCTCACTGATGATTCTGTGGTTTCAAAGCATGGCCCTGGACTGGTGATTCAGGAGACTTGGGTTCCCATTGTAGCTTCGCCATTGACTTGCTGGCTGAACTTGAGCAAGTTGCTTGGTGCATCAGTTACATGTGGTAAACTGTGCTGCAGGAACAAATCAATGCTGACGTCTCTGTGGCTTCATACCATGAAGGTTAGCTTCTTGCTTATGCAATGTCAGATGAGCATTTGGGAACTCCCCAGGGCAGCTTTCTCCAGGATGATTCAGAGATGCAGGCAGCTCTTATGACTTCTACCATCTCAACATGGGGGCCACCAAGGGGAAAGAGAGATGGAGGGACATACCAGCTCTTCACTATTTTAGCCAGGACGTGGCATGTCATTTCTGCCCACTGTGCATGGGTCAGAACTAGTGACATGGCCACAACCTCACTTCAGGAGAGACTGGGAAACGTAGGAGAACATTCGCAAAATTTGGTGAGCAGAAGCTGTCTGTGCCACTCTTGGTATCTTTGAGGCTTACTCTAGTCATGTGCAAAATGACAGGGTTGGACTAGGTTATTCCTGAGGGCCCTTTTACAGCCGTAAAGACCTAGGAGGCAATGACGACCCACACTGCCATGATTCCAGATTAAGTATTCAAGCTTCTCCTCTAAACAGCTCTATTATATACACATATATATATGTATGTGTGTGTGTGTGTGTGTATATATATATATATATATATATATATATATATATGTATATATATGTGTGTGTTTATTTACTTATTCTGAAAGAGAGAGAACAAGCTGGGGAGGGGCTGACAGAGAAGGAGAGAGATAATCCTGAAGCAGGCTCTGTGCTGTTAGCACAGAACCCGATGTGGGGCTTGAACTCACAAACCATGAGATCATGACTGAGCCAAAATCAAGAGTCAGACCCTTGACTGAGTCACCCAGGTGCCCCAAAAGACCTCTATTTTTAAAAAGGAAGATATTAGCATTATCTTGACCCACTTATTTTATTGTACTGGATTGAAAATTCTCACTTTTCTTTTTACCATAAAAACTAGTCCATATTTTTAGAAAAATCAGACAAATTAGAAAAAAACCATTTGTGTAGGTTAAACTTTTTTCAAAACCAATTTTTAGCTGGAAGGATTTAAGACAATTCTAATTATTTATTGTCCTAATGACTTCTTAAGCAGTCGATGAAAAAAAAATGTACAGTGTGTACAAACAACTCATTTTTCACTGAGAAAAACATCTATTTGACTTTTCTGTGTCAAGGATTATAAAGTTATCTCTAAATTAGTGCTGAATTCTTGAGAAGTAAGTAATTTTAAATGAGGAACAGACACAAGGGAAGGGGAATTCAAGTTTACTTGTTTTGTTTTTTTTTAAGTTTATTTATTTACTTTGGGAGAGAGAGAGAGAGCAAGCTGGGGTGGGGCAGAGAGAGGGAGACGATCTCAAGTGGGCTCCACACCATCAACATGGAGCCCGAAGGGGGCTTGAACTCACAAACTGTGAGATCATGGCCTGAGCCAAAACCAAGAGTTGGATGCTTAACTGACCGAGCCACCCAGATGCCCCAAGTTACTTGTTTTTTTAAAAAAGATATGCCCATGAAAATCTGCAAATAAATCCTTTTAATTCCATCCTTATTCCCTGATAAGTGGGATTTCTGGCATTTGGTAAAGGGCTCTGGGCGTCTATCCTTTGATGATAGCCAGCCGCTGGCCTTGATAGTGGATGACCCCATAATCTACGTGCTATTCAGTTCTACACAACATCTTCAGTCCTTTTTGTTTTTTGGACAGATGGAAACATTGCCTAAATTCTTTCGGAGGTCATTATTTAACGAGTACACCCAAATCAAATGGATTCTATACCCATTCTTCCATTTTGGATTTTTAGCAGCGTTTTTTTGTTTTTTTTTTTTAATGTTTATTTATTTTGAGATTGGAAGAGAGAGAGAAAGCAAGCCGAGGGACAGAGAGAGAGAGAGAGATGGAGGGAGAGAATCCCAAGCAGGACCCGTGCTGTCAGCACAGAGCCCGACATGGGGCTCGAACCTACAAACCGTGAGATCATGACCTGAACCGAAATCAAGAGTCAGGTGCTCAACTGACTGAGCCACCCAGGCGCCCCGCAGCGTTGTTTTTAATTTAGCACATTACCTGCAGTTTTTAAAATTCCATAAATCTCCCTTGTTCTGGGATAGGGCATGTGTCATAGTTGGTTATTCTGCCTGGTGTTTCAATATGTGGATGAAAGCTGTTTGACCCTCTTGCCTTCAAGGGGTGGGGTTATACCTCCATCTCTTGAATCTGGGAAGACTTGTGTTGCCTTGGTCAGGAGAGTATGGCAAACATGATGGGCTGTGTCTTCTAGAGTGTGATCCGAAAAGGCCATGCTGCTTTTGCTTTGGTCATTGGAATGCACGGTCTTGGAGTCCTGAGCTGTCATGTGAAAAGTCTGATTGCTCAGAGGCCACCATGCCATGAGGTGCCCAGGACATGTAGAGAGGCCATGTGCAGGGGAATCTGACCTGTAATCCCAGTTCAGTTAGGTTTTTGAAATCATGTGAGCCCAGGCACTGAACATGTGAATAAAGAAGCCTCCAAAAGATCCTATCCCTTACCCACTCAAGTCTTCTTTATAAAGGCTTCAATCTTTGTGGAAACAGATGGAAATATTCCCAATTTTCCCTGTCTGAATTCCTGACCCACAGAACCTGTGGGTTTAATAAAACAGTGGTTGCCAGTACAGTTACCATCCCTGCTGGCTTAAAATTGGGACTATGCATTATCATACTTTTTGTCCATTTATAAATGGAAAATCTTAACATATTTAGCAGCAAAATTCATATACTTAAGGGTTTTTTTTCTTCAACAAGACCACATTCAAAACCCATGTAATTTTATTTGATTTCTTTCTTCCCTACTGCATGAAATTCTAATACTTGAGGGCATGGATTGGATCTTTTCATCCCTGTATGCCCTGAGTCTGGCACCTAGGAGGCATTTAGCACATGTTAATTGAATGGAAAAAGACAAATATTGACACCAACATTGACAGATGCCATAGGTTGCTAAGAGATTTTATTAACCACAATGGCTAAGAACTTAAATTGCGAGGTTAAAGAATCTATTCTAATCGTCAGTTACCAGGGGTTGGCAAACTATGCATGGGTCACATCCACTCTACTGCCTAAACAGCCTTGCTCGTTCATTTATGTGTGGCCTATAACTGCTTTTGTACTAGAGCGGCAGAGTTAAGTAGCTGTAACAGAGCTTGAATGGCCTGCAAAGCCTAAAATATTTAGTATCAAGTCCTTTCCATAAAACACTTTGCCACCCCCTGAGTTGGACAACCTGAATGTTAACTTAGTAGCTTATGAAAACACAGAATTAGTATAGACTCCCATGATGGTTCTCACACTTAGGTGAGCATCAGAATCACCTAGGAGGCTTGTTAGAGTACCGAATGCCTGCCTCTCTCCTCCAGAGTCTGATTCGGTAGGTCTAGGGTGGGGTCTGAGAGTCTGCGTCTGAACAAGTTCCAAGGTCTGGGGACCATACTTCGAGAAGCATTGGAGTAAAAATAGAAATAAAGAGAGACAGACACTTGAAGTCCTACTCCTGGCTCTGTTGTGACTCTCCAGCTGGATGATCTCACGCAAGGATCTAATTTCCTCACCTGTAAAGGTAGGAGATGGGCCTAATACAGGCCTTCCCAGCTAAGATCCCAAGATACTGATTCCCTTAGCCCTCAGGGAGGCTGGATGGAGCCTTTAGCCAGTAGCCTCCTGCCCTAAGCAAGCTTCTTCATCGACCCCAGAATGCTTTCCAAATATTGTCATTTTCTACGTGTGCTGTGATACATAAAACTTCGAGAAGTGTTGGGACAGAGGATATTTAAGGTCTTTTAAGCTCTGAGATATTATGGGTTTAGATGTTTTGGTTGACAAATACCTCCATCTCAAATATATGTTGACCATTGTCCACTGATCGTATCCACACCATGCGTATGTGGCATTTGCATTTCTTCCTTATAACTCAGGCTCTGGAGATGCTTTCCTGCTTTGTTCCTTACTTTTTCTCAGACCGAGTTCAGGTATCTGATAGCTTATTCTAAAGCACATGGATTCGATGTTCATTCAGTCGTTCAATCCTTTTTGGCACTTTTTCATTGTTGGGGGCTGCCTGGGGTTTATTCCTACTGCCCTTTATTTGTTTACTTTTTAAAAATGTTTATTTATTTTGAGAGAGAGATAGAGAGCAAGTGGGGGAGGGGCAGAGAGAGAGGGAGGGAGGGAGGGAGACAGAGAATCCCAAGCAGGCTCCACACCATCCCATCAGCACAGAGCCTGATGTGACGCTCAATCCCACAAGCCGGGAGATCATGACCTGAGCCAAGTCAGATGCTTCACTGACTGAGCCACCCAGGTGCCCCTCCTACTGCCCTTTAATAACACCATCCATATTCTCCCAACGGCGATGCGCCTGGAAAGCGAGGCTGCATTATTTTTCCACCGCTTCTTCCTCTTCTCTGCTCCAATAGAGAGAAAAACCAGAGACAGCTGCAAAGAGACAAGAAACCTTTTCTTCCCGTCTTAAGGGTTCTCCCTGGCATGTTGTGACTTTATAAGTGTTGACTGACTCAATGAATAAGTGGATGGCGTGGTGTGGTGTCTACGGGGCAGTCAGTGGTCAGGCCCCACTGCTTACTGCTGTCTATCATGCAGGTGCACTCTCTTTATGTATACATGTTTGCGTGCCTATGTGTGCATGTATATGTGGACATGTACACGTACATACATGCATATACAAACACATATTTTGGGAAAGTCACTGCTGTGCCGAATCGACTTCATAGTCGTTTCCACGCACTTCAGGACGTCTTGAATACCTACTAAGCTCAAGTTTGTGTAAGATGTTGTACAAAGAAAAGCTAGACATGGCTGTTATTTTTAAGTGAGCTTCCAATTTGCCCCATGATTATGCTTTGGAAAACGAGCCGAGAGAGAAGGTGGGCGAAAATGCTTTGCTGAGAAACCATCTTTTGTTGGAGGGATTGGTTTATAGTCTTCTGTCTAGTGCCTCCAAATGATCTCAAAATGGAATTAATTTGTTGCATGGTGAGCATGAGTCAGCCTCTAGTGAAGTGGACACACTGTGAATTCCAGAGGCAGCACAGCTAGAACACAATTTAGGAAAGTGGAAAGCCGGGCTTGGAAGGAAGCCTGCTTTAGAATAAGCTGACGATCTAAGGTACACGGTGTACCTTTTCGCACTGAAAAGCTCTCTGGTTTTGTTGTGTATAGGGGTTTAAAAGGCCATTTGTAACTTTTGGCATTACAGCTTCTCTTTTGTAGGGATTTTGCACATTTGCCTGTCTGGGACTAAATGTCTGATTTGCTGCCCAATCTTAACCGGACATAATTGGTACTGAATGATTGATTTGACAAATGTTTATGGAATGCCTACTCTTGAGAGTTGCTGGTGTAGCTACAGAGATGAATAAGATATGATTCCCATCCTCAGGCCGGTGGAAGAGAGGGAAACACCATAAACACCACGATGACATAAATCCTGAGGAAATGTAGAAGGAGGAAGTAACTACCTGAGTAGCCAGGGAAAACCTCATGGGGAGAAAAAACACATTTGAGGTTTGACATCCGAAAAGTTGTAATATACCGTATGGTGCATTGGGATGGCCTCCAGTGCACTCACTTAGTGAATTTTTGGATTGAAATCAAAGCCTGGAAAATACGATGGCAAACAGAAACTGCTCTACACTAATATGGCTGCATTTTAAAAAGGGGTTGATGTTTTTACTGCAAAAGAAATGTGCTGTGGAGTGCCTCCCTATGTTTGGAGAGTCTAAGATGGCTGAAGCAGTGTCTGGGAATCGAGGTGGAAAGGTTTATTGTTCTGCCTAGCAGAGGGAGAAGGTTGGGAGCCGGAAGGATTGATGGAGAAGAGTGATGAGAGGGCCAAGAGGAAGTGAGAAGCCAGTTAGATCTTGGAGAGTGGGTTTCTAAGTGGCCTGCAGTGGAAAAGAATCTCCAGCAGTGGAACGGTCTAACCACGCAAGGACATGGTGGTCCAATGCTCTACTTGAAAGTGTCTGCGTGTTGAGATGCGTTGCTGTATGGGCTAGTTCTGTGTGGGGTGAGATCAAGAGCATGAACGAGAAGTCAAGAAATTCCAAGGTGGAACTAACCCATGAATGAAGAGTCCTTAGACCACAGGTAGACCTGAGAATCCAGGCTTCTCTGAAATCTGCTATAACCTTGGCAAAAGCATCGACCTTTAACCAGGAATGAGGGTTCATGGCAGTTTTCTCTAAAGATTGGAGGGGGAGTGGTGGTTTTGGCAGCTAATATCCAGGTTTCAACTAGAAATACAGAATTTGCTGCACAGTACCACCTTCCCTATGCTGGCGTCTTATGCAATAGTAATTACTTAGTGATATTGTATAGGATAAAAGAAAAGCTTTGATATAAAACTCGGGTTCTCTGAAGCTGAGATACCAAATTAATCTGGAACACATGAACTTTTTATATCATTCTTACTTTATTCTTCTCATATACCCATTTTGTTGTGAGCGAGGTGTAAATAAATGAAGGAACAAATAAGAAAAGTTACAAATTAGCTTCTTTTGAGACATTTACTTTGGCAGCCTTGGTTAATTGTGTGGGTTATGATGCGAATTCCTCTGATCCTTGGCCAAACACGCTGATTTTGTCACACATGATTTATTGCAGCTTTTTGATTAGTAAATATCTTTCACATTGGAAATTGCTGGATTTGGCAATGTGCTACTTAAGTATAAATTAGAAATTTGTTTCTATCAACTCGATCAAGTGTTGGAAGAAGTCCCATAATTTGTCTTCAGAAAAGCACCACAAAATGTTTTTCTCTAGAGACACAATGTAAATCGTTCAACAGAACGTCTATTGAGGGCCTGCTACATGCTTAGAACTGTTCTAGGAGCTGAAGGAGGAACAGAGGTCCTGATTCTGTTCATGAGGTGGTAACCCGGAAACATACCTAATCAAATGATAACCAACAATACGATAAATGTGAAAAGTCAAATGAATAGTAAAGTGTTGAGTATTCACCTGTGTCAAGGGAGACGAGCAAAATGGTGGCTGGGCATCAGAGATGTCTCTGAGGTGATTTGTCACGAGCTGCATTGTGAAAATACTCTTTATTTTTTAGAAGCTTTATTGGGCTAGATTTGGAATGACAAACTATACATATTTAAATTGTAAAATTTGATCTATTTTGGCATATGCATACACCTATGAAACCACCCTCAAGTCAAGATATGCTCTTAGTTTTCTTACGCTCTTCTGTATTTCCTCCCCCTCATGCCTTTCCACCTCCAGGAGTCACTGGTCTGCTTGTTGTCACTGGAATTTGTATCCGCTAGAAATTTTTGTCTGGCTTCTTCTACATAATACAGTTATTTTGAAATTCCTCCAAATTGTTGCATGTGTTCGTAGTTCACTTTTTTTTTTCAATTGTTGAGAAATAACCCATGATATGGATATAGCACAATTACTTTACTCATCTATCTGTTGATGGACATATGGATTGTTTCCAGTTTTTGGTTGTTACAAATAACGATGCTAGAACATTCATGTACAAGGCTTTGTTGGATGTATGCTTCTATTTCTCTCAGGTAACTACCTAGCAGTGCAAATAAATGGCTGGGTCATACGATCAGCTGGGACATATGATCATATGTCAAACTACTTTCCAAAATGTTCCATTTCTAAAATGATTGTATTATTTTACATCACCACCAGCACTGTATGAGAATTCCACTTGTTCCACATCCACACCAAATTTGGTATGGCTGGTCTTTTTAATTTTAACTGTTCTAATAGATGTGCAGTGGTATCTCATTGTGGTTTTAATTTACTAATGACTAATGATGTTGAGCACTTTCCTTCTGCCTTTATTTACAATCTAAATATCTTCTTTGGTGGCATGTCTATTCAAATGTTTTGTCCACTTTTTGTCAGGTTGTTTGTTTTATTGTTGACTTCTGAGAGTTCTTTATGTATTCTGGATTCAAGCCCTTCATCAGCTACATATTTGCTTATATTTCTCCCATTCTGTGGCTTACCTTTTCATTCTTTCAATAGTGTCCTTTGAAGAACAAAAGTTTTTGAATTTCAACGAAGTCTGATTTATGAAGTTTTTATCTTATTGATCATGCTTGTGGTGTCCTATCCAAAAAATCTTTGGCCAACCCAAAGTCACAAAGTCTTTTTCCTAATTTTTATTTTTTATTTTTTTAGAATTTTTATAGTTGTTGGTTTTGCATCAAGGGTTATGATCCATTTTGAGTTGTGAACTAAATTTTAAAGAAGAAGGAAGAGGATAATAAAATATGTGAGAACAAAGAAATCAAGGCGAGTGGTCCAGGTGTGCTGGGGACAGTGAGGGGACTGGTTCGGGTGGAAATGAGACACTATGTTCAATCTGTACTGCAGTCATACGGCTTCCTCTCAGATCTGTGACTATGCCAACCTTCTTTTGCCTCAAGATCATGCACGTAATATTCTCTGGACCCAGAACGAGTTGCCCATCAGATCCTTGGTGCTGATCCCAGTCAACCCCAGTATATCCTTTGGCTCAGAACGCAAGTGTCCCTTACTCAAGCCTTGTCTGACTGGGCTGCCATGTTGCACAACTCCATTTTAGGTGGACAGTGCCCCTGGAGTGGTGCAAAGTCATGGTGTTCCTCTTCACTAGTTTAAAAACCTTTGTTATGCACTTGTATCGCAAACACAACTTTTACTTTACAGGGTTTATTTCTATTTGTATTGTATGATTGTGTCAATATTTGATTAAAATCTTTTCTCCCAGTAGACCATCAGCTTCTTGAAGTTAAGGTCTGTGTCTTCTTCCTTTATTAATGAACTTCCACTGACTTGCACAGTGCCTGGCACACACTAGATGCTTCATAAATATTTGTTAAAGGAAAGAAGTAAAGACATAGAACACAGAGGCCAAGTAGGACATAGATTCCATCTTGGGCCTTTTGGCTTCCTCAGTCTGGATTCTTCCCTTACTACTAAGAACACATTTTGTGTGTGTCCTGGGGGAACACAGGGAGGATCTGTTTACTCCCCTCTGTGAGTTTCAGTGGGCTGCTCCATACTGCTTGATATGATTTCTCTACTAGATTGGGAGGAAGGGCTGCCAGTTGGGAGAGCATTGTGGTTTTGGACAAATTCATCTGTAAAATGAAGATGCTAATCATACAGGGCTGAAAGGAGATAGTGCATGCACAACTGCCTGACACATAGTGTCTAATTAATGCTATTTCTTCTGGACTAAAATAACTTAAGCCTACAGTACCATTAAGAAGTTTGACAATACCAAATATATGTGAGAATGTGGGTCAGTAAGGTCTCCTACACGCTGCTGGTAGGAGGGTAATTTGGTGTCTTCCCTTTGCAGAACTATTTTTCATTGTCTTATACAATGGAAGCTTCATGTACTTCTGATTCAGAAACTCTAGTCCCAGGTATGGACCCAAAGGCAACCATCTCATGTTCATGTCCATCAAGACATATGCATAAGGATGCTCATATATGTCCTGTTTGTAAGAAGAATAACAAAAAGACAATGGTAATGGGCATCTTAGTCTTATGCCTTATTCCTGACTTTGAGAATGTTTCTTCATTAAGCGGAAGGCTAGCTCTGGATGGAGACAGATTTATTTGACCATGTTAAGGGAATATCCATCTATTTCTATTTGATTAAGAATCTTGACTAAGAATGTATGTTCAATTTATCAAACACATTACTGGCACCTCTCATGAAAAGGATAATATAATTTTCATTCTTAGAATATGATATGGTGAAACGTGTCAATAAATTTCTTCTGTATTGATACATTTTACAGTTCTGGAGTAAACTCTGCTAGGTCAGATGCATTACCTGATTATAAATGTATGTTATTTACTAACATTTTATGAAATTTAAAGTTAATATTCATACATTGGTTTGATCTGTACTTGACTTTTCCTATTAAATCTTTGCTGGATTTTGGTATCCATATTACTTCATTAAAAAGTATTTAGAAGTTTTCCCTCCTTTCTCATGCTCTAAAACAGTTCAAATAATGTTGGAGGTATGTTATTTAAAGACAAAGAATTCCGCTGTGAAGCTATCTGAGTCCATTACTTTTTCAATGGGAAGTTGGTGAGAGTGCTATGTGACGATTTTTCCTATTTCCTCTATAGAAACTGATCTGTTAAGACTAACTCTCTTGCCTAGAGCTGATTTAGGTAAATGTACTTTACTAGCAAATTATGTGTTTTATCTAACTCTTCAAATTTTACTGTGCAAATTTATTTGCACATAATTGGGCAAAAAAGTTTATGTAATTATTATAATTTTCTATAGTTATAGTTTTTATTCTTTTACAAAAGTTTTATGTATTTGTGGCCTCTTCTACTTTTCCTGTGGTTTGTGGTTATGGAACAAATCCCTCCAAATTCCAGTTGCTTAAAACAACAACACTGTTGTTTTGTTCATGGATCTACAGGCCAGCTAAGCTAGGCTGGACCTTAGTCTCCAGGCTGCAGTTTTGGTTCAGTTCTGCTCCAACTGTCTCTCATCCTCTCTGGTCCAGGGGCTTCCCAGGGGTCATCTTGCACAACATAAATGAGAGGCGCACAAGAGGACCCATGGAATCACATGATGCCTCTTGAGTCATTCAGCAAGGTACTTGTATGCTGTCCTTTAAACCCACATTTCGTCGACCGACACAAGTCACATGGCCAAACCCAGCATCAGTGACGTGGCAAAACATACCCTGCCTACTGTAGTTGATGTTACTATAAAGTCACATGGCAGAGGACGTGGCTATATACTTCTACTACTGAGTGGGCATAAGAATGGGGGACAATACTTTATTCTACCACAGTCTGCTCTTTTGTCTATTTTTTTACATCCCTCTCACATGCAGAATATACACTCTTACACAAGACATGCCGAAGTCTCATCCATTTGTCATATCTGGGATTTCATTTATATTCATTTTGAATTTGGTCCCTCTTGACTGAGAGAACTGTGAATTTAAAGACAATCATTCCCCTTGCTCATGTGGCATACAATGATGGAACAGAGGCAGGTTAACTTTCACAAGGACACCCACTCAAAATCGGGCTGATGAAGAGGTACAGGACTGTCACTGGTTTATAACAATACTCAAATCCTCTGGGCAATGTTGCCTGGCCCCCTTATTCTGGGGGTAGAGAATTTTTCTTTATTAGCCTTCACTTTATTCCCTGGGAAGAGGTCCCTACTTTATTGTTCTCTGTGGCTCTTGACTCTGCTCTCTGGAAGGTTCTTTCTTTATCATCATATTCCTTAGCCACTTCTGAAGCAGGCATTGAAGAATATGCTATCTCAGTCTGTTTCCTGCCAGGAGAGAATTGGAGAAAACAAAGGCTTATGTCTTAAATGGTTATAGTCTTTCTTAATCCTGGCTGGCAGCACTTTTGACAATTCATTAAATTCTATAAAGAACACAGAATACAGAAACATATACTTATCCCAATGTAGTAATGCTAGTACATAATTAAAATGAAGGCTGGAATGAAGACTCCTCTATCAATTGGAGGTTTAAAAATTCCCTTAAATAACTGGTAACTCAAAGATTTGAAATCAAACCAAATTTTAGAATATCTAGAAAAAAATGATAATCAAGGTATCATATGTCAGAAACCATGGAGCTGCAGGAGATCATCTGCATCAAATGGTTCCCAAAGCCTATGGATATGGTCTTAGCTTTTCCCAGCGTATGTATAATTAATTCTAGGGAGAGAAGCATATCTGAAACAGAAGCATGAGTGTGGCTATCAACACAGATGGGGATCAAATATTTAGAAAACTCATGAAGTTCTTGAGAGACTTGGATTATGGTTAATGTTCTATGAATATATGTTCTATGTTTTTTGGTGCATAAATATTAAAAAAAAACTGCTGTATCTTCTATTCAGTTGCCTGTCTTATTCTCAGTTTTTTTATGAATTCATTTTTAAATAATCTCTACACCCAATGTGGGGCTCGAATTCATAACCCCGAGATTGAGAGTCTTATGCTCTACTGACTGAGTGGGGCATTGCCCCCAAATTCTTTTGCATATAGTAAAAATTGAAATGGTGACCCTCTCCTTTTCTTTGACTTTTTCATTTTCATGGTCCTTTGTTTATCTTTGAACACATATTCCTACTTGACTCTGTCTTTGACCACCTTTCTGTCTACTGGTGGTGTAAAGTTTTCTCTTTCTTGGTTTCATGACAAATGGGGCTTGCGTCATTTTCTTTCTCATTCTTCTTGTGGCTTTCTGATGATTCCCAAGAAGATAAGAAGATATTCTGACTTCAGACCACCATATTTAAATTGGAAATTCACCTTTAGAATTGTAAAGCCTGGTGGGCTTTATGATAACATTTTGCAGTGTGTTGAGGCTAGTTTTGATTAAGTAAGACACTTTCAAGGGCAGCATAGTGACCAATACCTTGATCTTCCTGAGAAAAAGGAGGGCATCAAAATAACCATTTCTGGCTGTATTTTCCAAAAAACTACCACATAATCTCAAAATTCCATAGGGAATATCTCCAAAGACACTTTCCTGATGTCCTTAGCCATGCTTCAAATGTTCATTCCTCCTGTGATTTTTAAAATGCATTTTGTGAAAGGAAAATAATGTAAATAATGCATGGAAGAACTTTGATGCCATTGAAGTAAATTGAAGCCAATTTAATGTGCATGGGTCCTGGTTTGCCTTGTTTAATCAACCTAGATAGAACTTGAAAGCTTTATACCATGAATGTTAATTTACATCATGAATGCTAGTTGATTAAGTGAGAAGTTTGTGGTAATTTTTTATAGAAGTTTGGCTATTAGAGTTTCATCAAGAATTACTTCCTTGATTAAACTATTGTTATTAAGGAGGAAATAAGATTGGACTGAGTCATTTTGAATTTAGTAATGTAACTCTGTATAAACATAAGCACTTCCTTTAATTGATGCTGTTTTATTAAAATATCACTTTTTGAACTGGAAAAAGAGAACAATATTGAAAGAATTTTTATTTTAAGATATTTGATTCTTACCTAGAGTTTTGGAGTGCAGGTTTTCATGAGTGTCTCTGTTGCTCATTATTCAAAGGAGAAAAATCTTCTGCTTTTTGTGGCGATAATAGAGTAGCACATATTGTATTAGAATTATTCTCTGTAATTAGCATCTGTATTTGTTTCACTTAAGGATACTTCTGCTTACTGCGAGCATAAGTGCAAAATAAACAAACATTCAAAACAACAACTGCATTGCCAAATCTTAATGTGGTGGTTTTAAATTTTTTTGTGTTGTTAACGTTTATTTATTTTTGAGACAGAGAGAGACAGAGCATGAACAGGGGAGGGTCAGAGAGAGAGGGAGACACAGAATCTGAAACAGGCCCCGGGCTCTGAGCTGTCAGCACAGAGCCCGACGCGGGGCTCGAACTCACAGACTGTGAGATCATGACCTGAACCAAAGTCGGACGTTTAACCGACTGAGCCCCCCAGGTGCCCCAATGTGGTGGTTTTAAAACATGTACATGAATTCCTTGATACTCCTCCCTTCCAGGGATGGATGTTAATTTCCTTCCTCTTGAGGGCGGGCTGCATTTAGGCTTGCTTCTAAGGAATAGAATATGGTGGAAATGATTGCATTTGGATTCCAAGACTAGGTAAGAAAAATCTTCGTGGCTTTTTCCTTGATCTCTCTTGGATCACTCACTCTGAGGGAAAGCCAGCTGCCATATTGTGAAGACTTGTATGTCTTCATTCATGTGGCACGTTCTCCTGACAACAGCAAGGAACTGATGCTTTCTTCCAATAGCCATGAGAGTGCGCCATCTTGGAAGTAGATTCTCCAGCCCCCATTGAGTCTTGAGATAACTACAGTCCTAGTCAATACCTTGGCTCCAACTTCATGAGAGAACTTGAGCCAGAACCACCTAGCTAAGCCACACTTGGATTCCAAATGCACGGAAACCCTGCTATAATAAATGCCTGTCGTTTCAAGTGGATAAATCTTTGTACAATTTGTTACACAGCAATAGATAGCTAAAATACTCAATGTGACCAATTTCACTCTCTCTAGGAAGACAGACTGACAAAGACTTTGTACCTATATTCCACAGAGTGCAAAGTAACTGCTTAATATCCACTACTTATTTTGTTTCCATTTCAATTTCCTGGTTCTGTTTTCAAAGATCTCAATAGCCCTACAACTCCTTAACAGTTGAATCAATACTAAAGAAAAATAGGAAACCTTCAGTATTTTCTGGACTTAATGGAAGAAAAGACTGTTTTGGCCAATTGACGTGAACCTCTTGTCCAAATAGGGACTATTAGAAGCCTAAGTAGCTTTTGGCAAGAATTTCCAGAAATGGGGTGATTGAAATGGAAACTTCTCAGTTCCTCAGTTCCAAAAAATGCTAATAAATAGAGACCAACAACAGAACAACAACATTAGCAACAACAGCAACAACAACAATGAATCCTGCTGACTTAATCCGAGGAGCTACTCATACTCCATGTAGACTGTAACACAGTGATTATCTGTAACTTGATATAGCGGATCAAGGGCAGTCTCAGGATTTGACACACTGGGCATGGAAAATGAAAAACAAATGGTGACAGAAGGACACAAAGGATTACACAATGGTTACCCTATCCAGTGTCAGGAGGTAAGGCAGGTCATTATAGCTGGAGCTTTGTTGGATTTATGGACCAACTGATATCTAAGCCCTTTTTCCACCAGAAGGAGGCAGGTTTTGACTGATGAACGTTCAGTGATCAATTTCTTCCATCTCGTTTCCATCTTGAGACTGATTGATTACTTTCCCAGGTACCATATTAGGAGCTCCCCCCAAATATCTCGTCCACTTGAAACATGCCATTTTGAACTTTACTTCAACAGTCGCTAGAAGGCAGGCCTGGTCCCCAAAAGATCTATACAGATAATAGCAAGGAAAATTGGTTTACTTTGATGGAAGGTCAGAATGTATCATTTAAGAAAGTTTACTTCTCCAGAAAATTCATCGTTCCACTTTACCTCATAAAACTGTTGTGAGGAAAAAATTAGTGCAGGTAATTAGTTCATGGAACAAGCTGTACTTAATGTGGGAGTAAATCATGAGGAAGATTTTCCCGCTCCCCCTTACTACTGCCTTTCAACAGCTCTATGTCGAGTCTCCCCCTCCTATCTTTTCGTCGCACTTTGAGCCAATCTCATTGCTTCTCTAGTCACTTAAAAGTTTTATTTTCATATGCTAATATTTTGGGGGTTTTTTTTGGTTAACCATAATCTTATTACTTTAGTGGGGCTACATCTCTGTTCTTCAACATTTTTAACGTGGTAAAATATACATAATATGTAATTTACTGTCTTGACTGGTTTTAAGTGCACAATTCAGTGGTATTAAGTATATTCTTATTGCCATGTGACCATTACCACCACCCATCTCCATAAGTCTTAAAATTTTTTTTTATTAACATTTATTCATTTTTGAGAGACAGAGTGCAAGTAGGGGTGGGGAAGAAAGAGAGGGAGACACAGAATCCAAAGCAGGTTCCAGGCTCCGAGATGCCAGCACAGAGTCCGACACGGGGCTGAGCCGAAGTCGGACGCTTAACTGACTGAGCCACCCGGGTGCCCCTGGAACTCTTTTAATCTTACAAAACTGATGCCCTGTATCCACTGAACAATAACTCCCCATACCCCGCTCTGGCCCCTGGAAGCCACCATTCCATTTTCTGTCTCCGTTAGTTTGACTCTTCTGGGCGTTTGACTTGCTGGACTTTTTACTTTTATTTTTGTTTATTTTGAGAGAGAGAGAGAGAGAGAGAGAGAGGGAGGGAGAGGGAGTCATGTGAGCAGAGGAGGGGCAAAGAGAGGGAGAGAGAATTCCAAGCAGGCTCCAGGCTGTCACCACAGAGCCCCAAGCAGGGCTTGAATTCACGATCCATGAGATCATGACCTGAGCTGAAATTAAGAGTTGGATGCTTAACTGACTGAGCCTCCAGCCACCCCAGGGACTGGACTTTTAAATATATCTAAGTGGGGATGTTTGTTCATACCTGAGAGTGACCTGAACGTTGTTCTCTGACTGCAAATTGTCTAGGAGTGTGATGGGATAGCATAACTGAGAGTCATGGGTGGGAGCAAAATAGTTTTGCCTGCTTGCACTCTTCTGAATCCAGCTTATTCTTAGTAAAAAAAAAAAAAAAACAAAAAAACCCCAAAAAATAAATAAAAAATAAAAAATAAAAAATAACCAGGGACACCTGGATGGCTTAGTCGCTAGAACATGCAACTCTTGATACAGGCATTATGAGTTCAAGCCCCACCTTGGGTGTAGAGATTACTTAACAACAACAACAACAACAACAAAATGGCAAAACAAATAGAATAGTGCCTGGCCCGTAGTAAGTGCTCAATTAATATTATGTGTTATCATTGTCAACTTCAATGTTGTTGTTATCACACTTAATTCTTTCATCTCAGATCCTGTGGTGAAGAATCAGTCATGGAAAAGGCAGGATGGGGAGGGGACAGTCTTGAGATTCACAGAGGCTGTTCTTACAGTAGTTAGAGTTACTCTATTAAAGTGCAGCTAAGTACCCGGTAATTCCCATTTTCTGTTTAATAAAAGATACGCAATTAATAATTAATGTGGCTTCAGTGCTAATTTCCTCTTTGTTACACTGAAGTAATGAGGTAGCTCAGGTATATTACTAAATCAAACTCTGGAGATTTGGGGGGAGCGGAGCAGAGAAATGGTTGGAGTGTCTCTTACATTTTCGTGTCATGATACGAGTGTAACATAGATTGTAATAATGAAGAAGGGCGGGGGGGGCGGTCAGAATGAACTTTCTGAGAATGCAGGAATCGTAGTGAAGCTGTGACATTCAGAGCAAATTTATTGCTGCATTTATGAAGCACACCTGTTCCAATCGGAATAGGACTCCCGTAAAGAATTTCAACCAAATGTGAAACCGGAGAGCAGATTAAATGGCCATTAACCCTCCTTCCTGGACATTACTTAGCACTGATAATTAGCTTTTGTTGTCGTTGTTACTAAGCTTTTTAGATTTGCAGAATTTAAAGACCAAGTTTAGATTTACAGAATTACTGGATACATAGTGTAGAGAGTTCCCATAGTGCCCAGTGGCTACTTTCCTCCGTTATTAACATCTTACATTAATATGTACATTTGTTACAAATGAGCCAGTATTGATACATAATTAACTAAAATCCACACTTTATTCCTATTTCCTGAATTATACTCTAATGTCCTTTTACTGACCCAGGAGCACATTCCAGGACACCACATTACACTCAGTGGTCGTGTTGCCTTAGGCTGCTATTGGTTTTGACAGCTTCTCGGATTTTCCTTGTGTTTGACCACACTGACAGCTTTGAGGAACAAAAATACTTTGTCGAGTATATTGTAGTATGCGATTGGGGATTCATCTCACTGTGTTCTGGGCTCCGGAGAGGAAAAGCCCAGAAACAGGTGACATTACAATACATATTATCAACAATGTTGCCCTTCATCACCCACTGAAGCAGAGTTTAGCAGGTTTCTCTACTGTGAAGTCACTTCTTTTTTCTCCCGTTTTGCATACTGTGCCCTCTGGGAAGAAGTCAGTTTGTGTAACCCACATTTTTAAAAATGTTTATTTATTTATTTTGAGAGAGAGAGCATGAGCAGGGGAGAGGAAGAGAGAGAGAGAGAGAGAGAGAGAGAGAGAGAGAGAAGAGAGAAAATCCCAAGCAGGGCCCACACTCAGTGCAGAGCCCAAGGCAGGGCTTGAACCCATGAACTGTGAGGTGGTGACCTAAACCAAAGTCACAAGTCGGACGCTTAACCGACTAAGCCACTCTGGCACCCTTGTGTAAACCACATTTAACGAGTGAGAGTTATCTCTTTGAAAGCTAAGTATCTCCATAAATTATTTGGGATACTTCTGCATGGGAGATTTGTCTCTTGTCCCACATTTATTTACTCAATCATTTATTTATATCAGTATGGATTCAATATTTATTAGTTGACAGTATAATACCGATAATATTATATCAATATTATATGTTGGTTTATAATCCAATCTATATGATTTATATTGTTGCCCTAATTGGTCCAGCTTCGAGCACCGGGAGGTCTTTTAATTGGTGCCTGTGTCCCTTTGACGTTTTCCCATCATTGTGCAGGTTGTTGTTTGTTTACTTGTGTTAGCCCTGTCTTACTTTCTGGAATCACAGGAGGCTCCAGGCTCCTCCTGTATGTTTCCCACCCCAGTCCTAGAATCAGCTGTTTCTCCAACAAGCCCTGATTCCTATTGCTGGAAATGGTACCAGAAACAATGAACTGGATGCTCCTGGAGTGTCTTAGCTTCTAGATCACCTGTCTTATCGAACATGTTTCTATATGTAACCATCTGCATCTGTCTGAAGCTAGACAGGAGTTGATGCTCGATGTCCAACTCAGTTCATCACCACATGGATCAATCTAGACTTTTCCCTTTGCTTGTGTGTACTCTGTCACTCCAATAATGAGAAACTTCACTCCCACTCTTATCACCTGCCGTTTACTTAATTATTAAATTACTGTGCACATATGTAGTGGTTTCAGCCTTGTTAATCCATACTCTTATGGAAAAGACCTTTATCAACTAGATCACAGTGCTTAGCTACAGTTTCTTTGGCCTTTTGTCTTCTAGGCTCTTCATTCCCAGTGTTACTTAGGCCAGCCCCTTATTCCCAGACTCCTTTCAGTGAAGTTGTTCTATACATTTATAATACAGCTAGATTCTTTTGTCACGCTCTCCATACCAACTTATCACAGAGGAAGGGCACAATGAAAGGTGGTTATTTTTTTAATGTTTTATTTATTTTTGAGAGAGAGAGTGTGAGTGTGGGAGGGGCAAAGGCGGGGGTGGGGGGAGAACAGTGGATCCACGGTGGGCTCTGTGCTGACAGCAGTGAGCCCAATGTGGGGTTTGAACTTAGAACCGTGAGATCACGACCTGAGCTGAAGCTGGACTCTCAACCGACTGAGCCACCCAGGTGCCCCAAAGGTAGTTGTTGTTAACATATTTTTAATGGCCGCTTGACAGTCAGGGTTCCACGGACCATGACTTCCTTAGACACCTGAATCTTGCTAAACATTTAGCCAGCTGTCTTTTATTAGACAATTGCCTATTATTGGACTGTTATAAATACATCAATAACGTGCTTATATACTAATCTTTGTGTACACTCACTGTTTCATTAAGGGGAAATTTCCAGAGTTGATTCAATCACCAAAATAAAAAACATGAACATGTTTAAGCCCTGTGATATTTCCCATTACTCTCTGAAAAATGTAAACTACTGGAAGAATGAAATAGGAAATCTGGAGAGACAGAGAATTACAATCTAAAAGTTGTTTTTCAATTTGGAGATCAAAAAATATATCTCTCACTACATTATTGTAAGGCAGAGAATGTGTTCACCCTTTATGTTCATTCATTCTTTTATTGTCTGTCATGCCCCTACCTATTTTTCTTTTGGGTGTAAATTTTGTTTTTCAGACGCTCTCAGTTGTGGGGGTGTTCATCTCAGCTTGAGACGGGTGCCTCATGTGTACTGAATCACTGACCACCTTCCTTCCCTGTTGTTAGTGACACTGAACGCTCCTGCCTTGTAGGGCTTCTTGAGCGATCCTGTCTTCCGGATGCAGACAGCACAGAGAGGATTCCCTCCCCCACTACAGTGCTCCCAGAGTCCAGCCCAGGACATTCTTCTCTGTCCGCTCGCAGACACAGGACTTAATGCCCCGAAAGTAACTGTAACTATCAGGGAATTTACAGCAGTGGTCTTTTTATTTCTCTTCCAAGTGCTGTTAACGTTCGAAGGTGTTTCTCATGTAATCATCCTCCTGGAATACGGTTTCATAGCTCTTCAGGAGGAGTGAGGCTTCATATGGCATGTAACTGCTAATGTGTCCGTGTGCATGGAGGAAGTCTCTTGTCTGTCAACTTGTGCAAAGAAGAGTGCATCTTGAAAAAGACTGATTACCTTAGAAGGGATGCTTCCAAACCTGAGACTTTTTTTTATATATATTTTTAAAATGTTTATTTATTTCTGAGAGAGAGACAGAGCATGAGTAGGGGACAGGCAGAGAGAGAGGGAGACCCAGAATCTGAAGCAGGCTCCAGGCTCTGAGCTGTCAGCACAGAGCCCGACATGGGGCTCAAACTCATGGGAGATCGTGACCTGAGCCGAAGTCCGACGCTTAACTGACTGAGCCACCCACGTGTTGTTAAATCTGAGCCTTTATAATGAATCGATGAAAAATTCTGTCTCGGGCTGAGTCAAGAGACTTCTGTTTCTCAGTGAGATCAGAGAGTCTGAAATTCTGAGGGTTCTCCAGGTTTTGCTTTGGATTTTCAACCTTGGAGCCTTGAGCATTGGAGTAGACAGTGTGAGAAAATGGATGGACCACCAGGGCCTGGCTTGTGGTAGCAGCCAGTCTATTGCCAGCCAGCAGGACAGTCTTGGGCAAGGTGACCTAACCTTCCTGAGCTTCAGTAAAGATGGTTGGAGAGATAGATGAGGGAATCGGGCAAGGTGGTCTCTTAATCTCTTCTGGCTCCGCATCCAATCTGATTGGTTTTATGGTCACATATCACAGAGCTGGAAGGTACCAGACAGGCCGGGTGTGAAGGCTACAGCTGTATTGCCAACAGTCTTCAGCTCCTAAGAAAGGTCAACCCCATACTTCAGATTCCTCCCTTTTCATAAACGGAGTCAGAGGCAAGGTACCAGTGGCCATTGAGGTGCAGTAGACTTTCCTCCTCAACTCCTCACGTCCTTTCTTGTTAAATTTAGCAAGCCTTTCTTCCTTCCTTCAAAGAAGCTCTAAAAACCACTCTTATCCTCAAACTCAAATTATTCTTTGAACTAGAAGTCGTTCAGAATTTGGAATTGCAATGTTTTACCAGGATTTAAATGCAAAGCAGAGTCACCCAAAGGCTACTTCATCATATTTTAATTCTGTTTCATTTAGTGCTAATTTAAAATGGAAACCTGTGGAGCAGAACAGAGTGGGTAGCTCTCAAGCCAGGAGGTAAAAGCCTGGGAAAGCAGATAACGTCCCCCTCTTCCTTCTCTTGCTGACTTGCCCCCTTCCTCACGCCCGGTCCACCATCCCCTTCACAATGGAGCTGTGCCGTCTGTCTGCTCCACAAATTCAATCAAATGCGCCAGCAGGATGCAGGTCTGCAGGTATAGACGGGGGTGGTAGCCGAGGGTGTCAGAGAGATCTCTCAGCGTCCTCAACCACATGCTCTTCGCTCGGCTTACTGGCTGCCCATGTGTTTTATTTTCTGCCTGCTCCCTCCTCTTCAGATGCTCCAAATACCCTGAAACTTCTTGGGCATTGCAGGCAGAGCTGAGAATTTCTTGGCATGAATATGAGAACTGGTGAGACAGATGTATGCTTGGCTCTGCATGGCTGCAACTGGCTGGCACCCCAGGGCTGATGCTGTAAGACTTGATGGAAATGATGATTTCTCACAAGAAACCAGAGCAGAGGGGATCCAACAGAGCTCACGGTCCAACTGTCCAGTGTGATGTCCGGGGGTACTTCCGGACAGCTTTAAGTACCCAACCAAACACGAGGCTGCAGGTGCCTGCAGGGCAATCTCATACGATGTTTTTAAGATGAGAACTGGAAAGGCCAGAGGGGACCAAGCCTCCTTGGCCAATGGTGAGTGAGAAACTATCTTGACACAGACACATTAATGCTCCACCCTTTGCTTTCTAGCATTGTCGCGGCTTGGACGGTTTGATTAGCTGGGAGAGATTTTAAGCTATTGACTCTGTAATTTTCAAAAAAATTTTTTTTACTTTTTTTTTTTTAGCATTTATTTATTTTTGAGACAGAGAGAGACAGAGCATGAATGGGGGAGGGTCAGAGAGAGGGAGACACAGAATCTGAAACAGGCTCCAGGCTCTGAGCGGTCAGCACAGAGCCCGACACGGGGCTCGAACTCACGGACCGCGAGATCATGACCTGAGCCGAAGTCGGACGCTTAACCGACTGAGCCACCCAGGCGCCCCGTAATTTTCAAATTTTTAATACGTAGAAATGATTGAAAATGTCAGGGTAACAGGAACCAGAATTTTGAGAAGCCCCTTTTTGTCCCCTCAGTGTCACCTGTAATCCTTGGAGAGGGGGTTGGAGGTGGGGAAATGGAATGGAATACTCCACTCTACCAGCATTTTAGGATCGATCCCCAAAGACCTGGGTCCACCAGGCACGTGCAGACCATGCTTACCAGGTCAGGACCAAGTAAGATCTTTGGGGTAACAGAGCATGGTGTGCTGGGAATTCAGAATATCTGGGATGTCACTACCCTCTGCTACAAACAAGCCTATGATGCGGGAAAAGCCACATCCCCTCCCTGGACATCTGATTGCTCATATGTAAACTATGAACTCTGACAGTATTGTCATCCTAGTGAATAAAGCACCTCAGGGCCATCACGAGCTGGCCGACACTGAGATGCACGAGGTCAATCCAGGCATCACTCTGTGAGTCTACTGTCTCCGACAACTTCCGGGTTGAGATGCTCAGGAGCTAGACAGTCAGATGACAGGTTTTAAGTACCCGCTACCAAGGAAGAGACTTATTTACAACTAGTGACAAAGAGTGAACAGCTTGAAAGACAAAAGTTAACACTGCCTGGCCTTAAGTATGATCCACTCCATTGCACACAGCAGAGGATTGCAGGACTTCTGGTAAACCTCAGGGTAAGTTACGTTCTTAAAGCTTAAAGACGTAGTAAAAACCTGTTACAGTGGGAGAACCCACAAAGGGAAAGATATTTCTGTTTCCCCACATGACCGGTATAAATAAGCTTAACTACATAATCAATGTTTACATTGTATGCATTATGTGTGATACACTCTGATAGGCACAAGGAAAAATCAAGGAAAGTAGTGCATAAAAGAAGTCCCTCTTCTGCCTTTGGCTTGTTGTAGGACCTTCCTTGGGCAACATATTCAACCTCTTTTTCAGTTTTCTTATTTGAAAATGAGGATAACAATGCTACCAACCTTATAGGGTTATTATGTGAAGTGTTTGTAAGAGTATCTGACATCAAACACAAAATGCTAATTATTACTGTTACTATTACATGGAAAAAGTAGTGGTTAGCCTCTTGGGGACTTATAAAACACTTCACATTTATCGAGTCATTGGATTCCCATAATAACCTGGCAAAGAAGGGTTTCCACTCTACAGATAGAAGTGGGGGGTCACCAAAGTTACACAGTAAATGACAGGGGGCAATTTTAAATCAATACACTGTTTTCTGCCCCTCATTGAGCTGCCTTCCCTCAAGATGTGGGAAGACGGAGTTCACACCCTCAAGAAACCTGCTATTTATTGGGATGGCCAAAAAACTAAACAAGAGAAAGTGACATGAGATAATGAAGTGTCTGCTGGTCAAGCATAGAACATTTGTGACTAACTTCATGCAGAATGGCGGCCTCAGCTGTTGCTGCGGAGGAACGAGGGGCAGAGGGGCTGATGGGAGAGATTGGATATTACCTGGTGAACAGCTGGTACTGATGTGGGTACACTTAGTGCTTTGTTACTGGTCTGTCCTGGCACATATCCAGCGCTGGACAGAATTGAGGTTCTCGTTAGTCCTAGCCTCTCCACTCTGTGGCCCCTCCCCCCTGTCCACCAACCTCCAGCCTCCCGGTGTCCTTGGGGTCTCTGAATTCAGGTTCTGCTCCTCAGAATCGGATCATAACAAAGAAGGCACTGTTATGTTCTTACAGATGAAGGTGAAAATGATTGGCACTCAGATGCTCCCCCTTCCGTAATAACCTCAACCCTGGTATGTGGATGCTTCTACAGGGGACAAAGCCTGAGGACAGAGGGGTGGTGGATAATTAGACATGAGGAAGTTGAGATGGTGAGAAATTTTGAGGAAAGGGGGATGGGGTTGAATAGGAGCCATTTAAAAGACATCCATATACTTCGCCCATCTGGTGTGCTTTTTAAAGATGTAGTAAATCTGTGAAGGTCAGAAATCAATAGGATCCTAAGTAAATAAGCACCGAAAGATCAGGGACTATGTCTTTCTTACTCACTGTCGTATTCACAGCCCTGGCATGATGCCTAGTATTTAGCAGGTGCTCAATAAATATTTGTCAAGTGAATTAACTATTTGCAGAATGAATCAAATTACAGCGTGGCTCTTAAATTTATCCAGCCTAGATGGATCTCTTGATTGGCTGGCCATGGAGGAATCATGAAATATTTGACTTGTTATAGTCTCAGAATTAAAACACAACAACAACAACAACAACAACAACACACAAATCTTTATTCTGATCTTTACCAGAAATACCTCTTGAGCAAAGACCAGGAGGATAAATTGCAAGAAACCTGTTCCTCATCTGCTGTAGAAAAAAAACGTACCCTTCAGTGGGCACTGCCGTCACATCACCTGGTAGCATGTATGTTTCCTTTTTCTCGAATGCATTGGCGCAGGTCAGCAAATTAGCTTGACTTTGAATGGTGCTGGCACACATGTTTCTGTAGGACCTCCAGCCAATGCTCCCAACACAGACTTTGCAGTTCATAGAGAACCTCTTGGAGACTGGCATCTTTAGAGCTTGGAGACGAGTCACAGAGCATCATACGGTTATGATCTCAGTGCCCCTCGTTCCTTTGTGTGGATCGATTTCCGACCACTACCATCTCCCGTCTGCCTAAGGACTCTCTAGCATTTCACATTGTGTGGGTCTGCTTGACAAATTCATTCAGACTCTGAGAAGAGTCTCTGTTTAAACCTGAATGTGTGAAAGATGTTTTCCCTGGGTGTGGAATTCTGGGTTGATAGGATCTGGGGGAGGGTGGAGTACATTAATGATGTTGCTCCAGTGGTTTTTTGCTTGCATCGATTTTGATGAGAAACTTTTTGCTATCATTATCTTTGTTCATCTATCCTTGACGTGGCTTTTTTCCTCTGGTTGCTTTTAAGCTTTCCTATTTATTGCTTGTTTTAAGCAATTTGATTAGGATGCACCTTGGTGTCGTTTTTTCATGTTTATTAAGCTTGGGATTCATTGAACTTGGACTTGTGGGTTTATAGTGTTTATCAACTTTGGAAAATTTTTGGCCATTTCCTCTCATTTTTTTTCTGTTCCCCCCCCACCCCCCACTTTGAACACTTCAATTAAGCCCATATTAGGCTACTTAAAATCGTTCCACAGCTCGCTAATAGTGTGCTCATTTTTTAAAGTTTGGGGGTTTTTTCCTATGTCTTATTTTTGGATAGTTTCTATTGCTACTTCTTCAAGTTTACTAATCTTTTGTTTGCAAAATCTTGCTGTTAATCCCTTCCAGTGTGTTTTTCATCTCAGAAATTGCATTTTTCATCTCCAGCAGTTCAACTGGAGTCTTTCTTGGTGTTTACTTAATTTTTGAATGTATGGAGTACAGTTATAATGCTGGTTTAAGTGATCTTGTCTGCTAAGTATATCTATGTTAGTTCTGGGTCAGTTGTGAGAGACTGATTTTCTTTTCATTGTGGATTAGATTTTCTACTTCTTTTCATGCCTGGTAAATTAAAAAAAATGGTTTTAACCTTTATTTATTATTGAGAGACAGAGAGAGATAGAGCATGAGCATGGGAGGGGCAGGGAGAGGAGGAGACACAGAATCTGAAGCAGGCTCCAGGCTCTGAGCTGTCAGCACAGAGCTCGATGCAGGGCTCGAACTCACAAACTGCAAAATCATGACCTGAGCCGAAGTCAGATGCTTAACCAACTGAGCCACCCAGGTGCTCCCATGCCTGGTAAATTTTTCCCGGCTGCCAGATGTTGCGAGTTTGATCTTTTTGATTCCTATCAATATTCGTGAGCTTTGTTCTGGGAAGTTACTCTGGAAGTTACTTAGAAGTATTTTGAAACTATCAATCTTGCTTTTAGGCGGAGCCTAAATAGCATTTTGACTAGGATATTTATGATTCTTAGCCACTATTGCTATTCTGGACTGA
This sequence comes from Prionailurus bengalensis, assembly GCF_016509475.1. NCBI lineage: Eukaryota > Metazoa > Chordata > Mammalia > Carnivora > Felidae > Prionailurus > Prionailurus bengalensis. Next base: position 69,565,293 of record NC_057343.1, on the reverse strand, counting down.
AGAATCTTTTTTTTTTTTTTTTTTTTTTTTAGGATATTTAGTACCATTCCTGTCTTCAGCCTACCAGATACTAGCACCCATTGAGTTGTGACAATAAAAAGTGTCTACAGGCTTTACCAAATGTCTCCTGGGGAAAAACTTACACATGACTGAGAACCGCTGGTGTAGGGTTAACTTTGCCCCTTAACTGAGAGCAAGATGTTCCTGAATATTCTATCTCAGTGTCCTGTGAGGCTTTCCAGTCTGGCAGGTGGAAACACATTTTTGCCAGCCCTGTGTGAGTGTTGAGTACTTGTTCCCTCTAATCCTTCAGGGTGAGTCTTTCCCCAGCCTCAGCTGGTTTCCTTATACCTGTGTGCTGATGGATTTTCTGCCGAATGCCTCAGGAGACCCTCTGCGGATCTCCAGGATTCTCTCTCTGCAGATCTCCGGGGTTCTGTCTCTGTGTGGCTCTCTCTCCTCTGCTGTTTCCGTACTGCAAATTCTAGCTGCTTGGTCTCCTTAGACGCCTAGCTTAGTCTTCTCAATTTCGAGAGACTGCTGGACTCTCCTTGTGACCCCTCTCCCTTGGGAACTCTGCCAAAGTAGTAATGTGGGAAATTATGAGGTTTATCTTGTTTATGTCCCGTCTCTCAGAGATCACTGGTGTCTCTTGTCGTCTGATATTCAGTGCGTTGGGTTAAGCTATTATTTTTATATAATTTGTTCAGTTTTTTGGTTGCTTTACACAAGAGAATAAATCTAGTCACTATATTGAAGATATGACCTCATTGTCTATCGCATTTGGCATAAGCTTTGCCCCCAGTTGACACACCTGGTAGGTCTGACTTCTTGACAAACAAGTTAAAATCTTATGTAGTCAAGTCTATTGATCTTTTCTCTTGCAAATATATTCCTACAGCTTTTATATTTTTTTTTTAATTTTTTTCAACGTTTTTTATTTATTTTTGGGACAGAGAGAGACAGAGCATGAACGGGGGAGGGGCAGAGAGAGAGGGAGACACAGAATCGGAAACAGGCTCCAGGCTCCGAGCCATCAGCCCAGAGCCCGACGCGGGGCTCGAACTCACGGACTGCGAGATCCTGACCTGGCTGAAGTCGGACGCTTAACTGACTGTGCCACCCAGGCACCCCTACAGCTTTTATATTTAAAAAGTCCTTCCCATCCAGGGGCACCTGAGTGGATCAGTGGGTTGGACTTCCCACTTCAGCTCAGGTCATGATCACATGGTTTGTGAGTTCGAGCCCCACATCAGGCCCCACAGCTCACAGCCTGAAGCCTGCTTCGGATTCTGTGTCTCCCTCTCCTTGCCCTTCCCCCATTCAAACAGTCTCTCTCTCTCTCTCTCTCTCTCTCTCTCTCTCAAAAATAAATAAAGATTAAAAGAAATTTTTTAAAAAAGTCCTTCCCATCCAAACACTACATAAATATTTAGCTATATTTTCTTCTAAGTTTTTCTTCTAGTGATGTAATTGAAATTTTTGTCTCCCCAGTGCAGCTAGAATTTATATTAGTGAATGTGGTACTGAAGCAAGTATCTAAATGAATTTTTATTTCCCCCCCCAAACTTCCTGATCTCAGCCCTTTTTATGGACTAGCTCATCCTTTACCACTGGATTTTTCAAAAATGTATTTAATACGTCTTAGGTTCTTATTCGGCAGGAGGATCTGTGTCTGGAGCATCCACTTCTTTCCCAAATCTGAGCATCCATTCTCAGGCCTGAGATATTTTTTGGCTCTCACGTTTCAGTGTACTGAACATACTCTACAGAATCTCTCACATTTCCCACCTCCTTTAGCCAACGAGCTCCTGGTGCAACGGGTGGGGACACCTGCAGTTGCCAGCATAGGGCAGTTTGCTGCAGCCACTGATTCTCAGACACCTCACGCCTCGTCATTTTCTTGTACGATTAATAAAACCACCTGCTTCATATGACATCTCTTCTATACCAGCAAACACATTGATGCACACACACACACACACACACACACACATACACACAGTTCTGTCTCGTCGGCTTATCACCCCCTCTGCCTGTCACTCTTTATCAGTTGAAGAGCCAAAGTAAGGAGAAGGTGAGAAGAGAAATTGCTTGTGCATATGCAACTGTCAGAAATCTAAATATAGGTCATATGAGTGACTAAAAACCATCCCCACAAATTCCTTCTTTTCTCAGCACATTTTCTCATATCTGCCTCTCTAATCTGCTCTGTTTTACTTACATTTTTAAAAAGTTTATTTATTTATTTTTGAGAGAGAGGCAGGGGAGGGGCGGAGAGAGAGAGGGAGAGAGAATTCCCAAGCAGACTCCGTGCTGTCAGTGCTGAGCCCGACACGGGCTCGATCCCGTGAGCAGTGAGATCATGACCTGAGCCGAAACCAGGAGTTGGATACTTAACTGACTGAGCCACCCAGGTGCCCCTGCTTTATTTACTTCTTTACTTCTGTTTCCTTTCACATCTCTACCTTTCTGACTGCCTCCTCCTCCCCCCCCCAACTACCAGCAGGCATATATAGAACGTTCCAAAGGGTCATAGGACTGACTGTTCCCACATATTCTGATTCTCATTCTTTCATCCATGCCGTGGGATTGAACTCAGTCCTGTTCCAGTGACATAGTTTGGCAAATGAAATAGGAGCAGAAGCTTAAAGAATTAGCATGTTATTTGGCACAGGGCCGGGCAACATTCCATCGGCTTGGGTCAGAGTGTGAAGATGATTGAGAATAGAGTTGTGAGACAATAATGGAGAACATGTCGTGCAAGTGGGAGATAAATCTTTGTTGGAAGCCACAGACATTTGCGGGACGTTACCGCAGCATCACCTAGCCTGATCTGGACTGATACATGATACAACGACCATTTTCAAAACAAAAGACTGAGCCCTGGGGTTTGCGAATCATGTCAGTACGTGTACCCCTGCCGCACGATACCTTTGTCATCTCCCAAGAACCTGGATGGCTGGAGTGATCGTGGATGGCTCTGCCAAGGACAGTGGAGGATGGCTTCCCTCTTTCTCCTCCAATTGGTAGAGCTGCAGGGAGCTCACAGCCCAACAGAGATAGGATAACAGGAACAAAGCAGAACTGTCCTTGTACCTTGGATGCACATAGTACAGCTGCTTTTCTGAGCATAGCCGGCTGGGAAGAAAAACATAGCCCTGTTTCCTGTGGCTCAACTGTCAGTTCAGCGTTTATGATAGACACTTGGGGTCAGTATACTAGGATGTAAAGATTAGTTCATGTCCTAGTTTCCAGTGATCTTGCAGTTTTGTGCGCTTCCCCAGCAGGTGTTCTGTGAAAGCAGAAAAAGAAATGAAGAAATTCCAGGCAGATGCTTAATCAATAGTAAGCGCCAGCATTTCTACATCTTCTCTCGGGTCAAAAGCGAGGATCAGCATATTTAATTTTGGCTTCAATTGGGCCTTTGTGATTCAGGGGTCTTTTCCATTCTGCTTCCTGGTCTGCAGTGTTATGGCCCATGACCTTATTAGGTAAATTCTTCAGCTCAGCTGGTTGAATGGGTGGACATTTCTTATTTTAATGAGTTATTTCAAGGGGTTTTCATAATCTGGATTTGAAGAGATTTCACTGTGCCTCATTGATCCCCGAGATTATATTCTAATGCTCTGGGCCGGTTTTTGCCATCACCCCTGTCATAGCTGTGGTTAAGCTTGATGGGCACTAATTGGGTGGGAGGTCAATGTAAATTAGTTACCACACTGAATCTGAGTCCGTTTTTAAAGAAATGTATTTTAAATGCAAACAGCAGCTCAAACAGTTCTCACAAAGTTCTGACCATGGACTTCGAGCGGAAGTCCTGCTGAGCTGCTGTGTTGAGTAGATAAAACTCATTTATAATTAGCATCCCTATTTGCATACAAACAGTTGATGGGCTAAAGTCCCTAAAAATTATTTGCTCTCTTACAGAGATTAAATGTGCCCCTGCAGCCTAATCAGCTGCCTGCCAGAACCTCTTTTCATAGGCTGCTCTGAACCCCAGTCTCACCTACACTGAAATGTAACAAAGACTGAGTTCGTGTACTCCAAAGAAATACAATGATCTTGAATGTAGCTGGATGATTTTGAAACATTAACTGAAAACCCCCATTCCATCCTAGAAAACAGGAGAGCAGAAATCTCAAATGGATGAAGAAGTTTCTGTCAACCTACCGAATGGGTTGTTTGAAATAGAGATAGAAATTGATTGTAGGAAATTTAGAAGATAAGATTTCATATGCACCTGTGGGTGTGGACTGAAATTGAGCCCTACAAGTGATGATCCCATTGCAAAAGTCTAGAGGCCGTCCACACAGAATACGGTGTGAATGGTGCCCCACAGAACTGAGCAACAATAGTTACAAAGCTATTGGAATGAGATCTTTCCCTTGCTCCTGACGGTGCAAGGACACGTGTTTGTTGGTCTTCCTTTTCTTTTCTAAAAATTTTTTTTTAACGTTTATTTATTTTTGAGACAGAGAGAGACAGAGCATGAACGGGGAAGGGTCACAGAGAGAGGGAGACACAGAATCTGAAACAGGCTCCAGGCTCTGAGCTGTCAGCAGAGAGCCCGACGCGGGGCTCGAACTCACGGACCGCGAGATCATGACCTGAGCCGAAGTCGGCCGCTTAACCACTGAGCCACCCAGGCGCCCTGGTCTTCCTTTTCTATTTGACAAGATTACACTCAATCTTCCAGACTCAAATCAAATAGCACTGCGTTTGAGCCTTCCAGATTCTAACTTGTTGGGATTAGTCATGGTTTCAGCAGGAAACAGGTGCATACTCAAATTGGATAATTTGAGGAGAGTTTATAAAGGGACCATTTACAAAGGCATGGGCAGGGTATGGGGGAGATGTAGGGAAGAGGTTGTGGGATGGAAGGAGCTTATAACATCAGGGCCTGAAAGGGCAAAGGAAGGGCGTGGTCACTAGGACTGGCGATGGTAGCCGTATGGAGGTAAACACAAAATAGGACCCGAGACTTTCATAGCCAACACTCAGTGACCTCACTAGGGAGGAAGCCTGGAAAGCAAATTCTCAACCTTGTTTAGCTTTTCACCTTAACTCTGCCTTTATAGACCCCACTAGCTGAACCCAACCAGAAGTCAGAGGACGAGGGAGCCTGTCGATGCCATCCATATAGGCTGATGTATTAGTTGTCCATTGCTGTGTAACAAATTACTCCAAAACTTAGTAGCTGGAAATACCATTGTCTGACAGTCTCTGTGGAACAGGAATCCTGGAGAGGTTTAGCTCGATTCTGGCTCAGGGTCTCTCATGAAGTTGCATTTCAGAAGTCAGCTGAGGCTGTGGTTATCTGAAAGCCAGAGAACTTGTTTCCAAGATCACGTACTAACACAGCTGTTGGTTGGAGGCCCCAGTTCCTCCTCATATGAGCCGCTGCATAAAGTTACCTGAGTGCCCTCATGACATGGCTGCCTGCTTCCTCCAGAACAGGTGGTCCAAGAGAGGGAGAGAGTGTGGAGAAGCTGTAATGTTTTTTGTGACTTCACCTTGAAGGTCTCATACCATCACTTCTGGCATACATCCATCCCAATGTAATGTGACAGAGGGTTATACAGGCACAGAAAACCCTGGGTATGGAGATCATTGGGTGCCATCTTGGAAGAGGGCTACCACAGCCAGCCCCCCTGCAGGGTGGAGAAGTGCTGAAAGCAGATACAGAAAGGCAAATGGAAGACGTCCAGCTTATCCCCAAGTTGCAATACTTTCACTCTCCAATGATCATGTAACAAATCAGCCACGTCTTAACCATAGCACTTGTTATGTTGTTTTTACATTTTTTTTGTTTACGTCTGTCTACTGGAATGTAAACTTCTTGAAAAGAAGGATTGTATCTTATTCTTATGTTTTGGGTGTCTAACATGGTGCCAGGCTCATGGTGGGTGCCTCCACAAATATTTAAAGTTTTTACTAGATGAAATCTCTGAGCAGTCTCTTGATTGTCTACAGTCAATGACGTATATGATGACACCCTCCCTCTCATCTGCTTCTCCTTTACCCCCCACTTTCCCCTTGTCTCCCAGTGCTTTCAGATGCCCTTATGTTGGAAAGGGATGTAATATACTAATGCGTACATAAAATGTTAGTGACTGTTAAATCCTGGGGTATTTGCACATAAACTGGTTTTTTTTTTTTTTAATCAAAAAAAGGAAAGATGAACTGCAGTGTTAGTAGTCATTACCTATGAGCCCCCGGGGTACTCCTATGAGCTCTCTGTTAACCACTTAGGCTCAAGTTCTATCTCTGATGTATACCTTTGGTGTCACTTGAGTACTACCCACTTGTACCCCAAGGACTTCTGTACGTGAAACTCTCAAGGAAAGGAGGGCTGTGGCCATCCATAGGGCAGAAAGAAGTTCCTTGGGCACATGGTCCAGCCTTTTAAAGCCTTGGACAATAAACATGTTATAAAAGCAAGTCAAGACTATCTAATGCCCCCAGGAAGAGATTTTTAATGGTGGGCTTTGAGGCTCTGTCTTGGTAAGACTATAAGGGTAGATCCCTGGTGCCTGACCTGAGCACTTGCCACTATGGCCAGAATCACCAGAGGTGTGTTTATCACAAGTCTGTGCTTACTGGGTATGCTGGCCTGTCTCTTTGGTACCATTACCACCACTGTGTAAGATGTTCTGTGCAGAGGAGAAGCTGGGAATCATGGTTCTCAGAATCCCCTTCCCCTGAATGGTCCTGGGGTAGAATTCACCAAAGAGAGGCAAGCACATGGGACTTGGAAAGCTGTTGTAGGCAGAGCTAAGAACCAAGCAACTTTCCAGCAAGCTTGAGGGCAGCAGTTCTCAAACTTCAGCTGCACCAGAAGCATCTGGAGTGCTTGTTAGAGCACAGCTTGCTGGGCTCTACTCCCAGAGTAACTGATTCAGTAGGTCTGGAGTATGGCCTCCAAATTCGAATTTCTAATAACTTCCCAGGTGATGAGGATGCTGCTAGTCTCCACAACAAACTTAGACCACAGCTTTAGACAAACAATCGCATCAATACGTCCCTTCCCTTGGTGTTTATTATGTGTGGAATACATAGCACGGCATCCGTTTTCCTGAGTAAACCCCACCAGTGTACTGGCATGAACAGAAGGGAGAGCTTTCCGGGGTGCTGCTGTTTAGAGAAGAAAATCACGAAGTCCCAAGCATGCTTCTGAGACTCACGTGGCTTCAAGGTCAAAGGCAAGGCCCATGGAACCATGCTGGTCTTTAGCTTTCAATGGGGAAAGAATACCCAGACTTCTTCACCTGGGCACTTCAGACCCTGTGCTCAGTGCCACTGCCCAGCTCTGCTGGACATGCCGGGGCAAGATGACGTCTCCCGCTACCAGCCTGGGAAGGCAGCCTGGGAGTTGCCCTGAGTGGCAGCTGACGACAGGTCCACTGTGACTTGTGTTGGGCAACACGACAGCCAGGTGGCGTTGGGGTGTGAGGAGAGCAACTGTGAGAAGCTTTCTTACATTGAAGAGGAACAAAGTTGCTTCTTTGGAGCGAAGGCTGTGGTGAAGCTTGTATTGAGGGTAAGAGGCCAAGGTGCAGGCCAGGAGCCCACCTACCGTGTCACACCGAGACTTGAGGCCCATGGAAGGGCCCGCTGGTCTCCCACACATTCCTTGGGCCACATCTGATGGAAATAATTGTCAGGAAAACTGACGTTTGTATGTCACTTTATAGGCAACCTGGCCCTTCACGTCTCAGCGAACTGAATCCAGAGGTGGTGTTTTCTGAAAAAGAGACATATTTTACAAATAAAGAAATAGATGCAGAAGCCAGGTAGCATGACCAAGATCACAGAGTTGGGTAGTGGGAGAGCCAGGGCCACAACCCAGCCCTCTGACTCTGAATTCCAACTCCACGTGGCGGGGGGGGGGGGGGGGGGGGGCGCTCCAGCCCTCTCTGGGAGCCATGGCTCCAGGATCAGGAAGAACCTGGGAAGGCAGGAGTTTGAGGGGTACCTCTTCCACGTCTGACCTTGGAAAACATGTGTCCCTCCTGCAGAACACAGGCTATCTCTTTTTTTTTTGTAATTTTAAATTTTGTAAGAATGATAGATTCAGGGAAGTTGCAAACATAGTACACAGGTGTCCCATGTACCCTTCATCCAGTCTCCTCCATTTGGTACCACCTTATAATCCTATAGTATGAAATCAAACCCAGATCAGATGATCTCTTTACGGAACAGTTTCTCACATAAGTGTCCTCTAAAACCTTAAAATACAGGCTTTTCATTATCAAATAATTTGGTGGGTGCCTTTAATATTCCAAAACACCAGATGGCATGAGATGACCCTGCCTAGGGAAGGAAAATTCTAGAGTCCCTTTGGCAGACTAGCCCCAAGGCATGTTTCAAGATCTTCCCACCTCAGAATTGTCTTATGTCTCCTCTATGTGAAAGACACTGGGCCTTTTGGAGACACTTTATTAAAAGACAGGTTATGAGGGGCAGCTGGGTGGTTCAGTCAGTTAAGTGTCAGATTCTTTATTTTGGCTCAGGTCATGACCTCAAGGTTCATGGGATTGAGCCTGAAGCCTGCTTGGGATTCTCTCTCTCCCTCTCTCCCTCTGCCCCTCCCCTGATCATTCTCTCTCTCTCTCTCAAAATAAATAAATGAACATTAAAAAAAAAAAGACAATGAGGAGGTTAGTGAATAGAGCCAACTTGACAGACCTTTCTGGAAATGATATCTAGTAAAGAGGGCAGGATTTGGAGCCAGTCAGATCTGAATTTGAATCTTTATAACCAGCCACGCACCGACTACTGACATTTCTTCTAGCATTTCTTACAATGTTAAGCAAAATTAAAAATAATTTCTCACGAGGTAACTTCTTACCAACATCAGTTTTATTGGGGTTTATAAACTGCTCAATCATGAGCCTTTGCACTTTCTTGCGTTTGCCACTTTGGTTCGATGATTAGATCTGGAAACACCAACAAGGTTGTTAAAACACAGATAGGCTGGCTTCAAAACACTAAAATTCAATGACTATGCAAGTCATAATCTGCCAATTTGTAGTTATTAGAGAAATTAAACTCACCAGTAAGCAAAAGCAGGTGTATTATCTTAGCAGTATAATATGAATGTTAATTTGGAGTTTGGTAATCAGTGTTATATTGTCCACCTTGAAACCATTTATTGATGCTTTAGGTTTGAATACTAAAAACCTACAGTATGAATATCTTTTAAAAATCTCAGATGCTTTACACTTGGTGGGTTTCAGAGCCCTCTGTGAATTATCTTATATCTCTAAGATAAGCATAGCTTTCACACTTATTATGTGGTAGATGAAAGGGGTCAAGAACAACTATCCCAGCCTGGAAAAAAATATTTTTTTTTTTTTTGTAAGGGGAAAAAACGACCTAGTTCCAGTGTTCCAAATAAAGACAGGGATTATTCAATACAAATGCTGTTGGTAGTTGTTGGGTGGAGGTGAGCTGTACAAAGGTGAACCTTGTGTGTATGCGGGTTGGGGTTGCCTTCTTTGTTCACTTGATGTTATATCATAAGAATGTCTGTGTTGTAACGTTGTATACGGAAACAACGGTGCCAGGTAGAAGGTCAATGTGCAATGAATAAATAGGTTATAGAAAATCTACCAAAGTCAGATGTTTCCATCCAAACCAAGCTATTAGTGTTCGGAATTTGCAGCGACCTTCCGTCTTTCAGACGGGGCTCTGGGGTTCACGGGGCACACAGAAAACGTCTGGGAGTCTGTAGACAGAAACTGCAGGCACGTCTCTTCTATCACAATTAATGTCAGTATTGCATACAGTTTCTTGACAGCATTTATTATAATCAGCTTCTGTGGCTGTGGCTGCCATGACCCCTGCCTTTCTCCCCTGTTCGAAAGGGATCTGCTCAACAGGGTTAGCGTTAGTACATGCTACTGTGTTCGTGCTGGCTTCCTTTGTGCTATTGGTAATTACTTGATTGTCTCAACCACAATGTGATTTCCAACATAAAAAATCTATATATCATGTGTGGGGAAAAGGGATCATGGTATTGAGGTCTCAGATTCCTATCCTTTCAGTGTTGATGATCCTGAAGCAATTTCAAGAAGGATCACTTTGCTGGTTATAAAAATAATGATGTGGAAACTGGATGACTCCTCCATGCGTGGCCCAGAAGCCCTCCAGACAAATAAATGCAACGATCCCTGTAACATCTTCATGAAACGGGTTTACTGCCCAGAACAATTCGCGTTTTCCAAGCGGCTTTTAGGACAACCTGAGCGAGCTGTGATTTTATTTGTTCACTTGTTTACTTGTTTGAGGGCAGAAGGAGCTTTCATGGCCTGGGTGGTTCTTGACAGTCAGACCTAGATTCTGACAGGCAAGGATTTTGTTCTCTCTGTTTGGTGGCATCATTGTGACTTCCAAGAACAGAAATACCTTGACCTCAGTGTTTTGGTGTTTTTTCTTTAATGTTTATTTATTTTGTTACAGAGAAGGAGAGAGAGCAAGCCTGGAAGGGGCAGAGAGAGGGAGAGAGAAATCCCAAGCAGGCTCCACACTGTCAATGCAGAGCCTGATGTGGGGTTTGAATCATGACCTGAGCTGAAACCAAGATTTGGATGCTTAACCGACTGAGCCACCCAGGTGCTCTTTGACCTCAGTGTTTTAAGTGAGCAGAGGCCTGCTGCCACATTTGGCCAAGTGGTGGCTATTGCTCTCGGATGTACCCTGAAAACACCATCACAGTCAATCAGTCCATGAGCAGTCTGGCCTCTCAGGACTAGTCATTGGTGGGGCTGGGAAGACAACTGCCCCATTATGCTCACCACTGCTGAGTTGTACTGCACAACAAGCAAACAAAGCCCAGTTTCATTTTCCTACCGATCTGCAATGTACCGTTCTATCCACCTGCATTAGGCACCCAGAGAATAATATAAAATGGAGTCTGAATTTCTCTGGACTTCGATCGCTTCTCTTCTGTACAGCCCTTGAACTCTTGGAACAGAAGCATGAAGGACTAGGTATTCTTTTAATGTGGTCTGACCTTGTGGTGCCCCAGAAGTTATCTCCAAATATTCAAAATGTCAAGCAGCGACGTCTAGAGCTCCTGTTTGCCTTGTATTTGTGAAGGTGGCCAGCCATTGCATCTTGCTGATGACCTTGGATATTCTTTTATACAGTGATCAGAAAAGACTTACAAAGGCAAAATATGCTGGCATATATATTTCACATCTTTCGGGGGATCATCCTTCTTTTTATTGGATCATCGGTAGAGACTTCAGTGAACCAAGACTACTTATCATTTGTTCGTTACATACTTGTTTGCCACGACATCTAGTAAAACTGAGTGTGTTACATCTCCTTTGTTGGAATCCAAAGGACCCCAGAACAAAGTCCCACCTTTACGCCTGGCACTGTATTCTCAGTTCCCACCTGGGCATCACAGGAACTTACCAGTAAAGATCATGTGATATTAAGTTCGGTAGCTCAGCTGGCTTCCTGGCATCGAGGGGAACTTAGGATTTTGTTTTGTTTGACTATCTTTTGTTTTTGGGCTTGTATGTTCGTTGGAAATTCAATGATAACCCAATTTGTAGAACAGGGACCTAGAACATCCATTTCCATATTACACATCTATTTTGGGGACTGCTGGGCTCCAGGTTGTCCGATTCCTTATCTCCGGCTTTCCTTCAGTACTACACGTAGAGACTTGGTTGATGTGGAACATGGCAGGTCACCTGTGCTGAAGGAGGGTTCCTCCTAGGACTTTACCTGTTCTGCCAAATAAGTCCCATCTGGACTTCTACAATGTCACCCAGTTTGGGCTGTGATACAGGCTTTATTGGGAAAGTGAAAAACTAACATAGGCCACAGGGCATCAAGGGAAGAGAAGGTACTGGTCTACCAATTCTCTCATCCTCCCAGAGAGGTGTGCTGGTCTGGGGCACTGGTGGACCCTCAGTGTAGTTCTTTCTTCCGGTGGCTGAACCCCACCTCTCAATGGGAATCCTCTTTTTTTTTTCCATGGCAATTGAAAAGAGAAAGTTCCCATACCAGTGGGGGATACAAAGATTGCTTGGCAGCAGGTAGTCTGGATTTGGGCTGCCAATTACAGGTAGGACTTGTCTGGGTCCATTAGCTGCCCAGCACCTACAGACCTTGGGGGCCTCCTTCTAGAGGGAAGAAGTGACTTGTCTCATGGAAAGCTAAGCTTGGATGCAGCCCCTTCTGCTGATTCCAGCTATCTCACAGTCCAGGCCATCCAGCGAGAGCCCTTAGGATTACGTTCAGACAACTCTGCCTGGTGCCCTCCCATGCCAAACAGCCATGATGTGACAACAAGGAGAGTGGGACGTGAAGACAAGAATTACTCTGGTCCCAGTTCATTTTATCTGTTTGGTTTTATGCCATTTTGTCCATAAATTCAGCAGAAAAGGGCTGAAGGAAAGAAAAATTGTCACGTACCTTAAGAAAACTTATGATTACTTGGAATACCATGTAATAATTTTAGGTCACTGGTTCTGCAAATATTTGCTGAGCAACTGCTGCGTGTGTGAGACTGGCCCTGACCTTCTAGTTCAGTGTACCCGGTAGAAATATAACGAACGTTCATGACTGATGAAGGGTAGTGCTGAATTCCGTGGGTTGAATCTTGGGGTAGGGGTGGTGGAGGAAAAGAGAAATATTGCATGAGGTGCAACTATTTCCATTTCGGGGTACAGCTTAGAAACTGCTTGTATTCATATAATGGGACAATCCAACTGTTGATATTAGCCATGCACAGAGGTGTCCTGGTGCTGGCTTCCACCAGCCTGTGAGAGCCAGTTGTTACATTTTCAGGAATTTTGAGAGCGAGTTGTTAAACACAGCCATTATAAAAAATTAAGTACCATAAACTTACCATTAAATAGCTTATACTACAAAGATAATAATACTTAAAATTTACTTCCTACATATTTTAGTGCATTTTTCTTTCTCTGTGCTCTTGAAGTGATTTGCACCGACTGCCTCTCTCTGGTGGAAATGCTACATAACCGTGTGCCGCAGTGTACCTCGCCCCAACTCCGCGTTCAGGGATGGTACGTTGGTAGCTTGAAACTGGCCATTGTATAGTCCGCACACCCTGGAAATCAGCAGATGTCATAGCTTAGGCCTGATTTACAGCCGGCGCTGGGAGAATTTCAGTTCAACGACTATTAACACAAGGGTGAGACGTAGTTTAAAAATAAAAAAATCTCGTATCAGGTTTAATGACAGCACACGGACTGGGAAAAGAGGTAGGGATTGGGGAGCAGCTCCATTTGCCAGTCATATTGCACTGCAATTATAGGTTGGCTATGGAGGCAAGGGTTTGCTAAAAATCCACAAAAGCGTTCCGTGGGAATAACTTGGTTAGAAAGGTACGTAAACAGTATTACTATTTGCAAATTGAGATATATTTATTATTAAAGTTTACAATAAAAAGTATGTGTATGTTTTGCTTTTTTTTTGAGGAGCCAGTTTACTGCCCACGTATTTACTATATGTATAGTAATACAAATGTATTTACTACACGTTTGCAATAATGCCGCTGACTGCACGCCGAAACTATCATGGAAGGCGCTGGCAGGAGCAGTGTGCTGTTCATATAGTGTCCTCTGATTGGGTGGAGGACAGAGACTGTCACTACTGGCATCGCGGAGTGTTGCGCCTCACCCTGGTGCTCCGGGGTGTCCTCGGCCCGCTGCTCAGGGTGTGCACACTGCAAACACCTTTCTTTTTGCTTGTGGGATTGGCAACACTTTCTTTTTACTGTGAGCGGTTGTGAAACTTCCTTTGAGGTCTTCACCTTCTTTTCCTTTCTTGTCAGCATGCTTTGTCCGTTGGCGCCGCGGTAACAAAGCATCCAAACGGGGTGGCTCACACCACAGAAATGCATCTCACAATTCTGGAGGCTAGAAAGATCCATGGAGGTGTCAGCGGGGCTGGTTTCCTCGGACGGCTGCGAGGAGCCTCTGTTCCGGCCTCTTCTCGTTTCCTGTGTTTGCTGGCAATCTTGGGTGCTCGCCGTGGAGTGACTGGTGGGGCGAACGTACAGAGCAGCTGCGGAGTGAAGGAAGTTGTGATAGCAGATGTGAAATGCTGTCGCATGTACCGTAAAGGACTCAAAACGCTTTGTAATTGCTGGTTCAGTTGTGTGTTCTACACTGGCCTGTGCATGTTTTCTTGAACACTGGGGCTGTGGCGTTTACTTCTGCATTCCCAGCCCCAGTAACTTTGTTTTAGAAAGGTCCATGCAGTTAGGGGCACCTGGGTGGCTCAGTCGCTTGAGCGTCCGGCTCTTGATTTCAGCTCAGTTCATGATCCCAGGGCCGTGAGATCGAGCCCAGAGTCGGGCTCCGCATGGAGCCTGCTGAAGAGTCTCTCTCTTAAAAAATAAATAAATAAATAAATAAAGACATAAAAATTTTAAAAAAGTCTCTCTCTCTCTCTGCCCCTCCCCAACTCCTGCATGTGCTCTCTCCCTCTCTCTAAAATAAAAAAATAAAAAGGTCTATTCAGTTAGAATTTTTCTTCTTTTACTCCTTTCCCTTCCTTTCACCCCACCTCTCACTCTCCTCAGACAATTTCAAAGGGCCTCTGTGTCTCACCAATGACACCTGCTTAATGTTTTCCTTCCCTTGTGCCCTGGCTCGGTGTGGTAATTCACCTTAGCGTGGACTCTCTTTATTTGGCCTGAACTATCAGAATGGGCTCTTAACCAAGAACTGCCCCAGGTGTCTCACCAAGCCAGCCAGGCTGCTGGATTCAGCTTTTAAAGATACTATCTGATCATTTTCTCTCTTGCTTAAAATCTTTCAAAACCTACCCATTTCCCACAAGATCGTATCCAGACCCTCTGGAATGGAACACTATGCTGTCTGTGACCTGGCCTCAGTGTCCCCGAACCCCATCTCCTGCAACTTGCTTCTGTGAACTTTATGCTTCCCATGCTGAATTGGGAACTTGCCCCAAGATACTGTACTACGTTACGACTAATTCAGAGCGTACTACTTGTCTTCCTGGAATGTCCTCCCTTTCCTCTTTCTGGCAAATTCCTTTTCATCTTCTGAGACCCAGTATGAGTTTCCACTTCTGTGAATTCTCAGATTCAACCAAGCTGAGTCGATCACTCTTCTTTGGAGACCAGATGAATTTGGAACTTTCTTCTGGGGCTGCATTGATTGCATGGGATGGCAATGATTTGTTTGCATGTTTCTCTCATCAGCGAGGTTGAGAATTCCAGCTTTGTTAACTTTGGAAAATTGTTTCATATTGTGCCCAGGGCCTGTTGGTCTGGAATAAATGCTGAATGATTGCATATGAATCTACTAAATCATTAAAGAATAAGACCTTCAAACTTTGTGGTTTAGTTGCATTATAAACATCGAGGAGTTACATATTGTGCATCTGTCTTCATAGCAAACCCTAAGACCATTATTTCTCCTACTTCACAGATGAGCAAACTGAGGCATAGATGAGTTAAATTGCTAACTAATACATAATTAGTGCTTATCCTGTGGATGTTGAACTCAAATCTGTTCGACTCCAAGCTTGTGCTCTTAATCCCTCCCTTACATAGTGCAGTATCTGAAGATAAAATGATATTGGGAGTAAAAGATATTTTAGGGTTAAAAGCTATCCTAGCATAAGCGTTTATTTAATTAATTTATCCTTTAGGGCTTAATTGGTAATATTAACAACATCGATTGCTTTCAAAAAAAAAGAAGTACTTGTCTAGAAAAGCCAACTGTTAACAAAATCAAATAGAGGGGGCGCCTAGGTGGCTCAGCCAGTAAAGCGTCTGACTCTTGGTTTCAGCTCAGGTCATGATTTCAAGCCATGGGATCAAGCCCCACATCATGCTCTGCGCTGACTTTGTGGAGCCTGCTTGGGATTCTCTCTCTCTCTCTCTCTCTCTCTCTCTCTCTCTCCCTCTCCCTCTCCCTCTCCCTCTCTACCTTTCCTGTGTGTGTGTGTGTGTGTGTGTGCGCTCTCTCTCAAAATAAATAAATACACTTAAAAAATAATAATTAAAAAAACAAATGAAAAGTATATTTTCTTTGTAAGTTTTAATCAAACACTCAAATTCTTCTGGAAACTTGTGACTTCCCACCATCAGGGGAGTGTGAGGGCAGTTGCGAGGGCTGGGTTTGCCCTGCCTCAGCTGACCAGGGCATGAGGGGCTATTAAGGTTTTCTCTCCGGAAAGGAGTCAAAAAAAAACTCTAAGGGTCATGACAAGCCCACTGTTACCAGTGTTATCCATTGGTCTTCTTAGCAGCTCCAGACGGAGGAAGAGGCAGGGGTTTTATGCCCATGTTGCAGGCTAGAAAGTGAGGCTCACAAAAGTTCCATGAAGCTGTGCTCCTATCCTCCACTCTTCTGGCATCTGCTTTATTTCCTATCTGCATGCAAGCATTTTCTTTCAAGACGGATTCCCAGAATTTCAGCAAGAATTTGAGAGCCAAGTACAAGAGGAGCTGGCCCCTCTGCCTTAGAAAGGAAACATGCCCGATTTATTTTTGGTTTGACATTCTGTTGCTTGCTGTTTCCTCTCCGGGTGCCTTTGTTTGCAGGGGCGGGGGGGGGGGGGGGCAGCTTTTAGCATGCTGGTCTATGCACGTGCCTTAAGGTTGACCCAGGGTAAGGACATTTCTGTGTTGACATTTCCTGTCTCAATTTCCTTCCCTGCTTCCTCATGATTAATGGTCAACCCTCCTCCCACCTGGGTTTCTGCCTTCTAGCAAGAGATGCACTATCCCACAGGAATTGTTTCCCTGCAGTTTTGTAACTAAAAATAACAATAATAAAAGTCTTCAATTAATCTCCCACCTCCCCCAACCTGCTTTGCAATGGCTCTCTGGGTTGTGCTCACATGTTAGGTCAGGCAACTGGCTGGCCAGTGGAAGAACCTTTTTAGACTGCCCAGGAAAGGTGAGGCTGGAGTCTCCTGAGTAGGAGACCATCTCCCTGGGTCAGAACAGGCCGCACACAGGAACTTAGGCTCTTTTTTTTTTTTTTTTTTTTTTTTACTCTTTAAAAAACTTCTGTTTATTGAAGTATTATTGTGTGCCAAGCTCTGTGGTAAGTAAGTCATCTACATCATGGCACTGAATTATCATAGATCGACCCGGTGAGGGAAGTCGCATCATCTTCATTTTAAAGATTATAATTGAAACCCAGAGAGAGGTTAAGTAAACTGCCCAGAGTACACAGTTAAAGGCAGGATTTAAACCCAGGGTTATCTTGGTTCATTTTTTTGAGCCCCTGAGTTGGGTTTTAATTTTATTATTATTGTCACTGTTAGGATTGTAAACACTCATTTAATAAACTGTTGTCAGCCTGTATTAAGTGCTCCGCATGATGTCCAGCCCAGGAAAAAAAGAAACCTGAGTAAGATATAATTTCTGCCTTCAAGGAGTTTTCAGTCAAATGGTGCAAGCCTATTGTCTCTCATTTCTAACACCAAGGAAGGGGGAGGGAGGAGCTGTTTAAAATGAAGTGACATTTGTCCTGCTCAATCTCAACATACCAAGCTTCTGCTTCCGGTTCTGACCCATCAGCAGATATTATGTATGTTTAGGCAAAGCGTTTTTTTCCAATCACCTAAGAAAATATAATCCGTGTCTCACATCAGTGACTCCCTCCTTCCTATCGTGTTTTTTAAAAGTGGCAGGTGGGGTCCAGTGGACCATTGGTAATCAACAGCACCTTTATTATACCTAACAATAGAACAATGGTAGGCCACCCCCTCTGCGTGTCAGTAGGTGGCAGTCTGGCGTTGCACGCACCGCACCGTGAGCCTGGGATCAAGTTGGATTGAGAAATCCACCTGCTGTGGAAATTCCCATCACCAGCCTTTTCAGATCATTCTGGACCTGAAAGCAATGCATTCTCCAAGCCTAAAAACAAAAATGTTGTGACAGAGCCATTTTGAGAAACTCCCCAGTTTGTCTTAAGTGAGCAGGGAAAGAATCTCACTGGGACTCTGGCCACTGGGCTATGCATTCAACACCATCTTGGCTGTAGATACTGTGCCTGCTGGAGATGCTTTCAGATCTACCCCACCTGGACCAGCTCCCTGAACTGGGCCTCTAGTTCTTACATGAATGGCAGCCTTTTCTGATCTCTTGCTCACATCAGGGAGTCCAAATAGCTTTGTTGTCCTTCTCCGGTAATTCTCAATCTCCCTAAGATATTATCAGTCGTGATCAAATAATCATAAGACTTTAATATAACCTCACCAGTTGAGACACAGATAACATGGTATCCGTGATAATGATGGCTGACAAGTTTACCTGTGAATTATCTATGAAAAATTTGTTTCCTAAGAAAACAATTCCTAACGATGAAATCGGGGCTTCCTGTTGGATTAAGGGAACAGGATATATGTGATATATATATCACAGACTGCACGAATTGTACCTTTGTATAGATCAAGTGGTATCGTGTGGAACATTCCCTTTGTGGTATCAGGTTCTACAGCATCTCTTCGGAAATCCCAACTTAGTGGTAATTTCAAGTTGCTCTTTTTACTAGAAGAAGCTCTGCTAAAGAATGAAGTAGCCTTGCTTTTGACATTTATACCATATTATAGACTTTTAACTTGTGGTTTCCCAATTTCCTTAAATTAGTAGATTAACTAAATTAGTTTTACTTTATTAGGAGAGCGAACTAATTTGGTTGGTTTGACTGAATGAGTTTTACCCTCTTCTTGAGCTTCATACAGAAATAAGGAATTGACACAATTACCTGATGACTTTCCTCGTCACAAGGTGTTGGGTCAATTTCCTTCTTTTCCCTTCCAGGAAGCCACTAATTGGTGAGTGCCAAATAAGACTCTTTAGGAAGCATCAGAAACCCTTTAAATAAACCACTGGAAGCCACTCTTCACTCCTTTGCTGTCAGAGATGAGTGCCTACATCCTGGAATTAAACTTGAACCGTAAGAAGTCTGTCCCATTGGCTGCTGTGACGGGAAGAGTTCCGGGGCAGCACCTGGCCTGAAATCCCTCCTCCATCCTGGTAGGCATCTGAAATTTGAGCTTTGGAGCTCAGTCTCTACAATTTCACTCTCACAATGCAAATATTTCTGCGGGTTATAAATTAAAGGCGTAGGGCAGTTACCACTCATTTCTCATCAAGAACGCCTCCATCTAAAATGTGCCCAGGTAGACACTTTCAGACAGGAGGACAGCTGGAAGGTACTGGGGATGAAGAAAAGGACCAGAGAAAGGAGATAATGATAAACAAAGCCCGTCCTTGGTCTCCAAGGCTCCTTCCCTGCCCACATCTCCAACCTCATCCACCATTATTCTGCCCTTGGTGTTTGGCCTTTCATTTCTTGAATACATCGTCTACTATCCTGCCTTAGGGCACCCACTGCAGCTACTCCTGGAATACTCTTTCCCAAGACCTTCTCCTGGCTGGTTGACCGTGTCAACAATGTCTCAGCTCCAGCTTCACCGCCTCTGAAAGCTCTTCCTTGATCACCCAGCCTGAAGTCATCCCTCCCTCCACGTTTATCCCAACATTCTCTGTTGTATCACCCCAGAGTAGGATTATTTTCTTTCTAACATTTACATTCTCTGAAATGATCCTATTAGCCCATTTGATTATTTGTTTATTTTGTCTTCTCTCACTAAACTTTGTTTTACTATGAGGCTTTTGGTTTTTATTATGAGGCTTGTTTTTGCCGAATGCTGGATTCCCATATCCTCAGCCTCTTGGAAACTTTCCAGCATTGATTAGGCATTCTGTGAATATCTAGTTATTGAATGACTAAATAAAAGAAGAAAAAAAATATAAACTTAATTGCTTCAAGACATGGACTTGCCTGTTGGAACCAGTAATAAGAGACTGCCCAGAACTGAGAAAAGTTAGAGATTTTCCCCTCCTGCCAACCCAACCCACAGTGGCAGCCTCTCACGTGTATGCTGGCGGAAGACAGACAAGATAAAGGACAGTTTATTATTCACAGTAATAGTGATAGAGTATCAGCATTTGCTGTAGTTTCCCACGCCTTAGTGTCCACAGGGGAACATAAAGAGGGCCAGGTAGCATTCGCACATGCAGGGGGTGCATTACAGGAGAGGAACTGTGGGCCTCGGGATCCCAAATCTTATACAATGGGCTGTAAGCATGCCTGACCACAGACTGGAGGGAAGATATTTTCATCATACTGGACAGTAAACAAAACTGCCCTTTGCCCCAAGGGAGATACTCCTTCTTTGTTCAAGCACGTTCTTTCATACAAACTTCTTTGGAAAGTCATTCGATGAAGAAGGCAGTCGGTGTCTCCATTTGCAAGACAGACAGAAATGTGAAAGACCCAATGGGAATTGTCTATAACAAAGCTCATCTTCCTGGTCTTTCACTAATAATCCATTTATCCCATATTTCTGTCCCATCCTAAGGAAGACTAAAATAAAATTTGTTTAAAGGAAGACTTCATTCTATCTCATACACATTCCCTTCTTTAGGAAAATAGCCTACCAATAAGTAAACCCATTCTTTTTTTTTTTTTTTAAGTTTATTCTCAAGTTAGTTAACATACAGTGTAGTCTTGGCTTCAGGAGTAGAACCCAGTAATTCATCACTTACATATGACACCCAGTGCTCATCCCAGCAAGTGCCCTCCTTAATGCCCATCACCCATTTACCCCACTCCCCCACTCCCACCAACCCTCAGTTTGTTCTCTGTATTTAAGAGAGTCTCTTATGGCTTGCCTCCCTCTCTGTTTTTATCTTATTTTTCCTTCCCTTCCCCTGTGATCATTTGTGAAGTTTCTCAAATTCCACGTGAGTGAAATCTTAAGGAAACCCATTCTTACTGAGGAACGGTGGTGTGGTTGGCCCTGCTTCTGGAGTAGTGGAGCTTTTCTTCTCAAACTGGGGTGCCCATCTGTCAGTGGGTTTCTGGTGGAGTGCCGAAGGGCAAACAAAGCCTGGCATAAAAATAGAACACTCTGTGCATTATAATTTTTACTAGAAAAAAATGGAGAAAGGCCTACTTACTTTATACTAAAATAAACATGGCGGTATTATGCAGTGGAACACAATATTCTTACGGGTTTTAAAGATAAAGCAAAGATTTCTTTAGGCAGTGCTGCCAACGTCTCCTGCTCTCGAGCACAGCTTTTTTCTGTCACTTTAGTGGAAAAATTTTAAAAGCCCCTTTCTAGAACAGCAAATTGCAAATTATGACACAGTTTCTGTTAATGGACCACGGAATCAATCATGTGGGTCTTGACTAACAATGATAATAATAATAATAATAATAATAATAATAATAAATGCAATAGAATGGACAGTATCAGAGGGCTTCATATATGTATAAGTACACATTAAAAAGATTTTTTAATGTGTATTTATTTTTGAGAGAGAGAAACAGAGCATGAGTGGGGGAGGGGCAGAGAGAGAGACACACACACAGAATCCAAAGCAGGCTCCAGGCTCCAAGTTGTCAGCACAGAGCCCAACATGACGCTGTAACTCATGAACTGTGAGATCATAACCTGAGCCGAAGTTGGAAGCTTAACTGACCGGGCCACCCAGGCTCCCCTGTATAAGTATAATTTTATTAAACATTTATATCTGGTTGTGTGTGTGTGTGTGTGTGTGTGTGTGTGAATGGATTGGGTTGAAGTGTTAAATGTATTTCTCACTATGGGCTTCTGTTACAAAGTTTTCAAAGCTACTACCTCAGAGGATATCCTAAAGCATAGAAAACGTTTTTTTATCCATAAACATATTAAAATCCATCAAGAGATGAGACATGCGAACAAAATTAGCGCCAAATAGTGATGGAGGCTTAGGAAGCAGGCTCTCAAATTTGCAGATGACACAGCTAAAAAGAATAACAAATGTGGCAGAGGATAGAATTAAAATTTCAAATAATCTTGAAGGATTAAATTAGAGAACGATGAAGGGAAATGTAAGTAATCTACGTGAAGGTCTGATTTTATATATGAAAAAAAGAATTGCATCAAATTAGGAGGACTGCCATGTCTACGTGAAGGTAGGTCACAGGTCTTCTGTCTCACATCCTTCGTCACATCCACAGAACTCTCTTCAGTTCGCAGGGGCTTCGTTTGGAGAGAGCATTTCTACACGTGGTAGAGGACACCTGGAAGATGTTCTGCAGTGCAGGACTTCTACTTGGACGAGAGAAACCGGGATTCAGGGAAACAACATTTATTGGTCACATATCCTGTTTCAGGCAGCTTACGCAACTGTTTTTATATATTTGGAAGGTTTCAGCTGAAAAAAGAGGAGTGGGGTCTGTGTGTGGCTTGAGCTGCCGCAGCCCATAAGAGCTGCGATTCACTGAGTGCCTACAGGGCACCAGACATTGTAATAGATGCTTTACAACATTTCTTTCAACAATTGTAACAACAACCACCGTTTATCAAGCCCTCACTATGTGTCAGACATAGTACAAAGTCTTTTACTTGGGCTATTTTATTTAATCCTCCCAACTATCTTTTGAGGAAGGTACTAATTTTATTCCCATTTGCAGAGGAGGGAAGTGGGTCCCAGAGAGGTACTCATTTGCCAGGCATCACACAGTTATTAAGTGATAGATTTGGGTTCAGTGTGAGAAGGTCTTTTTTTTTTAAGTTTATTTTATTTATTTTGAGAGAGAGAGAGAGAGAGAGCGAGCACGGGTGGGGGGAGGGACAGAGAAAGAGAGAAAAGAGAGAATCCCAAGCAGGCTTTATGCTACCAGTGTAGAGCCCAGCTCAGGGCTCAATCCGCAAACTGTGAGATCATGACCTGAGCCAAAATCAAGAGTCGGACACTCAACCGGTTGAGCCACCCAGGCACCCCAAGAAAGTCTTTAACCATTAAAAATGCCTTGAAATGGGGGTGGGTTCTTGAAGAAATGAGGTCATTACTCTTGGAACTTGGTAGGTCATTACTCTTGGTAGGAAATACCTTCTATTGGATCCGGGATCTTCCATTGGAAGTTGATGTTCAGGTATAGGAAGGTGACTCCTGGCCAGTGTGATAAGGGCAGACTTCCTGGAAGAGATGAGATTTATCCTGGTCCTAGGAGGTAGGGTGAGAAGGCGATAGAGGAGAGCAGGGATGGGTCTTTAAAGGAGACTTCACAGTAGAAAAACCAGACCTGTGCAATGTGCATTGTACTGTACCCAAGGGACAATTAAAGAGACCTATCTGGCTAGTTTGCTCCTCCACCAACCCATTTTTGTCTGTGCCCTTGACCCTAGTAGCCCACCTGAGCCCCCACTGTCTAACTGAGTGCCAGGCTGGAGTCCTGGGTGTGCCAATGCCAATTCCACGTCTTGTCTCTTGGGTGGTTTTCTTTTGCCGCCAACTAAATCCCACCCTAGGTGGGGTTACGTAAGGGAAATTTAGGCACCTGCTAAAAATTCTGTGACCTTTTCATCTCCTAGCTTTCAGTGCATCCCCCCACCCTCAGTTGCCCATCACTTCTTTCACTGAAGGATCTGTTCAGCTGCAGTGATTGCACTTCTGGTTTATCCCGGCCTCCCTGGTAGGAGAGTGTTGGGTAGGTCCCTCTGGGAATCACTGCTATGTTAGGATCCGAGATGAGCCTTGAAAGCTTTGTGAGGATTGTGAACCTTGACAGCTTTGTAGTGATCCTTTATCTTATCTTGAACTTGTATCTGTGACTTGGTGTATGATTTCTATTTTGTGTAGCAAAAAACTGGTAACTTAGAGACTCAAAATACTACCCATTGACTAACTCATGGTTACATAGGTCAGAAGTCTGGGTGCGCTTAGCTAGCTTCTCTGCTTAGAGTCTCACAAGACCAAAATCAAGATATTGGCTGGGCTGAGTTCTCATATGGAGACTCTGGGGCGGGGGGAAGAGGGGAGGACTCCACTTTATGGCTCATTTGGGCTGATGGCAGAACACAGTTATTTAGGATAGTAGAATGGAGGTCCCTATTTCCTTGCTGGATGTCAGCTAGGGGTCACCTTTAGCTCTGAGAGGCCACCCACATTCCTTGCCATGTGATCCCCTCCATCTTCTAAGGGATTCCCTTATTCTCTGTGCTTGGAATCTTTCTGAATTCTACTAAAGGCCTGAGAAAATGCTCTGCCTTATCTATCTATCTATCTATCTATCTATCTATCTATCTATCTATCTATCATTTTTTAATTTTATTTTTTTAAATTTACATCCAAATTATCATATAGTGCAACAGTGATTTCAGGAGTAGATTCCTTACTGCCCCTTACCCTTTTAGCCCATCCCCCCTCCCACAGCCCCTCCAGTAACCCTCTGTTTGTTCTCCATTTTTATGAGTCTCTTCTGTTTTGTCCCTCTCCCTGTTTTGATATTATTTTTGTTTCCCTTCCCTTATGTTCATCTGTTTTGTCTCTTAAAGTCCTCATATGAGTGAAGTCATATGATATTTGCCTTTCTCTGACTAATTTCACTTAGCATAATACCCTCTAGTTCCATCCACATAGTTGCAAATGACAAGATTTCATTCTTTTTGATTGCTGAGCAATACTCCATTGTATATATATATATATATATATATATATGGTATATATATATATATATATGGTATATATATATATGGTATATATATATGGTATATATATATGGTATATATATATATATATATGGTATATATATATATATATATGGTATATATATATATATATATATGGTATATATATATGGTATATATATATGGTATATATATATATATATGGTATATATATATATATATATGGTATATATATATATATATATATATATATATATACACCACATCTTCTTTATTCATTCATCCCTTAATGGACATTTGGGCTCTTTCCATTTGGGCTATTGTTGATAGTGTTGCTATAAACATGGGGGTGCATGTGTCCCTTGAAAACAGCACAATTGTATCCCTTGGATAAATACCTAGTAGTGCAATTCCTACGTAGTAGGGTAGTTCTATTTTTAATTTTTTGAGAAACCTCCATACTGTTTTCTAGAGTGGCTGCACCAGCTTGCATTCCCACCAACAATGCAAAAGAGATCCTCTTTCTCCACATCCTCGCCAACATCTGTTGTTGCCTGAGTTGTTAATGTCAGCCATTCTGACAGGTGTAAGGTGGTTTCTCATGGTGGTTTTGATTTGTATTTCCCTGATGGTGAGTGATGTTGAGCATTTTTTCATGTGTCAGTTGGCCATCTGGATGTCTTCTTTGGAGAAGTGTCTATTCATGCCTTTTTCCCATTTCTTCACTGGATTATTTGTTTTTTGGGTGTTGAGTTTGATAAGTTCTTTATAGATTTTGGATACTAACCCTTTATCTAATATGTCATTTGCAAATATCTTCTCCCATTCTGTCAGTTGCCTTTTAGTTTTGCTGATTGTTTCCTTTGCTGTGAGAAGCTTTTTATTTTGATGAGGTCCCAGTAGTTCATTTTTGCTTTTGGTTCCCTTGCTTCCAGAGATGTGTTGAGTAAAAAGTTACTGCAGCCAAGGTCAAAGAGGTTTTTGCCTGCTTTCTCCTCAAGGATTTTGATGGCTTCCTGTCTTACATTTAGGTCTTTCATCCATTTTGAGTTTATTTTTGTGTCTGGTGTAAGAAAGTTGTCCAGGTTCATTCTTCTGCATGTCGCTGTCCAGTTTTCCCAGGACCACTTGCTGAAGAGACTGTCTTTATTCTATTGGATATTCCTTCCTGCTTTGTCAAAGATTAGTTGCCCATACATTTGTGGGTCCATGTTTGGGTTCTCTATTCTGTTCCTTTGATCTGAGTGTCTGTTCTTGTGCCAGTACCATACTGTCTTGATGATTATAGCTTTGTAGTATAGCTTGAAGTCCAGGACTGTGATGCCTCCTGCTTTGGTTTTCTTTTTCAAGATTGCTTTGGCTATTTGGGGTATATTATGGTTCCATACAGATTTTAGGATTATTTGTTCTAGCTCTGTGAAGAATGCTGGTGTTATTTTGATAGGGATTGCATTGAATATGTAGATTGCTTTGGGTAGTATCAACATTTTAACAATATTTGTTCTTCCTATCCAGGAGCATGGAATCTTTTTTCATTTTTTTTTTGTCTTCAATTTATTTCATAAGCTTTCTATAGTTTTCAGTGTTTAGATTTTTCACCTCTTTGGTTAGATTTATTCCTAGGTATTTTTAGTTTTTGGGGCAACTGTAAATGGGATCGATTCCTTGATTTCTCTTTTTGTTCCTTCATTGTTGTTGTATAGGAATGCAACCGATTTCTGTATGTTGATTTTATATCCTGCAACTTTGCTGAATTCATGATTCAGTTCTAGCAATTTTTTGGTAGAATCTTTTGGGTTTTCCATATAGAGTATCATGTCATCTGCGAAGAGTGAAAGTTTGACCTCCTCCTGGCTGATTTGGATGCCTTTTATTTCTTTGCGTTGTCTGATTGCAGAGGCTGAGACTTCCAATACTATGTTGAATAACAGTGGTGAGAGTGGACATCCCTGTGTTGTTCCTGACCTTAAGGGGAAAGCTCTCAGTTTTTCCCCATTGAGAATGATATTAGCATTGACTCATTCATATATGGCTTTTATGATCTCGAGGTGTGCTCCTTCTATTCCTAACTTCTTGAGGGTTTTTATCAAGAAAGGATGCTGTATTTTGTCAAATGCTTTCTCTGCATCTATTGAGAGGATCATATGGTTCTTGTCCTTTCTTTTATTGATGTGATGAATCATGTTAATTGTTTTGCAGATATTGGGCCAGCCCTGCATCCCAAGTATAAATCCCACTTGGTTGTGGTGAATAATTTTTTTTTAATGTATTGTTGGAGCTGGTTGGCTAATAGCTTGTTGAAGATTTTTGCATCCATGTTCATCAGGGAAATTGGTCTATAGTTCTCCTTTTTAGTGGGGTCTCTGTCTGGTTTTGGAATCAAGGTAATGCTGGATTCATAGAATGAGTTTGGAAGTTTCCCTTCCATTTCTATTTTTTGGAACAGTTTCAAGAGAATAGGTGTTAACTCTTCCTTAAATGTTTGGTAGAATTCCCTTGGAAAGCCATCTGGCCCTGGACTCTTGTTTTTTGACAGAATTTTTATTACTGATTTGATTTCCTTACTGGTTATGGGTCTGTTCAAATTTTCTATTTCTTCCTGTTTCAGTTTTGATAGTGTATATGTTTCTAGGAATTTGTCTATATCTTCCAGATTGCCCATCTTATTGGCATATAATTGCTCATAATATTCTCTTATTATTGTTTTTATTTCTGTTGTGTTGGTTGTGGTCTCTCCTCTTTCATTCTTGATTTTATTTATTTGGGTCCTTTCCTTTTTCTTCTTGATCAAACTGGCTAGTGGTTTATCAATTTTGTTAATTCTTTCAAAGAACCAGCTTCTGGTTTCATTGATCTGTTCTACTGTTTTTTTGGTTTTGATAGCATTAATTTCTGCTCGAATCTTTATTATTTCCTGTCTTCTGCTGGTTTGGTATTTTATTTGCTGCTCTTTTTCCAGCTCCTTAAAGTGTAAGGTTAGGTTGTGTATCTGAGATCTTTCTTCCTTCTTTAGGAAGGCCTGGACTGCTATATACTTTCCTCTTATGACCGCCCTTGCTGCGTCCCAAAGGTTTTGGGCTGTGGTGTTATCATTTTCATTGGCTTCCATATACTTTTTAATTTCCTCTTTAACTGCTTGGTTAGCCCATTCATTCTGCAGTAGGATGTTCTTCAGTCTCCAAGTATTTGTTCCCTTTCCAAATTTTTTCTTGTGGTTGATTTCGAGTTTTGTAGCGTTGTGGTCTGAAAATATGCATTGTGTGATCTCGATCTTTTTGTACTTACTTAGGGCTGATTTGTGGCCCAGTATATGGTCTATTCTGGAGAACATTCCATGTGCACTGGAGAAGAATGTATATTCTGCTGCTTTAGGATGAAATGTTCTGAATATATCTGTTAAGTCCATCTGGTCCAGTGTGTCATTCAAAGCCATTGTTTCCTTGTTGATTTTTTGATTAGATGATCTGTCCATTGCTGTGAGTGGGGTGTTGAAGTCTCCTACTATTATGGTATTATTATCAATGTGTTTCTCTTTTTTTTATTTAAAAAATTTTTTTTATTATTTTTTTTAAAGTTTTTTTAAATTTATTTTTTGAGACAGAGAGAGACAGAGCATGAACGGGGGAGGGTCACAGAGAGGGAGACACAGAATCTGAAACAGGCTCCAGGCTCTGAACTGTCAGCACAGAGCCTGACGTGGAACTCGAACTCATGGACCTCGAAATCATGACCTGAGCCGAGGTCGGCCGCTCAACCGACTGAGCCACCCAGGCACCCCTCAATGCGTTTCTTTATGTTTGTGATTAATTGATTTAAATATTGGGTGCTTTCACATTTGGAGCATAATTATTTACAATTATTAGGTCTTCTTGGTGGATAGATCCCTTGATTATGATATAATGTCCCTCTTCATCTCTTGTTACAGTCTTTATTTTAAAGTCTAGATTGTTTGATATAAATAAGTATGGCTACTCTGGCTTTCCTTTGTGGACCATTAGCATGATAGATGGTTCTCCATCCCCTTACTTTCAATCTGAAGGTGTCTTTAGGTCTAAAGTGGGTGTCTTGTAAACAGCGTATAGATGGCTCTTGTTTTCTTATCCATTTTGTTACCCTATGTCTTTTGATTGGAACATTGAGTCCATTGACATTTAGAATGAGTACTGAAAGATATGACTTTACTGCCATTATGTTGCTTGTAGTTGGAGTTTCTGGTGGTGTTCTCTGGTCTTTTCTAATCTTTGTTGCTTTTGGTATTTATTTATTTATTTATTTATTTATTTATTTATTTATTTATATTTTCATCTTTTCTCCCCTCAGAGAGTCCCACTTAGAATTTCTTGCAGAGCTGGTTTAATGGTCACAAACTCCTTTAATTTTTGTTTGTCTGGGAAACTTTTTGTCTCTCCTTCTATTTTGAATGACAGCCTTGCTGGATAAAGATTTCTTGGCTACATATTTTTCTGATTCAGCACATTGAATATATCCTGCCACTCCTTTCTGGCCTGCCAAGTTTCTATGGATAGGTCTGCTACAAACCTGATCTGTCTTTCCTTGTAGGTTAAGGACTTTTTTTTCCCTTGATGCTTTCATGATTCTCTCCTTGCCTGAGTATTTTGTGAATTTGACTGATATGCCTTGTTGATATTTGGTTTTTGTTGAATCTAATGGGAGTTCTCTGTGCTTCCTGGATTTTGATGTCTGCGTCTTTCCCCAGGTTAGGAAAGTTTTCTGCTATGATTTGCTCACATAGCCCTTCTACCCCTATTTTTCTCTCTTCCTCTTCTGGGACCCCTATGATTCTGATATTGTTCCTTTTTAATGAGTCACTGATTTCTCTAATTCTTAAATTGTGCTCTTTTGCCTTAATCTCCCTCTTTTTTTCTGCTTCATTATTCTCTATAAGTTTGTCCTCTATATTGCTGATTCTCTGCTCTGCCTCATCCATCCTTGCTGCTGCTGCATCCATCTATGATTGCAGCTCAGCTATAGCATTTTTTATTTCATCCTGACTAGTTTTTACTTCTTTTATCTCCAGAAAGGGATTCTAATCTATTTTTGACTCCAGCTAGTATTCTTATTATCACAATTCTAAATTCTGGGTCAGACATCTTGCTTGTATATGTGTTGGTTACATCCTGGCTGTCGTTTCTTCCTGCTCTTTCTTTTGGGGTAAATTCCTTTGTCTCATCATTTTGAAGGGAGAAAAGGAATTAATGAGGTAGAAAAAATTAAAATTAAAAAAATTAAAATTTCAAAATATTAAAATTAAAAAATTAAACACACACACACACAAAAAATCAAATAAATGATGCTAGATCCTAGGTGTGTTTTGATCTGGGTGTTGAAAGAGGCTTGATAGATTAAAGAAAAAAGGGTAAAGAAGAAAAAAAGGAAATCGTTTGAAAATTTGAAAAAATGATCACACTGAAGTAGACTAAAATAAAATGATAGAAGTAAAATAGAATTTGAAAAATTTACAGAAAAGTTTAAAATATAGTAAAAAATTAAAGAACAATTTTTCAATAAAAATTGAAAATGAAAATGAATTATTCTCTTTCTGTATTCAAGAAAAAGAAAAGAAATGAAAAAGAGGGAAAAAAAGAAAAAAAAGAAAGAAAATTGAATAGATGGACCTGCCAACAGACTGAAATTACTTTGTTTTCCCCTAGCAGTCAGACTATGAAGTGCTTTATAGTCCGTAAACTAAGGAGGTGGTGAGACTTTTGTTCTTGAAGAGCGAGGTTGGCCCAGTTGGGCGGAGCTTAGTGTAATGGCTCTGTTCTCCACTGGATGGCGCTGCTAGCCTACTAGGGTGGAGTGTTGTGGTGCTTGTAGGTGCGTATGCGCATGCACGGGAGCAGTGAAAATGGCGTCACCCAGCTACCCAGTCTCTAGTATCGGAACTCTTCTCCCCGATCAGCAATTGTGCACCCGTCCTTTGTCTTCAGCTTTAGTTCACTGCCTGCCTTTTCACTGTCGTGACCAAGCCCCAGGAAGTACCTCTCTCCTGAGTTTTGTCTCAGATGCGGCTGTTTTCCCTGGCCCCTTACTTCTGAAGGACTGCGGTTTTGGCCCATTCCACACCTCTGTGGGAAGGGTCTCAGTGAGCAATGGCTGAATGCCGGCTGCACCCAGGAATGCCTGGTGGACCCTGCTGCTGCCGGTTCCCCGAGGCTGCGGCCAGGTGCCAGCCCACCCCAGAAAATGTTCGTGAGATAGCGTAGCAGTAGCTTTTCGGGGATTATGGCAAATCACAACACACATCTGGCACCTGCCTTCACCCTGAGCAACCTTGTTCCAGCACAAGCAAATGTGGACGTTCTCTGGGGTCTGCTGGGCCCAGGTGGCCTCAGTAGTCTCTACCAAATGTCCTTCCAGCAGTGGAACCGCCTCTCCCTGTGTGGCCTGAGAACCTCCTGGACCCCACTCTGCTCCTGGGGATTCGCCCTTCCCACCAGAGCACTATCAGGTATTGAGTTGTGGAGCTGCAGACTGCACTACCCCTGTTTACAGTCTTAACAGAATTTAAACCCTCTCCTTTCTCCTTTCTCCCTTTTTTGTTCAGTCCCTGTGGCTATTTCCACTTTTCTACTTTCTATCCAGCTGCTTTGCTTTCTTCCTTTTTATATTCTTTTGCCATTTAATATTGGACTCTTTATTGTTTATAAATTAAGAACATGTTTCCCCATGTTCTCCGCCCCACCCCCATCCTCTCTCTGCATGCAAAAATTGCTCCCTGCCCGCTGCAGCTTCTCTATCCCCAAGTTCACCTCTCCACACCGTGTACCTGCTGAATTCTGTGGTTCAGTTTGTGCAGATTGTTGTGTTAATCCTCAGATCACTTGTCTAGGTGTGCAGGATGGTTTAGTGTTGGTCTGGCTGTATTTCATGGATGTGAGACACACAAAAACTTCCATGCTGTTTCACCATCTTGGTTCCATCGAAAATGCTCTGCCTTTAAAAGCTCCTGTGATTACGTTAGGTCTACCTGAGTAATTTCTGTTTTCATTAGCTCAAAGTCAACTGAAAAATCCTCTATGTATCATCCTTAATCACATCATCATAGTGGAGGTACCTCATCCTATCAAAGGACCCACCCACATTCACAGGGGAAGGGATTATACAAAGGTGAAGTCATGTGGGGTTATCCTAGGATGCTACCTAGCACATTTAGCAAATACTTCACCTTGCCTTTTCTCACAGCCTACATGTTACTGAGCATGGGAAGATAATGCTTCCTAACCTACCTTCCCCTTCAGCGTTCTCTGTATTATTATCTTATTTTATTTTATGCCAGCAAATCTCCTACAGCTTGGATTGGGAAGAGCCTGTCTCACAGAAAATTCCTGACGGGATTTCATAAGCATTACTCTGTCATATGCTGGCTCCCCAAATATCAACAACATAGCCTGTTGATAAGACAAAGCTGTGTTCATTGCTCACTGCTGTTGGGGAGAACACCAGTGTACCAAAGAGCTTCAGCAGTCTATCAAAGGGGGAGGGCAAGGTCAGAATTTGTTGAAAATTGCGAAGTTGGTATAAGGTAGGTCTTGCCGTGTGTGTGTGTGTGTGTGTGTGTGTGTGTGTGTGAGAAGTGGTAGGGTGATTAAGGCTGGTTAAGGATCATGATATGATAGTCCTGGATTGTTGGAAACAGCGACGTGAAGACTTTTGATGCAAGGATTTAAATCAACTGAGGGTGCAGTTAATGCTTTATAATGGAAGAGTTGATGGATCTTTAGGGAGATCCTTATAATAAATAATCAAGGCATTTGCCTGGGCAAGAGTGTTCTAGAATAACAGTATCATGCTAATATACTGTAAGTTGAGTGTGTATGAGGGTAGGTCATTATAGTCTTCAGTCTCTAAGCTGTGTGTGGGAGTAGATGATTT
Source organism: Prionailurus bengalensis (assembly GCF_016509475.1). Lineage (NCBI taxonomy): Eukaryota > Metazoa > Chordata > Mammalia > Carnivora > Felidae > Prionailurus > Prionailurus bengalensis. Next base: position 69,532,884 of record NC_057343.1, on the reverse strand, counting down.
TGGTTCTTTTTTGGAAATTTATATAATTATGTTTATTTGAAAATACTTTTTGTGGCTATAAAAATGTGTTTACAAACATAGAAATTTGTAAGAAATGAAAAAGAATAAAATCACTGAGAATTCTATCTCCCAGAGTTTATATTTTGTGTATCTTTGTCCACTTTTGTATTCTCCAACATTATAAGCATTTTCTGATGGCATTATGTGTCTCTTAAAAATAGTTTTAAATGGTATGTAATATTCTATCTTCTAAATGTGACATAGCATTTTTACGCTATTACCTATTATTTAATTTTGTTCATTTAAGCAGTTATTTAAAATTTACGTTAAATTTAAGCAATTATTTTAAATTATGTTGGAAAGTACATCTTTGTACTTTCTTTGGTACTTTGTACCATGATAGAGCCCAAGATGTTAGGGTTTTGTGTCAGAGAATATGAAAAAATTTAAAGTTTTTAAAATACATACTACCAACGTTTATTTCTAAGAACTGTATGCCCATTTATGTTACCTCCATAAGGATATGAGCAACCTTATCTCATTGCAATCTTCCCCACCACCAACTATTTAACATCTTTTGGTTAAGTTGATGGTCGGTTGAACCATGTGAATTTGTCTGTATCTGACTATTTTGTTCCCACACAGATGGCAATTTCATATAGTCAACATATGAACAATAAAGGGGTGCCTGCACCTGGGTGGCTCAGTCGATGGAGTCTCTGGCTCTTGATTTTGGCTCAAGTCATGATCCCATAGTTGTGAGATCGGTTCTAAGTCAGGCTCTGTAGTAAGCGTGGAGCCTGTTTGGGATTCTCTCTCTCCCTCCCTTTCTTTGCCTCCTTCCCTTCTCTCTCTCTCTCAAAAAAATAATAAAAATAAAATCTTTAAGATATTAACAATAAAGGTTAAGATACTAGCAAACATTTGCTGAGCCCTTATGGTCCTGCTGGGTGTGTGTGAGGGCCCTGCATACTCAGCAAGTGATGGAGAGAAGTTGCACTTCACTTTCTTGGCTTACTTCCCTAGGAGAATGCTTCAGTTATAAGCTGCCTCCAGTTGTGGTTGATGCTTTTGCAAACTTGGCTATTAATTAGAGTTACACCTCCAAGGTAACATTTTTTTCCAGAGGCTGGAAAGCAATTCATTTTAGAATTCTCTCTAGGTAAGAGAGGTGAACTCTTTGGTATTATTGTCCTTTTCTATGTAGGAAGTTCATACTGGAGTAGCCTGGGGGATTCGCCATGATCAACCAGTAGGAGGAAATCAGTTACAAAACTGTAGTTTGAAAATTTCTAGGTCATTTCTTTTTAAAAAAATTTGTTAATGTTTATTTATTTTTGAGAGAGAAACAGAGCATGAGTGGGGGAAGGGTAGAGAGAGAGAGGGAGAGACAGAATCCAAAGCAGGCTCCAAGCTCTGAGTTGTCAGCACAGAGCCCAACGCGGGGCCGGAACTCATGACCCGTGAGATCATGACCTGAGCTGAAGCTGGATGCTTAACCAACTGAGCCACCCAGGCACCCCAAAGGTCATTTCTTAATTCATCAAGATTTGGTGACAGGCTACCTTTGAAGACCCAAGTGATATTTTTCCCCCTGTGGAGCTTGAGGGTTTACTGGTGTCTGGGAATGTGTTTGGAAGGCATTGAGGACTGAGCAGTAGATGTTTCTGCCAGTCTGATTTGGTTTCACTCTGAGATGAATTTTTCTTGCTACAAAGTTCTCTTCCAGCTTTCATCAGCTCTCAGTGCCTTGAGCACTTTTGGCTTCTTACCGGTCTTCTACTTGAAACACAAAGCATAATTTTGCAATTTCATAATCATTTTCTGAAGCCAAGGTGGTGCCTCATAATGGCTTCTGTCTTAGTCCATTTGGGCAGATATCATGAAATATCACAGACTAGGTGGGTCATAAACAACACAAGTTCCTCACAGTTCTGGAGGCTGGAGGTCCGGGATCAGGGGTGCCCACTTGGTCAGGTGAGAGTCCTCTTCCAAGTTACAGACTTCTTGCTGTGTCCTCATGTGGTAGAAGGGTCTAGGAACCTCTCTGGCATCTCTTCCTATAAGCTCTAATCCCATTGATGACCTATTAGCTCCACCTTCATGACCTAGTCACCTCTTAAAGACCCCACTTTGCAATTCCATCACCTTTAGGGGTTAGGTTTCAACATATGAATGGGGGGACACAGCCATTCAGACCATGTCAGTTTCCAACAGTTAAAGATTTGATTCCATATCTGTGTAATGGCTTTTCCTCTGGCTACCATAAACTGATGGCTAGTCTTGACTTTTCTCTTTTAACTTGAGCACAGTTGAGAGCTTGCAGCTTAATGATGGCAGGTAAAAAGGACAATAGACATGCCATCCCATGAGGGGGAGCAGATGGAGGAGGAAAACCTTGTGCCCTTCTCCAGAAAGCAGGGGCAGACCCAGGAGCCACCCCAGGGCATTGACTCACCATCCTGTGAGCCTGGGCTGCTGTGTCAGGGGCACGTGCTAAATCATGGTGCCTTCCCAGTCACCACAGGTTTTTGCTGACCCCATCTGCCTCAGACTATTTTAGGACTCTGTCCTTCTGTCAGGAACCTTCTGCTTAAACAAATGCTTTTCTCTTCCTTTTTTCCCTGTTGAAGTCAGCTGGTGCCATGCAGTGAGGCCCTGACCTGGCAAACTTGAGATAAGTTTCTTCATGCTTCTGTTATGAGATTTAGTAATAATCTCATATCTAGATCTTCGGGGCTTTTACTTCTTCCCTTTTCCGGCGAGAATGGGTTTGGCGGTGGTGGGGTGTGGGTAGGCAGTAATGTATACACGAGTGTGTCTCAAATTTTGATGGCGACAAACCACTTGGGGATTTTGTGAAAAGTGCAAATTCTGATCCACTGGGGCCTGGGTGAGGGTCCAAGATTTTCTATTTCTAAAAAGCTCCCAAGGGATGCCGATGCTGCTGGTCCATGGGCCACACTCGGTGGATTTTAACTTTGCCTCAACATTAGAATCATCTGGGGGGTTTTAAAAAATAGCAATGTCCAGACTCCACCTCAGACCAGATAACTGAGAATTTATGGGAGTAGGGACCCAGACATAGTTTGTTTTTTTCTTTTCTTTTTCTCTCCTTCCTTCCTTCCTTCCTTCCTTCCTTCTTTCTTTCTTTCTCTCTCTCTTTCTTTCTTTCTTTCTTTCTTTCTTTCTTTCTTTCTTTCTTTTCATAACATTTTTCAGGTCCCCTTGTGTTGTACCCAGAGTTAACAGCCACTGGATTTGAATTAGTGGAAAAAAGTGTTAAATTTAGAGGCAGAAGCCAAAGTTTTATCCCATTGATACTACTTTCTTGGTAGTGATTATCCAGAAAGATGTACTTAACTCTAATTACAACATGTAATAATCATTATATTTGTCCCTATTCTCATCAAGTTTTGTTCAAGCCATTTTACAAAACCACATGTGATGACTCCCCCTCCTGTATAACATAGACCCTAAAGTGCATTAGAAACCCTCCAAAATTTGAGCATCCATGGCCACCTCCTGCTGCACATGAATTTTGGCCACATCTTGCCCCAGGACACAGTATGGGCTTTATTTTTTTTTTAATGTTTATTTTTATTTTTCAGAGACAGCATGTGAATGGGGGAGGAGCAGAGGGAGAAGGGGACAGGGGATCTGAAGCAGGCTCTGTGCTAACAGCGGCATGCCTGATGTGGTGCTCGAACTCACCAATCACAAGATCATGACCAGAGCCAAAATCGGATGCTCAACTGACTGAGCCATCCAGGTGCTCCCACAGTGTGGGCTTTCTAACCCATATGACTTTGCTTGAGCTATTACCTCTGCTTTGAAATTTTTTACACGACTCTTCTATCAGACTTCCCATATTGTTTGGGTACAGCCATAGCATCATTCAAGGACTATTTCAAATTTCAGTTCTTCTAAGGCACTTCCCCTTCCCCCCTGCTCAGTCAATCTACATCCTTGCTCTATTGCACATTCATGTTCTCTTGTGTAATTTATTAGTCTACTTTGGGTCAGTTATTTTTATATGTATCCCTTTGCCTGCTGGAGGGCAAAGACCATGCCTTATTTATCTTTCTATCACTCCTGGTGCCAAGTATCATGTGTTTTCACCTAGGGAAAGTCAATATATGCTCAATGAAGATGTAGACTTGCCCTCTGAGGGCTGTGTTGGGAATAGTATCTGCAAGAGGTAGATTATGGTCAGTTCTTTGGACTCTGGGGCGTATTCAAAAATGACCACACATGGTGGGTCCAGTGCGGAGTAACTCTTTCAGGTGAAGTAACTTCAAACAATTCTAGACAACCCAAGTGAACTCTAGCTCAAAGGCAGGCTATGTCTGTCTGACACTGAGAACCTGAGGAGTTTGGGTTTGCCTTTACCGTGGAAGGTTCAGTTGGCATCTCAGACTGGGAAGTCTTTAACTGGGAATGACTCAAGATGGGATGGTAGTTCTGGAGGATGCTTTGTGCTGGAGGGAGGGGAAAGGAGCTAATATGTATTGATAATCAACTAGTCATTAGGCTGACTTGTATTTGGATGATCTCACTCACTTCTTGATGAGCTTGTGAGATGGATATTATTATTCCTGTTTTCAAGCTAAAGAAAGTGAAGTTCAGCTAGATTAGTTTACCTGCCCAAGGCCACACAGCTGATGCACCACACAGCCCAGGTTTGCACCAAACCCTGACTCCAAAGCCAGTAGCATTTTTTTTTTGAAGTAGAGAAATTATATCTGGTTATCTTCCAGTCTCTAGCTGAGATTGTCTTTACAAGAGGACAAAAGATGATCCAGACTTTTTGTTCCCGTGCCTTCTTATCCAACAGGACTGGGTTAAGCTGCTTGGAAACCCTTTTCTTCCTCCTAGTCATTCTAGACTACAAGCTCAGTGAGGGCAGGGATGGAGTAGTTCGCCATTGTATTTTGCCCTCCAGTAGGAGTCAGAATGGAGGAAAGGTTAACAGTGTGGAGTTTGTTGTCTGGCAGTGGCTGGCTGGAGTTCTTGATTTGCCACACAATAAATTGATGATCTTGGCAAGTTACCTAAACTCCCTGAGCTTGGTTTCTTTATGTTATAGCTTGTGGTGAAATTAAGGAGAGGAAGGTGCTTAGATTAGAAGCTGACACATGATAGACATTAGGTACATTTCAGATGGATCAAACTTTTTTCCATTAGCTGATAGCAAGTGTGATTCTGGACCTAAGTTCACTGACACATTTTGTATTTTTCTGCAACTCAACTTACACTTACACCCCACACATTGCTAATGTAGGGCCTGCTCTTCTGGGATGATTGCAAATGCTCGATTTGAGTCTTTCATTCCCTTCCCAGGTGCATAGATATGTGGGCTTAGGGAATGGCAAGGCCTGATGGGGATGGAGAACGTCTGGTCCTTGAGGACATATGTCCCAGGTGAAAACCATTACTCACCGGGTTGTTGACCCATGTGCAGATACATTCCCTCTCAAGGTTCTTGCTTCCTTCTAGGTGCCTTATGTAGGCCAAGAGTGCAAGTTCCTTCTACCTTTGGATCTCGCCAATGCTCTGACAGGTTCTGCTGCCTCTCTGGGACTCTAACCAGGAGAAAAGGCAGAAGACCCAACCTTTCCTTCCTCTTGTTGACTGAGTGACTCACTCAACACAAAGATGCTGACACACGTGCTGCCATCTGTCTCTCTCCTTTATCTTCCACAACTTTGGGGTAGCTTTCTAGCCTGAGAAGGAGAAAATGTCCTCTCTTACCCCCGACAGGCATTTTGTCCAAGGCTTTCTATTTCTCTAAGGGCACCTGCCTCTGGAACACAAAAGAAAAGGACTCTTTGTTATCCTCTCCTTTCTACAAAGTCACAACCTTCCTCTGAGGCAGTGAGTGCAGAATGACTTAATTGGGATGTGGGTGGAAGGGGTGGTAGACGCCACAGGGGGACTAGACGTGCAGGAGAGATGTGGGCTAGTAGGTGAGAAGCATCTCTTCACCGCTCCACTTGGCTTTGCTCTCCCCAGTGGTTCAAGGAAGACCCTCACTTTGTACTACATCTTTCTTATGTTCTTAATCTTCTGCCTTTTTTCTTCCTGTGAGCATTCTGATTCTCTGTGTGATTCCCACCTCACACGTGCTTGTTCCTGTCAGGTTTTGGTTAGATAGTAAACTCATTAGTAATTTCCTACAGAGCCTGTCCATGATCTAAAGCAGTAAATATTGCACAAAATGTTTGCTAACTTAGTCACGGAGGTCCAGACATGTATACCCCTGTCTGTCTTCATTTTCTTTTTATTTGCTCTCATTAATAAAAAAGCCTCTTATAAATGTTCATGCTATCACACGAAGGCCTTGTTATAGGAAACTGTTTCTGTATAAATAATTATCTCAAATTATTCAAACGGCATCAGACAAAAATCTACAGAAGAAATTTCAGCCTATTAAAATATGAACTTTGAGGGGTGCCTGGGTGGCTCAGTCGGTTAAGAGTCCGACTTCAGCTCAGGTCATGATCTCACGGTTTGTGGGTTCAAGCCCCACGTTGGGCTCTGTGCTGACAGCTTAGAGGCTGGACCCTGTTTTGGATTCTCTGTCTCCCTCTCTCTCTGCCCTTGCCCTGCTTGCTCTCTCTCTCTCTCTCTCTCTCTCTCTCTCTCTCTCAAATAAATAAACATTAAAAAAATAAAAATAATAAAACATGAACTTTGAGTGATTGCACCTATATATAAATTGAATAGCCTGCAAGATCTTTTTTCCCGAGTTGTTTGGTATTCAACCTCCATGGAGTCCATGTGGGACTGCACGTGAAAGGCCTCAGGAAAGGTGCAGGAAGGGGAAGTCAGCCAGGACTGAGCAAAAAGCTATTTCCCCATGTTGGGCAAACCTGGACTTTTGGTGTCCAGTTCAGCATGAAAGGAACTTAGAACAAGAAAAACGCTGGACAAACTGAAAATCAATAACTCTTTCTACATCCATCAGAGAAGTGAGGTTACAGGGCAAACCTCTGTCCCCACAACTGAAGAGATAGAGGCAGATAGAATTATAACCTACCAGATCACAAGTCCAGAACAGAACATTCTACAGGAAATGGTCTAGGTAGGAAAACCTAAACTTTAGTAGATGAGTTTCTGAAGGCTCAGCATGGACAAGTCTGACACTTAAAAACTCCAGGGGATCTAGTCTTGGGAGGGAGGGGGATCCCACACATTTATGAGCTTTATCACCAGGAGCCCTACAAGATTCTCACTGTGAAGATAAGAGAGGAAAAACACCCTCCCCCCCCCACATTGCTAGTGCTTCTGGCAGGGAGTGGGAGGCGGGGGGGTGGGTGGGGTGGGGAGTAGCCATTTTGAAATATACCCAGAAAGTTCTGTTCTTCAAGGCCTGATCTCATGAGAAACTATTTGGCCAGAGCCTAACCTAATAAATTTTTTACAGAAGACTAAACAATAGGAGAAGGGGAATCCCAGCTCCTTCTCCCCTCTAGGCTTCCTGTCTCACCTAAGGGGGTTGGAGGTTTCAGAGGGGCAAGACAAAGCTGAGAAACCCTTGTAAAGGTCGCAGTGCAGGAGCACAGGCTCACTCAAAACACTGAGACCTCATCCCAGGACAACATAGAACACGTCCCTTCCCCCAACATTCCACCACCACCACATCAACAGGGCTCTTGTATAATAACGGGGATCACAGAGGACGAAACTGTGAGTCTCAGACCTTATTTAAGGAGAGTTGGGCAAAACCTATCCAGGAACGGAGGTTTGCACCTCTAGGCAGCCAGATGGTTGTAGCCTCAAAGATGGGGTGAATAAGAAGAGAAGTCCAACGTGGGCCGGGCAGTAATGTGCCAAGTTCAGGCCATGTATCAGCAAAAGCTGGTACAGTCTCTGCCATCACACAGGTATCATCAAATAATTACACACGCATTCACGTAAAATTGTATCAATGACAAGGGATCTGAGGGAGAGTTATGCCGTGCTGTGAGAACCTATAATTGGGGGAGTGGGCCTATTCAGGGACAGAGACGAGGCTTTCCTCAGGAGGAGATGCCTGAGTAAGACCTAAAGGTTGAGTGAATCTTGATGTATGTGCGAAGACTCTTAGATGGGAACGATGTGGTGAGCATGAGAAGCCAAGAGCCCAGCAGTCTTGGGTCTATGGGAGAGACCGTCAAGAGCCAGGATGGAGCTCATTGGAAGGTTGGAAGGAACTGCTGGTTAATACTTACAACTAGGCAGTGTGTGTGTGTGTGTGTGTGTGTGTGTGTGTGTGTGTGTCTGTGATAAACGTTTTCTTTAAACTTCTATACAGTTTTATAAAAATATAGATCTCACATACAAATGACATCCAATCTAAAGACAGTATGAGAAGAAAAGTCGGGTGAGGGTGTCTATGTAGATGGGTGTTTCAGTTGCATAAATCATTATGCAGTTTAGCAGGAAACAGAATCTTTGATGCAAAGATTACAAAAAAAAAGATAAGATAAGCTAGGAGCTTGGCCTGGAATGGAATGAAAAGAGCCTGGCCTGGAAGTTGGCAGAACTTGGCCCAGGCCTGGCCTGTTATCCTGGGCTTCTCGAGCCCATTTGCCTGTCTACAGGTCAGTTTTCTTATCTCCAAATGAAAACAACATTTCTTGATCTTGTCAGCTCTGGGTGTGGTTAAAAAATACCAAGTTAACATGTGAGAAGATGGTATAATGGCGGCCAATGTGTTTCATTCATGGTACCCATTTCACTGGATGCATGTCTGCTGAATATGGCTAGGTGATGTCCCTGAACTTGGAGAGCTTGTCTGTCCCATCTGTTGAGGAGGAAGAATGGCTGTCCCCTCCTCGGTCCTTGTAGCTGGACTAAGAATCAAATTGACAGGAAACAGATGAACGGGAGAAAATAAAAGTTAATTTCACATGTACAGGGAATCCACACAGAGATGGAAACTCCAGTGACAGTCAGGAAAGATAAGGATGAAGGAGAAGGCGGGGGGGGGGGGGGGGGGGGGGGGGGGGGGGGGGGGGTGGGGGGGGGGTGGGGGGGGGGGGGGGTGGTCTGGGACTTCAAAGGGAAGAAATGCAATTCACAGGAAGTGAAAAAGACTAAATGTTTGGTAAACAAATGTTTGCTTGGCCACTCAGAAACAATGGGACACAGAGGACTTTGATCAAATAAACCTTGCTAGTTTCCTCCCTAACCACCCTACATAGTTCACAGTATAATGTAGTCATCTGTAGTGACAGCTCTCTTCCTGGAGCAGGCCCTTTATTTAAATTCTTTTTAGGCACTTGTGGGGGAGGGAAGAACTTTTCCTGAATCTGCTGGGTTTTGATTGCTTTTTGACGTAAAACAGTCTTCATGCTAAAGTGGCCCATCTTGGAGAAGCCTGCCCTTGGCCCTACACTTCTGGCAATATCACTTAATGTGGCATCAGTAGCTTTGTGCAGTCAAATGTGGGGACTAATATACTAAAACCAAGTTTTCTTCTTTCCTGGATCACAGAGTTCAGTAAGGAAGACATTTAATAAACTGGGGGTGGGGGGTGTTGCATGAAATAGCAAAGGAGAGGGAAGAGGCATCAATTAAGCTAGTTGGGATACAGATGGGGGGGTGATTTGGAAGCTTTTTCAGAAGAGCTGAGTTTTGGAAGGAGGAGAGGAGGAATGATTATAAAATGATGTAATTAATAAGTTTCTTATTCATATAAAATGTTTTATGTACAGGCATTTTTTGCAATAACTCCATATATGTGTTCTCTAAAGTCCTGTCTTCTGCAAAACTGTGGGTTAAAAATTACAGGATTTATGGGGAATATGGAATCAGACAGGTCCTTCAAAATCAACAGCACTTTGTAACTAGAGACAGATAAAAGCAGTAATAATCCAATAACACACTGGCCTGGTAAAATCTGTGTGTGGGTCTGTGACCCAATATTGGTCTTTTGCAAGTTTAAAATCCTGGGGTTCATGCATGCCTCATTTCTAACAGTGACCAGTTTCATCAACATTAAACATATAATCCAGGTAAAGTTTTCTTCTTCGTTATTTTTCTTTCTCCCCCCCCCTTTTTTTCTTTGTCTTAGAGAAAGTGCATGAGTGGGGGCAAGGGGTGGAGGCTGGCGGGGGGGGGGGCTTGGAGAGAGAGAGAGAGAGAGAGAGAGAGAGAGAGAGAATCTTTTTTTTTTTTTTAAATTTTTTTCAACGTTTTTATTTATTTTTGGGACAGAGAGAGACAGAGCATGAACGGGGGAGGGGCAGAGAGAGAGGGAGACACAGAATCGGAAACAGGCTCCAGGCTCCGAGCCATCAGCCCAGAGTCTGACGCGGGGCTCGAACTCATGGACCGCGAGATCGTGACCTGGCTGAAGTCGGACGCTTAACCAACTGTGCCACCCAGGCGCCCCGAGAATCTTTTTTTTAATGTTTATTTATTTTTGATAGAGAGCACAAGCACGAGTGGGGAAGGGGCAGAGAGAGAATCCCAGGCAGGCTCCACATTGTCAGCACAGAGACTGACTTGTGGCTCCAACCCATGAATCATGAGATCATGATCTGAGCTGAAATCAAGAGTCAGACCCTCAACCAACTGAGCCACTAGGCGCCCCTGTTTTTCTTACCAGGAGGAAATGTCTTTGTAGCTTCTTCATCTGTAATTGTAGCTTCCCCAAACAGGCTTAAAATAAACGTTGTGGTTTATGAAGTCACCAAACCAGCCACCGATTGTACTAAAGTCACTTCTATGGGATTTTAAGCTTTTGTCTTAAGATCTTCATATATTTCTAAGACGTTTTTCTCTTAATGCTGAGAAAAGTTGTCCTTGACTGGGTGAAAAAATGTACTCAGACAGAAGAAACAGTTCAACTTCTGGATTATCCAAACACCGTTCTCCTATTTCTCAATTAGATAGGAGCTAATGTGTGTGAAAGGAATAGGTGTTCTAACAGAATAGATTGTAAATCATTTTAGAAAACAAAGGTGTTGGACAATTGTTCATCCAAGTAAATGGTGTTGTATTCACAGTAGGAAACTGGGCAGACGATACACTTTATGGCAAAGAATGTTCAAAACTATTGAAAATCTTCATTTGAAAGTGCTTTCAAAGCTTGCTATATGGGCTGACTTGTGTCCCCTCCCCTGCCCCACATTTGTACGTGTATTTGGAGACAGGGCTTTTAGGAGGTAAATAAGGTTAGGTGAGGTGAGGTTAGGTGGGTCATAAGAGTGGGGTGGAGCCCTGGTCCAAAAGGATTAGTGTCCTTATAAAAAGAGACGCCAGAGTGCTTTCTCTGCTGTGTGAAGGCACAGAGACGGTGGCCGGCCATCTGTAAGGCAGGAACCTCGCCAGAAACTGACCCAGCTGTCACCCTGATCTCAAATTTCCAGCCTCCAGAACCTGTGAGAAAATAATTCTACTGTTTAAGCCACCAAGTCTATGATATTTTGTTATGGAAGCCTGAACTGACCAACACAGAGTACTTCATATAGCCTTTTCAATATCATCAGGATAGCAATTCTGTCTGAAGAAGGCACATTTGACTTTTAGAATCTGCCAAATGTGGTTTGAAGCCAAGGCTCCTGAATAAAAATTGGTGAGCGAACAGAATAAGAACATTTTCCAAAATAAGACAGAGGAAAATGTAGTTGTGAGGTAAAAACATTACTTTTGACTTGTGGCCAGAGACTGGATTTGGGCGTAATTACAGAAGTGAGCAAAGGCAACGTCATCACTCAGTACTTGTGCAGGCTTCCAGAGAGTTGCTTTGAAGGACAATGTTTACAAAATTATTTCTTTCTCCTTTGTAAAAGAACGAAGACATATTAATACTTAGTATAGCAAATTCCCAAATTTTAGGAAATCATAAATAAATAGAAAAATAAAAATTTGCTGTCATACCATCCCCTAAAGATAACCACTGGGAAATATTTTTAGATTTCATTCCAGAACCTCCAGCCCCCAAATATTGACACATGCACATAGGCAAGCCCATATATTTGGGGCCGCATGGAATATGATGCTATGTATCCTGTCTTGTTTCCATTTAACATGATGTTATGAGCATTTCACAAGTAATTCAGTAGGCTCAAAAAACATAATTAGAAGTGTTTGTATAATATGAATATTATCTCTCATATGAATCTCATATGAATATCCCAATATTTTTTTAAAAACTATCTATTGGAGGACATTAAAATCTTCTCCTTTTGTTTTGTAGTTAAATCTTACAAATATGAACTTGTCCAAATGGATTTGAAACTTGCGTGAGGTCTTACATTTCACTTCAGTTCTGGAAAGCTAAGTGGGCCAGTTCCCTTCGGTGGCAAAATTTTTAAAGAAATGAGAATATAGTAGGGACAGGGTCAAGAGTTGGAAAGCAATCGCCAGATAGACCATATTTTACATCATCATGGCGGACCCTTAATCCGATAATTGGCCCAAGTATTCCCAATGTACCATAAATTTAATCAGAGTGGTCTAATGTCTCAGATCAATGTTTCCAACTTTTTGTAATAAACCACTTAATGTAAAATCTATAGCTCTATGAAACCTAATTATGAAGCCTTTTCCCCTTTTTAATCAGTTAATCATAAAGCTCTCCTATATTTACACTTCAGCAAAAGAAAGACAAATGATCCACACCCTTGCATTTTTTTCACACAGCTGAAGTTTTAGTTTTTATTGATGGAGCAACCACAGAATACAGGCCAGAGTTCACATGCAGCACCTGTAACCAACTGAAGGAAAACAGACCAACCAGAATACTATTTTCTCATACATGTTATTATTCTATTTTGATAAAACTCTTCACAAAAAAAAATTTATGTGGTTTTTCCCATCATAAGCAATTTTATGCTTCAATCTTTTGGCAGATCTAGAAGGGAAGGATAGAAAAAATTGGGGAGGGTGTTTCCACAATCGCATCCCACTCTTGGAGTGCCTTCTTTGTTGTTGGGTTGAGTGACCATGGGCATGGGGATCCCAGGCCCAAGAGCTGGGTCTTCTGCCTGGTTTGTCTTCTGAAAATGGGACCTCCATCTTCAGCAGTGGAAAGCCCTTCTTGAAGGCCATGATAGTTTAGCAGATGCTCTGGTCAGGAAGTGGGGTTACCACAGGCCCACACTTCCTTCCTCCCTATTTCCTTTCCCAGTTCTTTGGGAAGTAGGTCAGATGGGGATTTTATTGGCTGAGTATGGACCTTACTGAGGAACTGATACCACATACTCCAAAGAACAGGAACTAGAGACACAGGTCACTATTGTCCTGATGTTTCTTTCTCACCTGAGGCTCCAGGGCTCATCTGTTCTTCCCGGGACTACCTTAATAGTCTCCTAACTGGTTTCTTGACTCTGGCTTTTTTGTCCTTAGCAATCAGTTCTGTCTTTCCAAACTTTATATCTTTAGTTCTTGATACCTGCAGGATTAAAATCCAATCCCTTAGCATGACATTTAAGGCCCTTTGAGATCTGGCTCCTCCTTGCTCTCAGCCTCTCTGGCCCCACTGCTACCATGCTTCAGCAGTATTGAGACAATGGTAGTTACCTGAATGGGTCTAGTTGTTGAAGGTTCTACAAGTAAGGCTTTGGGCAAGTTACTTAGCTTCTCTGTGTGTTGGCTCATTTCAACATGGGTACTAGGCTAGACTCTGCCTTCCAGCATTGCTGTGAGGATTAAATGAGATAATACCCAACAGGCTTGGGTTAGAGCCTGGCACGTGGCAAGATGCTCCGCGTATTCTATTATTGCTGTTATTGTTGTTATTGTTGTGGTTATTCCCTCTTCCTAGACTCTAGCTCCTTCCTCTTTGATCTGATTCCTGCCCACCCTTAAAGATGGATCAAGTGTCTCTTCCTCTGTTCAGTGTTTCCTTGCTTCCGCTAAGTAGAGATCATTGCTTCTGTTGTCTTCTCCTACACTGAGAACCTACCCCTCATATCATCGTCAGGCCCCTTGCAGTTATTTGTTTACATATTCATCTCTGTCACGAGACTGTAAGCTCGTTGAGGACAAGGACCATGTCTCAGTCATCTCGGCAGTCTTCACTTAGCACAGACCTTGGCCCGCAGTGGTCAAAAGTACTTGACTTCTATGGAGTGAATTAGGATTAGTTCTCCATGGCTGCTTAGTCCCTTCCCAGGCTGGCACTTGTGTGTGAGGGTGGGTGCTGAGGTCAGCTGGATTTCAGGCACAGCCGTGTGAGGTGGTCTCTGCGCGTCTGGCCACAGAAAGACATCGCGTATGCGCGCAGCTGACTTCCCCATCCCCAGCAAGCACCTCTCAGCGAATTTCTGTATGCTGCATTCAGCATAAGAGCCACACCACAGCATGCAAGGGGAACAGAGTCTGAGCCTATACCTTACACCTGCCTGATTTACTGTCTCCAACACACGCGAGTTGATCCTGCGCCAGTGGGAATATTTTCACGGAACTTTGAAATGAAGCTATAAGACAGACCTGGATGTAGAGGTGGGAAGGAACATTTGTTTTGTTTTCAAATATTGCACTTTCTTCATCTTATTGCCAACCAGAGTTGTCCATGCAGCAGTACCGGCCCTCCATAAATCTCCTAAATAGCTCTTATTTAAAATATGATATAATTCCAAACTGTCCATAAAGATGATTAGAATATAGCACGGGAATACCTTGCCACAGAGAAATCTATTTAAAATCAGTTCAAACTGATTTTGAAAAATTGCAAGAAGGGGAAATATGCAAAGTAGGGAAAATGTGCTATAAGGAAAAAAAAATGTGTGAGAGACTATCACTCCGTGAGAGAGCTGTAATCAGATTCCTCGGCTCTGTTGAAAGGACGATATTGGCACTTCAGAGTTTTTAAAAACGCTATTGAATTCTGAGGCTTACGGACAAGGTGCCAAGTCGATGATAAAGATTATTTGAGGGTCAAAAAAATGGAAATATTTGATAGGAGGACCCTCAAGAAGTACCTCCACTATACTATAAAGTTTTTAAAATGGTATTAAGACACATTTTTTAACAACGTGGAATATACTAAAGAAATAATAGTGATCCAAAAATAAAGGCAATTACAAATTGTGTATACAGAATGATGTCAAGTATGGAAAATGCACAGTAAGAAATAGAGAATTGGTCATCCCATCCTTACATCCCATGCTTCTTACTAGGTTGTGGAATAATAATGCCCTTGTCCTCCTTCTGGGTTTTATCAACTTATAAAATTAAATGAAAACATTTATTATTAATTTTGGCAAAATCATCTTCGACTCACATTTAGAACTGAAGACTTGCCAGGAGCTATGTGCTCTTCTGGAATATTCCTTTGAGGGGCAGCAGAGATCCCAGGGGGAGTATGGACTCAGAAATGAGTGTCAGGTAGTCCAACCCTGTGGGAGGCATGTATTTGCAGCATTTCAGATAAATGGTTGTTGGGTCTTGGGACCAGAGCTGGGAAAACTTGAGTTTCCTGTTTCATGCGGGCATCTACTTCACCTCTATCCCAACATCCCACACCTGCTATGAGAGCCTTAAGGTTTGGGTCAGCTAGCGAAAACATGGAGGAGAAAGTGGGCAAGTGTCAGTGAACAGGAAGAAGTTCAGGAGGGGCAGGAAGGAGTGCAGGGCAAGATGGGAGCCAACAGACCGAAAGAGAGCCAACTGAGAGACGGATGGATGTGGGAGCCAATGAAAATGCATAACGGCTCCATTTGGCCTGGACTGGAGGTAGGGTGAAGGCTGGATACCACTCTCTGAAGATCACTCTGAGATTTCTTGCTTGGAAGTAGATTGTTTTTCTCCCTTCCACTTCCTCCTCCTCCCCTCTTTCTTCTTCTAGAAAATGAGATGGACTTCCTTCCTAGTACGAATGGGAGGAAGGTACCTAGATTTCAGGAGGCTGATGGTGACACTGACACGTGAGACCATACTGAAAAGAAACCTTTAGGTAGATTTGTATACTATCTATGCCCATCTCCCCAGGCTTTCAAAGCCCCAGGCTAGAGTCCTCATGTTTCTAGGGAGGGATACCAAAGGGGAAAATAATTTTGCCCCACTTGTCAGAATATTTGCCGCATTTCAGCCGACCCTTGTCTTTGATTTAGGAGAACTGGGCAAAAAATGCTTCTTATTCTACAAAGTTCGATGACCAGAGAGGGTGCTAAGGATCCTGGAAGATCAGATGATCCAGACAGGTGGTTATACGTGTCTCTGGTCCTTGAGAATTGTGGGGAACTTGGGGAAGTGACTCAACAGGCAATTTTGGAGCCCCTATTACATTTTAGGCCCTATTCTAGACAATGGGAATAGACTAGTAAGTAGTGGTCATACAGTTTTTACTATAAGGAGTTGGTCTAATGAAGTATCACTTTGTGGAAGATGACAGGGGAGAAAAGGTCATGATATTCTTTAAGTCTTATTGCTCATAGTTGAACATGGGAGACAGGATAGTATATAAGGGAAAGAACATGAACCCTGGCATCAAATAGGCCAAGGTGTGTTTATGGGTCCCAACCTCAAAAGCAATTTAATCTTGAGCAAGTTATTTAATCTCTTTGGGTCTTGTTTCCCATTTTAAAATGGATTATTGAAAAACATCAAAAATAAACTTCTCTAGATAATGCTAAATAATTTTGCAAATGTGTGGCTTTCTATAGCTTCATATCTTCACTAATACTTGGTAATGCCAGACTTTTTGGCTACCTGCCAGAAACAAAGGTAAATCTTTGGAGGATGATAATATCAAACAGAGCCTCAAATTCCTCCACAATTTTTAATATATATTCTGACTATGAAACAAATGGATAATTTGACATTCAAGGAGACAAGAATTGAGCCAAGACTCCAGAGACATGAGAGACAGAATCAAATAGATCTATGGTGGCCCCAGCTAGTGAAGGTATTCTAGACTTTGGAATAACTATGTTTAACATACTTCAAGGAAGATGGAGGAAGAGAATTTAAAAGGATTTTATTTTATTTTAAATTTTTATTTATTTATTTTGAGAGAGAGAGAGAGAGAGAGGGAGAGAGCAGGGCAGGGACAGAGAGAGGGGAGGGGAGAGAGGAATTCCAAGCAGGCTCTGTGCTGTCAGCACAGAGCCCAAAGTGGGATGTGATCTCACAACCATGAGACCATGACCTGAGCTGAAATCAGGAGTCAGACACTTAACTGACTAAGCCACCCAGTTACCCCTAACAGTATTTGAAAAATCACCGAAAGGAAATTGTAGAGTTGAAAAATACAACTAAAAGGGAAATGGATTGCACACTTAAAAGTGGTTAAATTTATGTTATGTATATTTTTACCATGAAAAGGAGAGAGCAGTGGATAGGTTTAGCAGAAAATCAGACATTAATCAATGATAAGGTGCAAGAAAGATTGGAAGAAAGTATTCAGACTGAAACACTGAAGGGAATGAAAAGCTAGAAGAGTGTAGAAATTATGTAGGGTGTGGTGAGAAGGCCTAATATAAGTGAAATTGGAGTCCCAGAAAGAGAGGAGAGAGGATATGGTAGGAGCCAATATGAAGAAATAGTGGTCAAGAATTTTCCAAAATTGATGAAAGATAATACTAATTCAGGAAGAGCTGTGAACCTCAAAGGATGAATATCCTTTGTGTATCAGACACAAACTGGTGAAACCAAAGACAAAGAGATAATCTTAGAAACAGCCAGAGGGGAAAAAGAAGACATTGCTCATACCTTCTCAACAGAAACAATGAAGTCATAAGACAGTGGAATGTCAACTTAAAATGATGAAAAGAAATAAGTGCCAACCTAGAATTCTATATTCCATTAAGTATCTTTTGGAAATGAAGACAAGGTAAACATTTTTTAGCAAATGAAAACTAAGATAATTTGTCACCAGTAGGAAGACAGTAGAAGATTCTAAAAGTAGGTTATCAGACGGGACTAAAATGATCCCAGATGAAAGCATACACATGCACACCACACTGAAGAAAAGAGGAAAGGAAATATATGTGAGCAAACTTCGATGAATATTGATTGTCTGAAACAAAACATGGTAATGCTGTGTGGCTAGTAGAGGGCTGTGCCCTCTGCTGAACAGCCATGTTGGCAAGGACAAGAACACCTGCTTCTCTTCGACTCCTGACTCGAGCCTCCCTGTGGGCATGCTTTCTCTAGCGGGAGTTACCTCCTGTCCACTCAGAGATGTTCGTGCCCATCTGAAAACTGAGAGGAAGGCAGGGGGCAAACCATACCTGTCCCAGCCAGGCTGCCTCTCATGGCTGATGTTGCTTTCTGCCTGTATGGCCGGCATACACCCTGGTGACTTTCTGTCTCTCAGACCTTTGGCTTCTCTCAGATCTCTAGTTATGCTGAAAATCGGTCTCTGGCTATCTGGTCTCAGCCCCTGACACCACTTCCCTTCTCCTTCCTCTAGAGGTGACCGACAGAGCCCTGAGGTTACACAACTCCAGGGGGGATTTCCAACAGAACTTTTGTGAAAGGCATTATTGGCAGGTCTTTACATATAATAAAGTGTTAATGGTGCGTTCTGGACTTGGGCAAGTCAGTGCTGTTGTTACAGCCATTATACTTGAAAGTGGGAAGTTTGGTGAAGCCCGAAGTGCAAGTCAGTTGAGAATTTTTTCTTGTCCTACATTTTTAGTTTGGTCTATTGTTTTGA
Organism: Prionailurus bengalensis; assembly: GCF_016509475.1. Lineage (NCBI taxonomy): Eukaryota > Metazoa > Chordata > Mammalia > Carnivora > Felidae > Prionailurus > Prionailurus bengalensis. The sequence continues at coordinate 69,514,283 of NC_057343.1, read as the reverse complement.
GGGGGCCATCGTCTCCTCCCTCCTTCTTGTAATAACCCGCCTTCTGGTCTTTTTGGGTCTTCTCATCATAGAACCCATTCTTCTGGCCAGAGTGGTAGGCAACTGACTTGCTCGGTCACTCATAGTTCCCACTGGAGATGGCCATGTGACCCAGGACAGGCCAATCAGAGCCCTTCTCTGGGATTCTCCATGCACACACTGGCAGAAAGATGTTCTCTTTTTTGCTGTGACTTTGCTAATCTGGGGCTCTGAGCCTAAAACTGCCTATGGCTAAGCCCTGCAGTTCTATACACCTTAAGGACTAGGAAGGACCTGGCCAAGTGTTGGGAAGAGAGAGACACAGACAGAGACAGAGATAGAGAGAGGCAGGGACAGAGATGCAGAAGAGACAGAGAGGTTAGAGACACACACACACATAATAGAACTATATTAGTACATAGAATACAACTATATTATTATACTTATAAATAAACCTTTACATGCTCGGTTTTGCTTCAGACAGTTTTCCTTGAATTTTTAATCTCTTGCAGAACACCCCTGAAAGCAATAAAATCTTGGTACCTTAGGCATTTCTTACACAAGGGCTCCGACAGTAACCGCAACACGCACATTACTTCATAAGCCCATGAAATGTGGGGCTGCAGAGCTGGGGCAAGGTCTCTGGCAAGTGATTTTAAATCAACTTAAAGTAGCATATGTGAAACAACAGCCAGCACGCGCGCCCAGCCAGCCCCTGCTGAGAGCACCGGTGGAAGGTAGCCTCTGCAGATGTACCGGGAGCATTCCAACCAATGGGGCTGTAATCTCCACCCTGACTCTCCCTGAGCTTAAAGGCCAGCATCCTTACTACCCTGGGACCTGCCAAACGTTTTCCGAGAGGACAAGGCAAGACAAAACGTCTCTCGTTTTTGTTGTCGGCTACAATGAATGGAGAACTGACTGTTCCCACGCTGCCGAGGGTATCCGGGCCGACGCACCGGTTGCCATGGTGCCCGAGTGCACTCTGCCGTTGTTGAAATCTTTGCACCTGTACCTGTAAAATACCACTGAAGGGAAGCTTCTTTTCGTGATTAAGGTAGTCAGTCATGCATTAACAGCACAGGAGAGCATTCTGCTGACCTGGAACGTGACGTCTCTGCAGGTCAAATAGGAGCACTTCACTGGTGTGCAGGAGCAGATAGTTCAATGTCATTTAAAAGCATTTACTGAGAAGCAGTGGGCGTCAGATCCCTGCGGGAGTGCAGGGACTATAGACATCTTGCCCTGCGGACAGGGAGGCCAGACAGCAGTAGCTGAAAGGTTGGCATGGAAATAGAGTGAATCATAAAGAGCGCAGCTTTGCTGGTGTTTGAAAGGCACCAGAGGAGAGAGAAAATGACTTGTAGAAATTTCAGTGTTTGTTGTTGCCATGTGGAGTGCCAGGATGGTCACGGTGGCGATCAGACAGTGCCTATCTGGGTCTCTTCCTTCCCGGTCCCTTTATGGTCACCCTGGTCCAGGACACAATTACCAACTTTTCCTGGATATTGCAGTTGACCCTGGAGTCAAGTGTCTTCTCTGAACTACACTCCATCTAGCGGGGGCGGGGGGCAGTGTCGTTCTATGGCTTGGCCAGGATGCTCCCCTGCTAAAGCAACTTCAGTGGGTCCCTTCTGCCTTCGGCACAGTATCCAAGGTTCTCCATGACTGCTCGTGATTTGACTTTCCAGCTTGGTCTCCTAGCCCTCTACTTTATACACTTAGGTTTGGCCAGGTAAAAGCAGGCCCTTACCTGCGATATCCCCCCCCCCCCCACCCTGTATCCTTGAAAGCTGGAATCCTCTAAGACACAAATCATCGGCAATTCTTTCATGGGTTCTTCTGTCTTACCCTGAGCGAATGGTGATGTCTCCCTTTCCCAATTCCCTTTTTGCAAGGTGCTTGTCAGTTATCTTAAATTATAATTATTTTATAATTCTTTGTGAGCATCTTGAGGGCAAGACCACGCTTATTTGTCTTTGTATCATGCATACATTTCAACATAGTTCCTGATTTTAGGTGTTCGATTACTGTTTGTGATGAGTAAGTGAATAAATGGATGAAGGCATACACAGGTATAAATTGCTGTGGGATGTTTCAAACTGTGTCTAGCCATGACTCAGACAAATATAAAATGTACACATGTCAAAGGTTTTATTCAATTCACGAATTAACGAGGAGACCATTCAGATGTCACAATTGATTCAAAGACGAATTCTAAGGATCACGTGCACATAGAAAATAATGTGAGATGAATTTACAAATAGATGCAAAACTGGCTCGTGGAGGGTGATGGAGGGACAGGGAACCGTCATGGGAACTAGCAGGTTCTGTGGACAAGAAATATTGTGAAATCTTTGACAACCAATAGTATTGTAGAATAGTTCAAAAACAGTGAAAAGTGCACAGATCCCATAGAATCAGATAACCCAGAGGGTGTACTTAGACAACAGGGAATTTTCTACTGAAGGTATCCAGCAATTTCTTTGGTCTGCTTGAAAGTTTTCACATTTTTTTTTCTATAATACATTTTATTCAAAAAGAGCTCCAAGCGTGTCTTCCAAATGTGAGGTAGTTATGGTGTCCTGATAACCAACAGAGCACGTCATCCCCTCTCTGGCTTTCTTCTTCTTATTATTTTTTTTAATGTTTACTTATTTTTGAGAGAGAGAGAGTCAGAGCATGAGTGGGAGAAAGGCAGAGAAAGAGGGAGACACAGAATCCAGAGCAGGCTCCAGGCTCTGAGCTGTCAGTACAGAGTCCAACACGGGGATCGAACTCATGATTATGACCTGAGCCGAAGTCTGACGCTTAACCAATTGAGCCACCCAGGCGCTCCTGGCTTTCTTGTTCTTGAATACTTTTAGTTTATTTTCCTTAGATGGCCATTTGTTTAGATAGTGGATAATAATAATAGTAATAAAATAATAATAATATTCTAAGTGCTTCAGTGACACATTTGACCTTCACAACAACCCTATGAGGGAGGTGCTAAGAGTCTCTCCACTTTAAGATGAGGATCTGAGTCTCAGAGTGACAAAATAACTTCTCTGAAGTCTACACAGCCAGTGAGGGACAGAGCTGGAATTTAGACCCAGAGTATTTGAGTCCAAAGTCCTTATTTATAGGCAGTTGGCTGGTAAGACTGTTCAAGAACTGCGGGAGAGGATGATAACTTACTCCAGTGTGAGGGGCAGGCTTGGGCTGTTTCTTAAGTAAATCTTGTATGCACTCCAATCTGGATGTGTACTCTTAATTATTTCTGAAATACTAGACAAATCATTCTGGACTTAAGACACCTCTGGAGCTGCACCTGGGTGGCTCAGTCGGTTAAGCATCTGACTCTTGATTTCAGTTCAGGTCATGATCTCACAGTTCATGGGTTTGAGCTCCATGCAGCTCAGAGCCTACTTGGGATTTTGTCTCTCCCTCTCTCTCTGCCTCTCCCTCGCTCACACTTTCTTTCTCAAAATAAACATTAAAAAAAAAACATTCTCTCTCTCCCTCTGTCTCTCTCTCTGCCTCTCTCTCCCCCTCCCTCCCTCTACCTCTCTCCCCTGCTTGCACACACTCTTTCTTAAAATCAAAAACAAAAATACCTCTGGATGAAAGCTTTCGCCAATTAAAATATGTTTAACATAAACACCTCGAATTGCAGAATCACTGCAAACTACCCTAGTGCCTACAGGATTCTTCCAGGTTACTCCTCACCCCTGCAGGTTACAATTGGATGGTGGAGTTAGTACAAAATGAGGGTGCAAGTAAGTTATTCTCATAAAGTTAAATGAGCTCATTTGTTAATTTATTCAACCATCAAACATACTTGGAACACTTGCTGTGTGACCCTTCTAATTAGAGTTGTAAATGCTGTATTTATTTGCACTAAAACAAGAGGGTTTTAAAATTATTATTATGTTTTTTAGTTTTTTAATGTTTATTTATTTTTGAAAGAGAGAGACAGAGTGTGATCAGGGAAGGGGCAGAGAGAGAGGGAGACACAGAATCCAAGCCAGGCTCCAGGCTCTGAGCCATCAGCCCAGAGCCCGATGCAGGGCTTGAACCCACAGACCGTGAGATCAGGACCTGAGCTGAAGTCGGACGCTTAACCAACTGAGTCACCCAGGGACCCCAAATTTTATTATTATTTTTAAATTTTACTTATTTATTTTGAGAGAGAGAGAGAGAAAGTGAGTGGGGAAGGGCCAAAGAGAGGAAGAGAGAGGATCCCAAACAGCTCTGCACTCTCAGTGCAGAGCCTGATGCGGGGTTCCAACTCACGAATTGTGAGATCATGACCTAAGCTAAAGTCAGACTCTTTTTTTCTAATTTTTTTTAACATTTATTTATTTTTGAGACAAAGAGAGACAGAGCATGAACGGGGGAGGATCAGAGAGAGAGAGGGAGACACAGAATCTGAAAACAGGCTCCAGGCTCTGAGCTGTCAGCACAGAGTCCGACGCGGGGCTCGAACTCACGGACCGTGAGATCATGACCTGGGCCGAAGTCGGCCGCTTAACCGACTGAGCCACCCAGGCACCCCTAAAGTCAGACTGTTAACTGAGCCACCCAGATGCCCCTAAAACTATAGGGTTTTAACAATAGTCTTAATCATTCTATCCCTTTTAGTTTCTGACAGTGAGTGCTTTGGGATTGTAATTTGATGAGGACATGGGGAAGAAAAGACCTTGACATGGCTCTAGGTGACATTTCGATAGTGTCTGAGAGTGTCATGATTCAGCAATGAACATCTCTGGGTGAATGAGGAAACTTGATAGGATCTACCTGAACAGCAAGTATCCAGCCCCCACCCCCACCCCCACCCATACACAGGTGGAGCCTGGACCTTTCTGTGTTGCTCTGTCTTCCACAGCGTTTGCAGTGGATCTGAAAAGCTTGGAGGAGACTCAGGGAACAGAGCTGCAAACCTAATCAAAATCTTGCTTAATCTTAAAATGTTAAGGCTGAAAATCAAACTAAGAGAAATAGGATTATTCATGAACGAAGAGAGATTTCTGTGGCTGCCTTCAAATCTATGAAAAGTAATTATAAAAAACAGAGAGGGACCAACTTCTCTGAGTGCATATTGAATATATGAAAAGAAATAGGTGAAGACATAAAAATTGCTGAATTGTGAGTGCTGATAAATACTGGGATTGGTCAATGAAAGAAGTTAAGCGACGTCATCTCACGGGCATTAGAAAAGCGGATGGCACATCTCTAGCACACATGTGTATCTCTGCCTGAGGGTCAGAGGGCTGATGAAATTATTCCTAAATTCTAAGGTAGAGACAAATTCTATGAATCTTGCCTGGAATCTTCCCTTGAGATTACAGTTTGCTGTAGGCAAATGTGGACCTGACTCTAGTGTGAGAAGATTAAGCTTACCTTTCTTAAAAATAGTTTTTAATGTTTTTATTTACTTTTGAGAAAGAGAGAGAGAGACAGAGAGACAGTGTCTCCCTGCAGGGAGGGGCAGAGAGAGACGGAGACACAGAATCCGAAGCAGGCTCCAGACTCTGTGCTGTCAGTACGGAGTCTGATGCGGGGCTTGAACCCACGAACCGTGGGATCATGACCTGAGCCAAAGTCAGATGCTTAACTGACTAAGCCACTCAGGCGCCCCTAGCTAGGCTTATCTTTGATTTTCCTGCAGCTGCTTTCTCCAAAATCCATCTGAAGATATACTTCTAATATCTGTTTAGTCTTTAGTTTGTATGAAGACACCGGTTAAATCCCTGATTCATAGAAACAGGCAGGTTTTCATCTATGTCTTCTCTTTCTTACTGTGCCTTTTCTTTATAGCAAATTACTCATCTCTTCTGGGCCTCAGTTTCTTATCTGTAAAATGGGGAGATTATCCCTTCCTTCGAGGGATTTTGTTGTGAAAAAGAAATCTACCAGTGTGTGTAGAGAACCTTAGAGGTCCCCACACATTGTAATAAATAAATAATGAAACGTTGCCAAGTATTACTGTTTGCTTTACATATAATAATAATTAGAACACAGTATATCAAAAGTAACAATGCTCCTTAAGGGATCATGTTATAATTTATATAATATTAAATATTATCCTGTTTACAATATAGACTCATATACACAGCTTCTGCCCTGAAGGGCTCTTTTTCTATAAAGATGCAGTAGTACAAAAATTCACATGCACACACATGTGTGCACACATACACACACCACATGTTCTCATCGAACTCCCATGTAAAGGTCTTTTTGTGGCAGGCGGTTGCTAATGTATTTTGGTGGTTAAGGATGGGCTCACTAACTTCCCCTCCAGCCATCATGGCACTCACTGCCACTACAGCAATGCTAGAAGAAATCGGGGGAGTGGACCAATGTTTAGAAAGCCAGTAAAAAGAGGGGTGTGTGGGTGGCTCAGTCGGTTGAGCTTCTGACTTCGGCTCAGGTCCTGATCTCACGGTTCACGAGTTTGAGCCCCGCGTTGGGCTCTGTGCTGACAGCTCAGAGCCTGGAGCCTGCTTCTGATTCTGTGTCTCCCTTTCTCTGCCCCTCCCCAGCTCACTCTCTCTCTCTCTCTCTCTCTCTCTCTCTCTCTCTCTCTCTTTCAAAAATAAAGAAAAACATTTTTAAAAAGCCAGGAGGGTGAAATGAGGGAAGAAAATGCAAAGACACATCTTCCTTTTCTCCATCCCTGACCATCTTCTCTGTGTCTGAATCTGAAGGTGGGGTGGTCGGCAGAACAAAATGGCAAAACACCAAGGACCACCACGCCATGCATCCCGTTTCCAAGTGAGCAGAGGGAAAAAAAAATGGACATATGGTGAACCTCCTCTCATTGCATGGTGTGAAGATGTGAGGAGCAGGGGCAGGAGACAGAGAGGGAGAGGGAGAGAGGGAAGGAATGGGCCTGAGCCCAGATTTGCTCTGCTTCTTAGGTTCCCCGCCTCCAGTGGGGAGAAAGGTGCGGGCTTTGGAGAAAATGTGAATTTCTGGCTTGAGTAAGCCTAACGTAATTTTGGATTTCTAATCCTGCTCGCCTAACAGGAATCAAACTCTCTGGCGATTGGATTTCTAGAAGAACATTTGTAGAATGAATGGCACAGCCCGAGGCCTGGGCCAGTATAGTAAGTGATGCCTTTGGAACTTGTTTGCAGAGAGGTCTCAGCTCCTTAGGGTGTACACACAAAACCTCCCTTCTCAGCTTAATTTTTGCCAATAAACTTGAGCCCAAAGATAGTATTCTATTGGGTAATGAGTCCTGTGATAACATGGTAGCTGGATTTCATAACTCTCTGTTCACAACAGAGAGAACAGCCTACTTCTGGGATTTCGGACATACTCTTGTTCACTCTAAGACATCCAGCCTCTGAACTGCCTTGCTCCCGTCATCTTAGAAGGGGTTAGTTTGTCTGTGGCGCTCACAGGAAAGATGGTTCTCAGCCCTGGCTGCAACTGGGAGCTTTTGAATTTCTCCCATTCTGAGAGATTCTGGGGGCTACTAGCTGCTGAGGTTTGATGCCATCTTGCTTAGCATGTGGGATACTTGGTCTATTTCGTTCTCAGCTCTGGGCCTTAATAATAGCTTTAGGATAACAGGAAAAGCCCCACTCAGTGTCTTGGTATATTCTGAATATTGCCTAGGATAACATAATCCCGGTGCATGGTTTACTTATTTCTTATGTATATCTAGACCTCCTTTAAATACTTTGTGATCGGAGCTATAAAGAGGTTCTAGGATTTGTGGGGCCTAATGCTTATGGAAAAATATAGAACTACAAACACAAATATAGGTCAGAGACTGAAGAAGGAATTGTACAAGAAAGAACTTTGGAGTTTAAGCTTCGTTTTTGCATGGATTGAATTGTGTCTCCTCAAAATTCATATGTTGGAGCCCTAAATCCCAGTGTGACTGTGTTTAGAGATGGGGCCTTTAGGAGGTGATCAAGGTTAAGGGAGATCATAAGGCAGGTTCCTAATCCAATAGCACTGTTGACCTTACAAGAAGAGTAAGATTTCTCTCTCTCTGCCCCCCTCCCCACCTTCCATACCACCAGAACACAGTGAGAAGGTAGTCTTCCACAAACCATGGATGAGAGTTCTCACCAGTAACCAAATTGACCAGCACCTTGACCTTGGACTTCCTAGTCTCCAAAACTGGGAGAAATAAAAAACTTGGTTGTTTAAGACACCCAATTAGTGGTATTTTTTAAACACTATTATTTTAGAGAAAGAGAGCACACGAGCAGGGGAGAGAGAGGGGCAGAGAGAGAGAGAGAGAGAGAGAATCTCCACACTTGGAGTCTGAGGTGGGGCTCAATCCCATGACCCTGGGATCGTGACCTGAGCCAAAATCAAGAGTCAGACACTCGGGGCGCCTGGGTGGCGCAGTCGGTTAAGCGTCCGACTTCAGCCAGGTCACGATCTCGCAGTCCGTGAGTTCGAGCCCCGCGTCAGGCTCTGGGCTGATGGCTCAGAGCCTGGAGCCTGTTTCCAATTCTGTGTCTCCCTCTCTCTCTGCCCCTCCCCCGTTCATGCTCTGTCTCTCTCTGTCCCAAAAATAAATAAACATTGAAAAAAAAATTTTAAAAAATAAAAAAAGAGTCAGACACTCAACCGACTAGACTACCCAGGTGCCCCGAATTTGTGGTATTTTATTGCAACACAAGCTAAGACAGTTATCTTGATGGTAAACCTGTCTTTGTTGAGATAAGATGGGGAATATTGCACAAATACATACATATATACACATATATGTATGTTTATGGGTGTGTATGTGTATATGCTCACATAAAAATACATACATATTTTAGATATACATACGTATACGTACATACAGTATATATATTCATGACTTTCTTTTCCAGGATAAATGAGGCATTTTCTGCCTTCTTGGGAAAACAGTTTTCCATTACTTCCTAATCCTTACACTGCCATCTCATTTGACTCCTGTATCCCGGTTGACAGATGTTAACACATCCTTATGAGAGACAAGTGTTTTGGAACAATTCATACATCCTCCATATGGTAATGGAAAGTTTTAATTGCTTGGAGTGAGCTATTTGATCAGTCTGTTTGCCCATTTTCTTTCAGAGGAGTAAAAAAATATTTGTCAGGCTCCTAATGCACAGAAAAATGCAAAGCCCACATTTAATATCCATTGGGTACAATTTATATTTTAAATATCATAATTGTAGCCTTTCCAAATCATTATTTTTTAATGTAGTTAAATATAATTCATTAGCACGCTGCTGAAAATAGCAATGACATTTGCATCACTGTGGTTACCATGTAATCAGCAGGCTGGGAGCCCACTGAGATTTCTGTGGCTCAGTTCAGTAGGACCACTGGACCGTCACGCTTCATGCCGTTTGCAAGGGAGAGCTGGTGGGCTTCTGGGGGCAAACCCCAGGGGCTCCGTGTGAACTGGGACTGGCCTGTTCCACCTGCATGCCCGTTTGCCATTTGGTGCGCTAATCAGCTCTCCCCAGCATTAAACGTCTAAGAATGCTCAGGGGCCGTTTGGGGGTTCATGACATCCTCTTGGTGTTTACTTATCTCTGTTCACAGGATTCTGATTGTCTACGGAGGAAAAAAAAGTAGTGACTCTTCAGAAAAAGAAATTACTAAGAGCTAATCATTCTGCCCCATTTCAATGTCACACCTTCGCCTTTGTGAATAAAGATGTGGAATGAGAGTTTTGAGAACAGGATGCAAGGGACAGGGCAAAGGGACAGATGTGCCTATCTTTCCAGCATCCTCTTCACTCTCCTCTCTTCCCTGAACCCCAGACTTAGTCTCCCTTCCTTTCTCCTCTTTTTTTTTAATAAAATTTTTAAGTTTATTTATTTATTTTGAGAGAGACAGAGACAGTGCAAGTGGGCAAGGGGCAGAGAGAGAGGGAGACACAGAATCGGAAGCAGGCTCCAGGCTCCGAGCTGTCAGCACAGAGCCTGACTGGGGGAGGGGCTCGAACTCAGAAACTGCAAGATCATGACCTAAGCCAACCTCAGACACTTAACCTACTGAGCCACCCAGGTACCCCTATGTGGGTTACTTTTAAAAAGAGAACACAGGGTGCTAGGGACATAGGACTATGGCCTGTGTCCTACCCCTTATGCTTGTCCTCCTAGGTTCATTCCTAAAGTCTTCATCATCACCATCACCACCAACATCACCATCGTCACCATCATCACCAACATCATCATCACCATCATCATCATCCAGGACCATGGGAAAGTGTGATACTGGGTCAAGGTGTGGAGGAACATACTAGAAATTTTCATCTGCTCTTCTTGCCCTTTTTTTTTCCTTCATCTTTCTTATAATTGTCGTTGCTGTGTCTTCACATTTCCTGAAATTTTATAACAATAAAGAAATAGTATAACAGTAACACTTAAAACTTAGAACAAGTTTGAATCTCTGTGTGTTTAACACAGTACCTGAGTCTTGGGTACATAATAAATGACAGCTATTAAATTTACTGCTTTTTTTTAATTTAGAAAAACCCTCCATTGATTTTATTCACTTTTTTTTCCATACCAATAATAGACTAGTTTTTCTCCCCAGTGGTCTTTGCTTATAAAAATGCAGTAATAAAGAAAAAATGTATCCTATGCCCAATTCTACACTTACCTTTGTTGTCCTCTGAGCAATTTCTCCCAAACTACCAATGCTAATAGTAATAATGATAATAATTAATAATGAAAAACTCAGCTTTCTTTACTCTGATTTCTTCTCTTCTTGGCTCAGTTTTAAGAATAATATTGTTTCAGTGTAGTTCTTTGTAACATGATTCTTGTCTTTAGGGAAAGTAACGTTTTTGAGTATGTAAAATATAGGAATTTTTATTTGAATTAGAATTTATACAAGATCGTGAAGCTACCCACATTTATTTGATTCATGAAATGGATACATCTTAATAGTTAGAAATTAAAATGGGACCCGAAAAATGGAAGAACGTTTTCCCTTTAAAAAGGTTTCTGGATTTAACAACTAATAAGTGAAACAATAAGTAAAAAAGGTAGTTTGAAGGTGGATCTCTCTACTATGTTGAGCTAAGGAATGAATCGCTCAACTATCACATCCTTCCTGAGTGTCTTTTGCGTGCCACAACTGTGTATTTTGTATAGGCTGATGAGGGGGACCCAAGAGGCAATAGTACTCAACACAACGTTCATTGACTATGTTCCAGGTACTCTGCTAGATGTTCTGTTCCTCCACCTCTCTTCTGGGCTCCAGGGAAACCTGGACAAATGTCTGTGAAAATCTTCCCTTAGATGTTTTCCACAGACTCTCAATTTAGCATGGCCAAGAGTAAGCAAACCTTCTGTCTGTCTATTAAATGGCACCTTTCACAGCTGTATCCGGCTCTGGACTCCCCACCATTCCTCTTTCCCCATAGAATCACACATCATTAGTTTGGGCTGATTCCTTGTACTTACCAGCAGAAGCCGATTTACCCCCCAGCCTGCTGCTGTTACCATCGATCCGGCCCTGTGTGTTCTCACCTTGGCTCTTGCCATGGCTTTGGAGCCATTGTGTGTCTCTGAAAGTTCTCATTATCTTCTCTGTGTGGTCCATGCCAGAGTGACCAGTCAGCTCAGTTTGACCAGGATGGAGAAATTTTTCGGGATACAGGACTTTTGGTTTTAAAACAATAGTCCCAAGCAAACTGGACAGCTGGTCACCCTCCCTATTGCTGTCTTTCAAGTCAAAGTCTGAGGCAGGTGGAACTGATTGAGTATAGATCATGAGCCCGAATATATCAGCAGGGAGGATGAGAAAGGACCTGGCATTTTTCAACTTCTTTAGTGGAAGTGGGGCTTGGGTTTATAAGGTATAGGAGTCCCCAACTGTACAAAGAGGATTCAAGGTCTGGGTGACAAAAGCCAATGCCACATGTATTTGTACACTGTTCCTCTGTGTCCAGTCTCCCTAATTATAGTGTCCTGTGCATTGTGCCTCAAAGAAAGGATCATATTCTACCAACTCACCTTCCCTTCCCTTGAATATCCACTGTTGCTACCCACAAAAGAGAAGTCTGGACTTTTGTAGTTTGACCCACAATGCCTCACGGTGTGACTTCAAGCCTCCATTTCCAGCCTTACCTCCCGCTCTTCCCCTCTTTATACTTCCCCTCCAGCTGCAGGGGCACCGCTCGTGTTTCATGAATCGCGCCCCATGTTTTCATTCCTCCAGGGATTGGAATAAGCTGTTTCTTTCACCAGGACTGCCGTCGGCTCCTAGCGCAGATGTTGCTCCTCTGTCACACCTTTCTGATTGCTCCATCCCACAGCCACCAGACTAAATGAGCTGTTTTTTCCTCTGTATGTTGATAACACTGACCATGCGGTATTGCCATTTTTACTTTACGTGTCTGTCTTTCCCTTAAATTAGGAGTGCTTCAACTGCTAGACAAAGAGAGACCTTTTCTGTGATGGAGAAGGTAAGCATGACAACAGGCACACTTGAAAAAAAATCATGGTTGCCTAAATCTGAATGAATTCCAAAAATACATGTGGCAAGGCATTAGTTGTTTTTGAATATCAATTTCCCTACCTTACTGTATTAATAGAACGTCAAGAATTCATTGGGCGCGTGGCTGCTTGCTGTCAATCTATTATTTTTCACTCTCATGCTGGGGTTGGACTGTGAATGTGATGACAGGAACTGGAGCAGCCATCTTCGACCCTGAGGTAGAAGCTGATGTTGAGGATGGCAGATTCACAAGAGAGAAGGAGCATGGACCCCCAATATCTATAGCCAATAGATCATTCCTGGATTGTTTATGTTCGGACTGCTTTGTGTGAGAGAAATAAACTTCTATTTCATTTAAATCACTATTAATTTGAATTGTATTGCCATGACCAAAATGTAACTCAGCTAATACAAGAAAGAAAAGGTGTTAGAGGTGAACTAGCTCTTTTGCAGTGTGACCTGGATGGAAGTCTGGTGGGGAGGAGGGTGGGTGTGGGAGAGCTGAGCAGGCCCACGGGAGCACAGTCCCCCTGGCTATGTCAGTGTGGACATGTGGGCCACCTTTTGCTTCAAACACTTCTCTGGATCAGCATTTTCCACTATAATTTCTTCAAATCACTTCCTAAGGTGTTAGTCATGTGTTAGCATAGGAAGTAGGAGTGAAAAAAAACCAATAAAGACCAGAAATCTGCTAACTCTTTAAGTCTGGTGTTTGGATGATAATCACTAAGATGTCAGAAAGATCTATCACTAAGATCCTACGTCAGGCCCCTGGCGGAAATGCTGCAAAGCAAGACATGGTCTCTGACTTCACGGAGATAAACAGACAAGAAATATACAAACAGAAGACAAAAGTGGGTAGGGAGGTAGCTAGCTAGAGAATCGCTTACTCAAAGCCACTTTTGAAAATAAAAAAAAAAATTGAAGGAGTATTTAGAAGAGGGAGAGGCAAAGTGGCAAAATTAAAGCTTTAGGAAGACAATTGGGAATTGTCACCCAATCACTTATTGGCTGTCTGATTATGGACAAATTACTTAATTTATTTGAGCTTTACTCTCTATTAAGAGTGGGCTACTAGTACTTACTTCTTAATGGTTGTTTTGAGAATTAAAAAACAACATGTGGGTTCTTTTTTTTTTTTAATGTTTTATTTATTTTTAAGACAGAGAGAGACAGAGCATGAGCGGGGAAGGGGCAGAGAGAGAGGGAGACACAGAATTTGAAGCAGGCTCCAGGCTCTGAGCTGTCAGCACAGAGCCCGACGCAGGGCTCAAACTCACGAGCTGTGAGATCATGACCTGAGCCAAAGTTGGACGCTCAACCGACTGAGCCACCCGGCACCCCTCAACATGTGGGTTCTTAATGAAATGTTTGTTTTAGGTTTATGTCTTAATCGACGTGGAATTTTGTGTACAGGGTGGGATAGACATCTAATTTTGTTTTTTCCATGTAGGTCTCCTATTACCTCTCCATAATTTTTTTAAATTAATTAGTTAATTTTTAATTTACATCCAAGTTAGCATATAGTGCCATAATGATTTCAGGAGTAGATTTCAGTGATTCATCCCCTGTGTATAACACCCAGTGCTCCTCCAAGTAAGTGTCTTCTTTAATGCCCCTTACCCATTTAGTCCATCCCTCCACCCAGCACCCCTCCAGCAACCCTCAGTTTGTTCTCTGTATTTAAGAGTCTCTTATGTTTTGTTTCCCTCCCTGTTTTTATATTATTTTTGCTTCCATTCTCTAATGTTCATCTGCTTTGTATCTTAAGTTCCACATATGAGTGAAGTCATAAGATGTTTGTCTTTCTCTGACTAATTTCACTTAGCATAATACCCTCCAGTTCCATCCACGTAGTTGCAAATGGCAAGATTTCATTCTTTTTGATTGCTGGGTAATACTCCACTGTATATATACACCACATCTTCTTTATCCATTCATCCATCAACGGACATTTGTTGTTGTTGATAGTGCTGCTATAAACATTGGGGTGTGTGTGCCCCTTTGAAACAGTACACCTGTATCCCTTAGCTCTCCATCATTTATTAAAACAAGAAGCACTTTGGTCTGCAGTGTATTTCTGTCATGTATCAAGTTTCCATATAAGCATGAGTCTGTTTCTAGACCTTCTTTTCTCTTGCATTGGTTTGCTCATCTGGACCTAAGCCAATCAATCACTTGCTGTTTATATGTGCTTTATGTGATGTCTTTATATATGATGTGGCAGTTCTGGCCCTTCGTTCTTCTTTACAATTGTCTTGGTGATTTATACTCTTCATCTAAATTTCAGAATCAATATCCATAAGAAACATTTTCAAGATTTTTATCAGAATTGCATTGATTGTATAGATGACTTTGGGGAGTAGTAAAAGCTTTATGGCTCTAAAAGGTGGGTAAGATTTGGTGGGCTGAGACAAATGAGGGGTAAGGGAGGAGCCAGAGCAGAAGGAAAGCCACGAGGCAGGAAAGTCCAGGGTGTGTTTGGTGCATGGAATGGTCTAGTTTGACTGACAAGTGATGGATACTGCAAGAGAGATGTGGGCAGAGTCCTGGAAGGTACCTTAGCTATTTATTAAATGTAGAGCGAATGCATAGAGAGAAGCCTGTGCCAGCCCCAGAGCCCAGAGAGTCTTGTGATATCTACCTAATGAACAACAGCTTCCCACCCAACTTTGTAAAGTAATAACGCAATGGATTCATGTAAGAAAATTTAAAGAGACACTGGAAGTTTAAGCCAGATGTTATTCAGGCACTCAGCAGTGAAAATGTTGCTCTTGGTGTTATTTTACCTGTGGCTACTAAATCCATCTGTAAACACTCTGAAGGAATATGAGCTAAGAAATGTACGTTCTCTAATGATTTTCCCAGATGTGCAATTAGCTTGACCAAAAACATGCCCAGCAAGAGGCATTCATTAACTTCCGAAAGTGGAGCCTACTCACGCTGCCTGAACCTGCTGGTGCACCCCGATTGTCTCCATGTGCCTTGTACATTCAGTTTTCCTGTTGCTTTACCACTATGACTTCCAGAGTCCAACAGCCACACAAGTTTGCTATTGTCATATAGGACCCGTTCTGGCTGAGCTCCCTGCAAAGCTGTTTTAAAGGCCGGGTGCGTATCAGAACTTACAAACCAGTGTTTGCAGAATCACAGCATTTGTGAGCTAGACGAACGGTAAGGGTAACTCGGCCATCTGGCCCAGCCTTCTCCTGAGGTTGGTAAGGAAGCATGCCCAGAGGGGTGAATTGACTGCCTCTCAGTGAAATAGAACAGAATGCCTGATGGACACATCCACCCAGCCTTCCAAAGATGCCAGACTCCAAAGGTGGATATAGTTTAGACTCAACTTGGGACTCCGTCCACATTTAACTCTGAAGAGAGTCTGTGAATTGTAGAGTCTATAGGATTCAGTCTGACAGTAGAATAGTTAAGAGCATAAATTCTAGTGTTAGACCATTTGTGTTCAACTTGTAGATGTGTGTGACTTTGGTAATTTACTAAACTTCCTTGAATCTCAGTTACCACTGAGGACAATTATGATGATCAAATGAGATTGTTCATATCAGGCCCTTAGCACAGTGCTTGGGACCTAGTTAGAATTCAGTCATTGTTGGTGAACAAGTCAGACATCTGGGACAGAAAGCATTGAAAGAACACACTTTTCTCGATGTAGTTCAACCTTAGAGATCCGTGGAACATTAACCATGGAACACAGAAATTTGTTTGGCAGGTTTGTTCTCATTTACCAAATTACACATTCAATAAAGGTATGCTTTTTTCCTTTTGTTTTGTTTTTTATTGTGTGTTTTTATTTGAGTAGAGTTGACATACAATATTACATTAGTTTCAGGTGTATAACATAGTGATTCAACAAGTTTATACATTGTGCTATCTTTGTTCACCACAGTGTGGTTACCATCTGTCCTGGTACATCACTATTACTATATCATTGAGTGTATTCCTTATGCTTTGTCTTTTATTCCTGTGATGTTTGGATCTTTCATATGCTAAAGCACTGAATTTGGCAGTGGGCATACCGTGAATAGGGCTTATGTGGAGCTTACAGTCTAATGAAGGATAAAAACAATTCAGTGTGCTAAGTTTTATGATAGGGCGAAAAGATGTCGCCAGATTTCATTGAATGCAAGATGCCATCATGTGTAAGATCTATCTTTTTTTTATTTTATTTTATATTTTTTTATTAAAAAAATTTTTTTTTCAATGTTTATTTATTTTTGGGACAGAGAGAGACAGAGCATGAACGGGGTGGGGGGGGCAGAGAGAGAGGGAGACACAGAATTGGAAACAGGCTCCAGGCTCTGAGCCATCAGCCCAGAGCCCGACGCGGGGCTCGAACTCACGGACCACGAGATCGTGACTTGGCTGAAGTCAGACACTTAACCGACTGTGCCACCCAGGCGCCCCTATCTTTTTTATGCATCTCTAAGAAAAAAAAAAGTTGACAAGTTTAATTTTAATTGATTGTAAGACGTCAATTTTTCATGGATGAATCCCTAATTTTCGTTGATTGTAAGACATAGCATTTTCAGAGCAGGAAAAATGCAAAAAATAGCATCTCAGAAAGAGAAATCAAACAAATACGTGGGCAAGAAAGAAGAATTTGGGGGCACCTAGGTGGCTCAGTCAGTTAAGCGTCTTTGGCTCAGGTCATAATCTCATGGTTTGTGAGTTTGAGCCCCGCATCAGGATCTGCACTGACAGTGTGGAGCCTGCTTTGGATTCTCTCTCTCTCTCCCTCTCTCTCTGCCCCTCCTCTGCTCATGCTGTCTCTCAAAATAAATAAATAAAACTTAAAAAAAAAAAGAAAGAAGAGTTGTAATCCTCATCAGAGAGTTTCTGTGGGCCATAAAAAGAGACAGCAGATTAAGATTAGATTTGAAGACTGAAAAAACCCCATATAGTCAATCATTGTAGTGGACATTTGTCACTGTTTAGCTGCCCATCAAGTAAACCTCTGTCCTATTGGGCGGAAGGCCCCTTTGTGAGAGTTGGCCTTACCTCCCTCTATAAAAGCCAAAGGTAACCAGTCTGACCGGTAAAAACAGGCACTCGATTCTTTCTGGTGGCTTTCCCACAGTCTTAGGTTTTGCCCATACATGTGCTCGGCTCTGTACTCAGCTGAATTCTTGAGGTGATCTTCATGGATCCTCAGGGTTTTCTGCGTGTAGCTCTCTCCTCTCCAAATTCTGACCTGCAAACTCTTGTCGCCTTGACTCCCTGAACCTTAGCTCTGTTTCCTCTATCCAGGGAACCCCATGGCTCTGCCTGGGTTCCCCTTCTTAGACTGTGGTCTGGAATCTCTCACAGGGCAATTAGGTGGGGCAATGCCAGGGGGCACCCATTTTGTTTCTTGTGTCTTTGAGATGATTTCCTTTGGTTTCCTGATGTCCAGTGTCTTGAAAAAAGCCTTTATTCCATATATTTTGTTCAGTTTTCTGAAGTTCCTGTTCATCCATCTTGGCCAGAAGTAGAGATTTCCATTAATTTTATTTTAACTCGAGACATGTAAGTGTGGATTCCTTTCCCAGTCTCTTCATGGAGGGCCATGAATCTTTATTTAAGTTTGATTCTATATGTTGGAGTTTCTTGTTGTAACTTACATTCATCTTGCATTGCCTGTATTTTCTAGTTCAGTTTCTTTAAAGTAGAAGCAAGAGTGAAAAATACTTAGAAATCAAACTGAGTAGATTAATCTTCCAGAGTGAAGGATTATTCTTAGTCCGCTACTCTCTTTCAGCCACACCAAATTTAATAGCAAGCTTCTTTTCAACTCAGATTTTTTCTACATCATTCAACTCAGAATGTACAGAAACAATTCACTCGTTTTTACACTTTTTATACATCTTTTATGGATTTTTGTAATATTTTTTTACATTATGTAATTGCATTATGAGGTACATAGATAGGCTGGGAAATAAAAACCACGTATCTTGATTAACATATTATTAGCTGGTGATGGCAGAAGTATTTACGCATACCAGAGAGAACCATACTAGATCTGAACACTTAAGGTGTTGGGTATCAGTCAGTCTGTTTAACTCAGAGAGGTGAACTTGGAGAATGGGGATTATCTACACAGATCTTTGCTCTCTGCTTGGATGATGTTAAGTAGATAAGTAAAATGAGTGAGTAGTTGGTATCTTAATGAGGCAAAAGGGGGTTTCAGCTGAGTGACAAAAGAGAGAGAGAGAGAGAGAGAGCATGTGTGTGTGTATGTGTGTGTAAATTGTCCCTTTGACCTTGGTCCCTTTGATTCCAACCTTGATATCCATTTTTTGTTTTCTGATTTGCAAGTAGGTGCACAATCTTAACATTTATTTATTTTGGGAGACAGACAGAGAGAGTGCACATGGGGGAGGGGCAGAGAGAGAGACACACAGAATCGGAAACAGGCTCCAGGCTCTGACAGAATCGGAAACAGGCTCCAGGCTCTGAGCTGTCAGCTCAGAGCCCGACGCGAGGTTCGAACCCACCAACCTGAGATCACGACCTGAGCCGAAGTCGGACGGTTAACCAATGGAGCCACCCAGGCGCATAATCTTTAGCCTTTCTCTGTGATGCCTTAAATCACAGATTGTAACACTTTCCATTCTTTCAAAGTCTGAAGTGTACTTGTAAGAACTCCCTGAAGGAAACTCTAAATATTGTACGGTGATATCTTGCTGAGATAATCCAATATTAAGGGAACTTCCATTCCTGATTTTAGTTTAGGGATGTGCACATGGGTGGCAAAGGCCTGAGTAATTTGACTTTTTATTGCCTGCATCATCATCATCATCTCTCATCTATTATCAGTTGTTATATGATGCTAGTTTGTTAACATTTAGAGCTTATTGGTATATTTGTTTGGTTAAATTATTAATTTCCTTATGTTTCTCTTATATTTTCCTTACTTTCCACTTGACTTTCCATTTCAAGGCAGTAGCCAAACTTTGTTTTCCTTATTTCCAATATCTTTACTAGGCACTAAGTAGAAGCTTTGGTCCTTCCTGTCTTTTGAAACAGCAAAAGAACTTATCCTAGGTGTTCAGTAGGGTATCCAAAGAGGAAACTTCTTTTCAAGACACAGAACAAGATTCAGAGACAGGCATGAAGCACATTTGGTTCCAGAACAGTGGGGAAGTGACAAGACCTCAGCACTGGGCCCCAACCAAGAACCAGGCCCTTTACTTAGCAGAGATTTCCACCAGAGTGTAGCATGAGAACAGAGGGATACTGGCCCCCAAATGGAAGTCGTGGGTTTAGACAATCGGGGTAGAGCAAAGAGCAGGATGGTCTAAAGATTAGTTGCCTGTCTCTCATTTTCTAGGCACAGTGGAATCTTCCTCAATTCCATTGTGATCCTGGGAGGGATGGGACCATAGCACTGAATATCCATCAGCCTAGTGGACTGTTGTCTGGAGTCACATTTATTTTGATTTTAAGCCTAGAAAGAACTGGATTCACACCTGAGTTTTTGGTCTATAATTCAAAACTTCTACCATTTACACAATAAATATATTTTGAAACTGGGTGTGAAGCATAGTCTAAAGAAATTTGGAGTGAAAAAAATAGTGTCTCTCTTCTCATGATAGCCTACAGCAAGGATTGCGGCCTGTGGACCAAATACAACCCACTGCCTGTCGAAAATAAAGTTTTATTGGTATACAGCCATATTCACTTGTTTATATCATGTCTATGACTGCTTTTGTGCTACCACAGTAGAATTAAGTAGTTATGACAGAGACCATATGGCCCATAAAACTTAAAATATTTACTATCTGGTGGCTCACAGAAAAAAGGTTGCCAAAATCTGGTCTATAGACATTAATAAAAGAATCGTGCAAATGAAAGCATAATGTGCTCTCAGAGAAAAGTACACGATGCTTTAATAATAGCTAATTCATATATTGCAGCTGGTTCATGCCAAGCACTGGTCTAAGTACATCACTAATCCATTCATTCCTCAGAACAGTCCTATAGTGGGGGAAATACCATGAGCTCTGTGAGGAAATTGAGGTACAGAGAGATTACATGTCTTTCCGTGGATGCAAAACTAGCAAGTGGGGCCTCTAGGGTTCTAACCCATGCAGTCTGGCCTGGGCGTCTGGGCTGTCTCCATTATGTTATACTATCACATATACTGTGAGAATATGTAATAGGGAATATGTAAAAATGAACTCATCAAGGAAGCTGGTAAGGGTTTTCCTTCGGAAGTGACAGCTTCCCATTGCAAAGCCATGGATACAGGCAGGGGTGGAGAATTGGGACCAGTTTTGCAATCGACTGCAGGTGGGTTGGGGTCGTAGGCAGGACATTTTCAAGGCATTTTATTTTTATTCTTTGGGTATTGGACAGCCACTCAAAGATTTTAAGGTGGCCTTTACCTTTGCAGAGATCATTCTGGCTCTGGAATATGGACTAGAAGGAAGAAGAGTGAACATGGATGAGCATATAGGAGGATATTATAACAGTTCAGGTGCGGGATGATGGTGGAGGCTTGGGCCATGCTGGTGGGGGTAGAGTGAGAGAGAAGTGGGTGATGGCAAAAGATAGTTAGAAGGTAAAATTGACAGGATTTGGGGGTGGACTGACGATGGGTTGGGATGTTGAATTTCTAGCCCATAAGCTACTTGGAGGTCAGGACAACAACTTTCACATCTCTGATATCCCAGTGCCTGGTACCTCATGGATATTCAATAACTATTCAGAAAACGAGAGACTTCCCATATTTCATGGTGCATGTTTTTTTCTTCTCAGTTACTGGCAAGTCCTCGAGATTTGGTGTGCAACTTCCATGATTTTGGGGGTACTTTCCAGAATCAACAAGCACGACATTCAGGACTATATAAATGTGGGTCATTTGCTAACTTCCCCCTCTGCCAGCAGGAATGATTGGTTCTGGCTCTGACCTCACATGAAATAAAAGACATAGAGACTTAACAGGGCATTCATGCTTCCCAACAGGCCTTCTCCAAGGGTGACTTCTGGAAGCTGCCCAGGCTGATCAGCTCCCCAGGCTCTTGCTTGATAGAAAAGCACAATATGAGCAAGTGGTGGAAACTGAAGGAAACGGTGCCCCTGGCTCTGGTTATTTTCTTCCTCTCTGGAAAGGAGAGGTTCCGATATTTGGAAAACAAGGAAATTGAGGACCTGGTTCATCGTTATGGGGTATTTGAGTGAAAGGCACTCTGCCTAAAGAGTTTCCTTCATCATGTAGCCAAGGGCCACGCGACTGCAATTTTGAGGATGGAGGCGAGAGCTGAAGTGAGCAGTTTCTCTCTGCTTCAGGTCTGCTGATCTGGGCAGCCCGGGGGCTCTGTCTCCTTCAAGCTTAATGTTTGCTTCGCTCTCAACTTGTCTGCTCTTCTCAGGGGAGCCAAGGATTTAGTTAACTGATTGGCCCGCTCTGGAAGGAGAGGAAATGGTCTGTTGCTACTGCTGGAAGGGGTCTTCCCGCCTACCTTGTCCTGGCCGATTTGGAAGGACATGCATTCCGTGGTGTCTGGGGCCAGCCTCGTGGTTCAGTCCACCTTCTCCATTTCCTAGAGCTCACGGAAGCTGCAACGATCCAAAAGGCAAGACTGCATTTTAACAATGCCTTTGAGCTTGACTTGTGTGTGTGTGAAATATAGAATAATGCAGACTTGTTTTCCCACATAACTAGAGGAACAAGTAACTTGGCAGTTTTATAGAATGCAGCCTGAAAATGGACCCCAGGGCAATGTATTCCATGTTTACAAGTTGCCCACTGGGTTTTTAATGAAAAAGATAGTTTTGCCTTAAATAATTGGTTCAAATGAAAAAAAAAAAAAAAAGAGAGAGCACTCCTGTGCAAGCAACAATCTGGAGACGCTTCTGGGACTGGTACCTGGTTATTGTTATGAAGTCAAGCTCTGAATAATGACCCTTCAGACCCTAGTGCAGTAACAGACCCATTTTTTTTCTTCCTGATAGGATGAGATCAGGGAGGGGTGAGGAGGCTCAGCATGAACTGAGTCCTCTTCGTGCTTTTTTATTTTCAAAATACTTAAGGGAAAATTTCCAGCCCGGTGTGTGGGCACTTAACCACATGCCTCCTATTACCGCTGATCAGATTCATGCAGCTTGGCCCCTGCACTTCTATTTACCCTTTAATTTATCAAGTTTTCCCATCATGGAGCCATTAACAGTTGTTTCCTAAGAAAAACAACCCAATACCAAGGCACACACCCCCTTGCATTTTCCTCTACCTGCAGATCTATACCTATCCAAAAGATGTCTTTGTTGGATACCAAATGGTGTGTGAGGGACTGAATATGTGTGCAGACGATGGCTGGGCCATATGGTAGCGTTAGGCTACTCTTGACCTTCTGACCATATGTCAGAAGGGGATCACCTGTTTGATGAAGTGAAACCACTTAAAAGTGAAACCACAGATATGAAGGAATTACTGTCTTGCAAAGCTTTCTTATATGAAGAGGTAATCAAAGGATATGGAGACAAAAGTATAGGAACAAGTGTTATGGAGGTTTGCCAGGAGTTAATAGAAATATTTTTGTGGATGTTGTGATGCCTGTGGCATTTGTCAGGTTTTTATTACTTTAATTTGTTGTGATGTCTTTTCTCACTCTAGATAAATCTTCATTTACATATCTAATTTTTTAATTAAACTTTTAATGTTGAGATCATTGTAGATTCACATGCAGTTGTAAGAAATACAGCAGAGACATTCTGTTTCCTTGACCTGTTACCCCCACGGTAACATCTTACAAAATGTTTATAGTATAGTATCAAACCCAGGATGTAGACACTGAAACGGCCCATATTTAATTTTTATATTTACAGTTTTATATCTTTTTCCTAAGAAGCTCCTCTTCCCCCAAGTAGGATAAGCTTCAGGTCCCACAAAATCTGGATCTGCTCTCCACATCTATAGAATGTGCTGGATGCCATTCTTGGTGCTGGGGAGGGAGTGGGCAAAGAGACGAAGTCCCTGGCCTCAGGGAGCATATATTCTAGTGAGAGAAATAGAAAATGACATAGAGTATGCCAGATGGTAATGGGCATTGCGGAGAAAAGGAAAGCAGGGTAAGGGAATCAGGAATGTGGCAGATTGGAGCTGCTATTTTCAGGAGGGAGGCTGGGGAAGGATGATGATGTTTGGGCATGAGGGCGGTAAAGGAGCAAGCCACGAGGATTCTGCAGGGAGAAGGAATGGTAGCGTCTGAGTGAGCAAGGGGGGGAGGAGTTGGGTTTGAGACTGGAGATAATGCAGGTGCAAGTGGAACAGGGCCTCAGGGGCCAGAAGGAAACTGACTTTTGCTCTGAATGACTTCGGAAGGTATTGAAAGGTTTTGGGCAGGTGAAGGATGAGATCTGACTTATAAAAAGAACCACCCTCGTGGTGCCTTGGGTGGCTGAGTCCGTTAAGCGTCTGACTCTTGATCTCAGCTCAGGTCTCACGTCACAGTTTGTGGGTTCGAGCCCCGCATCGGGCTCTGCAGTGATGGCGTGGAGCCTGCTTGGGATTCTGTCTTTCTTTCTCTCTGCTCCTTACCTGCTTGTGCTTTCTATCTCAAAATAAACAATTAAACTTAAAAAAAGAAAACACTCTGGCCGAGACTGCCTGGGGTATGAGGTAAAGAAAGAAACAGGAAGCAGGACCAGCTAGACAATGTGGGGGGCCCAGTGTAAAGTGAAAATGCAGAGATTTTATTCAAAACGTAGGGAGGGATGCCCGGGTGGCCCAGTCGGTTAGGCGTCCGATTTCAGCTCAGGTCATGATCTCACGGTTCAAGGTTTCAAGACCCACATCGGGCTCTGTGCTGACAGCTCGGAGCCTGGAGCCTGCTTTGGATTCCGTGTGTGTGTGTCTCTCTCTCCCCCTCCCCGTCTCGTGCTCTGTCTCTCTCTGTCTCTCAAAAATAAATTAAAATGTTAAAAAACAAAAACAAAAAAGTAGGGAAAGAAAACGTGTCCTTTCTTCTGTGGTGTCCCTCCTAACCTGTCCTTGTGTGGGCCATGGTCAGGAGGAGGGTAGCCAAGAACCTATCCCACAAGGCAGCAAGAGAAAGGACACCCGCCTCCCCCCCCCCGAGGTTCCAGACCCCAGGTGCACGCTGCTTTGTCCCATTGGATTTCACTTAGGAAACACAAAGTCAAGATAAACTTATTAAAAATTTCAAGGCCACTTCCACGGAGCAATGAACTCCAAACATGGGACCCCTGAACATGAAGCCCCATGCAACTGCACTGGTCACCCACCCACCCACCTGTGCAGCCGGCCCTCATAGGATGAGCAGGCAGGAAGCAACCCACAGTAATCCAGGTGAGGGAGGGTGCTGACTTGGGCTGGGTGATGGCAGGGGATGTGGGGAGAAGGGGAGAATCTGGGATACACCTTGAGGGGAGAATCAATAAACGATCCTGTTGGATAAATATGGGGAGTGAGCCAAAGAGTGAAGTGAAGCCTGCCTCCATAGCTTCTGGTTTGGGATCTGGAAGGAAGCAGGTGGCACCTGCAGAGAGAGAGGGAGACTGAAGTAGGGGCTGACTTGGGCAGAAAACCCAGTACTTTGGTTTGGAATGTTTTAAGTTTGACATCAAGGAGATAGTTACAAACACGAGGCTGGCATTCCAGGGAGGGATCCGGGCTGGCGATATAAATTATGAGTCATTGGAGTAGAGGTGGTATTGAAAGCCGTGAGACGGATTAAGATTGCCTGGGATGTGTGTGTAGGGGAAAGAAAGGGAAGTCTGAGCCCGAGGGCCCTTTAGAGCTTAGAGATACTTGGGTGAATGATCCAAACAGGGTGGAATTAAATACCATTTAATTAATTGATATTAGAAATGAAATCATGCCACAGTCAAGCATTCCTCTGAAATAGACTGCTTCCTGGAAGTTCGATGAAGGGCAGCTTCTGGTAGAGTCCCTACACATGGGCAGGGGCCATCTGTCACGTTCATGGCCGTCCTTCATCATTGAACAGGCCTGTTATGGGAGTGTGTGTGTGGGGGGGGGGTGGTGGGGGGGAGGGGGTGCTCCCAAGCTTAGAAACCGAAACTCAAGTTCTCTGCCTGCTTTGCTGCTGGGGCACAAGCAAGGGACCAGGTGTTGCCAGTCAGATACATCATCTGCTGGATACCACAGGCAGGGAGCAGTGTCAGGAAAAGGGCCCCGCAGAGGGTCTTCATGTCTGCACCTCCCCCTCTCCCAAGAGGTAACAGCAGTGTAGCTAGCAGTGCTGGCTTCTGAGTGGCCGCGAGATTGAGCTCTTGGCACAGAGGAGGCACTGAGGCACCAGGGTGCGGGTGTGCAGACATGAGAGGGAGAACATCCCGGGCGGTGCTCCCCCATCAGGTATTGGCGTGGCTTTGGGCAGTTTCCAGAAGGCTCAACCATCAGCCGAGTTCTCCAGCCCTCCCCACACAGCCGTGAACACCGTTTCCACAATAAGCTCTTATTACAGGATTACTTTTGTTGTTTGCAGCTAAGGACACCGCCTCAGATAACATCCTTAAACCGGAATCCTCATGATATAAGTGACTTAATATTTGTGAAGCACACAGTGCCTGAAGTTAGCACCCTAAGTGTGATTTGCCTTAAAACTATTTTTTTTAATGTTTATTTATTTTTGAGAGTGGGAGGAGGGGCAGAGAGAGAGGGAGACACAGAATCAGAAGCAGGCTCCAGGCTCTGAGCTGTCAGCACAGACCTGGATGCGGGCTCGAACCCATGAACCGGGAGATCATGACCTGAGTCAAAGTTGGATGCTTAACCGACTGAGCCACCCAGGCGCCCCAGGAGTGACTTGCTTTTTTTAAAAATTTTTTAAAAATTTACATCCACATTAGTTAGCATGTAGTGCAACGCTGATTTCAGGAGTAGATTCCTTAGTGCCCGTTACGCATTTGGCCCATCCCCTCTCTCACAACCCCTCCTGTAACCCTCTGTTTGTTCTCCATATTTATGAGTCTCTTCTGTTTTGTCCCCTTCCCTGTTTTTATGTTATTTTTGCTTCCCTCCCCTATGTTCATCTGTGTTGTGTCTTAAAGTCCTCACATGAGTGAAGTCATTTGATATTTGTCTTTCTCTGACTAATTTTGCTTAGCATAATACCCTCTAGTTCCATCCATGAAGTTGCAAATGGCAAGATTTCATTCTTTTTGATTGCTGAGTAATACTCCATTGTGTGTGTGTGTGTGTGTGTGTGTGTGTGTGTGTATATATATATATATATATATATATATATCACATCTTCTTTATCCATTCATCCATCGATGGACATGTGGGCTCTTTCCATACTTTGGCTATTGTTGATAGTGCTGCTATAAACATGGAGATGCATGTGTCCCTTTGAAACAGCACACCTATATCCCATGGATACATGCCTAGTAGTGCAATTGCAGGGTCATTGGGTAGTTCTACTTTTATTTTTTGAGGATCCTCCAGACTGGTTTCCAGAGCAGCTGCACCAGCTTGCGTTCCCCAGGAGTGACCTGCTTTTTAATTGATAAATCTCACTTTGGATCTCAAACTCCATCCTCAGATTCTTAGATCATGGTCACATTGTACGAGTGCTGTATCTCTAAGACGTTTTGGTTTAACATGAGGTACAGTATTAGCATCACCAGAAAAATTCTTCCACCCTACAGAAGATGTAACTATAATAAGGATCCATGCCCAAGACTACAGTATTAAAGAGTTATAATGGGAAGACCCATTATTAATAAGTAATTTAATTTTAAGAACTGCTCACTTTATCCAAACTACATTGTCTTAAGAGCTGGCTGTTCTGTCATTTGAAAATAATGAAGTGCCAATCTTAGTACCAATTATACGAAATCAGTGACACAAGTCAGAGAAGTCTGTGGGCAGCTATAAAGGAAAGAAGGCAGTAATGAGCTCCTGAAGAATAAATCATTTTCAGTGCGCCATGGCCTTGAAGAGAAGCTTCCACAAGTGTCGGGCTGAAGAAGCAAGCTGCAGCAGACAGAATGCTGCAGACCAGCTTTGTGTCCTGCCTCTGGCAAGTACTGTGTGTGTGTGATTTGGCAAACACACTTACCTATTTGAAATGATCACAACAGATGACATGTTTAAGTTCCTTGTGTGATGAGGCTTTGCACACAGCAGTTGCCCAATAGATGTTTATTTTCTTTTCCTCACTTTCATCTCCCTGGTTGGAAAACCAGGATGATGTTTGTATCACATACACTGTATCACATACAGCATTGATACTCGAGTATGTGTAATCAATCTTGTAATCTAGAAGGTCTTTATTATGAGATATGGGCAACTTCATTCTTCTCTCTGATTTGTTTTGGCATGTTTTGAATTAAGAGAATGTATCAAGTACTTAAAAGTTGCCAGAATGTTTGGTAGGACGTGAAAAAGAAAGGTCTCATCGCTTGTTTGGGCGGTGGAGTAGTTACATGAAGTAATGTGGGATGGAATCCTGAAGGGTGAGTGCTTCGTGCTGGTTAAATGTCACTGAATTAATTAAAAGTGATATCCAGATATAGTGAAGTAGAAAAATGTGGCCTATCCAAAGGCATGATGAAGTGAGTGAGAGAACCATTGCCACGTTAAATTCCAGAAACGTATTTGTTTGCACCTTAAATATTGGGAAAGATGAATTCTCCAAGGATATATTAAGACTAGTTCTCCTTCAGCTTTTGCTGGACCCTAGGATAGAATCAAGGTCTCTGTAAAGACAGCTTAACTGGAACATCAGCTTTGGGCTGTGACATTTCTCTGAAAGTCTGGGATATGGTCAATAAAGTAACATAGCAGCTCCTTATGGATCAAGGCCCCAGCTTACAAAAACATGGCTGGTTGTGTGGGAGTGTGTGCTGGAGAGGGAGGAGTCAAGAGAACAAACTGAGACATTATTGTGAAGTTCAGGGATAAAGCGACTTCAGGAAAGATTTCATCCAGGGTTTCGTGAGATCGGGGAGATGTGCTCATTTCTCCACTCTCCCTTCCTCCTTCCTGGCCCATCTCAAGTGGGATCCTCCTCGCGTTTGTTGGCTGCTGGAAGGTAAAGGCAGCCAGTGTGGCTGCAGCTTTGTGAATTGGGGGGCAGAGGGAGAGATGCAGCAGAAGAAGTAGGTAGAAGATGGACAGGAGGAAGAACATACATGGGCACCAGACATAGAGTTTGACGTTTGCATTAAGAGCAGAGGGAGGGAACTAAAGATTTTTAATCAAGGCAATTGCAGTTTAAAAGGATCCCTCTGCTTGTGAGCCCAGAATGGCTTGGAGACGGGTGAGAGTGGAAGCAGGGAGACCAGTAAAGAGTATGTGTAATGATCCTTCAGGTCTTGGTAGGGGTTGAGTGTGGGAGGTGAGAAAAAAGAAGGAACCAAGGGCAAGGTGCTTCATCTTTGTCAATTCTTCACACTCCACATTTAGAGTGTCTTTCCTGGGATTTATTTTGCCAGGGGCCCGGAGGTATGACTCAGCTATGACCACACTTTTCATGTGAATTTTTTTGACTTTGGTCATTTGAGAGCTCTCAACCCAGTATTAAAAAACACAGGAGGGAAAAAATGAGTGACTAATACAAGAATAAAACATTGCTGAATTAGACCCCCGAGGAATTTAGATCATGGAATTAGCAGAAAAACACTTTATGTACATTAAAGATAAGTAAAACTATTACAAAGGGATTAAGACATGAGAAAAGCACAAGAAAATGCAAAAAAATAAAAAGGTCCAGGCATATTTGGAGAAGAGCCAAACAGAACTCTTAGGATAAGGGGCTCCTGGGTGGCTCAGTCCGTTAAGCATCCAACTTCAGCTTGTGTCATGATCTCATAGTTTGCGAGTTTAAGCCCTGCACCGGGCTCTGTGCAGACAGATCGGAACCTGGAGCCTGCTTCGGATTGTGTGTCTCCTTGTCTCCCTGCCCTTCCCCCTCTCGTGCTCTGTCTCTTTGTCTCTCAAAAAATGAATAAACATTAAAAAGTTTTTTTTAAAAAAAGAACTCTTAGGAAAGGAAAATATCGTCATTGATATAAAAAGTTTCAATGACAGGGTAAACACAGGTTAAACACAGCTGGACTTGTAAACTGGAAGAAAAAAAAAACCTGAGGAAATTATCCTGAAGGCATCCTAAGTGATATAGAGAGGTGGAGACTTTACGTGAGAGGTTAAGAGATGAGAAAGATGAACATATATGTAGTAGCAGTTCTGGTAGGAGAACAGAGACAATGAAGTAGAGGTGATAATACAAGGAATAAGCCTGAGAATTTCTAGAATTGGTGGCAGACATGATTTCTTAGATGTAGGCAGCACAAATCCTAGTTAGCATGATAAATTAAAGTAAATCGATACTTGGAGAATTTTGATACATGGCAGAAACCAAAGGGAAAGAAAAATTAATCAGAGAGAAGCCAGGATATCTTCAAAGGAATAATATATAGCACACTTCTCAATAGCAACAATGGAAGTCAGAAACGCAGCAGAATAAATCACAGTAAACCTTCATACCCAGCTAAGTTCCACCTGAGCCATGGCAAAATAAAAACAATCTAGACCATCAAAAACTGGAAGAGCATACTACAAACAGATCTTCCTTGGTGGTATTTTAAATAATATACTTCTGGAAGAAATGTGAAACAAGAATGCATAATGACACTATAAGATACCACTTCATATCCACAAAGATGACTGCCAATGAGATAAATAATGGGTTGGTGAGGATGTGGAGAAATTGAACTCTCATACACTGCTAGTGGGGATAAAAAAGGGTGTAGCCATGTTGGACAACAGTCTGGAGGTTCCTCAAAAGATTAAATATAAAGTTACTCTATGACCCAACAATTCCACTCCTCTACCTGAGAAAATTTTAAAAAATGTGTTCACACAGAAAGCTGTACATGAAAGTTCATAGCAACATTTTTTATAATAGCCAAAATATGGGAACATCCCAATGTCCATCGACTGATGAATGGCTAAATAAAATGTGGTCTATCCATACGATGGAATGTTATTTGAGAGGAAAAAAGGAATAAGGTACTGGCACATGCTACGACATAGATGGACCTTAAAAACATTACGTGGAATGAAGGAAGACAGTCACAAAAGACCAGATGTTGCATGATTTCATTCACACAAACTGTCTAGAACAGGCAAACCTAGAGATAGGAGATAGATTCGTGGTTGCTTAGGGCTGATGGGTTTGGGGGAAATGACTGCTAATATGTATAGGATTTCTTTTTGTGGTGATGAAATATTCTAAAATCGATCATCCTGAGGATTGCCCAGCTCTGGGAATGTGCTAAGAACCAGTGGACTGTACACTTTAGTTGAATTGTATGACATGTGAATTATATCTCAATAAGAAGAGAGGAAAGAAAAAAGAATGAATAGTGATCAAAGAAACTGGTAAATACATGGATAAGTAAATCTACTTGCTAAAACCTGGAACTAAAAGCACAACGATAATGTTTAAAACAGAAGGGTGGACAAGGTAGAAATCATTATTAACTTCAGACTCTATCTAAGTATCCATATACGATTTTAAACTAATAAAGGAATCAGAGAGTAAGTCATGTAATCAATAGAAAAGAAAATCAGATTGATGAATTAGTGAGCTAAGGATCCAACTGAAGAGTTTCAGAAGAACAAACCCTGAAGAAAGAAGGAAATAATAAAGAGCAGAAAACAAATACAGAAAGACAGTCCTCAGAGTCAATGGTTAGTTCTCAAAGAGACTAAGAATACAAAAAGCATTGTCAATAATGACAGAGGGACCTCATAACTAATATTAGAAATGAAAAAAAGGACAGCTACAGACAGAACAGAAATAAAAGTAATAAGAGAATATTATCAGTATTTTTATGCCAAGGAATTATGATGGCTATGGGAAATCTACAATAGCCATCCTACATAGACAAAGTAGAAGTATTTATATTAGAGTCAGAACTAAGGCATGGATATGGGCCCTCACCGTGGCCATCAGCACTGTGATGACTCTCAGCCAGTGTAGTTAGACAACAACAACAAAAAAATCAACCTCTGCAAGCATTGTACAGGTAAAGATGGATC
Organism: Prionailurus bengalensis; assembly: GCF_016509475.1. Taxonomy (NCBI): domain Eukaryota; kingdom Metazoa; phylum Chordata; class Mammalia; order Carnivora; family Felidae; genus Prionailurus; species Prionailurus bengalensis. Next base: position 69,482,779 of record NC_057343.1, on the reverse strand, counting down.
ATCACTATCAGAAGTGGATACAATTGTCTACCTCGAAAATCCCAGAGGATCAAAACCAATGAGAGTGAAGGTGTCTGCATGAAAGGGCTCCATCATTGCCTTTGTTCTCATTTGATGGGCAACTCTGTCTTAAGAGTCTGCGCTAAAGATGTGATATTATTATCTCATTTAATCCTCACAACAACCCCAGCAGCCCCATCTCACAAGTGAGGAAACACGCTCAGCAGGGAGCTCACTTACCTAAGTGCATAGAACCAGCCAGTGCAAGAAGATCTGAGCTTTGAATCAGGGAACTGTGTCCAAAGTCCCTGGCCTTTACCACTGGCCTCCACTGCCTCCAGTCTCCTCCAGCAGATACCGGAATGGAAAAAAGATGGCATTCCCAATTGTGAGACAGACCATAAGTGCCCAGAATAAACCAAGCAAGGTATGTCAGGCCTAAATGCAGACAGGAGTTAGACATTATTGAAAGACATGAAAGAATCTGAGTGCAGATAAAATCATTCTACTCCCGGCTGGGTGTGGGAGTGCTTGTGACTATGAAGACCTCATTTCCCTTCAATTAATCTCTAAATTTAATGTAATCCTAATCAACACCACAAAAGTTTATTTGGAAGAATTCGTTAAGCTGACTCTGAGGTTATTTGAAAGAAAAATTCAAAAGCCATAAAAAAAGATTTACAGGTTTGACTACATAAAAATAAAGATTTCTGCATGGCCCTAAACACCCTGCACAGAGTTTAAAAAAAAAAAAAAGACAGTCGTGTGAGGAAAGCTATTTGCCATACACAAGACAGGCGAAGAGTTATATCCTTAATAAACGGAGCGCCTACACACTGATATGGAAAAGACAAACAACTTGATAGATTAGATAAAGCTATGAACAGCCAATTCGCAGAAACGGAAATATAAACAGTCAATAAAATATGAAAAGATGCTCAAACTCCCTAGTCATCAGGCAAATGGAGATCAAATGATGGAGATTTCAATTTCTGCTTATCAGATCGGCCAACATTTAGAAGATTTATAGCATCTAGTACCAGCAAAGGTGGGGGAAATGGACGTGCTCCTCATTGCTGACAGAGGTTGAAATTGATACAACCTTTTTGGAATGTAATCTAGTGGTGTCTGTTAACATTTAATAGGTACATACCCTTTGACCCAGACATTCCATTTTTGGAAGATAATCTAGTCTACAGAAAACAAACTACCAGTAAGTAAGGATATGTATGTTATTCCAGCATGGTTTGTAATGGATAAATAGTAATCTGGAAATAATGTAAATGGTTGAATGAATGATGGTTCATTCCCACTATTGACAATTATACAGCTATTAAAAAAGATTGCATTACATCTGTAGGGAAATCCATAATATTATTGTTAAATGAAATAAAGTAATCTGTTGAGTAATGATAACAGTAGTTTTGTTAAGGCAAAATCCTGTAACCTATATACATGATTTTATATATCTTTAAATAAACTTAATTGTATCTATGCATAAAAAAGTAAGTTGTGGGAAGATACTTATAAAACTGTTCGTATTGATTATCTCAGGATAGTGGGATTAAAGCATGGAGAGGAAGATTGTTAATTATCTTTACATAGCTCCATTGCTCTTGACTTGTTACAAGCCATGCGTTGTTTTTGTACATAAAGAGTTCTGTAAAATAAGTGAAAGAAAAAAACCCACCTTGCTACTTTCCCAAATTTTTCTATGCTTTAAAAATATATTTGATGCCATATTTTCTTTGCAGTTGTGATAGTCACCATGGCTGGCTTGCCAATCATGGAGGTCTTTAAGATGGGAGCCTCCAGAGTTGCTGAGGGGCCAGCATGCATACCAGACCATAATACATACCAGACATCAAATGTGTTGTGTAAAAGCACCCCATATTCCTCTAATAAATAGGTTAGTCATTTTTTGGACATTGAGCCTCAAATAAGCCCTGGAATTAATGTCATTCTCTCCAAGCAGTGATTAACCAAATTCCAGATGAATCCCTAATGTGGTCCTTTGTTCATGATGTCAGAGTTACTAATCCTTTTTAGTCAGGGAAACACTTATTATGTGTTGCAAATATGGATATTATCAGTCCATCAATGGACCATTTGGTTAAGAGTTAAGAGGAGGAAATCCTTTGTCTCTCAGGATGATCAGGTAGAGAGCCACTTGTGAGTGGTGGGTGGGCTAGTTGAAAAAGAAATCAGGGAGATACTCAGGAAGAATTGCTCTGGGGCACTCTGGCTGGCATCTTCCTAACATTTTCTTCTCCCTCAGAAAGTCTTTGCCTCACTCAGAACCCTTAGAGTTAATAATAAGAACTTCCCAGGTCCAGTTTAGGTCTTGCTTAGATTTTTGTTTTCCCCACTAAGTATGAACAAGTACAATTCCTGGGCTGTGTGCATATCAGTTATTTTAGTAGTGTTTGTGGCATTGCTAAGAGTCTCTGAAGGAGCATGTACTTCCTCAGTAAACTATTTACTCAACTAAGGGATTTAAAAAAACTGGTAAAATGATCGGAACATAAAATTTGCCATCTTAGCCACTTCTCAGTATGTAGGTCAGTAGTGCAAAGTATATTCATATTGTTGTTCATCCAATCTCCAGAACTTTTCCATCTTGCAAAACTGAAACTCTAGACCCTTTAAACAGTAACTCCCCATCCCCCTGCCCCCAGTTCCTCATGACCACCACTCTCTTTGTTTCTATGAGTTTGACTTCTCTGGATACTTCCTATAAATGGATTCATACATACAGTATGCATCTTGTGTCTGGCTTATGTCACTTAGCACAATGTCCTCAAGCTTCATCCATGCTGTAGCATGTGTCAGAATTTTCCTTCCTTTTTAAGACTGAATAATGTCATTTAAAAAAAATTTTTTTTTTCAACGTTTATTTATTTTTGGGACAGAGAGAGACAGAGCATGAACGGGGGAGGGGCAGAGAGAGAGGGAGACACAGAATCGGAAACAGGCTCCAGGCTCTGAGCCATCAGCCCAGAGCCTGACGCGGGGCTGGAACTCACGGAGCGCGAGATCGTGACCTGGCTGAAGTTTGACGCTTAACCGACTGCGCCACCCAGGCGCCCCTATCATTTTTATGTCCAGTAAGGAATTTTAACATCCAAAGACTTAGATATAAAAATTTAGATATGTAAATCTAGATATAAAATTTAAAAGTCCATTGTTTTAACCTGAAAAGTGCTTCTATTCTTTATTTCCTTCCTCCTTCCTTCCTTCCCTCTTTCTTTCCTTCCTTCTTCTCTTTCATTTACTGAAGTCGCCTACTATATAACTGACTGCTAAAACACGTGATGGATTGAGATATCGTGGCTACCCTGGAAGTTCTCAAAGTGGGGATATGCTGTAATCCAAGGCAGAATGGGTCATTTGGGCAATATGTTAAAGTAACAAAGTAAGACACATCATCTTAAATTGAGCCCACTTCAGGGCCTATTTCTAAAAATTCTTTGGGGCTGTCTCCTACAAAACTCTTCTGCTCATAGAAGGTTAAAGTGGGCTAAGAACCTGGTATTTTCAAGCTTTAAGAATGATGTTTGGCTTATTGTTTTAGGCTATAAATTCTGCCTTTTACAGAAAGCAGACCCTCTTTCGCGGGTTTTAGATAATATTTGTGGCATGCATTTTTGGTCAGTTTAAATTAAAGCATAAAGGGGAGAGGCTACTGAACTCCTGGCTAGTGTTCTAGCTAAATATTGGCAGATATTTTCATATTCAGCAGATCCACAGTGTCGCAAGACTTGCCTCTCAAGGTCAGAGTGTTTAGCGAATACTTGGGTCAAATCCTTCTCCTTTCTATTTGTGCGGAGTTGAAGCTCTTTTTACCTTTACTGAGTTCTTTGCTTATTCTTATGGGTCCTATTAGGCTGTGCCCCTCAGGCCCTGCTTCTGAGCTGATGAATGGGCAAATTTGACCCTAAAATGGATAACAGGGCAGCAAGATGGGGACCAGCTTCTGTCACATTGTGCATTTTATTTTCTATCAATAGCTGTGTTATGGTGCACAGGCTCTTGGGTTTCCTGAGAAATGGAGCCATTTTGTAAACAAAATGCTGTCATTTAAAGCCATTAGAATGCATTATATGAGGCATAATGGCCAAAGGAGAGCGATCAGAGGGTTGGGTGAGACACAGAGTGAAATCGTGGGCTCTCTGGCTGCTTTGGGACTTGACTGCCATAATGAACTCAGCCTTTCTATTACCCGTTGTATTAAAAAAAAAATAAGAATCTCTAGAGCAAGAGCATATATGTGCTTTCCTTCTCCAAGTAGAGATGGATTTAGCAATTCTGGATTCTGTTTGCTATTTCAGTGGAATCTAATTGTTTTTAGAGTTAAATATTTTGCTCTCAGATGGTATTTTTAAATGCCCCCCACCCCCAACCCCTTTGTAAGAAGCCTTTAGCTCCTTAGTTTCTAAGGAGGTAGTGAATAGGTTTAACAGCTGAAGAACGTTGTCTCTCGTGTTTTGGACTTGGGTCTGAGTACAGCGTAATTCTTGCTTTGTCAATAAGGTAGGTGGTTCCAGGGGGTTTTCAGCTTAATACTGAATACTGTATGTTGGTCTTGTTACTACAGGAAGCAGATGCCCAGATAGGATCAGACCTGCAAGGATTTCACTGGGGGACATCCAGTGTGAGAGAAAATGGAAAAAATGTCAGGAAAGACTGGGAGAGCATTGGCTCACCATGCAAATTAGACCCCAGTGAGAAAAAGAGGGAAAGAAGATTGTGCAGAAGCATCAGATACTGCCCTGCAGTTTAAGGAAGGTTTGTCAAGACACTGGAGAATTTGGGGGCCAAAGTCAGAGGTCAGAGGAGTCCCACATCTCCCAGGATCCCAGCTGTCTAAGCATCCCCACTGGCTCATTCCTTGGCAGATAGCCTGATCTTCAAATTTTTAATTCAAGTAAGGACACTAGGCTTTCCTTCAAAACTTACTTTTGCCTCAGTCTCCTTCCCTATCAATGCCTGCTACATTATCTGATAAATTGCGAACCTTGCTGGTGAGGAAGGGAAAGGTCAGAATCTACAACTCTATGCTTTATATGGTAGCCAGACAGAATGTAAAAGAAGCGTGTGGGCATGAGTGAATTCTGCTTCTGTGCCTGTCATTTCTCTTGCTGTTTTCCAGTCTTGCAGCAAGTAGAAAGAAAATAGCATGTGCAGACTTGGAGAATGTTGGTAATTACGCCCATCACACAAGGAAGCAGGGAGCAGCCTTTGTTCAGTAAACAAACACAATCCAACACTCAATGAATCATGTTTTTGCAAAATCACAGCATGTGTGTATATAGGGGGCAGAGGGGGCATGTTGTGTTTGAGGTTTTTGAGGCTTTTATGTTCCCATTAGTCACTAGAAATAGGTCATCAGACCCTTGTTGTCTGCAAAACTTGATGTCTTTTGGGATAGTGAACCCATGTGATGTGAATGACATGTGCAGGGGGCACTCAGAGAAGGGAGATCCAATCCATAGGTTCTCCAACTGTCTTAGACTTCACTAGGGAAAAGCCAGGGCTGTGCTTTTTAGACCCTCTCGTTTGAACCCTGAGATCCAGCTAGTCACAGCCAGAGAGGGATGCTCCAGTAACTTCCTGCTTCAGACCTAATTTCAACAGGGGAGAGGAAGAAATCAAATGCTCGTTAGTGGAGGTATCGGATGCCTGCGTCTTTGATGAACCTGGAAGACATTTGCTGTCCTTAGTGTCCTAGGTGGTTTTTAATTTGGGAAAGTGTTTATTTCCCTTTTGTGTTCTGCCTTTCCCTGCTTTTGTTATATGACGGGCCTTTGGGGGCAGATGGCGGTTGGAGCTGATATCAAGCCTGCAGAGTGGGCCAGTGGGCTGAGCACTGAGCTAAAGGCCATTTTCAACCTGGACAAGGACACAGTCCTTCCTAAAAGGCATTACTGTGGCATTTTGGTTATTCGTTTTCATCACAGTGAAGAGCCTGAGCAAGCAACATTTCCCAGCAGAACTGACTTCTCAGAGAAGATCTTTGCTGGGATCAGGTCACAAAGTGACCATACTGTCATGGTCTCAAAATACTTCTGGGTTGTCAAGAATTCATTCATGAGCCTGCAGTTCATGCCCAATGGGAATTCAACCTCATAGGGAATGCCTTCTTTTTGGCAAGGAAAGAATCTTACTATATAAATAAGCATAACATAATGTTTGGCATATAATGAGCTCTCTATAAATGTTAAGTAAGTGAAGAACATAGACCAAAAGAAAACCAAACAGTGGGATGGGGAAAAAACTGGACAGAAATATTCTGTCTCTCAAGTTCATACCCTCTTGGTGTGATTTTTTATGGTGATGTGTGTTTGTCGGAAAATGCTGGGTATATTTCACACAGACTGACAATGTCCATTCTTTTGGTTTTATAATGAGAGCAGAAAGGGAAATATACAAGAACATTCACAAATATTCACTGTGATGTATCTTTTATACACTTTCCATTCAGTTTTCTAAAAAAAAAAGCATGATGAGTAATTATTAATCTTGATTCATATATTAATCAAGGAGGATTCAGTGCACACACCAGAATCGATTCTTGGAAGTTTCAAGAGAAACTCATTTAAGGATATTAGATGCTTGCAGAATTGGAAGGGCTATACAGGAATAGGTTCTTGGCCTCACCTTTAAGAACAACTCCCCGGATAATGCAGAAGTGACCATCAAGGAAGCTACTAGCTACTACCTCTGAGGCTGCCCTGGAGCTTTGGAGCTGAAGAATACACTACCAAGGCTGCAATCCAAGGATCAAGAAGTAAGGGCAGGAAGTTGTCTTCTGTCACTGTTCTCTATACCCACAGAGCTGGCGACTGGCTGCCGGAAGGCAGAGTGAGTCCACTGTCTTCACAATCCCCAAGCACCTGGAGAATAGTTTCTGGAAAGCTACTGTCCTAAGCCTCACCTCCCACAACCTTCTTGCAGGAGAAAGAAAGCCCATGGAGAAAAGTGGTCCCTGTGGAAGGGAGATGGCTTCTGTTTCACTTTGACCTTCTAGATCTACAGGAAGACATCTAAATGATGGGGTTGAACGTTCAGAATTCTACCTAAAAGAGCATTGGTAGAAGGTAGTTTTTGGTTTTCCAGCCTCTATGTTATAGGAAGGCACATCCAGAGCCTGCTCTTTTCACTTTGAGCAAAAATTTTACTTAGCTCCTCTGAGATTTAATCCCCCCCCCCACCCCGGGCAATCTGTGATGTTTGCTCAAAATGAAAAGAGCATATGGTTAAATGCACGGGCACTACAATCGGATGGACCAAGGCTCCAATCTCTGCTCCAGAACTTATTAGCTGTTTGGTCTTAGACAAGACAATCACCTTCTCTAAAAGCTTCTGAGTCCTAGTTTATAAAGTGGGAATAATCCTATTGTCCCCATGGGGTTGGAGTTAGAATTAAATATTATGTTTGTAAAATGCTTAGCACAATGTGTGAAGCCCGACAAGGGTCTAATAAATTGTAGACATAATTAATAAGGTCTATAGTAAGCAGTAGACCCAGGGTACTCTCCCAGGCACATGGTCTTTGCTGTATCTCCCAGGGTAATGGAGATGAGATAGATCAGTACATGCTTTGAGGACCAAAATAAATATCTATAAGATGAATTCTTTAAATGTATTTTTTAACATTACTACACTTCTAATGTATCTTACTATTATGATTGATTGTTACCATGAGGTTATCAAGTTGGATTCCACTAGCCCACATCAAAATTGGCCTGGTTCTAAGCACAATTCTTTTTTTTAAATATTTATTTATTTTTGAGGTGGAGAGAGAGAGGGGGTGGGGGCAGAAGAGGCAGAGAGAAGGGGATAGAGGATCCGAAGCAGGCTCCACACTGACAACAGTGAGCCCAATGCGGGGCTTGAACTCACAAACCTTGAGATCACGACCTGAGCCAAAGTTGGACTGAACCACCTAGGCACCCTAATCTAAGCCCAATTTTAATTTATACATATAATGTGTGTGGGTTTAATTGTGTCCTCCTAAAAGATATGCTCAAGTCTCAACCCCCAGTATCTTTGCATGTGATCTTATTTGGAAATAGGTCTTTATACAAGTAACCAAGTTACAATGAGGTTATACTGGAAGAGAGTGGGCCCTAAAGCCAATGACTGGGGTCTTTATAAAAGAAAGGAGAGGGAGATTCTGATACATAGACATAACCGAGAAAAGATGGAAGAAATCAAGTGATGTGGCTACAAGCCAAGAAAAGCCAAGGATTACTGGCAAGTATCAGAAGCTAGGAAGAGGCTAGGAAGGATTTTCCCTGGGAGCTTCTAAAGACAGTGTGCCTTTGATTTCAGACTTGCAGGTTCCAGAGCTGAGAGTCAATAAAGGTCTGTTGTTTTAAGCTGCCTAGCTTGTAGTAATCTGTGATGGGAACCCTCTGAAACTAACATATACATGTACCTTATTACATAATAAGTGAATCCCCAGTAAGTTGTATAAGATTATATTTCTCTATCTCTTCATGATACTTTCAGGGCTATTTTACCTCCAGATTAATATTGAGTTGGTGGTGGCTCAAACAACTGGACATTCTCCTTTTCTAAAGTTCCCTCATATCTCTGTCAAGAACTCAGTAGACTATAAATAGACCATTAAATGTAATTGAGGACCATAACTCTTTAAATAATTCCGTGGTGAACTCTTTTTATAAATTGAGCACTCGTTTGCTTTATGAGTTGTAGATTAAGTAATAGAGTGGAAAGAGAAGTGGACAGAGGGCCAGGAGGCATGGATAATCATAATTACAGACACATAGGGGCAGCTGGGTGGCTCAGTCAGTTGAGCGACTGACTCTTGATTTCAGCTCAGGTCATGATCCCATGGTTTGTGGGTTCGAGCCCCACATCGGGCTCTGAGCTGCCAGTATGGAGCCTGCTTGGGATTCTCTCTCTCCCTCTCTGATTATCCCTGCCCTGCTTGTGCTCTGTCTCTCTCTCTCTCTCTCTTAAAATAAATAAATAAAACATGAAAAAATATTAACAATAATAATAATAAATCTTAATCACAGACACCTTTAGTTGAGTACCCACTGCATTCAAATACAATTCTAGGCATTTTATAGAACATATTTCATCTTATCCTTTGAAGCAGGACTCGCAGTGCCATTTGACAAACTAAGATCTAAAAATTCAACTAGGCTAAGAGACTCTCCCAATCAAGATCACACAGCTGATAGTTGGCAGAGACAGCTTCTACTTCCAGGCTATTGGATTCCATAGTTTTTATTCTCCAGCATTAGAATTGGTGTCATTTTTCCCTCTGGTTCCACTCTTACTTATCTGTGAGGTGAATGTGTTGGCCTCAAGAAGGTTTTCTCAAACTACCCTTCTGTGGACAGAGTTCCGTATAAAGACTCACTTCTCTCCTGGGGCCATAACGACTACCACATTCGGAGAGAGAGACATCTGAAGGACAAAGACCAGGTGAAGAATGGAAAACAGGTGATCCACCAACGAGCATTTCTAAAGACAGCAGTGACACAGCAGAGGACTTGTAACCTACAGGCCAAGAATGAGAGGTTTAATTTGCTTAGTCCTTCTTGCATGTGCTTTTCTTTCTACTGTTTTCATATCATCCTCTTTCCCTGCACACATGAGCCCCACAAAGGCTATTCCATGGTTTGCCCTTCTTTCTCTTACTTTCTCCTTCTTGATGTCTCTTTTCTCTCTTTTCTTTTCACTCCATCCTTACTTAGCCACTCAAAGTCTGCCCTTAAATTGCAGAGGCAAGTTGAGACAGTTTTAAAAGTTTGGGTATGACATTAACCTATAGATTGTGGCTCGATAGTGTCCTGGCATGGAATGGCTTATTAAAAAGAAAATAATAAAAACATCCGTGAAAAAAATAAGAAAAAAATAATTTTATCCTTATCCCATTACTCAGAACATACACACATTAAGAAATACTCAAAGAGTAATTGTGAAAATGATGTCAAAAATATGTGAGCAGATGGGTTAATTTATGTGTAATGTGAAAATTTAGAACTCAGTGACATTTTAGTGGCTGAGAAAATTTTTCTTTGATATGACATCTTTCCTAGAAGGAACCTCAAGTTATATATGATAATACTATAATTCATCCTTCTTCAAACTAATGGTGAATTGATATTAAGCTTTCGCATTTATTGAAGGTAGGCCACACAGGATCTTTTATGTTGAAAGTTCACAATTATAATCAATGTTCCCTCATGTAAAGACACCAAGAAAGAAAACTAAAGTGTCTTTGTAGTACATTCCTTATGTTGATACAACACACTCAGGCCATTGTTTTGACTCTATCGCTATAAGAAGGAGGAAAATATGCTTTCAGACAAATTGGAGAGTTAATCTAGTACAAGGGCTATTTATGTTAATACCAATCAACAGAAACAGAGTAATCAGGCTATTGATTTCCAGTGCTGTCAACATTTGCTAATATACAATTATAAAACTGTAGACTCTGCTCTCTCGATAAAAGAATGCGAACATCTTTAGAAGCTCCAGAGTGCTCAATGCTGGAGAATTAGAATTAGAATTTTGCTCCCCCAGGAATGAAAATACCATTCTCAGAAAGTACCATGGTTCAACTAATGCAGTGATTCCCTGCCTATTGATCATTACTAATCTATTATATCATTAGTTATTCCCCTTAAATACTCTGTCTGTTCCAATTAAATTCCTTGCAAAGGTTGAACAGACAGTAGGTAATTGAAAATACCCTACTTGGAATCTCCCCTTGGAGAGAGGTCTGGATCATTTGCCATACGCTCAGCTTCTACTGGCTGCACAAGTGTGCTCTTTATTCAAGTCCTTGAAACCACCTTGCAGCTGTACTCTCTACCTTCACAGAATGGTGCAGTACTGTTTGTTAGAGCAGAAAGCTGAATTGCCTGTTCCATTGTTAGGAAGTTCTGCCTTAAGGTGAACAGCCTACCTTCCTCTCATAGGTAATTTAATGTAAATAATCACGTGCTTTGTCAATATCCTGATGATTTAGGATCAGGATATTGTGCTTTTTTTTTTTTTTTAAGTTGTTAAGGCCATATATGTCGCCACTTAAAAGGACATTTTATTTTTATTTGTCTTCTAAATATCTTAATACATGCTGATTTAGTTATTTACCATATACAGTGCAAATTACAATACAATGCATGCCAATATCAATTTCCTAATTTTGAAGGCACATGGGATTACTGTTTGCAGAGGTTGTAGTGTGCATAAATTATTGCAAGACTATCTTGAACTCTTTATATAAACTCCAGGAAGCCAAAATAGTTCTACTCATCATAAATGAGTTTAAGGGTACAAAAATAATTCCAATTCTAGCTTCCTGGGAAAGCCCACATGTCAATAGCCAATGCTTACTGCTGGAATGTCAGCAGAATGTCTCAGATGTACCACAGCAAGGATCTGAACTTGCTCTCCTGTTCTTGTTTTCTATAGCCCCTGGCACAAGGTGGCATATTACTAAATCTCTCATGATGATAAAGTGAGAGGACATATCAATGGGAAGGAATGCTCGAATGGGTTGGATGTATCAAGCACTTAACTTTTTAAAGATAGGCCACTCTGGGAAACAGTGTGGAGGTTCCTCAAAAAGTTAAAAATAGATCTACCCTTTGACCCAGCAAAAGCACTTCTAGGAATTTACCCAAGGGATACAGGAGTGCTGATGCATAGGGGCACTTGTACCCCAATGTTTATAGCAGCACTTTCAATAATAGCCAAATTATGGAAAGAACCTAAATGTCCATCAACTGATGAATGGATAAAGAAGATGTTGTTTATATATACAATGGAATACTGCTTGGCAATGAGATAGAATTAAATATGGCCTTTTGTAGCAACGTGGATGGAACTGGAGAGTGTTATGCTAAGTGAAATAAGTCATACAGAGAAAGACAGATACCATATGTTTTCACTCTTATGTGGATCCTGAGAAACTTAACAGAAGACCATGAGGGAGGGGAAGGAAAAAAAAGTTAGAGATGGAGGGAGCCAAACCATAAGAAACTCTTAAAAACTGAGAATAAACTGAGGGTTGATGGGGGGTGGGAGGGAGGGGAAAGGGGGTGATGGGCATTGAGGAGAGCACCTGTTGGGATGAGCCCTGGGTATTGTATGGAAACCAATTTGACAATAAATTTCATATAAAAAAATAAAAAATAAATAAAAATAAAAATGGTTTATTTATTTTGAGAGAAAGAGAGAGGCAGAGATAGAGGGAGAGATTGGGGCTTGATCCCAGGACTGCGAGATCATAAACAAAATGGTAGCTATTTGGAGTGAGCATTTTTTGCTAAGTAGCACTGGTACTTTACAGAAATATGAAAGTAGCTAAGGATGAGATAGAGGTACCAGAAAACCAGCTGAGAAAATCAGGGGGTCTCATTTGGTTGCTTACAAAGAAGTTCTCATCTCCTCTAGCAGGAGGGTAAAGAAAAATGAGGACCAAACCTAGACCTTAAGAATATGATGGCTAAACTTCAAAGATAGTCAAATGTCCAACCAGGGCAGGTCTGTTATGCAAAGTTGAGAAAACCTAGGACCTGGACACACAATAGGACACACATATAGGAAGATGCCCTTGAAGGTTTTGACTTCCCAAGTCTTCTCCAACATTCTGAGCCTTCAGATGTTGCTAATTTTCCCCATAAGAGTAAGCCTCCTCACTCTCCACATCCACCTCCCCAGTGTTCAGGAATTAGTGTTGAGTACTCTTTCTCTCAAGGTGACATGTCCTCTCTCTCTTCCCAGGACTTGCCTCCATATCTCCTCTGCGACACAAAGCCAATCATTAGTGTTCATTAAGAGTTTAAACCAGCTGGTGATGTGCTGGTCTTGATAAGAGAGTAGATGAACCATACCCCAAAAGTGTTGCAAGACCTACCCAATGTACACTGGCAGGAGCCAGAGAGTATGTGTGGGATTAGATTCTGAGAGTACTGGATCAAGAGGGCCAAAACATAAAATTGGATAGGTGAGTTTATTTACTTGGGACTGCTCCAGAATAGATGAGATTAACACTGGCAAGGAGGACCTCAAGAAATGGCTCAAAATTGCTATTAGGATGGCTCCTAGAAGCATGGCAAAAATTACAGCCCATACCAAGTGAGATTGAAATGCCAGAGTTGCCAAAGTAGGTAGTGCCAAGACGGAATTGTCAAAGAGGAAAGGATTAAAAGGCTCAAGGAAGTGGGTAATTAAGAATAGGTATTCTATGTATGGTTAGATGGGTGACCAGATGGTTATGTTCTACAGAAAAACCTAGATGATATGCCATTTACCAAAGTTACATGGGATGTGCTAAGGAGAAGAGTATCCCACTCTTCACTAAATGTCCCATGGTGGCTCTCTGAAGGCCAGGGCTGACACTGAGAAAGGCTATTATACAACTTGGTTTGATTATGGCAATGAGGACAATGGTACCTGCCAAAATAGAGGTCAGGTGTTATCACCCTAATAATCATGGCGCTTTCCATACTCCATCTCATTGTCTATTTTCAGAGAACCCAACCAGTAACTATAAAAATCTAGGTTCTGTGCAAATTAAATAACAATAAATAATAAACACTAGACACATCATAATGGAATTTCAGAATATCAAAGAGGAAAAGGAAACCTTAACAGCCACCTAAGAAAAAAGGAGCTTGCAAAAGAACAACAATTAGACTGGCAAAGATCTTCTCATCACTGACAATCAATGACAGTGACAGTGGAATAGCATCTTCAAAGCCCTGACAGAAAGTGAGTATCAAATGGGAACTCAGTATCCAGTTAATCTGTCATTCAAGCTGAGGACAAAATAAAGGCATTTGGAGACCAACAAAGACGGAGAGGTTTTGCCACTTGTAAGATCTGATGAATGAACTAAAATGTGCTTCGCCACAAAGGAAATCGAATGTGAAATGAGTGGGATTCAAGTTCAAACAGTCATTCATAAATTATTAAACAATAGTAATAAATCTAAATAAGGATAGACCATTCTCTCCTCCCAGTGACATTAGTGCACATTAGTTAAGTCTATTTTGCAGTGTGCGACTCAGCTTAGAGGGTCTATCTATAAAATTATTTCCTGCTTGTTACACAGTAGGCCTTTATACAGCCTAAAATACATGCAAATACTCAATTTTTTAAATGCTATTATAGTATTTGACAAGAATTAACAAAGATATCCAGAGAAGTAGAAAACACTAAAAATATTTAACATTTGAAAGCTGGGTGATTGGTTCCCACATGTGCCCTTCCTAATATCTGCACTCAAGCTGGTGTCTTGGCTAAAAGACAGATGACCAGAGCAGGTCTTGGGAACTCTGCGATGCTTACAAAAAGTTGAAGGCATGACTCTTAAATGTATGAACTCTAGGTGATACTGTATACATCGTATTTTGAGAGTGAAGGGTCCAATATTATCGAACACTTGATATGAGTTATATACATTGACATATGGTATTAGCTTTAATCTGCAACAGAACTCTATAAGGTAGGCATGATTATTACCTTTATCTTGCTGATGACGCAATTGATATTCAGAGGTTACTTTTTCAAAGTCTCAGCTAGAAAGGGGCAGTAATAAGATTGGAATCTAGTTCTTTGGGGCCTCAAAGCCCATACTTTGTCACTAGATACATCTTCCAAGATAGATAAGAGCAGAAAGTTGGAATCAACCAAATCTATGTGCACAGTATAGATTCACAGAGGGGCTTGATAGAGAATTTTTTTCTCATTTTTCAACCTGTTAATTTTCAGGCTCCTCTGTTACCTTTCTTTTCTCCGCTCAACCTTATATTCTGGTATTTCCCTGGAGTTTTCTTCCTGCCATGCTTCTCACCTACTGCTCAATTTCCCAAATCTGAGTTTAGCCTGAATGGCCAGTGGTTCACCAGATCTCTCTCAGGTGTGGTTTCATTCATTTTTTAATTCATCTTCTATTAAATACTTATTGAAAACTACTATGTTCCTGTCATCGTCTTAGGTGATGAGTGTCAAATGGTACACAAGACCGGCATTGCCCTATTGCTTTATTGTCAATATATCCAAACCCACGCCCCTGGTATATCCCCATCACAGTAAATGCGTGGTCTTTAAATCCTGCCAATTCCAATGTCCCCCTTCCAATGCTTTCTTTAATGCCCTCTTCACCTGCCAACCAAATTACTGATGTGGCCTCCTTAATGCATTCACTACTCACTTTCCACTTACTTTCAATTCCACAGGTACCAGTGCAAGTATGAGCATTTAACTCCTTGGCCTAACCACCCTGAATTGAGGTTCTTTTTGTAGAGGATAAGATCCACATTCCTTCACATGTCACACAAAACTCTACACAATTCTCGCCTACCTCTGCAATCTGGGCCCCTGTCTCATAGCCCCTGAAAACCCACCACCGGACCCTTCACTTCAGCCACAGCCATTTCATGATTCCATGACCTTCCTATTAGTATTCCTTTGGTCTGGAATGATACTCCCACCCTAGACCACATATAAAATAAACCAGTCTTTAAACCTCAGCAAAATTATCACCCCTGTGTTAAGCCTCTTTCAGGGAGAGTCAACCATTCTCTTTTTTGGACTCCTAAGATTATCTTACATACCTATATCACAGATCCCTCAAAATAATGTTATTTGCTTACATGCCCAAATTTCCTCCCTAAAAAATTCCAAACTTCTTGTATACAGGATTTCTGTGTTATTCATTTTCACATGTCTAAGTCTTAGAACAATGCATGGCCATCTCCTTTCTCTCCAATTAATATTTGTTGAATGAATTGAATGAATGAAGATGTGGTTTGTAAGGTGTTAACCCAGCATGTCCTTGCAATGATAGAACATGAGGCCTCATGGAAAGCAGCTTACCTCTTTGCCCTTTCTGCTCGTAAAAATGTAAAAATATCCAAAATTCTTTTGGGGTAGCTCAGATCACTTCTCAGTGCTGTTGGTCTACTCTGGAAACACAAAGAGCCCTTGATCAACTCCAGACTTGAAGTAAGACTCTTCTAAGTCTATTCTAATGAATACTAGCAGTTCATCTTCTGAAACCCTCCTGTTTTAGACCCTTAGTCCCTTTGTTGGAATTGGATAGGCTTTCACTCATCTCAAGTTAGAATTTATCATTGAAAATTCTGTTTTTTCTTTAAAATTTTTTTTTAATGTTTGTTTATTTTTGAGACAGAACATGAGTAGGGGAGGGGCAGAGACAGAGGGAGACACAGAATCTGAAGCTGGCTCCAGGCTCTGAGCTGTCAGCACAGAGCCCAACATAGGGCTCGAACCCACAAACTGTGAGATCATGACCTGAGCTAAGGTCAGAGGCTTAACTGAGTTAGCCACCCAGGTGCCCCCCAAATTCTGTTTTCTCTTAAGCTGGCAAAGCAACAGTGTCCATCTGCTTCAAAATCCTGAAAATAGAAATAAATAATAACAGTGGGGAAAATGAATTAGTTTACTGTAAACCATGTGGGTATTTAAAAAGTTATTGCTTTGTATTAAGGAGGGCACTTGTGATGAGCACTGGGTATTGTACGTAAGTGATGAATCACTAAATTCTACTCCTGAAACCAATATTATACTCTATGTTAACTAACTAGAATTTAAATAAAAACTGGAAACAAACAAACAAACAAAATAAATAAAAGTGATTGCTTTGACGATTTAGCATGCAGAAGTATAAACTCTAAACTTTGGCCAACATATGTATTTGTTTTCCTGTAGAATGCTGAATTTTTCTCCTTAGTTCCACAAACGTATCTTTCTATTGTCCAAAATCTAGGGCTTTTTACTTCTTTTTTACCAGATGGCAATGTTAAAATCATCTTCAAAGTGAATATTTTAGCTTTCAAAAAATAAAACATGAAAAGGCATGTTTGAAAAATTAGGCCCATTTTATTTCGTTCACTATTTTGTTAAGCTTATTTTTAGAACATTTCATCAATCTGGACATTTTCACAGATATTTTTATCAGTTCAGCCTGTTCTGTATCGCTTACCAGTCTGGTTGCTATGGTGTAACAAAGATTTTTTATTCTTTTCCAAACAAAAAATAACCTTTCAATGACAATGCACTTAAATTTTTAAAAAATGCATCCACACTCTCTCAGGCTATTTTCAATTATACAAACCAACTGTACTTTAGCTTCAAACTCTCTTTAATCTTCAATGTTATTAGAACAAGATTTGTGTCCTTGGGGACAGAGAATTTTTAATTGAAACCCAAACCCCACAGCACTAACAAAACATTTGTGTGATATGGCAATTTGTAGGTTATTTAAAGGAAGATCAGAGCAAGACCTTGGTTCATTCAAAGCAAGTTAGTAAATCCTGGACCCAACTTAAAGATAGGGAACTAGAAGAAGGCATAATGATAAAATAATACACTTATACATACACAGTGCCAGGCACTGTTCTAAGGGATTTTCTTGTATTAACTCCTGTAATCCTTACAGCCTCAGGGGTAGGTGCCGTTATAAGGTCCATAGTGCACATAAGAAAAGAAGCATAGAGAGGTTAAATAACTTAATGCCTATGATCACATCAGTCAGGAATCGTGGAGCCAGATTTTGGAGCCCGATGGTCTGACAGCAGCGTCAGTGCTGAAACAAAGCCATTTACTACCGGGTATTTGAGAATGTGCAGCAGAGCTGGTGTTAGATTTCTGATTCCCGTTCCCAACTTCTATTTTTTGGCTACTGTTTTAGTGAATCACAAGGACCGCTCCTGATCTGTCTCTTCCCAAACCATCCGTCCAGTTACGCCCCTGGTTTAGCATTTGACTGCACCTGTATTCCAAACAGGTAGGCCATTCCTGCCAGCTGGATTGTAAATGCTCTGAAAGCAGGGGCCCTAAGGGGTGTTATAAACCTTCTGGATGCCAGTGGAACTGAGTGTCAGGCTGGGCATTTGTGGTGCTCAGTGAGGGCCCTACTTCTGAGTGGTTGATCAGATCTGTAGCAGGTGCACAAAAGGTCTCCCTTGGTCCCGTTCCTCTCATCCCCTTATATCTCCATGGAGTCCACACAAAGTATAAAGAACAGCCTAGAAGCAAAGCCTGGAACAAAGCTGATCCACATCCCTTTCTCTCCCTTTGTCATGGCTGCTGGGCTAAGGGAACAAGATGGCAGAGACCCAGGGTAACCTGGGCCAATTTTTCTAGTATTCCTGAAGCTTTCTCTCCAGGCATACCTAGATTAAAATTCCTTCAGCGTGATGACTTTCAGACCTTCCCTCTCCTGTTTAAATCCCATTCAGAGGGAGAGAGAAAGGGAGAGAGTGCATGTGTGAACAAGCGTGCACCCATCCTGTCTCTTGGCTTTCTATCTTCCTCATACGTGATGCAGAGGCATGCAGTCATTTAGCCTTTAAGAGCTTCATCCTAGCTGGGGTACCTGCAGGCCCAGCTGCTGTTCAGAGCAATGAGGTGGGTCAGAAGATGAACCAGAATGTGCGTGACCTACAAAATGGCGGCCACTTCAAAATGGCTGTCACTTCCTTTTTGCCCCCAAATCGCCCACATGAATGTCTCCCTTGACCTACCCAAATTAGAGAAGACAGGGATATCTGAGCTTTGGAGCTCAGTCTGGCCAAGCTGACCTGTCACTAGGCTACCACAGCACGACTTGCCATATAGGGTTAGACATCACTTAACTCAGTCTGGGCATCTTGTCTTTTTTTTTTTTTTTTAAGTTATTTACTTATTTTGAGAGAGATTGGGAGTGGGGATGGGTAGAAAGAGAAGGAGAGAGAGAATCCCAAGCCAATTCTACACTGTCAGCATAGAGCCCAATACAAGGCTCGAACTCAAGAACTGCAAGATCATGACCTGAGCCAAAATCAAGAGTCAGACGCTTAACTGACTGAGCCACTCAGGAGCCTTGGTTTTGAAGAGTAGACATCCCCTGGGGAAAACATGTGGACTCCAGATGTGCTCTAAAGATCATGGGATTTGGAGTCAGAAGACCTGGCTTTCAGTTTCAGTCCTTTCCCTGGTGTTTTCTGGGAAAGTCACTGAAATACTTACCTAGTGCCCTCACCTACCTCAGATGTAGATTCGGCATCTGTAAAATGAGAATTGGGGAAAGGGTTGGCAGACCTAAATGATAGAATCCATGTGAAGTTTTTGTTATTTTTGAAACTGAAGATACTAAAACAAAATTGATCCTGATTTTCTTTGCTTTTTGATGAAGGTATGTGCTGGTGCAGCATGAACCCCCCCTTCATAAATCCATCTTTTCTTTTCATCTGGCTCATTGGCAAAGATAGGAAGTTCACATGCCCTTTTTGAGCAGAAAGTGGAAGAGAACCTACAGGAAAGAGTGAGCTCACTCAACGTGGCTTTGGGCAGGTCGCAGGCCCTCTCCAGTAGAGACCAAAGATGTCAATTCTTTGCCACGTGCGTCTCTCTATAAGGCAGGTCACAACTTGGCAGCTGGCCTGCCTCAGAATGGACAAGTGTGAAAGAGGGTGCCCAAGATGGAAGGCACTGTCTTTTGTAACTTCCTCGGAAGTGTTGTCCCATCACCATCCACCAGAAGTGAGTCACTAGGTCCAGCCCATAGTCAAGGGGAGGGCATTACTGAGTTGCACACACAAGGAAGTGGAAGCATGAGGGCCACCTTGGAAAGCTGGCTCCACATGGTCAAAGCAGAATTCAGCCTTGGTCTTTTTCTATGAGTGCCAGTACGGTATTTTTGAAACTTTTCTTCTGCTGTGATTTATTTAGGGAGAAGCAGCTCTGGGGAATGGCCACAACATTTTTCCCCTGTTGCTTTGCTCTTGTCCTGAATGTTGATGGCTGAATGACGTAGCCAAATGAATAATCAGAAGGGAGGCAGCATATCATAATGATAGAGGGTATAAGCTCTGATATCCCAATAGTAGCTCCCCCATTTACCACATGAGTTTCTGCAAGTTTGTGAACCTCAGTTTTCTCAGCTGTAAAGTGGGAATAATAATAGGATTTACCCCACTGGAGAGGACAATGGGAAGGGCTGATAAACCTGACACATAGTAAACACTCAGCAAATATCAGAGATACTATCTGCTGCTGTTATGGAGGTGCCGTATTTCCTAAGTACCTGCTCTCCAGTAACTTATAGTTTAGAACAGGAGCCTAACAATTCAGTTTCATTTTCTGTGTTCTTTTTTCCCCGATTTCTGGATAAAATCATTTTCATTTTCTTATGGAAGGAAAACCCAAAGACCTCAAGCCCTCCTTGTTAAACTGAAGACTGCTCTGGTATTCTCCTAAGCAGCGCCCAGACAGAACACTGAGATGCTTCTGGAACGTATTTTTCACTCCTGCTTGCTTTCCCGCTGCCCTTGACATTCTGCTGTTGGGGCTATTGTAAAGTTAGAAGGATGTTTATAACTAAGAAGACGAAAGTCCTTTGCCCATGGCCTTGAGCTCTCCAGAGGAAGTGTGCCTCTGAAATATAACAAATAAATAATATATCAGCAGCGTTTAGAGCAAGAGGCATAAAACTTCCAGCTTCATTCAGAGGGAGGGTACAGGGCTTTGCAGGGGTGGGTCACAGGCTTCTAAATGTTGAGGGAAGTGTCGTCTTTTCCATGAAAATATCCTGACATCTTCTCTGGTGTTCAATGAAGTGTGCTGAATGAAAATTTCCTAGGGCTGTAGAACTATGTTTTATCATGATGGAAAAACTGAAGTGCTAACAAAATATTTTAAAACACATACAAATCCTCTGGACTAAAACTGCTCTAAAAATAAAGTCTATTAAGAAAAGACACAGCATCTCTTAACAAAATAAATGTTTATGATTACAAACCTTGATCACAAATGACATACTAGGATTAGTGAGTCTAAGATTCTTTCCAGATTGGTGAAACATTTGTCCCCTGCATTTAGGGGAAAGAACACACAAGCACTTCTTATGTATATACCGATAATATACCTTTAACTGGGTCAAGGATGGACCATATGTAAGCGCTTTAAGCAAGTGTTTCTTTATGATTAAACTTGAGGCATGACGTGAATGGGGGAATTTCAGGAGGGATGACAGGCTAGTAGGGAAATGCGATTTTGATCTGGGGAGTTTTCTGTGCCTCTTGGTTAATTAAACCATGGAAAGAAGGGCCACGGGGACACTCCTGTGGCTTAACACCCCGAGTCTGCTCACCAGACTCCATGAGCTCTGTGAGTCTTCCTAGGATTGATTGCTTGTGAGGTAACCTTAAGTTATTCCTTAATATTCGTTCTTGGGACCAGACACCGAGCCTTTCAACCAGGAACTGCCAGTGTTATTGTTAATCCTCACAGCGTTAAGGATTTGCATCATTTAGGGCTCCTTTTGGCAAGCGACAGAAGCCAGCACTGGTTAATTTGATCAAAAAAAAGGAATTTTTTTAGGCGCATGGAACCCTGGGTACAGCTAAACATCCAGGCTTCCGGCAGAACAAGAACCAAGGCAATTTGGGGGATGTGGGAGCAGGGACTGATGATAGTTTGCCTGGGGCCTCGATGCTTCCAGCCCCTAGCTCAAGGCTTGTGAATGATGGTGGTGGTGGCCCGGGTGTCTGGCTGTCCTGGCTGAGTCTTTGCTGTCCCTGATTGACCGGGAACGGAGTAGGCTTCACTCCATGATGCGAGGCAGGCGGTTCCCAAATGAGCAAGAAACGATGATGTGAAGTCAAAGATCCAGAGTATCTTCTATAATATTCTCTTAATTTTAAAGTTGAGGGACACCTGGGTGACTCCATCAGTTAAGCCTCCTACTTCTGCTCAGGTCATGATCTCAGGAGCGTGAGTTCAAGCCCCGCATCGGGGTCTGGGCTGATAGCTCAGAGCCCGCAGCCTGCTTCAGATTCTGTGTCTCCCTCTCTCTCTGCCCCTCCCCTGCTCATGCTTTGCCTCTTTCTGTCTTTCAAAAATAAATAAGTGTCAAAAAATAAATAAATTTAAAGTTGAGGAAACAGGTCAAAGATGTTTACTTACATCCCAAAGCATGTGTCTCAGTGACGACTGAGTGTTGAACTCACACTGGTCTAATACTCAAGGATCTGCCCCTCCCCTCCTCCTTCCCTCTGCCAAGTCCTCTCTATGCTACCAAGCATAAGGGAGATCCACAGGCCTATATTGGTAAGACCTTCTGACTTCTTCTGGCAAAATGTTTGGTTTCAATAGAAATGAGTCAGCATCACTGTGTCTGACCTTCTTTCAGGTATTTCTGCTTTTCCTTCTGTTTCTATTTCCTTTGCTTCACCTCCTGCAGACCTCTTTCCCAGGGTAAACAAGTTGGGAGGAATTGATAGGGCAGCCAGGCTGATGGGAAGCGTGTGACGCATAGGAGGAAGTGAACAGAAAAGAAGGGGTTGGTTTTCACAGTCTTGGTGGGAGCAGGGACCACTCAGTGCCTCCCGGGGGCTCCTCTCCCCTCTGGAAATTATAGTTCCAAACAACCTAGCTTTAGGTGGTGTCACTAACTCAACACACCCAAGGCTAGCTAACTAGAGAGGCTGGTGCGATTCTGAATGTAAAATTAGTGATCTGGGCCTATGTTTAGAGTTGGTAGTTGTGGCATAGTGGCCAAGTGCTCTAGCGAGAGCTAATTTCTTCCCCGATAACAAGCATTAAAGATGTGGGTAGTGGCTTAGCTGACTTAAAAAAATTTTTTTTGATGTTTGAGAGAGGTAGAGAGCGAGCATGAGTGGGGGAGGGGCAGAGAGAGAGGGAGACATGGAAACCGAAGCAGGCTCTAGGCTCTGAGCTGTCAGCACAGAGCCTGATGCGGGGCTCAAACTCACGAACCACGAGGTCATGACCTGAGCTGAAGTCGGACGTTTAACTGCCTGAGCCACCCAGGCACCCCTATTGACTTGTACAATGTATCTGGGTTTATGACTCAAGAGAAAATGCTATTGTGTTATTGAAATATATAGCAAATACAGTTTACATAATGCTAAAGATTTCTGGTTGAGGGTTCACTTAAATATGGTCATTTCTACTTAGAAGTTACTCAAAACTGTTGTTCAGTTATACTAGTCATTTAGTCAAAGGAGATAGAGTGTGAGCCAGGACTTTCATTTCTATTCTTAGAGGAGATAATATTTGTCACGTACCTAGTGCAGTGACTAGTGTATTAAAGGTACTCGATACATGCTCATTCCATTCCCTTTGTGAAATAAAGTAGGTTGTAATCAACCATTGTTCATATACTCATGTACTTTAATATTCTTATTCGTTTGACACTTATGGACTACCTACTGGGGGTCTGTCTCCTTGTCCAAATCCATCAGTGCTTTCTGTCACCTCCTAATGCCTTGCTACTCAAAGTGTGGTCCAGGGACCAGTAGCAGCAGCACCTAGGAGTTTGTTAGAGCCAGAGCTCTCAGGCCGCAGCCAGACTTCCTGAATTTGATCAGATCCCAATGTAATTTGTATCCGTACTAAAGTTTGACAAGCAGTGGCCCACTGGAGCAGGTTCCTATTCCTTGTCATAAAATAAGATCTTGCTCCTGACTCTTTTACTTCAATTCCTGCTACTTCCCTCCTTGGGATTTGAACTGAAATTTCCCAGACACACAAAGCTGTTCCCTATCTCTGGGTTTCTCCTGTGCTATTCTCTTTGCCTGGGATCCAGTTCTCCATTTTTTTTTTTTTTTTTGGTCTTATAATGCTACTCTTTTTTTAAAACATGCATGCGTGCCATTTGTTCATTTATTCACTTATTCATTCATTCTATATGTATTTACCGAGTAACTACTATATGCCAAGCACTGTGCTCAGATACCTTCTTTTAAAAAGTCCCCACTGAGATGGGTGGCCCTCCTCTCTGCTCTCTGATGTACCAGGTATAAATTCCATCATTGATGTATAATGCTATGTTGACATTTGCTGTTGACATGGAGCATAGGGGCCAAGGAGCCTGCCATAGTTCTCTTTGTTTGCCCTGCATCTGGCATAGGTCCTGGTTGTCAGTGGATGCTTAGGCAGTGTTTTGTTGGCTTGAACTGTTGCATTTCGAGGAACTAGTGATTGGGCCAGGACCACAGCAGGTGATCTCTGAAGCTATTCATGACCCAAAGTGAGAGAGCTCTTGGCCCAGACGCTCTCGCCAGCCATCTGCCAGGGGGGTGCTTCTCTCTAATTCACTCGAATGCCCTGTTTTGGCCAGTGGCAATAGTGATGTAATCCCATGCTCATGTACACACCGAACAGATCTGGGAGCTGAGAGTGTCATGGGCAGGAAGGACCCAGCACAAAGACTTGAGAAGATGATCATTATGGGTGGCACAGACTAGGTCTGCGGTCTCTTTCCCAGGCCTCTCCCAGCCATAATCACGTTGCCCATGGTCTGAGCATGACTTCTTATAAATTACTGACAGAGTCAAGTTTCATACCGGTTCCCTACCCCGTGGATAGGCAAGTCTGTGGGCAGCTCCAACAATGGCAACCAGTTAAGGGATGCCATCTTTGTTGGAGGAGAGAAGTAGTCGCCAGAGGGTAATAACAGCAAGGCCTTTATGCAATGGGCAAGAACAGTGGAAGGCCATTACATAAGTGATAAATAATATATGAAACAAAGAGAATAGATAGTAAATGAGGAGTGGAAGAACCTACTTAAAACATGGACTATGACACCAGTCGACCTGAGACCAGAGCCCCAGCTCTGCCTATTGGGATTATAGGATCTTGGCCAAATTGTCAAATGCTCTATGTTGCAGTCTCCCCATCTGCAAAGTGGGACTAATAACAGTACCTACCTTATAAAGATGAAACAACTTAGTACTCACCTCGCGATCATGCCTCACACACCGTAAGCATTATATTGCTTCACAAATAGAAAATATTGAATTGCTTGAAAATAAGATTCAATGCCTCATTCTCTTTCCATCGCCGTGAGCCTTTCTACTAGTAAATTCATTTGTCCACTTCACAGTATTTCCTTGGATTTACAATGCGAGTGTGTACATCTTTAAGCCTGAGCAAGGCTTTAAAAAAATGAACAAAAGGGAAACAGCTGCTTTGTTTTTGAAAAGATTTGCCAAGCTCACATAGTTAAATTTAATGGCTGGGTGTTTTAAACCCTGGAGAACAATGTAATTTGTGTCATCACTGCTACAAAGGACGACTCTGGCGAGCGTTTCATTTTGGTCGCCTGAAAACATAAGTTGAACAAAAGAAGTGAAAACAAACACAAATACAGTAATGGAAAAACTCTAATTAGGCTTTGGGAAAAAATTGTCCGGTCCTGTCATGTCTTCACAGAGCAGAACAAAAATAACACAGGCACCTGCAAAGTTATTTGTCTCACTAAATATTTCAATTTTTTAAGTAATATTTGGTGATGGAGTATGTCTGATTCCAGGAGGTGGGAGGGGGTTGGGAAGGGGACTGAAGAGAACTCTCTGAGCATCCATAATTGCTTCACCTGCAGTATCTCTCAATCCTCCCAAAGTTCTGTGAAGGAGATATTTCCCCAATTTCACAAAAGAACACTGAGGCTCTAAGAGGTTAAGTAACTTAACTAAGTTCATATAGCCAATGAGTTACAGAACACGACTCTGTGTCTGCCTAACCATAATACCTACGACCAATTCAAAATTGGTTTGTTCGATTTTAATGGGAACAAAGTACTTATATTTGAGGCTCGTTCATGTAGTCACCAGGAACCAAACATGAAATGCTTGTGAAGTTCAGGTAGATACATCACTTAATTTGTCTTCATGCAAGATGGAGATCTTGTTGCACCACAGTCTGTACTTTGATAGTAATCATGGCGGAGGATTTGATGACAATGACGATGGCCCCCATGGAAGACAGCAATCAACCGATGACCTCATCTTGGTTTGGAAGCCTTAATTTCTACACGTTGGTATAAGATACCCCAGTGACTTGACAAAAAATAGTATCTTGTGGTAAAATTCAAAGAGATAGTGATGGTTAAGGGAGCTCCCCCTCACAAAGGGATTTGCCTGCTTGTAGTACTTCTAATTGATAGAAAAAAAATTGAGAGAAGATCCTTGAATACAGGAAGGACTAAGGAATCCTGCTTCTTTCCTCCTCAAGGGCACTATTCTATGGACTACCTCACTTCTCACCCAGTAGCCCAAGGGCATGTGAGGGAGCAGGGTGAGAGAGAGAGAGGGAGAGAGTGTTACTCTTTGTAACTTGTGCATTGTCTTACTATTGCTCCTTACGTCAAGAAATTGCTTAGTCCAGGGAAAGCAGGAAACAATTTCATGTCTCTTCTTGACATTGAGTCAAGCATTTCAGTCTGCAAGTCAACTGCAGAGCACTTCCCCTTCAGTTGTTGTTACTGTTGATGAACGTAACAAAGTGTGGTGTGGTGTGGTGTGTGTGTGTGTGTGTGTGTGTGTGTGTGATTAGAATGGGTCCAAGGGCATCAATGACAGAAAACCCTAGACCCTCACTATAGAATAATCCTTGGGTCAGATGTACATTCTTCTCATAGATGCCCCCAGCACCACTCTGGTGGGTCTGAAAGTCTCCTAATATATGGAAACGAGAAGCACTCAGAGTGCAGAAAACCTGGTACTGGTCTCAGCATAATCCCACCTGCTCTATGATTTGGGGCAAATTATTGGGAGGAAGAGATGGATTAATAGATTAAAAAAATACCTTTTTAACTGAGAAAGCACTATACAATATTTAAGGCTTATCAATGGATTGCCAATATGTATAAAAGCAAATTTTGATTGGACTTTCCTCTGCCATTTCTGTTTTTTTTTTTTTATCCATGACTTTTCTCTCAACATCTAGGAACATGGAGAATGGTCTCTTGGCTAACTCTGATCTCCCTACAGTGAATCCTTGGAGGGCTGCATTTCGGTAGATGGAATGAAATTAGTGGAGTTTTCTTCACAAGTCTCTGGAGATAAAAAATAAGAAAGATGTCTGTTGACTCGGCTGGAGGAAAATCACACACTTCTCCATCCCTAATCAAGCCTCCCAGATACTAGAATCTTTTCCTTTTTTTTTATTTTTTAAGTTTATTTATTTATTTTGAGAGAGAGATTAAGAGTTCAAGCAGGGAAGGGGCAGAGAGAGATAGAGGGAGAGAGAGAATCCCAGGAAGTCTCTGGACTGTCAGCAAGGAGCCCAGCACCGGGCTTGATCCCATGAACCTGAGCTGAAATCAAGAGTCAGATGCTTAACGTACTGAGCCACACAGGCACCCCTATAATCTTCTCCTTCTTCCTCACAAGGCTCTGTATGCTTTTCAAGAAACCTCAGGTCTCATGGACCTACCTCTTCAGGATTGGGACCCCGATGCTCTGCCCTTCAGCTGTTTTGACTACTGTCCCTCCGACACCACATTCCCTCTCCTGCTTCTGTGCCTTTCCCCGGGCCAAACTCCCACCTACAACACTTTTCCCTAAGTTCTGTTGCTGCTTCCTCCTCATCCATCAGGTCTCTTTTTCCACATTCTCCCAGGAGCCAATTAGAAGCCTCTCCTATGTCCACCAAACTTGCCCTTAATAAACTATTTACTGTATTAAACAAAATAACTGCATTAGTGTACTACCAGCAGTTACAAACCAAGTGTTCCCTGGTTCTCCTTCTTACCTCCCCAACTGCCGTTCTCCTCTCTACCCTTTTGTGTCAATACCGCCCTCTATTTCAAATATTCTTTTATACATGTCTGTCCACTAGATCATGAGCTGTTGGAATGATGCCGAAATCTGAAGCTATCAATACATCCTTGTCAAATCGCACTGACCTGAAATAATGGCTCCAAAACAGTACATTATTTACATGGCTATTTTTTACTATCATTTACTTAGCCATTCTCTTACTTTTAGACATTTGGGGTTTTATTGTTGTCTACTGTTTGCATTACTGAATAATGCTGCGATGACAATCATTGTTATTAAAGCTTACTTCTGTTGTTTCAGACTATTTACACAGGTTTGAGTTCTAAGAGTAGAGTTATTCAGGCCCAAGGTATGATAATTTTAAAGACATCAACATGCATCTTCAAGTTGTTTTCCAAAATTGCTGATTAGAATTCCCATTTTTGTGACTGTTTTACAGATTGTATTTTAAACCTTTCTGTAGCATGAATACACATCTAAAAACATCACCGCATTGGAAAATTGCTAGTTCTAGCTGCACCAATATTTACCTTCTCTAAGAACATGGCCTAAGTGTGGAGGTCTTGAGGAGCTGGGATCTTGCAGGCCTTAAAAAGAAAATAAAAGAAAGGACATGTTCAAAAGGCCCCGTACAGATAGTGCAATCTACCAGGTAGGCAGTTTAAAAGGGCCAGGTACAAGGGCTAGGGATTTTTGAATTTTAGTCTCTCATCATTTCCTTCTCAGCTAGCTCAAGATGTAATAGTGATTGCTAATAATGGATGTTAAAGGCTATGATGCAATGTATAGACAAAGCAGAAAGACTTCTTTTGTCACTAGAGTGACAGTGTTCTCAGACCAATTATAAAAAGCCAATATCTCTTTGTTGAGTCATTTGTTATGAGTTACAATAGCCCTTGTCACTTGTAGTGTTAGAATGTTGAGAGACATAAAGGCATAATATTGATGTGGAGAGAAATACACGGGTCCCCCAAGTTTGTGACTATTGATTTGGTTCTCCTTTTTCAATTGGGATGTCTCTTCTGAGTAACGATTCAGCTGATCCAACAGCTAGTTATTTTCCCTGCATGCCCTGACTCAGCTAGGCCCCACAGGCCCTTCTGCAGACTAAATGTCTCATTGGCT
The DNA here is from genome assembly GCF_016509475.1 of Prionailurus bengalensis. Taxonomy (NCBI): domain Eukaryota; kingdom Metazoa; phylum Chordata; class Mammalia; order Carnivora; family Felidae; genus Prionailurus; species Prionailurus bengalensis. The sequence goes on along the minus strand of NC_057343.1, from coordinate 69,454,061 downwards.
TGTTTCTGGGTTCCAGCCTCATAGTCTGCAGGAAGAGAGGAGGATGGAGATGGTCAAATAGACAGGATGGAGGCTGGTGGGGAGGAGACAGTAGGTAGAAGGGGTTATTTAAACAGAAATAATAACTAGAGAGTAGAAAATGGAGATGGTCAAGATGAGTGTCATTCTCCTCTGGCTCTGAACTCTGTCAGTGACAACAAGGTTAGAAAGAGAAGGTCTGTCATGGAACCATCTGAACATGGTTTACGTCTGCACCAGGCCAATTGTTTTGAAATAAAATCAATTCAGTTCAATAAATATTTTTTCTTTAAAAAAAATTTTTTAACATTTATTTATTATTGAGAGACAGAGAGAGACAGAGCATGAGTGTGGGAGGGGCAGAGAGAAGAGGAGACACAGAATTTGAAGCAGGCTCCAGGCTCTGAACTGTTAGCACAGAGCCTGAAGCGGGGCTCGAACTCACAAACCATGAGATCATGACCCGAGTCAAGGTCAGACGCTCAACTGAGTAAGCCACCCAAGCGCCCCTCAATAAACGTTTTTTCTGAGTGTCAAGACTGTGCTAAGAGTATGATGGGAATGCAACCCTGCTTTCAGAGAGCTCACAGTTTCCTAAGGGAGATAGGTTATAAGCCAATCTAAATAGAAAGCATTAACAACATAAGCAATGCATTAATGACATAGGTAACCCGAAGGGGGGAATGTTCACCTGTCACTGAGGGTCAGAGAAGCCAAGTTTTCTCAATAGTTATTTTCTAGGTCATCAAATAAAGAAGTGGGGAAAAGGAGCTTTTGCAAAGACATAGTGGAATGATACACCAAGAGGTATTAGGGAACTACAGCAGTATGACATTACTGAGGAGGAAAATGCACTGTGGATTATTAAGATATGAGTAGGGTAGGAGGCTGGGGAAGTTTCCCCAGATGGGATGATAAAGGGCCTTGTAAGCCTTACAGAAAGACACTTTTATCTGCAGGAAATAAGGAACTGGAGAAGGGCCGTAAGCAATGGAAATGCAGCTGGCAGTAGCTGGGAGTGCAGGCCCTGATCAAACAGATGGCACTGATATCCTGGGACTGTCAGGTATCCTCTTGGAGTTTTGGGCAAATTCCTTAGCCTGTCAAATGCTGTTTTCTCAGTTTTATAGAACAATGTAATAAGTGTATCTGCTTCATCAATTCATTATGAGAATTAAATGAGAAAATGCCTAAAAAATACTGTGTATCATCATCACCATCATCTTCATCATCACCATCACCATCATCACCATCACTGTCATCACCATCACCATCATCATCACCATCACCATCACCATCACCACCATTATCATCATCATTACCATCATCACCATCACCATCACCATCATCATCACCATCACCATCACCATCACCATCACCAGCATCACCATCACCATCATCACCATTATCATTATCATCATCATCATCATCATCATCACCATTATCATTATCATCATCATCATCATCACCATCATCCTTACTATCATCAACATCATCATAATTTTTCTATTACCACTTTGGTTTCAAGACAGAGAATGATTTTTAAAGGGAGAAGGGAAAATAAGAAAGATAACCAGTTGTGAATCTATTGCAATGTTCCAGATGCGAAGTGATAAAACCCTGAACAGAGAGCATGGTAGGAGCAGGCTGATCTGAGAAATGTGTAGGAAGTCAAATCAACTGTTGTTAATGAATATAAAGAGAGGAGTAGAGGGTGGCCTATACATTTCTGGTTTAGAAGACCAGGGAAGAGCAACATCACCATGGTTAAGTAAAGCAGAATGAAGAAAAATTAAATGTGTTTTTAAATCCCTTGTCTAACTTGATGATAACAATAACAATAGCTAACATTTTACATAGACTTTACCATGTGCAATATACTGTGCTAAGTACTTCACATATGAGTAATTTATTGTACCTCACAACCAATCAGAATAGGTAATAACATTATTATTATTCCAATTTCCCAGATGGGGAAACTGAGGCCCAGAGAGGTTAAATAATTTGCCTAATGTTCCACAGCCAGGCACCCAGCAGAGTGACATTTTGAACACAGGCCTAATCCCTGCTCTTTATCTCTTCACTACACAGCCTCCTGGGGGGTGCTCCAGGAGGAGATTTCCAGCTCTTGGCTATGTGGGTTGCAGCAGAAAAGTGTGGCCTCATTATATATCTATCTCCATATGCTGTCAGTCAGCACACTGATTGGAGCAAAACTATGGAAGTAGATGGAGGTACTGACTAGGAAGACCAAGGAACTAAGAAGGATCAGCACAGAGGGATGGGCAAAAGGAGTAGATTCAAGGACAAGATTGCTGCAGGAGAGGTGGAAGTGAGACAGGAAATATGGGACAGAATGAATGTGTTAAGGATACCAGCCTAGGGGACAATTTCAAGATGAAGCATCTTGTCAGCATGTCCCTACACCACAGATGCCAGAATGGATTATTTCAGAGAGAGGGAGGGAGACAGGAAGAGAGGGAGAGGAGGAGGGAGAGGAGGGAAGGACGGGGAGAGAGAGAAAGAGGGAGAGAGAGAGAGGCTCAGAAACACGTCTTGTTGAAAGTTTAATGGTGCGATGACTTTGGCCAAAAAACTCTTCAGTCTGGTGGTGGTGCGAGCCAGACTCTAGAGGGCTAGAGGTCCCTAGTGGGGTGGGAATAAGTGCTATCTCACAAATAGACATTTGTGAGAAATTACTGATGAGCCGAATAGAGTATGGGGAGTTAGCTCATCATTATTGTCTCTGATACTGTCTCTAACAAGCAGGTTTCGGGAATTATGCTTGTATTTTTTTTTAATTTTTTTTAATGTTTTATTTAATTTTGACAGAGAGAGAGAGACAGAGAGAGAGAGACAGAGAGAGAGAGAGAGAGAGCATGAGTGGGGGAGGGGCAGAGAGAGAGGGAGACACAGAATCTGAAGCAGGCTCCAGGCTCTGAGCTGTCAGCACAGAGCCCGACGTGGGGCTTGAACACACAGACCACGAGATCATGACCTGAGCTGAATTCAGACGCTCAACCGACTGAGCCACCCAGGCGCCCCGAATTATGCTTGTATTAAATAGTTTTATTATTTATCATTTAAGTTTGCTAAATCCATTTATTAGTCCCCTATCAGAGATATATTGAAGATATAAACTATTAAGATAGCATAGTCTCCTTGTTTTATTTCTGCTTCACTTAGGGGTCATGAAAGGCAATGAGGAAATATTGTGGGTTTTTATGGGTCTTGATATATAATAGTTTATATAATAAGATATATAATATTTAATATAACAAAATATATAATAATATAATAAGATATATATATATATGTTTATATAATAAGAAAATCCTGGAGGTATGATTGACATGAAGTAGCATGTCTAGCATCTAGTGCCTTCCACATTTGTTTGTTGAATGAAAGCAGGAACCTAGTCCAACCATCTGTTTTCCAACAGGAAGGCACAAAGAACACGGGAATAAAATTCTAAATCCAGGCCTGTGGATTTGAAAGCCTATTTTAATGCTTAATCTCCTGAACCAATAGGAAGTTCCTCTGTAAATTTCACTCTCTCATTGGGTTTACAAACTATTTTCTCTAGACCGGCCTTCAGGAGAGGGCCAGATGTGAGTCTTGTGCCTGGGGAATAGGTGCCAAGCCATTCCTGATCACTGTTTCTGGATTCCCAGATTTCAACCCACCCCGGCACCTGCCCAGTCTCTCCTCCAGGACTCACTTGTGCAGAGTGAATGGGCTCTCCTCCCTGCAGTAGCCACTTTTATGAGGATAGCCTCCTCTCCTTTGCTAAATCAGTCTCCAAGTCTTCATTTTTCGTCTGCATTTCCAAAAACCATTTTACCCCCTTGATGTTATCTGTCCTATTCTTTGCTTTTGCTGGCTAGATTTCTGCAGTTTTCCCCTTTAATTGTAGTAGGTTCTTGGGAGGGAAAGATGAACACCTTCAACCTGCCATTTTGTCTCTCAACTCCTTATAAACAAAATTTGCTTCCGGTCTTTGGGGGTCACGGAAAGGTTATAAATGATCCTAAGTTCTACAGAGTCTTCATAGCTTTGGATATACTTAGCCTTGGGGATCTTCCTGTACCAGTTGGCTGGGCAGAGGGTATCTTTCCAAAGGGGACCACACCAGCAGATCTGGTGGAGGTGGACGGGGGAAGAAAGACCAGAGTGAAGCCTACCCTTCCCTCTGTGCCTGGGGGGTGTCTTCAGACTAGGAGGGTTTTACCTCTCAGCCCTCAGGTCCCAGCCCTGTGCACTTATTCACTAGTGACCTACTCAAGGAGTAAAAAGCACGCACACCTTCCACTGCCTGTCAGTTTTCCACCACCCCAGATACCCAGCAGCTGGCTTTGCATCTTTTTTGCTGAAGAAACCCACACTCACTGACTTGAGTAGGAAAAGAAAAGGACAAATCATCTTCACGGACATAACAGCTTGAACAACTCGATGACACAGATCCTATTGAGGCAGAATTAATGGAAAAACAGACCAGAGAGTTAACAAAAATGTAATGAGAAGTCGTAAGGAGATAAGAGAATGTAAAAGATTTCTGGAAACTTTTTAATTAATTAATTAATTAATTAATTAAAAATTTTAAATGTTTTTTATTTATTTTTGAGACAGAGAGAGACAGAGCATGAGTAGGGGAGGGGCAGAGAGAGAGGGAGACACAGAATCTGAAGCAGGCTCCATGCTGAGCTGTCAGCACAGAGCCTGATGCGGGGCTCGAGCTCACAGACTATGAGATCATGACCTGAGCTGAAGTCAGACACTTAACCAACTGAGCCACCCAGGTGCCCCTGGAAACTTTTTAAAAAGCTCCCCACCAATGTCCACATTGAAAGTTAGGAGGTGAATATCATCACAATCAAATTGATCACCTCACCTAAAATATGGAGTGCAGGAACAGTCGGCAATACAGATCAAAAATACAAAGAAACGAAAAGCATAGGTGAAAAGGGTGAAAAGACAAAAGACACAGAAGATGCAGATAATCTGAGTTATAGGGAAAGGGAAGAGGAATATATAAAAGATAAATACAGATTAAATAACAATAGATAAACCTCCCTGTGCTAAACAAAATCTTGCTTTTTCAGATTGAAAGGGGTTCGATTAACACCAGGAAGTATTTCTAATAATGACATATTAGATCTATCCAACTGAATCTTCTGAAATCCAAAAAGAAAAAGAAGGCTGCTGTTGCATCAAGAGAATTAGACTATCATCCAGACTTGTTATTCATAGCATAGGAAGTTAGAAAACAGTAAAGATCACTTACAGGAGTTTGAAGGAAATGGAGACAGTATTATATTTGTTTTGATCCTACATGTGAAAATTCCAAATATTTAAATTGGATTCTGCTTACTGTATATGTTACTAAATTTTCCTAGACTTACTCTTCTACTGAAAACAGAGTCTTCTCTCTCTCTCTCTCTCTATATATATATGTATGTATATATATATATATATGTGTGTGTGTGTGTGTGTGTGTATTATATACATATGTACATATATATGACAGTAACAAAAGAAGTCCTATCCCTGTTATGGACTAAATGTGTTCTCCCTGAAATTCCTATATTGAAGCTCTAAGCCCCCTTGTGAGGGTGTTTAGAGAAGAGGACTTAAGGAGGCAACTAAAGCTACATTAGAACGTAAGAGTGGGACTGTCATGATGGAATGAGTGGCCTTACAAGAAGAGGAAGAGAGAGATGTCTCTGTCCTCATGCAGCCAAGCTGAGGAAAGGCCATGTGATGACAAAGTGAGAAACAGGCTATCTGCAACTTAGGAGGAGAGCTCTTACTAGGAACTACATTGGTTGGCACCTTGGTCTTGGATTTTCCAGCCTCCAGAGCTGTGAGAAAATAGATTTCTGTTGTTGAAACCACTCAGTCTATGGTTTTTGTATGGTGGCCTGGGCCAACAATGACAGTACCTGATACACGATGATAGTAATAAGGGGTGAATGCCCAATGTATGTTGGGCTAATTACGACCTTCATAATATCCTCCTAAGTGGGGTGGAAAAACTAGAACAATAAATACTAGGGTCATAGAAGTTAAATGATTTGCCTGAAATCAATAGGAAAAGGCAATTTAGAATGCCTTTATTTCCAGTGAATTTCTCACAGTGTACCTTATTTGCTTATTTGATATGTGAAGAAATAATATATTTCTTTTTTATTTAAAAGTATCTATTAAAATATCTCAAACACCTAGACAGAAGGTTGAATGGTTTGCCTGAGTTCTCTCACTGGATTCGGGAACCAGGGTATTGCCAGCGCCCAAATCTAATTATTAATCATCGAATTGAAAGGGTCAGTAGGATTGGTCTCCTAGAAGTCCCACATGACAGGTTTTAATTCGGAGGGAAATTTCAGTGGTAAGGAGAATTGAGATTACTCAATTAATCAGGAAGCATTTAATTAATCAGATTAGAAGAGCTTGCAAAGGGTTTGCTGTGCTCTGTTATGTTTAGTTTGCACAACAGTGGATATGGTAATGATGATCTCCATATCACAGAAGAGGAAACTGAGGTTCAAAGAAGTTAAGTGATTTTTTCAAGCTCACCTAGCTGCTCTATGACAGAATCCAAACATCATTCCAAAGCCTTTCATGATAAAACTCATGATCTTTCTGCAGAGCTTAGGAACAACAGGAAGAGATGGGCTCCCTCATAGGTACAGTTGTCTGTCATGGCTGATCTCATTATTTCCTGACCCTTGACTCAATGCCAGACCACTGATAGTGACTGAGAACCAAGACTCTCTGATTCATGAACACCATGCTCATATAGTCACTGAGTGCTTAATAAGCCTGAGTTGATAATGACGGCCACAGCAATAAGACAGCTACATGCATAACACACAGTTGGAAAAGGCTTAGAATGGGGCCACCAACCTCAGGACATATAGGATATAAAAATCAGAGAGAAGAACCTGTTATCTGATCAAACAATTGACTGCCATTGACCTTTGAGGAACTGGAGTAAAATGAAAAGAGTAAGAAACTCAAATAGACTAATCCAAGCTGCAACAGAAAAATGAGGTGAGCTTAATGAGAAATGCAATGTCAAGCTCAGCTGACTTAAAGGAACCAGGGTTGCAGGAGAATAGTTTGTACCAAAAAAATGAAAGCTGTAATTGAAGCCATAGTTGTCATTTAAAATACCATGAAGCCATTAGAAGTGAATCAAAAATTAATTGATTTCACCTGAAAATTTGTTGAACCCTAATGAGAGGGTTGGTCCATGAGTGAATGCCATGAATCCACACAATAAAGATTCGATTAAAGGGTAAATCCGTAGAACATAAGCCAAAGTTGTAGAAATCAAGGCAAGGCAGGGGTGGTGCTGTTAAAATAACTCAGGTAAGGAAATAGAATAAAAAGATGATACTTTGGGGGCACCTGGATGGCTCAGTCAGTTGAGTGTCTGTCTCTTGATTTCGGCTCAGGTCATGATCCCAGAGTTGAGGTTGAGCCCTGTGTTGGACTTCAGCACTGAGTGTGGATCCTGCTTGGGATTCCCTCTCTCTTCCTCTCTCTCTTTCTCTCCCTCTACTCCTGTTTTCCTTAGGCTCTCAAGCAGCCTCCAAGCTCTCAACTCCAAATCCAACTCATGGCTTAAACTCAGGAACTATGAGATTGTGACCTGAGCCAAGATCAAGAGTCAGATGCTTAATCGACTGAGCCACCCAGGGGGGTGCCCCATATTTTGTCCTCATTCTTGAGAGCTGTTGTTGTTTTTGACCTCTGCATTGGCATTTATTTTCCCCCAATACATTGTATGTATCTGTTGTTTTCAAGTTCCTGTGGTTGTCATCAAGCTGTGGGCTAAGCACTACTTCTTGGAAGCCTGTGTCTTCTTGGTATAGAGGCTTTTAGCATCTTCTCATGGTTATTCAGTCTTCATTTTGCTCTCCAGAGTGGATTCCTTTATGTTCATCCCGCTTCCTATTTATAGTTGGATGGATGTGCTCGGCTATCTCTCTCTTCAAATATCGTTTCTACCTGATTGTTTCTCTCTCTCCTTCTGGCACCTCAGACCTGTGTTAGTCTTTCTCGTTCTGTCTACCATGACCCTCTCTTTCATGTTTCCCACTTCTTTACTTCTCTACGTTTCATTCGGTGCACTGTGTTGGCTCTACCTTCCAATTTGCAATTGTCCCTTAGGCCATATTTTACCTTCTGTTTCTGGGAATGAAGGTAGTTCTTTCAGACCAGAACTATATTTGGTTCTACCAGGGAAGTGGCACTGCTGCCATTCTGGAATCACTTTAAACTACATTTTTGACTTGATATATTTTGGACAACATCAGGTTGTGTGAATTAGGGTTGCAAACTAGCATGTGCTCACAAACTTTTAGGGGAGATTTTTCCCTTCTACTGAGTGACAAGGCTCCAGACAGTGCACATCCTCACTGTCTGGGGAGAGGGGTGGAGTGAGTTTATGTCCAGAGAAAACCTTTAGAGATGGCCTTTGGGGTCCCGAGTTGACGATGGGGTTTCCTGCTAAATCACATCTTGAAAAGACCCTGGTCCTTACCTTCTCTTTTCTAAACCTTTCAAGACCTTGAACCCCAAGGCTTAAGTTCATGGGAAATATGCTCAACACAAAAGTTGACTGCTTTTGTTTCTGGCTGCTTGTCATTGTTAATTTTTTTAAATCTGAGGATTCCTTAAGTTTTTTGCCAGTTTGTAGATGTAGTTAAGATAATTTTCTGCTTGTTTTTATTTTATCCATCATTTCTAGTTTTAAATGGAAACTAGTTACGCTGGATATCTAAATCTATTGTTATTTCTTGAAATCCACAGGACATGGGGCTGCTGCTGTGGGGAATTCTAGAAATCCACAAGAGTAGGCAATGGATGGGACTAAGGCACAGCCAACCTGTCTCTCAGGATGACAGCTGTTGCTAGGGAACCACAATTACCAAACAAAGGCCCTGGGGGGAATCCATCAAGAGGTTATGAAAAAATGAGCACTTCCTTTATGATTGACAGGTGTTTATAATATCTGCTTCTAAGTTACTAGTTCATTATTTTGTTCAGCAATCATTTAGCAAGTGCCCATAGCATTTCCAGCTTTGGACACTTAGTGAATATTCAATGAATTTTCTGAATTAGCAGAACTATGGGAAAAAACAGCCAATACACAGCCTTGGTTAATTACCCATGTCATGGATTCCAAGTTTTTTAAAATGCAATAAAATTTGACACAATTTAAATCACTTCTCGATATGTAAGAGAGACTAAATTTGTTACAAGACTTCATGTATTCTTTTGATTTCTTTTTCCAAAATATGGGATATTTTCACCATCCCTACAACTGAGAGATAATACTGATCCCATTTCCTCTCTGCTTTAGACATAAGCAATATTACAAACTCCCCCCACCCCATGGATGTCACTCTATTATTTTTAGCAATGTTAATTGAATATTTTTGCCCAGATTCAATGTGTTCTTGTGTCCAGATGATCACAGAAGTGAAACTCCTAGTTTTGATGGTGAGCTCAGGAAATACTGCGAATCATCTGTATGCTGTTGAGAGTTTCTCAACTGAATATTGGATCCTAAATTCAGTTATAGAGTGACTCAGACTTTGGTGATTTCTAGGTGAAACTTGGCTGGCCTGTGGGCACTGACATCTTTCTGTTCTGATATCTCCATATGTGACATTTCCTCATGCCGTCTATCTTGGGATTTTCTTTTCAAAAGCAATCACAGTGGTTGAACTCTTAAGGCCCTCCCAAATGCTTCCTCCAAATGCCAGCAGCTTTTGAATTTATATCAGGGTTTGTGTGTGTGTATGTGTTCCTTCTTTTGCTTCTCTCTCTCCCACTCTTTCCTGCTCTCTTTTCCACCCTTTCTTCTCCCTTTCTTCTGGCTCCCCTTTCCTTCTTCTTTCTTGTCCTTTGTTTCTTGTTACTATTTAAAAGCTAATGACTTGGAGACACCTGGGTGGCTCAGTCAGTTGAGCATTTGACTTCGGCTCAGGTCATGATTTCATGGTTCGTGAGTTCGAGCCCCATGTCAGGCTCTGTGCTGACAACTCGGAGCCTGGAGCCTGCTTCGGATTCTGTGTCTCCCTCTCTCTGCCTCTCCACCACTTGTGCTCTCTCCCTCTCTCTGCCTCTCCACCACTTGTGCTCTCTCTCTCTCTCTCTCTCTCTCAAAAATAAATAAAACATTAAAAAAATTAAAAAAATAAAGCTAATGACTTCTTTGGGTTATTCTTAGAGACTTCTATCTTCTTTTCCTCTGCTGAATTTTTATCTTATGCCCTCACCTCTTTAAATCCTTTATTTTTTGTACATGAGAAGGATTCTTTCTATCTAAGTTTCTCTTTTAATCCAGTAAGCCTGCAGCCATTGAGTTTCCAAGATCAACTGTTTGGGCTCATTTGATTAGTGATTATAGACAGTCAGTCTTTTTAAAATTATTATTCACTTAGCTCAGTTGGCTAGTTCCTTTATACTGGGTACACATGATCATAGAGAGAGTGGAAAGATAATTATCATCAACTTTGTTGCTTAGTCTACCCAAACCATTGTTTTCTGTTAATTTTTACTAGATTTGATTTGAATACATTTTTGCTTTGTTTCATTTTGAGTCCTTCCCCCTTCTAGTCTCTCTTTACCATGCTATTTAGACTCTAGATCTGTGCTAATTTAAATTGAATTTAAATTGGGGCATCTGGGTGGCTCCATCAGTTAAGCATCTGACTTCAGCCCAGGTCATGATCTCCCAGTTTGTGAGTTGGAGCCCCGTGTCAGGCTCTCTGCTGACAGCTCAAAGCCTGGAACCTGCTTCGGATTCCTTGTCTCCCTCTCTCTCTGCCCCTCCTCTGCTCGTACTCTTTCTCCTTTAAAAATAAACATTAAAAAAATAAAATCATAATAATAAATTGAGTTTAAATTAATTACATTTGAAATTCAGGTTATGGGTCACACCAGCCACATTTCATGTGCTCAGTAGCTACTTGTGGCTCATGGCTCTCATACTGGATGGAGCAGATTATTGATGCAGAAAATCCTAGTGAAAAGCCCAGTTCTGTATTCTTCTAGGTTCTTCCTTGAACCACTCGTGAGGAGTAAACCTTTCCTGTGTGTCCACCCTATATTTTCTTCTCAGATCCCAGGTGTAATGTTCCATCCTGTTTCAGTCTGTCTCAGCTTCATGGCAGCCTGTTGAACTTGTGACACACATAGTACCCCACACACTGTATTTCTGTGCAAAAAAAGCAAGGAGTCACAACATGACTTAGAAGGTCTAAGAAAGAATTTCCATTTGCAAATCAGATCACTGGTGAGCAGAGAACTGATTAAGTAGTCACAATACGAAGCCTCACTGTGAGGAGTGTTGTGAAAGGTGCTGTATTCTTGCTGCCCACAGGCTCAACACCTTCCATATGATCTGTGCTTTTTGCCTACAGACCCTGGTGGAATTTCAAGTATGGGGACTGTTCCGCAAAGGTGTTTTTCCGGAAGCCTCTCCTGTCGTCAGATTTATCATTCTGGAGCTTATCCCTATGAATTATGAGTTCATTTTCCCATAAAAGAAATCTATTGGAAGTGTGTTCCCATAGATAAAGAATCTCTTGGTTAGTCAAAACAGCATTCAAGTCCTTTAATATTAATAGATTAGAAATAGAAGGGGAAATGTAAAGAGAAAAGAAATCAACCGTGTGTACTTCTTTTTGCAATGTCATGGCTAATGGCCATCTAAAAAAAAAAAAAAAAAAAAAAAAGCTCTCAACTGTTGGGCTAGTTTTCTTTAAAAGGAGTTGACACTCATAGACCAGAATAGACTTGTTTACAATAGGTACTCCACATCTCTTCCCACATTCCACTCTGGGTTAAGAGGATCCTGTAGAAGGTGATAAGCAGCCTGATTGGACTTCTCCTGAATGAAACAGAAACACCACAGCTGTTGTCTTATTCAAAGTCACAGTTAACCTTTAAAAGCTGAGCTGATCAGAACTTGACCCCAGTGAAGGAGAATTTATAATTTTAATATTCCCCTTCAGTAAGATTTGCTTTGAATTGATCTCTGGCTTGACAGGAGCACCTTCTACTAACATGTCAGCCTTGGGTAAACCCTAGTTTAGATGGTCAGGGCAGGTCTGAGCTACGGTAAAAGCATGAGAATCTTGGTCTCCATGGAACCCAGGAGATTAAAGGGAATTGCCCTCTGAGGCCTGTGTTATGGTGGGAGTCATGGAGGTAAAGCAGAACCTCTCAGGGAGGGATCATCCACAGGACACAGAGTCAGGCTGCACATCCTGTCCTCTCTCCCCACTCAGAGATTTTATCACCAGAGTCAAAATTGGCTTTCCCAAAGGCATGCTTGACATCCTGATGGATAAGCCTTTGAGAGAAAGTTTTTAGTGGCAAGTGGGATTGAAAGTCACAAACTTTGTGGTATGAGAAGTGAAAGAATGAGAAGTCAATTTGTTTGGGAAGGAAGAAAAATAGTTACTAAAAACCTGGGTTTCAGATTAAATGAATCACCTTCATGCTCTGGCTCTATCTGTGATGGGGCATTTTGTGTCAAATGGTGAAATGATAGCATCTACTTAGTTAAAAAGCATTCAGGCAATTGGGTTATGAGCTTGTGTCAAAATTTTATGAAAACCTTGCAACAAGTGGGGGGGGGGGGAATCCTCTTACAGGCCAAGGAGGATTCACTTTTGGTAAAGATATTTTACAGGAAAAGACAATAAGTAGATTATCCTTGTTTGGCTGATTATTGAAAGAAAAAGAAGCTATTAGAAATGGCCACCAGACTCTGTCTGATTAGTCAGCTGTGTGGTGGGTGAGGATTTCCCCAAGCAAGGCTTAATCCCATTAAAGTGAATCAGAAAACTGTTCAAACATTTGATCAATATAATCCCAATATCTTTTTGGAAGGAGGCTATGAATTACATCACACAGACCAGGTTGGGGACAATTTTTTGCTATTATAACCTCATAGAGTTGTTGTGGAGACCAAACGAGATATTACAGGAAAGATGCCTTAGTCCAGTGCCCAATCCATAGGAAGCTCTTGATTCACATTCATTGTCAGGTTGTTGTTTCCAGAACAACACTCCTCTCCACTCCCAACTTTGAATGGGCCCTGATGGGTCTGGTCAGGAGCACTGCCTAAGAATCTGATGCTCATTCACTTGATTATTTGTTGGTTGCTACAGAAAGAAATCCTAGAAACAAGGTCCTTTGTGAAGCAGGGTCTCCTCAATACAATTGTTGACATTTTTTGGATGTTTAAAGGTAAGTCTAAAGCCTAATTTGAGGGGTTAGAAAATTTAACATAACAAAGGAATTGGAATTGGATGATTGAAGATTGGTAGTTGGAAAATGGAAGAGGAGGTGATGAAAGAACAAGAGAGGCAGGCAGATGACAGTGGGCTCAGACCTAAGGGTTTATGTGGCCAGTTTCCTATTTGGGGAAATGGCTACTTAATTCTTAGTACAACGATGTCAAATATTGCATTTAAGACTTTTGCTGGTCCTATGATTTTCTTGGGCAACAATCCCTTTTGGTAACTACAAAACTTACTTAACCAGCTTCCTCATTTACCCCAAAGGATGACTACATTGGGCTGTGGAGTGTAGCTTCCTGAACTCGTTAATTTGGTTGTGTTTGGCTTCAGAGAGGCCACCCTGTGGAATGAAGAGTACTCACTAATGGAAGCACTAAGAAACATGCTTGCAGGCACGTCTAATTTGGGAAGTGGGTGTTGTGGGCTCCTGGAACATACTCCCTTTAGTGCTGAGCTTGAATGAACCACAATTTTCCAAGATCCAGTATGGGAGAATTATGGATCCTTTTTGTTTTTGAAATAAAAGAATTCTTTTTAGAATAAAGTCAAGCAGAGAAGAAATAACTACATGTTATTCTGAAAATCCCTAATCTTCTCATTATCCCCAATTCTATTTCCTAGGGGAAATTGATGGACATCCCTTCAAATATTTTTTAAGCCTCTACAAACATATTCCTATTATACATAATTCATGTATACTTTTATATACAAATGAAAGGATTTTCATACTCTTGTAGTGAGTTTTTTGGCATTATCTCATTGACACAAATGCAGCATATTATCAGCATACAATCTGGGCATTTATTTTCCTTTGCTTTACTGGTTAATACAAGAACATGCATTTTTGTGCTTACCTTTCTTGGTTAACTCTAAGAGTGAAAAACAAACTTACATTGGTAGGCAACCAAACTCAATACAATGGAAATAAAAGCATGAACTGAGCATTTAAAACTTCCTAGAGAGTGGGCCCAGGGTCAGGGCTCAAGGATGAGTTAGCATTCCTCAAGCAGCATAAAACTGGAAGGGAGAGACTTCTAGAAAAGAAAGCAGTGGGAACAAAGCCTTGGAGGCACACGGATATGGATCCGAACCTGGAAATGAAATCATGGAGGTTCTACAACCTGCATCATTCTGAATAGAATTCACAGCATTCATTCTCGGGAGATATTTCCTAGGTGATCTAATGACATCCTCATGCAATGGAAGGCTTATTTAAGGTTTTGCTGAACAGAGTTACATTTTCTTGTTAAATTTTCTCTATTCCTCAACTCTGTCTTCAGTATGTATTATGGCGAAGGGACCACGCTTAGAAAAAATGGACTCAGGGAAAATGTCAGGGAAGATATTTTTAATTTTTGTCAAGAACTCTAGGACAAATTTTCTGATAAGGAAAACCCTAAAGGGATACGTATAGGAGGTTGTAAATTGAATTAAGTTGCAATGCCCTCCTTTACTTCCAAAACAGGTGTTGGGCTTCCACTGACCCAACCACTTTTCTCTGGAATCTTGCCTTAGGCTGAAAAGTCACAGGAGAGTCTCCACCAGGCAATCTCCTGTAAGAACTGTATCTGCTCTTTAAAACATGCCCTCACCTGTCCCACTGCTAAACAAATCACTTCCCACTTGCTTGTATTCATGGTTAATTTTTCTTTCTTTCAGTGTTACTTTATTTGGGGCTATACTTCTTCTACAGTGAGATACTTAAGGGTACCTATTGTGAAATATGTTGGAATTTCATGTGACTACTGATAATCAACCATTTTTTTTACCTACAAAAATGGTAGTTTCACATTATGTAATCCAAATCTTTAACTATATTATTTCTTGTTATTAAGACTGGGATTCCTCAGTACTTTCTTTCTTACTGATTTTCTCACTTTTACCTCTAGGGTTAGTCAAAATGAATTTTTATAAACTTCCAAATATCTTCATTGCCGTTCTTTCATTTGACTGTTACTATATAAGTTAGAACCCCCATCCATTACCTTGACTATTTGAAGTGTCTTCCTACCAGGCTTCCAGTCTCCTGAAAAATTTGCCAGTTTTTGCCAGTTTCTTGTTGTCAGCGTTACCTTCCATAAGCACGGTTCTTGATGGCCTATCAGGTTAAGACCAGAAACGGGAGGTTCACAAGACAAGCCAGCTACCTCTTCTCCCTTCTCTCCCTTTTCCTTTGACCACGGCTTGTATCTTGAGTTACCTCTGAGTTCATTTTTTGGTTACTTACTTCCATTTTGCTACTGAGCTCACTTTCCTGGGTATCATAGTTGCTTCTGTAGCAATCTTTTCCTGCCCCGGACCACAAGCTCTTTGAAGGCAGCCAGAGCCCTTCTCGGACTTTGAAACACCTGCAGCGTCTGCCATGATGGTCACGTGTATGGCCATGCAAGCTTTGGACAGCACGGTGCGGGGGTGGCTGTTCTGAGAGACCGTGGTGAATGGCTCCCCAGGAGTCACGTAAAGAGACGGCCATGTGTAGCACAGTCACACACAGAGCCCATTCTCCATCGGTAACTCACAGAGTTCAATTGAGTCTAAATTGAGATTCAGCCGTGAAAAGGGCTGCAGAAGCATTAAAGTCTCCCACCTTCTAGCCTGGAGTTACACTCTGATCTTAAACCGAAGCAGACAACCCTGGGGATCAGATGCTGAGGACAGCATCTCCACATAGTTCAGCAAGCCCTGGAGCTGCAGCAGGGTCTGTTGACAGTCTCTCCAAGGTTTGAAAATATTCCCAGCCTTTGGCCCCTCCTAGCAAAGGGCTTCCCTGCTGCTGTAGGGTGTACTGGCTCTCTGTTCTGCAGATATTCGGCACCATTTTCTGACTCGCAGGACGGCTTATGATGACGAAGTGAAGCTAAGAATTTCAGCAGAGAGTTTTCACGGGCTTATTCTGATGGCAGACAGGCAAGATATGAACTAGTTGGTTATACTTTCTGACTGGTGCACTCTCCCTTCAAAATGAAGAGTCACCTCTGTGAAATGACCCCCTGGAATGTTCTAACTGGAACCTTGTTCTGTCGGCATCAACCACTTCTGGTTTATCTTCATTGAGTCCCCACTTCCTGTTGCTGTGGTGCCTCATGTGTAACTAGAAGACAAAATCTGGTGCACAGTTACTGGCTTGGAGAGTTGGTGGGGCTTGTGTTACATGGCCAGCCCCATGAGGAGCCCTTAACACTGCAGTGAAGAGAAAATGATGAGTTTGAACCTAGGAAAGATGAAAAAATAATGGGTTCCAATTGGCTTTTGGAGATGCGTCCTATGTATGAAGAGGAGTCCTGAACAAGGCAATAGCGAAGATTTACCAAGCAAATAAGAAAACTGGTCTTACACTGGTCTCACACTGCTATGAGGTGTCAGATTAGGAGAAATGTCCCTAATGAGCAGCCCAGGGATTTCCTAAAGAGGGAAACATGGGGGGCAAATGATCAATTTAGGAATGCACACTAACTGTAAAGTTTCCTGTGGGAAAAATAAGCAAATATTTAAAACATCAGAAAGAAAATGCCCTGGGGAATTTCAGCCTCTCTTAAATGCAGTATGTCTTGGCGTAGATACAAGAAGAGGGTTGGGGTTACTACTCTCCGGAACAGGGCAAATGCAGCCCAAATGGTCAACTCAGGCAGAGGGTGGCATCCAAACTCTTTCATGAGGAGAATTAAAGAGGTGATTTTGTTGCTTTATATCTTTAAAAAAAAATCTTAAGGGCAATTTTAGTTAGCTGGAATTCAAATGTGGAGTGAGGATAAGGAGATGTGGTGAAGGCACAAGGCTGGAGATAAAAAGATTCTTTTTCTGCCTCCAGCGTGGGAAAGGGCAACAATCCATAGGAAAACAATTGGGCCCACAATGCATATTTGGAGGGCTCTGAAGGGTGCTCTGTGGGACCAGCTGAGCTGAAGGAACCCCGAGTGCAGAGGCTGCAGGAAATCCTGAACTTTATTCGTGTTAACTCTGGACTGTGTCCCAGGCCTGGGAAACCCTAGTTCCCACCCCATGCTGCAGAGACTTGCTGGCTCCCAGGCAAATGGGGGAGGGGTAGAAGAGGCCTATCCACTTAAGGCTCTAGGAACCAAATCTTCAACCAGTCCCCTACAGAGCTGTGGTAGCCAGTTATCCTCAGTCCTGCTGAGAAGTTGCCCCTCTGGACCATCATGGGAGCTTTGTAGACCTTCTCTAATCTTACCTCCACCCTGCGGTTCACAGACCCCTGGGGTTCTTGGATTGGAGGGTGGGTCACACAGCTTCTTTGCACACTCTGAGATGTGTGAAGGCTTTGTTTCAACCAGCACTGAAGGCCCTCTCATTGATCAGGGCAAGAGAGATAGTGGCTAGATGTTCATGCTAAGCTCTCATCTCGGTACAATGCTCCTGGAGTGGTTTTGTGAATGATTCAAGCTGGTTGGCCAAACCAGTGAAGTTTTCCAGGAGGTCATTTGCCATGGTTTTCAGTGTGTTCAGGGCATGCTTCAGATCAAGCCCTGCCCCCAGGGCCTGCTTTCTTACAGAGCATAGCACTGCTGGGTAGGCCTTGGCAAGTGCAAAGGAGGATTTTCATAGGTGACCACTGAGCCCTCTGATCAGAATTTCTGAAGCACTGCGTCCTTCCATCCATTTGGAAAATGCCCAGGAAGTGAAGGGAGTATGAGAGAATAGTTCCCTGGCTCACCCACATGTCCGGGCCCTATGAGTAAATGTCTACATCAGTTTGGAAAGCCTGTTGCCAAGTTGCCTGCATCAATCAACCTTTGTGTTCTGTTTCTGGACTTTCTGGGTGGACCAAGGTACCACCTCACTTGGCCCCATGGGTTACAGCAAAGGTGCAGACAAGAAGCTCAAGGCAGGGGATGAATTGCCACTGTTCCAGTGCTAAGAGTTTCAAGCCTCAGCACAGGTGAATTTTCCATAAATGACTTCTTTTCCTTTCATCCCTGAGGTGAGGATCAGATAGCCAACGACCTTTCTAGTACAATGATGGTGGTGTTTCTTCTGATAATGCTGAATGTTAAGGAAAGAGCTCATTAACCTACCACCATGACCGTGAATAGGGAGACTGTATTCCAGATTATCAATAGATATTTCAAATACATCAAGGGATATGCTACTTGAAGTTTCCCCCCTTCTCAGCCTAGCGCTCTCTCTCATCCTTTCTTGCTTTATTTTTCTCTGTAAAACTTATCACTATCTGGGGCGCCTGGGTGGCGCAGTCGGTTGAGCGTCCGACTTCAGCCAGGTCATGATCTCGCGGTCCGGGAGTTCGAGCCCCGCGTCGGGCTCTGGGCTGATGGCTCAGAGCCTGGAGCCTGTTTCTGATTCTGTGTCTCCCTCTCTCTCTCTCTGCCCCTCCCCCGTTCATGCTCTGTCTCTCTCTGTCCCAAAAATAAATAAACGTTGAAAAAAAAAATTTAAAAAAAAAAACAAAAAAAAAAACTTATCACTATCTGACATACTCTATGTTTACTCAATGTAACCAAAAACTTTTTAAAAGATATTTAGTTATTTTTGAGAGAGAGAAGAGTGGGAGCAAGTGAGTGGCAGGAAGAGAGGGAGAAAGAGAGAATCCTAAGCAGGCTCCTCACTGTCAGCACAGAGCCCAACACGGGGCTCGAACTCATGAACTGTGAGATCATGACCTGAGCCAAAATCAAGAGTTGCATGCTTAACTGACGGAGCCACTCAGGCACCCGGAAATAAATTTGCCTCTCTCCCTCTCTTACACACACACACACACACACACACACACATACATGTACACACACATAACCAGAATGTTTATGAGGGCAAGAATTTTATTTTATTTTTGCCTGTTTTGTTTGCTGCCACATCTCCTATACCTAGATGAATGCTCAGCATTGAATAGCCACTTAATAAACAATTATTGAATGAATGAATGCCTTGGAAGATACCATTTTCTCTGAAGTGAATATTTTTACTTTCGTTCTTAGCCCACACACTTGGAAGTCAGGTCACTTGACTTGCATGAAGTCTCACCCTTCACACAGCAAAGTCTGAGAAAAACCTGGCAATAGCTCAGGGACACAGTGAAGCTTGAGGGTTAGAAGCACTCAGAGACCTTTGGGCAAGTCTGGGGTCAGTCTTCATCTACCAAATCAATATTCCAGACACGATTCAGGAAACAGATGCAGAGAAGACTGATGTGAAATTCCATGTACTCCAGGTACAATTGCCAAGTGCCTCTTTCCTTCTTTTCCTCAACCAGCTCAAATCAGGATTTTTCAAATAGCATGAAGAAGAAAGATAACAAAATCCCAAACAAAGCCAGTTATGGACAAATGCTACACAATTCCATAGCAAGTAAATGCTTTGTGTCTCTTTAAGGGGAAATTTCTTTGGAGGATGAGGGCTTTGCATCTAAGTCCTTCCCTAAGCGCATATATGCTCAGCAGACATTCACTGGGCACCCATTCTGTCCTAAGCCCTGTGTTGTGAAGCGGATGCAGCTGTGAACAAGAGAACGTGACAGATGTATTTGCTGCCTTTTCCAAGTTTGAGTCAGGTAGTAGATACCAATTGACAATCACAGTCATGAGGTTACCATATATCACATTCCACTGTAAAAACCAAATCTAATTAAGGTGCCAGCCAACTTTATTGTAAAGGGACAGATAGTGAGTAGACATTTTGGCTTTGTCAGCAATATGGTACCTGTCTCAACTACTCAACTCTGCTGTTGTAGCATGAAAGCAGACAGTCCGTTAATGAATGACCATGGCAGCATCCCAATAAATCTTTATTTACAAATAAAGATGCAGGCTGGATGTGACCCTTCAGCTGTTGTTGGCTGGGTTCTGCTCATTGCCTTGTTGCATTATAGTCAGATTCTAGAGATGTGATTCTGATAAAACTACTGTTTTGGTTTCAAATTCCCGTCTAATTTATATCCAAAGATTTAGGAAAGTACTAAATGGATGGATAGGATAGGATAAGATGGATAAGTTTTGGGGATCTACTGTACCGCATGGTGATTATAGTTAATAACACTGCAGTATGTACTTGGAAGTTGCTAGGAGAATAGGTCTAAAAAGTGTCCTCACCACAAAAGATAAATGGTAGCTATGTGAGTTGTCAGAGGTGTTAGCTAAGGCTATGGTGGTAATCGTTTTGCAATATGTAAATATATCAAATCAACTTGTTGCACACCTTAAACTCACACGATGTTATATGTCAATTATATTGCAATGAAGCTGAAATAAAATAATTTGTTTTCAGGATTCATGGTTGTTGTCTATGAGAAGGTTAGTCTAAATAAAAGTTACTAAAATATTTTTTTAAAAAAAGAAAAGTACAGGTTTACAAAAGTACTTACTATTCATTTACAGCTTTTCAGCAAGCATTTCTATCAGGCTGAAGGATACAGGTTATACCACAACTTTGCCTCTGTGATTGTAATTGTCAAATCTGGGTGGTTTTCCCTGGGTCCCAGTGGACGTGGCTTTGTTCTGTCCCCAGATATTTCCTACACATCATTTAGTGCAATAACTAGGGAACAAAATGACCCAGTGACCCCAGCCAAAGGTTTTATTGATACCTTGAGATTGCATGGCTATTGTACCACTCTCAGCTTGCTGTGATTATGGCTGTGATTATGGAACAAGGCTAATTTGTCATGGCTCTTTGTTCATGGGTTGTTGTGCTGATGTCCCCATCTCCCATGCTGAATCTCTTTCCCACTGGTGTGAGCTCTACCTCAGCTTTGGTCTAATAGTAGTCTAGTTGACCCCTGTGTTGGATATTTGTCTCCAAATACCCCTCTCCAAATCCACTCTCCCTCTTCTCCCACTGTTCTCTGCCCTGGAAACCTGACTTTTATGGACTACATCAAAGGAATCTTAACATTTCTTGCTCCCTTTTGGCAGCCAAAAAGGATTCCTAACAAGAGATCTAGGATAATAAAAAGAGTGAGGATGGAGCATTATTCCCCAATTCTCTTCCTGGAAGGTCACCTTGGGAAGGTCCCACTTCTTGATTGAAGATGGGTGCTCCTCTCAAAGCAATCCAGAGCCTTGAGTCTTCTTGATGCTGTGGTCATTCCTTCTTCCCTCCGTCCCAGGTCTTGGGGTCTGCTAGGGCTACTGCTGCTAGCTCAGGTGTCTGAGCTTCCCCTACACCTCACCCACACCTTTGTACCTTTGTCACTTTATAAATAAATTTTCCTGGGTCATCCTCATTTGGTGGTACCATCGGTTCCTGTGTAGACACTGATCGTTGAAACCGATGTAGACTGTTGGCTGTGCCATTACTGTGCCCTCTCACAGAGAGCCCAATGGCTATGGAGAGACTTCAAAAAGCTTCCTAAAAAGGCTCCCTCCAATACAGCATTTCTAATTGTTAAGTCATCCAAACCTTGAGTCCTCCTGAATACAGTGTTCTCCCGCCAAGAGTAGGCAAGCACAAGCCTCAAACTACATGTCATGTTGATCTGCAGGGTGTGACACTCAGTAGTCAGTCTACAGGTCCATGAGTATGACCAGAAACCAAAAGTTCCAGGAGCTCCTACTCATGAGACAGAGATCAGGTGCCTTAGCAACTCAGCACCACTGACTCTCAAGCCAAACACAGTTCTCAAGCCTCTTTGTAGACCCCAAAGGAGAAGGTAGACCCTAGAACACTTTCTAGAAACAACTTGCAGAGTTTAGCTGAAAGATGTTATCATCAGGGCCCCTTAAAGAGGTTGGTTGTGTGGTGATTCAGGACAGATTCTGGATCCAGGTGTGTGCCATCCCAGCATTGTGTGATGTGACCTTCAGAACGCACCAGTGATATGACCTTAAGCAAAATGGCTTAACCATTGTCAGTCTGTTTCCTCATTTCTAAAATAATATTGGTAAAATATTTAGAACAGTACCTGATACATAGGAAGTACTGTAGGCATTAACAATTACTATTATTTAAGGAGAAACTTTCCTTACCATCTTTTGTGTTGAAATCTGCTTGTTTATGCTTGGAAGACCTCTCATTCCCAGATGCACCCCTTTTTAAAAAAATCTTTAATGTTTATTTATTTTGAGAGAGCACAAATGGGGGAGGGGCAGAGAGAGAGACACACACAGAAGCCCAAGCAGACTCCAGGCTCTGAGCTGTCAGCACAGAGCCCGACATGGGGCTGGAACTCAGGAACCACAAGATCATGGCCTGAGCTGATGTCGGATGCTCAACTGACTGAGCCACTCAGGTGCCCCAGCACCCCCCCTTTTTTTTTTAAATTAAAGGACCCATTATAAGGCACAATGACATGGTCTGCTCTTCAGAAGTTTTTATATTGGGCCACAATTTCCTGGTTTAGTTCAACTCTCAGTCCGCGAGGGAAGAATGTGCCCATCCTATGTGTCTCATCACACTAGAGAAGGCAGCTGTGAATAAGAAAAGCCCAGTGCCAACCTTTAAGAAAGTGGAAAAACACAACTCAGGCTGGGAGTCAAATGTCTTCACAACTACATTTAATTTAAAATCAAGCCACTTGAGAAAATTCAGCTGGTAAGCTTGGCCTTCTGTCATCTCCCTAACACAGGGCAGCTAGCTGCAATCAAGCTGCGACTTACTCAGACTTTTCCCATCAAGACCCTTATGTTCTTTCTGTAGAGTCCCTTGATATGAGAGTAAATAGAAGATCACAGGTCCTTAGCACCTCTACTTGGGAGTCTTCTAGCAGCATGAATGGATTTTCAGTTTTAAGTACTTAGAATCAGGAGAAAAAGGCTTTTGATTACTTTTTCTATAATGAACATGTACTGTTTTCCTTTTGAGAACTAAAGATTTTTCAATTAAAAAAAGATCGCATTGCAATATCCTTCTTAAAGTCTCATGAAGCACATTATAAGTAAGACACACCACAAGTTGACACTAATTGCACTCAAATGATGTGTCTAAGACCAAGTGGGAAAATTCTTAAGTGTGCATGCTTTCTTTTTCAACTTTGAGAACTGAGAGCCCCAGGATGAAGGGTAGACTGTTGAAGGTCATTCAGGCAGGTACACGTAAGAAGTAAGAACATCTACAAGGAAGATGACGACGTCAACAAAAATACTTTTGTCCATAAATCAAACCATAAGATCTGCAGAAAATGCAGTTAAAACTGTACAACAGTTTTTCATTGGCTTGGTTTGGGAACAGCTTGTAGAATGTTGAAGTCAACACTTAAAATCTAAATATCTTGATCCATTCCATTTCCACCCTCGTTCTCTAACAGAAGAAAAAGTTCCTGCTTCTAGCAAAAGGATCACTGGATGGTAATGCCTGATTTACCTGGATCTCCTGGATCAGCCTTTTTTCTCTTGTCCAAGGTTTGGAAAGTAGAGTCTATATTCTACTTAATCTTTATGTCCAGAGAGCCAATCATAGTGTCTTTACATAGTCAATGCCGAGTAAACTGTAATGGACAAATGGGTGGGTGGATGGATGGATGGATGGATGAATGAAGATGATAAAGGCTGGGATGAAGAAGACACAAACTTCCAGTTACAAAACAAAGAAGTCACAGAGGTGAAAAGTACAGCATAGAGAATATAGTCACTAATATTATAATAATGTTGTGAGGTGACTACACTTACCACGGTGAGCACTGAGTAAAGTAGAGAATTGTCAAATCACCGTATTGAGCATCTGAAACTAATATAACATTGTATGTCAACTATACTTCAATAATTAAAAAAAAATCTGGAAGCCAAGAATGTATGCGAAGTGTTACATGAATTCAGAGAGAAATCTCAAAATGTCTTTCAATCTTCTCTTAAAAAGTTTGGGATTAAGGAAAGGAGTTAAGATAACTAAGAGAATGCTTCTACTATTATTTGCAATAAAAGGTGTAAGAAAAGGAACACATTTTCTGTACTAAAGTGAGTTCTATTTGGGACATGAAACATTTGTGGTTCTGTGGCATGTCTATGAGTCTAAAGCAATTATACAATTCTGGGCTCATGGATAAACCGAGGGTTTGGACAAGGTGATCTCCAGGTTACTTTCCAGTTCTATGATACTAATTATAATGATTAAAGATGAAGCAGACTAGAATTTACCAAGGTCTAATAATGGTTTAAAATGTGAGAATGCTCAGTCATCGGCGAGAAGGCAACTGGGCGTTGACATATTAAAATATTTGGTTTTCTGATGCCTTCTTCCACTCTACAAAACAATGTGTACCATTTGTGCTTAAATTAAAGTGAATTCAAATTAATTTATCTTTAGCAGACAGTTCCTGAGATACTTGTCCAACATGTTGCAAAACTTAGCTGGACATTATTCTTTTAATATCTGTAGCCGGATTCTAAGAGAAGTTGGGAATGGTTTCCAAGACATTTTTCAACTAGGGCAGGCCTGGTGGGTTGATTACCCCGTTTACCGCTAACAGATAAACAAGATCTCTCAAATCTCTTTCAGCTCTTGGATTCTTTGGTTTTAGTCTCCACCTTCTACCTTTGAGCCAATGTTTCCATTGTCCAGGCCCAACACTTTGCAAACTCTACAGCTCTCTCTGCCAAAACCAAACGCTATCTTTTTCCTCCCCCTGGACGATTAACTCGCACAATCTTGGACCAAAATATACATCTACATGCCAGCAGTCAATGTTTTAGCTCCTCTTCTATCAATATTGTCCCTCTGCCCAGGGCTAAGAAAAGTCAGAAAGATCAGTGCCAAATAATACTGTGTTTTTCATATTGATCCCCCTTCTTAATATTAATTTCTTTACAGACTTCTGAATATTTTATTTGTATTGTCTTTTTCTTCTTCTTCTTCTTGAGTTCCCTAACTACTTTCTACTTTTCCAGCACGTTGTAAAGACAACGGGTGTGGATTTAAGATTTGGTCTGCTCTTGTCCTACTTATTTGCCCAAGCCTTGGAGATTTCTGACTTTTCTAAAGGTCAGTGTGTAGATTTACAACACAAATAACCCAAATAAAAATGCCACAGTATTTGATTTTTATTCAGTTTTTAAGGTAACTGTCTAAAACAGAGTCATTTAAAATATCTGAGTCCTCTATGTATATCTACATGGTCACTAAGCTCAGGAAAATCTGCTTCAGTTTATTTCTGATCCAATACAGGAGATTCCCAAAGTATTGGAATGTATTGCTATTTTTTCAATAGCTGTAATTATAACATTTGTTGTCACAAACTCTTATTCACAAAGGACACAGAAAGCCATAAAATGAAAACAACCGGGCTTTCATTTACCGTTTAATGTCAGTGATGTTTAATGGACAACCTGAGGCACCGTGAGTGTAAGATCTTGAGCTAACATTTGAGTCTATAGAGATTCAGATACAATCTGTGATTCACAATCTAAGATTATGTTCAGAGCATTTTCAGATGAGGTATATTTTATTAAAAGATGTTAGTTATTTGGGGATGTATAAGCTGTCTTTGGTATTTGTGGTCATGTTGGTGAATCAGAATATTCAATTTACCAGAAAATTTGATTTCTGACTCTCCCTGGTAGGAAGGAGGAATGTGGTGTGGTAGGGTGGGGCAGGAAAACCCCAAGGAAGCCAAACTAGTAAGTCTAGCTTCAAACACACCCTCTGGTCTGTTATTCCAATTTTCACTGTCATAAATGCAGTTTGTTTTTTTTTCCTGTGCTGCTGTAAGAGTGTATTTTATCTTCTGAATACAACACATCTTTAAATTGCACATTGTTTTCTATCTTTCTATTTCAAATTTTGTCTCCTAAATTTAGTTCTTTGGGGGTGCAAAACCTGGATTTTCTAGTCCTAGCCACAGGTATGTCAGGAATTATTCAAAACAAGTCTTACAATTGTCCTCATTGTTTAGTTGAGATAACTGAGGTTGGTAGAGGCGAAATGATTTGAGTAAAGTCAAGATATACAGTGAGCAAGTGAGTAAACTGGAATTTTCGCCCCGATTTGGCATATCTCAAGGGCCAGGCTGGGTTCCTCAATGGTATAGGAAATTATTGTATGCAGGTACTGTCTAATTTTCATTTTATAGAATTTTCATTAACAAGAGCCCAGATAACTGTGACTCACAACATTTTTTTAATTGAATTTCTTTTCTAAGAGAAAAAGAAAACTTTTAGGAATGGTAACTTTATTAGTAGCAATTAAAACAAACATGTATATATATACAATTTCAGGGAATAGTCTGTCATTAACCTAAAACATATTAAGTCTAACATCCTATTCTTTAATATTATAAATATAATAGAATGATTAATATTTTCAGAGATAACCTCAAGGCTTTTAATTAATTTTTTTTTTCAACGTTTATTTATTTTTGGGACAGAGAGAGACAGAGCATGAACGGGGGAGGGGCAGAGAGAGAGGGAGACACAGAATCAGAAACAGGCTCCAGGCTCTGAGCCATCAGCCCAGAGCCCGACGCGGGGCTCGAACTCACGGACCGCGAGATCGTGACCTGGCTGAAGTCGGACGCTCAACCGACTGCGCCACCCAGGCGCCCCTTAAGGCTTTTAAATAACTCAAATCAATTGAGTTAATCAATGAACTCAACATTAATTACACTGGTTAAACAATACTAACATAGAGAAGTAGTCTTATATATTTTATTTCATTTAAAAATGTTTAGATCTTATACTTTTCTTTAAATTCTTGATTTACAGCAGCCTAATTGTTTTCAGATATGTTACTTAAAGTAACATGTATTTTCAGGGTGCCCAGGTGGCTCAGTCGGTTAGGCGTCCAGCTCTTGATTTCAGTTCAGGTCATGATCTCATCATTCGTGAGTTTGAGCCCCGCACATCAGGCTCTGTGCTTATGACGCAGAGCCTGCTTGGGATTCTCTCTCTGCTCCTTCCCTGATCACATGTGCACTCTCTCTCAAAATAAATAAATAAACTTAAAAAAAAATAAATAGCATAACTTCTATTGTAAACAATAATCACTTACTGTAGAATATTAAGAAAACAGCAAAAGAGAAATTCAACAAGCCAGAGATACTATATTATCTGGCTTATTGTATTATTTCTTCCTGTCATAAACAGATACAGGTATCTACATGATTTTAATTTATAAAATTGAGATTATGCCCTATATACATTCTTTATTTTACTGTGATCATTGTACTGTGTCATTTATCATTCTTATTTGCATAAATATAGATAGCCTAAAAATTCTCATATGGGTCTATTTTACTTAACAGTTTCTTTTTTGAACATCTGAGTTTTGTAAATTACACAGCAATGAATATATTTACTCCTATCTATTTTTTTTCTGGGTTAGATTCCTAGAAACAGAATTATTGAATCAAAGGTAAAAATTTTTTTTGTTTTTAATTTTAGAGAGAGAAAGAGAGCAAGGGGGGAGAGAGGCAGAAGGAGAGAGAGAGAGAGAGAGAGAGAGAGAGAGAGAGAGAGAATCCCAGCAGACCCCAGGTTCAGTGAGGAGCCCCACGTGGGGCTCAATCCCACAACCCTGGGATCATGACCCGAGCCAAAATCAAGAGTCAGATGCTCTGAGCCACCCAGGTACCCCTAAAAGTAGAAATATTTTTGAGGATCCTTATAGATATTTTTAAATTAGTCTCCAGGGGCGCCTGGGTGGCGCAGTCGGTTAAGCGTCTGACTTCAGCCAGGTCACGATCTCGCGGTCCGTGAGTTCGAGCCCCGTGTCAGGCTCTGGGCTGATGGCTCAGAGCCTGGAGCCTGTTTCCGATTCTGTGTCTCCCTCTCTCTCTGCCCCTCCCCCGTTCATGCTCTGTCTCTCTCTGTCCCAAAAAATTAAAAAAACAAAAAACAAAAAACAAAAAAACGTTTAAAAAAAATAAAAAAAAAATAAATTAGTCTCCAGTAATTTTGCACCATTTTTCCCTCTAGGATCTACCTCACCACCCCATTACCCGCCATGGGTATTATTGTAACCTGTAAAGATTCACAGTGTGGCTTCAATGTCAATTATTACCAGGTTTGAAAAGTGATTCTCTTTTGGTTTATGAAATGGGTTTCCCTAAAGGTTCTGTTGTCTAATGTAATCACAGTGAAAATGTGGCAGTGATTGTACTAAGAGAGAAAATAATCTCTTAATTCTAACCAGCCATTACACACACACACACACACACACACACACACACACACACACGTATATATTCCAAAATGGAAACAAAATTGTCTCAGAAAAGCTTAGTCACTTGCCCAAAGATAACCCAGCTAGGAGCTGGTATAATTTCAACCAGGTCTGACTTCAAAATATATAAAATGTGATTTATTTATCATCAAACACTTTAAGATCAGGCACCCAAGATTTGTTCCCCCTCGACATTTCTCTACGTTATTAAAAGGTTTTGATCTCTTCCTTTCCCTTTATTTTCCAGATGAACTATGGAATCATTTTATCATTCCCCCAATTGGCATTTTGACTGATGTTGCATTATGAGTGTACATTAAATGTAAGAAAAATGAAATCTTAACAGTGTTGGATTTTTCAGCAACATCATGTCAAGACGTCTCTCAGGAACCTCATTTCATTTTATGGTTTCCTTCTTGCGTGGCTTTGTGTCTCGTGTTTAGGTGTTTTAGTTTGCTTGCTTTTTTCCCCTGCAATGATGAGTGGGATCTTTTCTTTATTATATTTTGATTGACGATAGTTAACACTGAATTGTGTGTATTTATTTGTGTTCCTTTTTATTAGCTACAATCGCTTTCTGATTGATTTTCTAAGGTTTTCCAAATAGACGATGGTGTACCTCTGATATTGTTGTCTCCTAATTTCTTCTATTTCTTATCTATCTTTTTCTTGTTTCATTGAATTGGGTAAAACTTGTAGAACAGTGTTAAATATTGACGATATGGTAATTATAAGAAATTGCTCTCTTCTTTTTTTCCTTTACTGTACTGGGATTACTTCTGGTATTTTGCCTTTAAGTTAATGAGGGTGTGTGTGTGTGTGTGTGTGTGTGTGGTAAAATATAGAAATATAGGGATAATGCAGTTAGTAGAAATCCCACCTTGATTTTGGCACTTTTGTTTTGTTTTTGTTTGTTTTTTTTTAAATTTTATTTATTTATTTATTTTGACGTTGGCGCTTTATCAGTTTTTAGTTTTCAGTATTTTCATGGGCAATTTAATGAGGAATTAGAAAAAGCGATATGGACCCAAAACCTTGCTACTATTATAACTCTGAAATTGAACACATAAATTTTAGAAAGATTTTCAACAAATGGTGCAATATATTATTGCCTAATTAACTTTAAAATTCAATTCACTTCCCTAAGCATCTCAGTCTTCTGAGGTAAAATTATAATTGGCTTTTCCTAATTAAATTTATACCACACTCCATTATTTTTCATTATACATGCTATTTCCACCTCCCACTAGGATGTATAGTTTTGCAGACTGGGAGTAGAGAAAGTCAAACTTGGAGTTAATCAGGAAAAAGCTCTTGAACTGAAAGCCCACCATTCACCTCATTCTAGTGCCCTAGAACCCATGGATTTCTGCTGTAGAAATGGAGGACTTGGCTCTGGCTGTTCTCAAATCCTGAGCTCTTGATGACATCATGGTCAAGTCTGGCCATAGGACTATAAGGAACTGTGATTTTCTGAAGTTAAAAATATATAGATAGCCTTGTCCATCAATGGGATGAATGGATAAAGAAAATGTGATGTACATGGGGCAGCTGGGTGGCTCAGTCAGTCGAGTGTCCAACTCTTGATTTTGGCTCAGGTCATAATCTCATGGTTGTGAGATCAAGCCTTGTGATGGGCTCTGCGCTGAGTGTGGAGACTGCGTGGGATTCTCTCGGTCTCCCTCTCTTTCTCTGCCCCTCCCCCGCTCATTCTCTCTTTCTTTCTCTCTCAAAATAAATAAGTAAACACTAAAAAATGTGATATATGTATATGTGTGTGTGTATATATAATAAAATTTTATTCAGCCACAAAAAGAATGAAATCTTGCCTTTTGTGACAACATAGATGGACCTTGAAAGTTGCTAAGAGAGGAGATTTTAAATTCATAAGAAAGATTCATAAGAAAGATTCATAAGAAGATTCATAAGAAAAAATTTTGTAGCTATGTTTGGTGATTAATGTTAATTAGTTATTGTGATGGTCATTTTGCAATATATGCAAATATTAGATTATTATATTACATGTCTGAAACTAACATAATGTTATAGGTCAATTATACTTCAATTTAAAACAAATATAGTCTTATAGTGTTGGATACACGGCATTATACATTTGTCAAAACCCACGGAATGTACAAGATCAAGGGTGAACCCTATTATAAACTATGGACCCTAGGTGATAACGACGTGTGAACACAGGTTCACTGATTTTAACAAATATACCGCTCTGCTGTGAGATGCTAATAGTGGGGGGTGTGCATGTGGGGCAGTGGGGAGTATATGGGACATTTCTCTAGCTCTATTCACTTTTTCTGTGAACCTAAAACTGCTTTTAAAAATTAAGTCTCTTAAAAAATGTATGAAACATACAATGTTATAGGTCAGTTATACCTAATTAATAAAAAGAGAAAAGAGAACACACACACATAGTCCATATGCGCTTACTACCCCCCAAACATTACCCCGATGCTGTGCCCAGAGAGCCCACAGACTCCAGCACTGCTTCCGTTGAATGTCTAGCATCTTCTCACAGGACATCCTCTGGGTCATGGTGGAGGACTCTGAATCCAACAGGGCTAACTTCTCAGGACAGCTCTCTGCTCCGTTTCTGTCTTGCTGCCTCTCTCTCCCTCTGTTTCTTCTATTCCTGCACTTTCCGTGCACACCATTCTCATAATGAAGGATCTGAGGAGGGTCTTTCTGTCAAATAATCTGACCCCTAAATTCTGAGCTACCTCACGAAGGTCCTTTCCTCATTCCCTTCAAAAAGTTCACTTACCACCGATTAGTTATCACGTGGTGCCTGAAAGTAACAAAAGTCCTCATCTTCCTGGAATACTCTAAATAGGACATTTCAAAACTCACCCCTTTGCTGAAAATCCAGAAAATCATTGTATAAACATTAAGCACTGAAAAGGATAGATGAGTGGCGGGAATCACTAGACTAACAACAGAACAGGCCCCACTATGTAGTTGATGGTACCATTTGCTACATCATACAGCGTGCCCTTTATGGGGATCCACAGAAATATCTAAAACAAATCTCCAGCGTTGGTTATTTTTAACCCAAGGACATTTCGGATCCCATAGTTTTGTTTTCCTCTTGACTTTGGCTGCCAGGGAACTCAGAATCAAGTATGAAGGGCTCAGCTTTCAGAAATATAGGACCATCCAGCATGCATTGTGGATAACTGTACCCCTGGGGGTTTTTTTTCCCCCAAGTTTTTTTCTTTATATTCCCTTTGCTCTTATTTCCTAGTAAATTTATGTGGTATGAATTCTTGCAAGTCCCCCCAAGATATTGAAAGGAAAGAATAATACTTTTTAAAATGACAGCTCAATGTCTCTGCCTTCGCAAATTTGTTTGGCCAGTTATATACTGTCTTCCCTCTGTTGTTTGGTACATACCTGCATCATATATGCTCACAGAATGCAACACCATTGCAATGTTAGTTTAACTCAAACGTAATTAGGAGTCAAAGTTTTCAGAAAAGCATGTCACACAGTGAATTCCAGAAGCAAGTGAAAATGACTTTGGTATTTACTGTGTTGTTACTTAACACTATTATTACCGGTGCTGTTTTTTCTTTTTCTGAGTGGTACATACTTTCTGGAAGAGAACTTCGTAACACAGTACATGAATCAGTCATATTGTTGCTACATTCATCCTGTTTTTATTGTTTTTGTTTCAATGTGACCATGGAAACGTGGAGAGCAGCTAATAAATCCTTGATGATACTCGGGCTGTGTTTGATTTTACTGTCCTCCCATATCTGCTGTTAATGTTGGGTTAATTGCAGCACATAATTTACCAGATGGCAACAGTAGGTCCGTGTCATATCATTTTTTATTCCTATCTGCAGCAGTGTCTCGTATATACTAGATACTTCAGATTTGTTGAATGAATGATTCGGAGAATAAAGGAATGAATAACTGATGAGTGGAAGTAACGAGGCTGAAGCTTAAACACAAGCGTTGGCAAGGCTGTTGAAGGGAAGGGGATTCCACTGTGGGCAACTCAGAATCCATGTTGGAAAACACCTGTTCAAAAGAGAATCCAACTTTCTCTTAATGTTGGAGGTGTTGGGACACAGTTTGGGCTTCAAGCATTCCTGTGAACAGATGTACTCAAAACTGAATCCCTGATGAGGGTCTCTGAGGAGACAGCCTAAAGGTTTGCAGGCACCTGAATTTTACTTTGTGTGCCAACTTCTCTCCCTCACTCTCTAAGGACTATAGGAGAGGAGGCTGGAAATGAACCAATCGCAAGGGAACGGAAATAACCCAATATCCAAGCTCCATCTCCTATATGCAGGACTGGCTACATATTTGAGAAGCCTAATGCATAAGTGGGGAGTCCCTTGTTCAAAAGTATTAAGAATTGCAAGATTGTGGCAACAGAGCATTAAACCCAGCCCAGGGTCCTGAGGTCCTACTTAAGTGCAAGTCCCTTTATGACTACTCAGATTGCAAGCTCACGAAACTAGTCTCGCATATGTGTTCGT
The DNA here is from genome assembly GCF_016509475.1 of Prionailurus bengalensis. Taxonomy (NCBI): domain Eukaryota; kingdom Metazoa; phylum Chordata; class Mammalia; order Carnivora; family Felidae; genus Prionailurus; species Prionailurus bengalensis. Next base: position 69,421,150 of record NC_057343.1, on the reverse strand, counting down.
GGTCTCTTACTGTTTCTGAGCAAAGAAAACTGAATAGGGCTGATACAAATGATCGTTACTGTAATGTAGGGTCGTTGGATAGAACTTCCTGCTATGATGGAAGTGGTCTGTATCTATACTGTCTAGAACACAGCCATTACCTACCTATGACTATTGAGCACTTAAAATGTGTCCAGCGTGGCTTGAAATTCAAGTAGTTCTACCGAAGATTTGTACTGTATTTAATTTTAATTAACATAGATTTAAATAGCTACATGAGGATGTGGTTAATGGCTGCCATATTGGACATAGAAGTTGAAGGAATCAACCCACCTATTCACCATAAAGAAACTAGTTCCATATAGGAAGAATTTGTAACCATGAAATTTGTAACAATGAAAAGCAAACAATGCCTTTTATAATTAACTGTTTTGTGCAACTAACAAGAGCTAAGTTTGCATGTTATCCCAGTGGAAATTTGCAGCATAGCTTTGAAACTTCTAAATAGAACAAAAAATTTCTTTAAGATACACAACTGTGAAACTTGGAGCAGATCCCTGCCTCCAAAATTTCCCAAGGAGAGAGTTTCCATGGCAACGGAGGATCTATCCAAATGTAATTAAAAGTGAGTGACTAGGGTATCTATATTGTTCAGTTCTAGTACATTTTACCTTTAATTATATTTTTCTAAGCCACTGATGTGCTAAAATGTCAGATGGTATTTGTTCAGGACTGAGGCTTGATAAGTCATTGTAGGAAGAAAGAAAAGAGGACACAATCATTTTGAAGGCACATTAGGAATTCTGCAGGGACAATTAAACAAAAAGAAAAGATGTATTCTTTTCCTACTCTTTGGAACTCCTTCAAGTAGTGATGAGAAGGCTGGCCATTACTTTAGGGTTTTCCGTTTCTTAGTATCACATTTCTCTGTTGAGAACTCCTGCCAGGCCTTAGCCTCCAAAGACCATCCCTTGAGTCCCTAGAAGGACCTGCTTGTGCTTGGCAAGTTCCAGCATCCCAGCCAAACCTGCCTGTGGGCCGTGGGCTTCTTTCCGCCCTCCCACCCCCCCCCCCCCCCCACCGCCCGCTGCAGACCATGGCAGCTTTGCAAGACTCTGACAGAGTCCCCACAGACACTAGGACAAACATTAACCATCACTGTCATCCGGTTTAAAGTTAATGCCGAGAAATCCTTTTGGTTGTCTATGATATTTGCAACAACAACCAAAAAAACTTTGTCATTTAAAAAAATTATACAAGGAAATACTTGTACGAGTGAATGAAAAGAGTGTAGAAAAATTTTAGTGTGTTTTGCTATAGTTGTAAATCACATGTCCCTGAGTGGTGAATGAAAATGCCAGGAGTTGCTAAAGTGAACTAATTTATTACTAGAGAAAACAACCAGAGTGGCTACTAGACCAAAATCCTTCTCAAAAGGAAATACTGTTAATGACTTAAATAGCAATTGTCTGGATTTAGGATGTGGAGCTAATCCAGCTCTGCGGGTCCATAGACAATATTGGTGGTAAATGAGATGGAAAGAAGGAAGGAAGGAAGGAAGGAAGGAAGGAAGGAAGGAAAGAAGGAAGGAAGGAAGGAAAGAAGGAAGGAAGGAAGGAAGGAAGGAAGAAAGGGAGGAAAGGAGGGAGGGAGAAAGGAAGGAAGGAAGGAAGAAAGGGAAGAAGGAAGGGAAGGAGGGAGAGAGGGAGGAAAGAAAGAAGGGAGGAAGGAAGGGAGGGAGGAAGGGAGGGGATAATGAAACTTTGAGTTGGTTTAAGGGAATAATTGATGTCTATCTTAAGTCTTTCATTAGGGTTCACAGGGTAGATTCCAAAATTACTTAGTTGCTTTCTTACTTACCACAGGGCAGCAGTACCCTGGGCCATCTTTAGTTTGTATTATTCAGCCATAAGGGTGGCAAAAGTTGGACCATTTGGATACTGAGTTGGGGCACCTGGGTGGCTAAGTTGGTTAAGTGCCAACTTCGGCTCAGGTCATGATCTCACGGTTCGTGGGTTTGAGCCCCACGTAGGGCTCTGTGCTGACAGCTCAGCCTGGAGCCTGCTTCAGATTCTGTGTCTCCCTCTCTTTCTGTCCATCCCCCGCTCATGCTCTGTCTCTCTCTGTCCCTCAAAAATAAATAAATGTTTAAAAAAAATTTTTTTTTAATTTGGGTAGCGAGTGTTATGGGCATCATGTATGTTAAAGGAAAAGTCCTGACTTATTTTGGTGATTCTCAGCAAGAAAGGGGTGGAGTACAAAGTTCAGGGGAAGGAGGTTTCTGAATTTCCACATCAGGAGAAATACTGGCTTTTTCTATGCGTATCCACATGCAGATTTTGATGCATTCCCTTGGGGGTGGAGACCCATATTCCTTTTCTTTGAGACTTTGTATGTGCAGTAAATTTTTGCTAATGGAACCACATTGTACCTGCAAAGGACAGGAGGCAGGGGAAATGTTGAGGCATTGTTTCCATTCTTTTCTTCTTAAACATCTACCTTAAATATAGAGCAGCATCCCATCCCCACTCCACTATTTTTGTCTTTTGAGACAAATGTTTTTGAAGCATCCAAACCTATTCTTGTGGAATGCCTCACAATGAGGATTTGTCTGATTGCTTTCCTATGCTTAGGGTCAGAACGTTTCTGGCAAGAACACCACATAAGTGACATGGGCCGCTTCCTATCACATCACAGCAGGGACTATAATGGGTTTCATCCCATTGTGGGTGGTGCTAAGTTGGATCCTCTGGTTTAGTTAGTGTCAACCAGGTCTTTCCACCGAAAAGCTAACTGTTTCTCTTCACAATGAAGAAGTATTTTGTGTAATGATATATTGAGACCATGTGAAGGTCCCATTTCCTCATAACAATTTGACCCAATGTTCTTAGCATTCATTGTTGATCCTTGCCTGATTCTACTTTTATGTGAAAAATTGCAAAATGATGATTTCCTGGTTCTATCAGTCTTTCTATATTTATTAACTAGTATCCTCCTATTTAAAAAAAAATGGCTGGGGCACCTTGGCGGCTCAGTTCATTGAGTGTCTGACTCTTGATTTTGGCTCAGGTCACAATCCCAGGATTGTGGGATTGAGCCCTGTGTCAGGCTCCATGCTGACAGTGCAGAGCCTGCCTGGGATTCTCTTTCTCCCTCTACCCCTCTCCTCCCCTGCTTGTGCATACACTCTCTCTTAAAAAAAAAAAAAAGACTAACCCTTTCTTATTCTTAGTGAAATTTTAATATATCACTATGGATTCTTGGATTTAGTTTTGTTCTTTTTTTACCTCTTTTTTTTGTCAGATATCATACCCCTTGCCTTATATTTACTAAACTCGTGACCTGTGAAACACTAGTCCTATGAAATGTTCTGAGAAAAAAAAAAAGGTTTCTATGGTCAAATAATTTAGAGACAGGATGCATCTATCATGTCTCTTGAAGTTGCATAATGTAGGTTAAAATGTTGAAGATTCCAAGGAGTTCTACAGTAGAAAACATGCTTAATTTTGTTTAACCAGGTGTTTTTCAAATTTATTTGATCATGAAATTCTTTTTCCTATTTAACACAGACTTAGTACTTGGTAAAATGCATTTGGCGATCCACTGACCAAGAGCCAAACTTCCCAGTTAAATGTTTCAATAAATCATCAATAATATGAAACAAAGACTAATTAATGATGGCAGTTTCATGTTTATTTGTGCAACAAACTCTATGATTAAAGGAATTATTCTACAGTTATTCTATGCATAAGGCCAACTCAGCAACCTATTGAGGAAAAAGAGGTCAAGAACATCCCTGAAGTAAGAAAGATTTCTTTAAAAGAATAAAAATAACTATAAAAGAAAAGATCGGCACATTGACTACTTTCCTTGTGTCAAGAGACTTGAACAAGCGTGTGAAAAGGCAAGTGTCAGACTAGGATGGTATATCTACAAATACATATCCAGAAAATATAAAGAACTTCAAATATAAAGGAAAAGACAAACAACACATTTAAACAATGGGCAAAAGACCTGAACAGGTACTTCACAAAAAAGGATCACCAATGGCCAATAAGCATGTGACTATTATCGGCCTTAGAGAAAAGCAAGGTAGAACGCACAATGACATACAACTACACACCCACCACAAGGACTCAGATGAAAAACACTGACGGCGTTAGGTATGTGTGTGGGTGCGTGGAGCTGATAGACACCGTGAGGCACTGCCTGGATCTCGTTTCAATACAGTGATTGTTGCCCCAGCTGCTGGCAGTGCTGACAACCTCCTTCTCCAATCCTTTAGAGACTGTCTGGGCTGCATCTCATCCAAGGTCACAGTGACTGATGGCTGGAGGGCGTAAAGGATTAGCCAACTTGACCCAACTGGGGACAATTCTGAGGGGCCATTCTAATTCCCCACCCCTCTCCCAGATTGCTGTCAGCCCCACACTGTATCTCACCTTCTCCCTCTGTCCAATCTTACTTTATCCCCCAGAAGTTGGTCCCAGTGGCACTTCATTACAAAAATCCTGCACACTAAGCTCTGTCGCAGAACCTGCGTCCCAGGGAGCCCGGCGTATGACATGTGCAATCGAAGTTGTCGCACATTGCTTGTTATTGTATAAACTGGTCCAACCACTTGAGAAAATAAATGGTCTACCGAAGGCAAACAGCAAGCACACCTGTGATTCAGAGGCTCCACTCCTGGATATCTATCTGGGAGAAATGAGCACGGTGCCCGTCCACGGAAGTTATGTATGAGAATGTTCACAGCAGCTTTATTCACAACGGACCCCAACTGGGAAAAACACAAACGTCCTTTAACCGTAGATTGTATAAACAAAGTATGTTCGTAAGCAAGAACACTATATACAATGATAAGAAAGAACAAACTACAGCCATAGGAGCAGCAAGAGTGGATCTCACAGACATAGTGCTGAGCAGAAGATTCTAGACACACAAGAGTACACACTATACGATTTAATTTATGTGGAGTTCAAGAAGGCAAAAATAATGTATGGTGAAAGAAGTCAGAACAGTAGTTACCGCTGGGGTGCATGTAATGACTGAGAAGGAGCCCTCTGGAGTGACAGGGATGTTCTGTGTCTTGATGTGGCTGGTGGTTACATCCGTAAAAGTCCATTGAGGTATGCAGACAAATTTGGGGCATTTTACTGTAGGTATGTTTATGGGTCTGTAAAAAAAAACAAACAGACCTCAAACTACAGTAAATTCTTTATTAGCTCGTTGCAGAAACTGTTTTATAGACTATTTGTTTTGGTTAAGGTACTACAGTGACCTATGATATTGTCATCGCCTGGGAATAGTGGGGTTGGGAGTAGGGTTGGTAATTAGTACTGATTACTGCAGTGACTAGCTTCTCTGTAGCAGAGAAAAAAAAAAAACAGAACAAACTTTGGGGCCCGTGGTCTAGTGGGGAAAGAGAGGGACCCTCCATGTTTCATGCTCCTAATTTAATCAGAACAGCTCCTCCCACTCAGAGATCTACCCACCAGATCTCATCAGCTCCTCCTTAATTACCAAGGCCCTCTGAGAGACAATCTCTGTGGGGAGGAAGATCCTCTCATTTCATGGGCCTGCTAGAATAGTCCATAAACCAAGCCAGTTAATTCGCAACCAGGTAAATGCAGTAAACTGATAGTAAATCAACTGTCACCAGAGGCTCAACCTGCTTTGTTACTGACAATTATGAAAAAACTTCACAAAGAAAAAAGAAACCAAATCAGATATTCACTATTTTTTAAATTAATTTATTAATTTGTTGTAATCAGCCTTGACTAAGAGAAGTTAAAGAGGTAGCAAGACTCAACCGTCCCATCCCCTGACTGCAGATGGCAGAATAGCTTCTAGAATCTACCCGTGGAAGAATACTCTGTCAGATTGCTGGTTTTTCATTTAATGAAGGCCAATCAATTTCCTCTGAAAACTGTACTGGTATGGCACATTTGGGAAATGTATTTGGGAATTGATTTGGGAATACAGTTTGGGAAATATTCCGTCTGGGTATTTGGGAAATTATTTTGCTTTAATCAGAAAAACTAAATGTAACTTATGCCTATGTAATATTCAATACTGAAACATAATTAGTTCCTGCCCTTCCAGTTAGTATCATAGTAGGTAAGGACTTCTGGCCTGTCTGTGGTGCCCTGGACATTTTTTCTAGATATAGTGCTACACATGATGGTAGGGGAGGAATTAAAATCAAGATAAATGGGAAAAAATGGCATACACTGAAATCCTTAGATTGGGATCATAATTCTCTAAGTAGGGAGATAGTATGGGATAAAATTTATAATAACATGTGGTAGGCAGCTTTCTAAGGTGGCACCCGATGATCTTTGCCTCCTGGCATTCTCACCTATATTAGCTGAATCTTTCCAAAGAAATAGACCAACAGGATGTATGTGTGTATGTTTGTATGCATGTATCGTCTATTTATATAGAGAGAGATTTGTTACGTGGAATTGGCTCATGAGATTACAGAGGCTGGCAAGTCCCGAGACTTGCGGGTGAGTCAGCAAGCTGAAGACCCAGAAAAGTCAATAATGCAGTGCCAGTCTGAGCCGGAGGGCTGAGAACCAGGAGAGCCAATGGTATGATCCCAGTCTGAAGGCTGGCAGACTAAAGGCCTAGGAAGAGCCAATGTTTCAGTTTGAGTTTGAGTGCAGGGAAAAGCCAATATTCTAGTTCAAAGTGCTGTTAGGCAGAAAGAATTCACTGTTATTTGGAGAAAGGTCAGCCTGTTTGTATTATTTAAGTCTTCGATGGATTGGAAGGAGACCACCCCCAACAGGGAGGGCAATCTTGCTTTACTCAGTCTGCCAATTTAATCTCCTCCAAAGATGCCCTCACAGAAACACCCAGAATCACGTTTGACCAAATATCTAGGCACCCCATGGCCCTGTCACATTGACACATAAAATGAACCATCCGGAGACTCTGGTGTGATCTCTGGAGTGTGGGCTGAACCCTGTGTCTTGTTTTTAACGAAGCAAACAGGGAAAAATGGTGAGGTTTCACTTCTGAGATAAAAACAGAAGACTGTGACTCAATTTTGCTGGTACTCCTCTCTTGCTCTTACTTGCCAGCTAGGATGAAGCCAGCTGCCACATTGCGAGCTGCCCTGTGGTGAAGCCCATATGGTCAGGCCTCCGGCTGACAGCCAACAAGGGAGTAAGGGCCTCACTGCAACAGCCCTAGAGAAACCGAATCCTGCCAACAACCACTGAAGGAGCTTAGCGGTAGATGGACCTCGAGTGAAGCCTTCAGATGACTGAAAGCCCAGCCCACAGCTTGACTGCAGACTTGGGAGTGACCAGAGCCATGGCTAGACTCTTGCCCCACAGAAACTGTGAGGTAATAAATGTTTGTTGTTTTAAGCTTCTAAGCTTTGGGGTCATTTGTTACACAGCAATAGATAATGAATACAGACTGTGTAAAGGAACCAAAACATAGTGAATAATGAAGCAAACAAAATAAATCAAGGGAAAACATTCAAACTTTGCTTCCAAGAAAGGTGTTTTCGGCTCTGGTGGAGAAAAAGCCACCCTCTAACCTGTACTGGTTTTCACTTTCGTCTCTGTTTCGCTCCCAAAAGGAGGAGGGCTGTTGGACAGCAGTCGGATTAAAGGCCCCTTCAGCCACGTGCAGGCTGCCCAGGTGGCCCTTCCAGGATGAAGGCCAGGGCCTCTCGATCCTTCCCTCTCCTCCCTTGTGAAGTGAGAGGAGAAGTCTGGAGGCAGCTCCCCCAGGAGCGTCCTCCTCCTGAGAGCCTCCTCCTCCTCCCCGCAGTCAGGCCCTGGGAGTACGGCCCAGGGGAACGCTGTGATGGGCACTAGATCAAACTCACTTCTCCTCTTTCGGTTCTTCTTGCTAGCGGAGGCAACCTTCAGGATTCAGATTCAGGCTTCAGGCTAGATGTAGACAGAGGACTTTGGTTCGCTTCTCCTTCTAGCTCCTCGAGCAGACCTCAATCTGTTGGGGTTCAGGCAGTGCACCAGAGCTCTGTACTGCCGCTTGAAAATGAAAGCTCCTGGGGGGCCTGGGTGGCTCAGTCAGCTAAGCATCTGACTTCAGCTCAGGTCATGATCTCAAGGTTCAAGTTCAAGCATTGCCTCGGGCTCTGGGCTGACAGCTCAGAGCCCGGAGCCTGCTTTGGATTTTGTCTCCCTTTCTCTACCCTCCCTCACTTGCACTCTGTCTCTCTCTCTCTCTCTCTCAAAAGTAAATAAACGTTAAAAAAATTAAAAATTAAAAAAAAAAAATAAATTGGAACTCCAGGGGTGCTTGGGTGGCTCAGTCGGTTGAGGGTCTGAGCTGTCAGCACAGAGCCCAATGCAGGGCTTGAAGTCACAAACTGTGAGATCATGACCGGAGCCGATGTCAGACGCTTGACCGCTGAGCCAGCCAGGTGCCTCGAGTGTCTGACTCTTGATTTCGGCTCAGGCCATGATCCCAGGGTTGTGGGATTAAGCCCTGAGTTTGGCTCCAGGCTGAGCCTGCTTAAGATATTCTCTCTCTCTCTCTCTCTCTCTCTGCCCTGCCCCACTCATGCTCTAAAATAAAAATAAATTAAAAAATAAAAATAAAATCTCCAGCAAGTAATTGCCATTCCCTTACCCCGGTGTTTTAGGGTGTGTGTGTGTGTGCATATGTGTGTGCATTTGTGCACATATCATTGTGTGAGGCTGCTTTCACAACGAGCTTACACCTCCCTCAAGGATAGGATCCAGGGATTCCTGGATATTTTGGACAATGTTCTCTCAGTGCCACTGCTAACTCACCATTTCCTGATATGGGCCGAGGTCAAGGATACTGGGGAGTCAGAGTTTATTGTTCAAGGGAGTATCTGCAATACAGCTCCCTGCCCCTCTCAGCTTTGCTGGTGTCCCCAAACTAGCACAGTGCCTCCAATGCCTACCCCCCAGGCCAGCCCCTGGCAGATTCTATTGTTAGCCTGAGTGTTTCCTGAGGAAGCAGACACACCCTGTAAATAGCACAGCCCTGGAGCCCTGCTGTACTGTCATCCACTCCCATCCATCACAGACTCCTCAAAGTCCCCAGCATGGACTCATTCGGGCTGGTCACACCTGCCTTGGGAAGAAAGGAGTCAGCGACAGCCCTATGGGCTGCGCCCAGGACTTTGGCTTGGCCCGGGTTACTGGGATTCTGGTATGTACAAGTAGGGAAAAAATTATGTTATTACCAGGGGGCTAATTTGTATTTGCCTTGACTTAAAGGAAAAGGCGAGATGAAAGACTGGTACTATAGACTGAATGTGTGCATCCCTTCAAAATTCAGATGTTGAAACTAAACCCCAGGAGGCCCCTAGGAGGGGATGAGGTCATGGGTTAGTGCCCTCACGGAAGACACCTGAGCGCCGCCTTCTCCCTTCTGCCATGGGAGGGCACAGTGGGCAGTCAGCGCAGCTGGAAGTGGACCCTTGTTAGGCACCAAATCTGCCGGTCTTGATCCTGATCTCCGAGCCACCAGAACCATAAGGAATACACATTTGTTCGTTAGCTACCCGGTTTATGCTTGCGTTAGAGCAGCCTGAATGGGGTAAGACAGCAAAGAGGTCTTTGGGATCGGGGATTATGTGTGGATGCCTGTTTGTTGCCACACCAGGCCTGATGTGACAGTCACCTTCCATGAGCGATAGCTGACCAGAGGTCACCATTCAGTGGTGGACACCATTCAGGAAGAATTAACAGGGTGCCCGGGTGGCGCAGTCAAACGTCCCACTTCGGCTCAGGTCATGATCTCACGGTTCGGGAGTTCGAGCCCTGTATCTGGCTCTGTGCTGACAGCTCGGAGCCTGGAACCTGCTTTGGATTCTGTGTTTCCTCCTCTCTCTGCCCCTCTCATGCTCTGTCTCTCAATAATAAATAAACGTTTAAAAAAAATTAAAAAAAAATTTTTTTTTGATTTTTGAGAAAGTGCAGGGACAGAATGCAAGTGGAGGAGGGGCAGAGAGAGGAGGAGACACAGAATCCAAAGCAGGCTCCAGGCTCTGAGCCGTCAGTGCAGAGCCAACGTGGGGCTCGAACTCACGAACCGTGAGATCATGACCTGAGCCGAAGTGGGACGCTTGACCAACTGAGCCACCCAGGTGCCCTGATACCTGATATTTTAAAAGATAAAAATGTAAATCATACCCCAAATACTGTCAATGTAAAATTGTAATCATATGATAAAACAATGAAATCTTTGATACTTCTGAGTCTTTGAAATGGGAAGATTTTGTAAAAAATTCCCATAAACTAAACCAAGTATTATTCCTACAGTTTCTTTTTTCCTAGTTCGTGTGTACTAAATAGGTCTTTGTATTTAATCTTCCAAGTTGATAGTCAGTCTTCTTTTTCTTCACTAATAGATCTTAGAGAAATCCTAGAAGGTAACATGAAGACTACTGTTCTAAGAAAGTATCAAAAGATATACTACATCATCTTACCTGGAAAAGCAGCAGATCTTTTAAAAAATCTAATACCTTGGGGCGCCTGGGTGGCTCAGTCGGTTAAGCATCTGACTTTGGCTCAGGTCATGATCTCGCAGTTTGTGAGCTCGTGTCCTACATCGGGTGAACCCTGCTTCTCTCCCTCTCCCTCTCTCTCTCCCCCTCGTTCACTGTGCCCTCTCTCTCTCTGAACCCCCCCACCCCCCAAAAAACCCCCAATACCTCAAAGAGAAAACAAAACCAGAGAAGCTAATACTAAAAAATGTGAAACCAGTTTATCCATTTGACAAATGAGTGCTACTATGGTTTATTAGTACTTACATGTAACATATATTTTGAAAATTAAGAAACAAATAGGTGAGCAGCTTTTTTAGGGAACTTGTGACCATTTTGTCTGCTTCACAGGTTCCAGGGGTCAGATGGGTTCCAAACTGGGCGGCACTTTACTCCTCCAGCTCCCGAGATTTCCATTCACGGCCCTCCAGCAATCAGTAAATAGTACAACTTGGGAGAATTTCAAAATACTGCTCTTTGGCCATAAAGAAATTCTCCCAATTGAAATTATAATTTGATAGGTTTAATTACTTTATAAAAGCTTCAAGTGAGACCATGAGGCTAACTCATATCAGATACTGATTTATTATACTAAAATATAGGCACGTTTTCCTTTAAATATTTGAGATCCTATCTACAGTGCCTCCGTTATATTCATTCAGATTATTCTTATATTCTAAAACAATGAAGCCTCTAAACTGGTGGAATGTTGCCAGAGGATTTCAACAGAGTCTGAAGGCAACATAACCAAAAGGCATAGTTTAAATTGGCTTAGGGAATGAATGGGCTCCTTATCAGGGCAGCTGAAGGCTGTACATAATTAACAGCCTCTGTCAACATTCACAGGGCCCCATATAGAACAGGCAGGCCCTACAGCCCTACCGAGCAGCAACCTCCAGCTTCTGGCACCTTAAAATCCACAAGACCTCAACAAAAAGACAGCCCCAACCCCTCACTAGAAGGATACATTTTAGTTACACTAGCAGGACCACAGAGCAACTGCTAATTAATGTTAATTACCTGGAATGATTGTGTTCACACTAGCATTGAGACTTCCAATGAGCTAGCTGTCCTCAAAAATATAAAACACTATTTATGGAGACAAGTTTGTATTTGTAATTACTGATTTTATTTTATTTTTTAAAATTTTATTTATTTTGAGAGAGAGACAGAGAGAGACAGAGAGTGCACGGGAGGGGCAGAGAGACAGAGAGAGAATCCCAAGCAGGCTCTGCACTGTCAGCACAGAGCCCGACTCGGGGCTCGAACACACAAACCATGAGATCATGACCCGAGCCGAAATCAAGAGTCAGTCACTTAACCGACTGTGCCACCCAGTAAAATCAGTAATTACCCCTGTTAATTACTAATTTTAAAGTCTTTCTTGTGTTATTATTTATGAAGGGTATGAAAATGATCTATTAACCTTCCTTTTTTTATGACGCATCGTCCATTTAATTCAGCTTGGATATTTCTGTATCAAGAGTATTAAATTCATTCTACGGCAATTCTTAGTTGTTTTCGTATATATTGAACCCGTTTCCCTCACGAACATGTACAAAAACCGAACCAAACCAATCCAGAGGAAGTTTCATTAAATAAATTTATTTGTTAAAATAATTTAACTCCAAATACAACTGTTGAATTTGCATTGAGTTATAACTACAATCCATGTTTTAATCGAAATGTCAAGGTTTAACAACTGACATTGTTACAAAACAATAAACTGTTGTTCAATTTTAAATGGTCAGTTGTATTAGAGCTCAACAATGAACTGTGAACTATATCTCTGGGAAACCCCAAATCAATAATGATAAGTCTGTTTCCAAAACCCACTGCGGTCATTCTTGAAACCCTGATCAAGATTTAATAGATGCACAATGACACGTTAATTAAAAAAAAAAAAAAAAAAAAAAAAAAAAAAAAAAGACCCCCATAGTCTCAAACGTTTGATTGGCCAAGGAGACAGGTAAAGCTTACCAGCGTGAACACAAGGCTAGTGAGAAGAACAACTAAAAACCAAAACAAACCAGCGGAAAACCAACAGCAACAAACAAAATAAGCACTTTCACATTCAGACACACACGGACAACATTCCCATCGGAAAACTCCTGAAAATACACAGCAGACATCCTTAGGCAACATTTCTTCACAAAGAAAAGCATAAAATATCAGTAGTTTTTCCACAGAAGAGTGACGGCAATTCTAGCACTTAGTCAAAAATTCAGTTCTAGTTCTACGAACCAAAGAAAAAGATCACGGAGCACCTTTCGATAGTTGAAGGAAGATTTTACGTAACGCTTTTGATCCGATGCTGGCGTGTATGTTGTAAATTGAACAAAATGAAAGGCATCCGTTACCATCACTATCACAGCTTGAAAAAGAACCCCCCCCCCCCAAAAAGCTACAACATAAAAGGGGGAAAAAAAAAGAACTTAAAAAACGCTGCCTGTGTTGAAAGTAAAACAACACAAAAGGAAAACAAAGGAAAAAGCTTATCACAAATAGCTAAAGAAAAAGTGGGTCTTTGGATCAAACCATAACATTTTTAAGGCATGTTAGAAAAACTTTCACTTATCTAGGTGCTAGTCTGATCAGGGCATAAAATAAATAGCGACACAAGGTCACCAACTTTTCTCTGTAGCCACGATGATTTGTGTGCCAACAAATTTAATCCTCCCGTTCTTAAGCTTGTTATTAACATCTCAACAAACACATTCATTCAAACCGAGTTATATTCATACCAGATGAAATACCAGCAGTTAAGAGCACAAGAGGGTTCCCATGTTTCTGGATATCTTTGATGCTTTGTCACTAAATATGAAGGGCTGTGTGCAGAACGCTGATCAGGCAGCCAAATCAGTTCTTATCAACATCTTTACAGTGAAAACCCACCTTACTGTCTGACGCAAACACGGGGGACGAAAATCCGGATTTTTAGTTAATCTTTCCACCTTACATTTTGCCGTACTTTTCATATTTGACTTCTTTTTCTTGTCTGCATGGCAATCCATAGTGTAAAACTGTAGAGTCTTTACAGATGTTTTTAATATGTGCTCTTAGTTGTCTGTTAAATATGGAATTCTAAAAAAACAATCATTCTGAGAAGTTAGACGCTTCAAGTCTCAACCGATTCACTAACAAATATTTCTATTTTTCAGTAGATAAATCGTACTTCTTGAATCTCTGGTTTCTCTAAAGGTTTGAGTCAAATCAACTGTTACATACTGAAATCTGTTTCAGTAAAATGGGTTAGAACTTTCCATCCTGTAAACAAGGTGCTTCACAATTGGGGGTTATAAAAGAAACAAAAGCAAAAACAAAAACCGATATTGAAGAATGCAAATATTCACAATTCAAAGATTTTTAACAATCACAGCCTGGTTGGATCCACATATCTCTGTTTTCTCACCTATGAAAAGTACTATCCACCTTTCTGCTATCCGCTAAGCTTAATGCCAGCTCACTAAACACTTGGGGGTTACCAAGGATTTCAGAAAGTGTCAAAAACACGCAAATAATTTAAAAAATGTTTTTGATACACTATATTCTGCAGTCGGGATGCTCAGTGTAGGCAATGATCTCTGACTTGTGCCAAATTCTCAGGAACAATAAACACACATGCACACGCAAACACACACTCCTCTCTCAGGTACCCACAGAAGACCAGCGGTTACTTGCCCAAGTGTGTGAAAGCAACAAAGTGTGGGGCAGGATGCAGATCGCAGGCTCAGCGCTATTGCAGTTCTGAAGGCCAAATCTATCTCCAGAGGATTCGCTCAGGATACTCTCTTCAGCATTTACAGCTCTGAAGTTTGCTCAAAACCCTTCTGCACTTGATTGTAAAACCTACGAATAGGTTTTTCCTGTGCCACTAGTCATGCAAATGATAAATACTTCACGGCTATGAAAACCCAAAATGTCAGAGCTTGAGCACCTTTTCAAAAGAAAATATTCTCTCTAGCTTTATTTGCCACTTCAGTAATCAGGGCAAAACTGTTATAAGGAAATCTTTATATAATTCCCCAGGAAAATTAAAGATAAAAGGGTTGGTGTTTTTTTGGTTTTGGTTTTGGTTTTTTTTTTGTCCCTTACCTTCCACTCTATAATTTATGTTCTACTTTTAAGCCCAAATTATTTCACATGGTTATTCAATTTTTAGATGCCTGCAATAAAGCTCTGCTATAGCCAACGTGATTTCGAAAGCAGGTTAGCCAAGAATCACACCACAACCAGAGCCCTTAAAGGCAAGAAGGTCTGCTGCTTTAACGAACGTAAAAAATGCAAGATGTGTGTACTGTCCTGTGAGGTTTCTGCAAACGGGAACACGTGGATGCAACATGGCTTCATTTTCCTTACACGATGGTACTAGTTAATCTACCAGAACGCTTCTTGTGAGTAAGGCGAGGCAATCTTCCCATCACATCGCTTTCTTCTTGTCAATTAAGACCATGCCCGCTTTGTTAACAGAGGGTGGGCTTGGGGGTTGAATTCGGATCAAACCCTTGTGAGAGCCTCCATTTTGGGTGGCAAAGCAGGTGATTTAACACATTCGAAAGCCAGATCGTATTCATACACAACCTGTTCTGATTTTTTTTGCTCTAGCAAGGATCGATGCACGAGTTAGTTCTGCGTCACACGTTAGGATAACATCTACAGTTAAGCATCAATTTTGAGGAACAGAAATGCGTCAGCTGAGGAAAGAATCTCTCCCTGTAATGCCGTTGGCAGGTCAGCTGTTACTGACTTGACGGAATACATTGGTTAGAAGCACTATCTCAAGTCCTGAAATTTCAGTACTCTCCGTAGGAAAATATTTCTCCTTTACTTATTTTTTTTTTTTTTTTCAAAGAAGACAAAATATCTTAACCGCAAGTGGTCATAGGGATTCTTCCGGTTTCTCTCTCATGATTATTTTGAATTTATACAATAGTTGCTTCTGTCAACTCGGTGACAATGCCACCACAGCTTCCGAAGGAGATCACCCTGTAGACTGGCTATGCCTTCAAGTTGCAGGTGCGTCCAGGAGGCCGAGGACAACGGTGAAGACTGTAGCTACTGACCCCAAGTGGTACTCAGAGATCTCAACTGACAATCACTGCTCGACGCCGAACGAGGGCGGCCGTTGCACTGCAGAGTCACCCCCCACACCCTGCGGACTCCGCAGTCGCGCGGACGAGGTGCGCCCTCGCCTGCGGTAGCGGGCAAGGCCCGACCGGGGCGGCCGCATCGGACGCTATTGGATGTTACAGGCGGAACAGCACGGGTCGTCTTTGTCAGGCTGCGCGGCGTAGTTCATCTGCCTCACGATTTCGGCAAAGAGTTCGTCCACCATCGTTTTGCTCTTCGCAGAAGTCTCCATAAAGGGGCAGCCCCACTCTTCGGCGAGGGCCCTGCCTTCGTTGGATGACACCTCCCTCTCACTTTCCAGGTCCACTTTGTTCCCAACCAAGATGACTGGCACTTTCTCATACCTACAAGAGAGCAAACGAGACCCAGACGTTATAAAAGTTGGCACTTAGAGGCTAAAACGTATCTTCTCTCTTTTCATTCTATTCTACCACAAACATTCTCTTTAGTTGCCCGAAACATCATTTGCCTCACTTGGCTTGACATCTCCCTGAGGGCATTCAGGTGCTGCCCTCACAGTGGATAGTAAATGGGGTTTTGGAAACGAGGCTTTACATGAATCAATTATACAGCTTCGAAAATCAATTTACCTTTCCAGATATATTTGGAAAATTATTCTCAGAATCTCAGAATAAATCCTGTTAGGTGGCTTAATTTAAACTTTTTCCATTCTAAGAGATGCTTACTCAAAATTTCGGTTGATGAAGTAATAGCTCTACTGAGCAAGCAAACGATTTATAATTGTCAGCATTTTACTCCGTTCCATAAATATACAAAACTGGTCATGTTGGAATAGTTCCTAAGACAAAAGACAGTAGAAATCATTAGGATGGAAACTATCAAATATGACTACATTCTATCCCTTTGATAAAACTGTTCCAGATTAGCCAGTTGAAAGACATCATGGTTCTTTTCAGCCTGCAAGGAGGAAACATTTCAGTCATTAGCTTTATTTGATGCCGTCCCTTCCTTCCTAACCAGCACAAGTGTGCCATAGGCCGAATGTTTGTGCCCCTTCTTCCCAGTGTTGAAGCCTAAGCCCCACTGTGATTGAATTTAAGAGTTTGGGGCTTTGGGGCAGTGATTTCATCATGGATGGGATTGGTGCCCTTTTATATGGAAAAGAGATAGGGGAGTGCTCCCTTGCCCCAACCCTATGTGAGGACTCAGCAAAAAGATGAGTCCAAGAACGAGGGAAGCAGGCCCTCACCACACACAGAAGCTGGCAGAGGCTTGATCTTGGACTTCCTGCCTCCAAACTGTTGTTTAAGCCCCACATTCTGAGGTTTTTTTGTTATAGCAGCCAGAAAAAGATAAGGCGTCTGTGAGTTATGACATCTGGAAAAAAGCTAGACTAAAGGATAACAAAACGGTATGAAAAGAACAAAGTAAAAAGGCCCTAAATCATTTTGATACCTAAAGCTGATCGATTCTCTTTATGATTGTTACTCACAGTGTAAAAATACATGGTGCTACTCTGCATAGTTATTTACTAATATTGTTTGTTTGTTCTAAGAAATGTTGCTAATATATTTTCCTAAGGCTATCATTTTTACTTTAAACATCATTTATTTATTTTCTAATTTTTTTAAGTTTATGTATTTTTTAGAGAGAGAGCAAGAGAGCATGAGCAGGGAAGAGGCAGAGAGCCAGGAAGAGAGAGAATCCCAAGCAGACTCCACGCTGTTAGTGCACAGCCAGACAGGGGCTTGATCTCATGAACCATGAGATCACGACCTGAGCCAAAATCAAGAGTCAGATGCTTAATCACATGAGCTACCCAAGTGCCCCAAATATCATTTTTAAAGCTTCTCGTGATTTTAGTATAAATCAGTGTGTCTGTGTGTGTGTACCTTCCTCTAAGCAGAATGCATCTCTAATCTATAAAGGAAGTAAACCACACCATTGCACATAAGGATAACAAATATGACAGGACGCGGCCACTCCATCAGAAGAGAAAACTACCACATAGGACTTCACTGAGGCGGGGTTCGTACAGAGTTTTTATCATTCAGGAAACTGAGTGCTGGGCAGGTGGTTAATATGAGTGAGAATCCTTCCACGGTCTCCTCACTCGGTGAAATTGGTTCTCTCCCCTCACTCACGCTTGTAAAGCAAACTATATTCCCACCAGAGTCTCACTTCTGTCTCTGGCACTCAAACTGAGAACTGTTTCAACAAGAGGGCTCCCAGCAGTGCGCCACTTAGCAATCTGGAACATAAAAACAACTTAAAAATGTGTGGGGACAACCGTATCAAAGGTAAATCTAGAACTTGGGTATTCTTTTGCAGGAAATGGATTTGGACAAACTCCAATGTGTATCAGTGGCTTTATCTGAATTTACTGTGGCCCAGCTGGGCCTTGTGCTTTGTGGCCTCAGATCCTACTGCGAGCTCTGGCCGTACGACACACGGGTTTTTCACACCTTCTAGGACTCTTCCCTACAAACAATTACGTGTGCCCGGTGGCCTCTGCAAGGACAAGTGGCAGCAAGGTGAAGCTGCATTACAAACGCTGCGGACCAGCTGCTTTGCATATGAGCCCTCTCAGCCTTCCGAACTTATTTTACTCGCAAGCTTTTAACTGCATTTTGGTTTTCCTTATGAGAGTATATACACTGCAGCGTTACTTTAAATCACCTTGTTTGGCAGGGAAAGAACATAAACATGAATACAATCCCGAAAGATGTATTGGTTGAATTTAATCGGGTTAAAAATTGATTTCAATCTCTGTGGACCATCCTTAACAGGGAAAGTGATGACATCACTTTCTCTTATTAGTTAAGCAGTAAGTGTTTTAGAGACTATGTTTTTAGTTTAAATAAAGTATGAAATCATGTTTTATAGGTAAAGAAATAGTTCTTACACTTCTAACTGAACGCTACAGCTGTGTGGATTTTCAAAACTTGCAAACGTATCAAATCATTAGCAGTTGTATCACGCACCGTTTGAATCAAGAATCTGAATAAATGTTGCCAACGGATTCTCAAAAGGGCAACAAGAACACTGCAAACATAAGTCCGTATGTAACAGCATTTAGTTAACTGTCCAGTGAAGGTGACAGTTTAGTAGCAGAGAGCCTGGCCATTATTATCACTATCTGAATGGTCAGTGGTCTTCTCTAAGACCCAGATGCTAAAACGGCTGGAGCAATTCCGACTGATGTCCTCAGAAGACTTTCAAAGCTCTTTGGGAAAAAGAAGTATTCTCTACATCTCGGAATAGCAGACGGTGAGAAGTTGTGTCTCTTGCTGTTAACATTAATACATGACACCGCAGAAAAGATTCGAAACTGGGATTTGGAGGCTCGGCTTCCAGCCTGGCCACTGAGGCTGCAAGACTGAGCAAACCTTGCACCGTATTCACCTGTAGTCACTTCCTTGTCGGTAAAAAGGGAGTCAGGGGATCTGTTCCCACTGAACGCACAGGTTGCTGTAAACCTCACAGGATGCCCTAGAAAGCCCCGAGTGCTGGGGAAACGCGGGGTGGTGCTTCTTTCCTGTCCCGCCTGCCCGCTGCTGCGAGGACACAGCTGCTCGAAGTGTCAGAAGGGAGGTGAGGAGCTCCTGAGGACCGACAGGCAGGAGAGACTGACCCCGAGTCAAGGAACGAAGCAGCCACCTGCCGCCAGCCTTCGCCTTCTCCAGTCCCCTGGGCTGAGCAGGAGGGGAAGAGGAGCAAGCAGAGCAGGAAAGCCTTCTTTCTCCAGATATAGCTACCTGTGCGGAAGGGGAGGCGAGGCTTTGGGTTGGGCTGACGGAACGGGTCCTGTGTGGAGGGGGTAAGATTTGGAGAAACCAGGATCCTCTTCAAGGCGGGCGGGTGAGAAGGCAAAGGGAAAAAAGCAAAAAAGCCTTGTGTTGACGCAACAGAGGGGGAGCGTGGGGAAGCCCTGCTCCCTGCTCCAGCAAGGGTGTGCTGAAAAACCAACAAAGCCAGACCAGGACTCCGGTCCCTGAACTGCCTCTAGCTAGTTCTGTGAATTTAGCAAATTAACTTCACCTCTTGGTTCCCAGTTTCTTGAACTATAAAGTGAGCTGGACTAGGTTTCCAAGGCGCGCTTCAGCTTCGAAGCTAAAAATCAGGACCTAGTGGGCCATTCCCACAATCAGTACTTATCATTGACCAAGTGATGGCTGACAGCTTAGCACTCTTCTTGGCACAACACCCAACAGGATGATCTTTTTTTTTTTTTTTTAGTGTTTATTTTTGAGAGAGAGAGAGAGAGAGAGAGAGAGAGAGGAGACAGAGAATGGGGGAGGTGCAGAGAGAGGGAGACACAGCATCCGAAGCAGGCTCCAGGCTCTGAGCTGTTAGCACAGAGCCCAATGTGGGACTCGAACCCACGAACCGTGAGATCATGACCTGAGCTGAAATCAAGAGTCAGACACTTAACCGACTCAGCCACCCAGGCGCCCCTCCTTGGTATTTAAGAACGTGAGCAGGTTTATGGTCATGCAGCTCAAATAATCTTGTATTTGTTTATAGTCTGCAAACAGTTGTTTTATCGACATGATTTTTACAGTGTTTATTGTATTCATGAGCATGATTACATGACATATTGATGAATAAAACTAGCTCTGCCTAATGCACTGAATGGATCATCAGACACTCAGGCTTGAGTATCACTCGGCTGTAGAATGCCGACAGGCTTCTCAGTGAGGTAGCTTCACAGAGTTCACAACATTTGATGCTTGCCAATGGATTCCAGTGGTTTTTTAATGGCTTTCCAATAGTCTCATGTTGTTTTCTCTTTTTTGGTAACTGCCCTGATATGTGTGTATGCATATGTATGTGTGTATGTATGTTTTACTTCTGGTTGTGCCTAAACTTGGCCAATTGTCAAAATAACTGGGGAATTAAAAAAAGTACTGATCCCCAGGCCCTACTCCAGACCTATTGGATCTGAACTTATGGGACCAGAGACCCACAAAGAGGCTATTAAAAAATATATATATCTACATGTGTAAGCTCTGAAGACTACTCGTGCGGGTCAGCAGGGTTTTGAAGACACTGGCCCAATCTGTTGCTTCGTGACCTCAAACCATACTGTGTTGACATAGTTCATAGTTTTCCACTGCGGCAAATCCAGAATCAATTCCTTCTTCCCTTCATTTATTCACCAGTGATAAGGTGTAGACAGAAACCACTACGGTCAGCACCTTTAACTTCCTTTGGAGGGAAGCGTATGAAAAGAAGGCCGGCTGAGGCTCCTGGGTGGCTCAGTCGGTTAAGCGGTTAGGCTCTTACCACTCTTGAATTCAGCTCAGGTCACGATCTCACGGTCTGTGTCATGCTGCATTCTTCTAAGTCACTTTTGCACAAGCAGGTTGAAGTACAATTGTCTCTGAATTCAGGAATGAAAATCAGGAAGATTTTTTTTTTTTAATTTTTTTTAACGTTTATTCATTTTTGAGACAGAGAGAGACAGAGCATGAACGGGGGAAGGTCAGAGAGAGAGGGAGACACAGAATCTGAAACAGGCTCCAGGCTCTGAGCTGTCAGCACAGAGCCCGACGCGGGGCTCGAACTCACAGACCGCGAGATCATGACCTGAGCCAAAGTCGGACGCCCAACCGACTGAGCCACCCAGGCGCCCCAAAATCAGGAAGATTTTTATAGGTCCCCTTAGTCAACCTTCCCCTCATGTTAAAAATCACATCTACCAAGAGAGTTTCAAGGCAAAATGTCAAACCACTCGAGGCTCCAACCACTTCCATGACAACCTCACCAAATGGCTATATTTGAACATCATTAGTGATGCGGAACTCATATCTCAAACAACCCATTCTGTCCTTTCTGTCAGTTCTGTTAAACATTAGTGTTAAAAAGCCAGTGTTAAAAGGTTT
Source organism: Prionailurus bengalensis (assembly GCF_016509475.1). Taxonomy (NCBI): domain Eukaryota; kingdom Metazoa; phylum Chordata; class Mammalia; order Carnivora; family Felidae; genus Prionailurus; species Prionailurus bengalensis. Next base: position 69,399,679 of record NC_057343.1, on the reverse strand, counting down.
ATCCCTGTCTCGTGAGCTGTCATTTGTAACATCTTGGCCCTTCCCATAGGTCCTAGTTCTTGTACCCTTTAGAATATAGAAATCTGTTTCTCCAGAATGCAAATAGGTTTTCTTTCTCCTCTCCCTGCTCAAATTAAGTAAGTACAGTCGACCCTGAACAATGTGGGAATTGGGGCGCTGACAGCATATAGACTCCCCCAAAACTTAACTGCTAGTAGCCTACTGTTGACTGGAAGCCTTACTGATAACAAAAGCAGTCATTTAACACTTACTTTGTTATATGTATTACATACTTTATTCTTATAATAAAGTAAGCTAAAAAAAGAAAATGTTAAGAAAATCCTAAGAAAGAAGGGCACCTGGGTGGCTCAGTCGGTTAAGCGTCAGATTTCGGCTCAGTGGTTTTTTAATGGCTTTCGGGTTTTTAATCGGCTCAGGTCATGATCTTGTGGTCCGTGGGTTCAAGCCCCACGTCGGGCTCTGTGCAGACAGCTCAGAGCCTGGAGCCTGTTTCAGATTCTGTGTCTCCCTCTCTCTCTGCCCCTCCCCTGCTCATGCTCTGTCTCTCTCTGTTTCAGAAATAAATAAATGTTAAAAAAATTAAAAAAAAAATCCTAAGAAAGAGGAAACACGTTTACAGTACTGTACTCTATTTATTGAAAAAAATCTGCATATAAGTGGATCTTCACTGTTCAAACCCATGCTGTTCAAGGGTCAGCCATAATAATGATAAAAATCCCAGCGATATTTAAATAGGTAAGGAGGAAAATGAAAGTCATTTTTAATCCCATTTCCATGAGAATAATCTAACTTTCTGGTATATATCCTTCCAGACTATTTTCCTATATGAATCTACATAAACATAGATATTAGTTTTTGTAAAAGGAGACTGTACCAATTATATTTGAAATTTCCATTTCAATAAATGATGTAAGTTTTATTAATGGCTAAGTAGTATTACATTTTATAGACTCTATACTCTAACTGTACCATAATTTAATTACTTCTTCCCCATTAATGCATTTTTTTACTGATTCATTTTTTTTTTTACTAACATAAACAGCAGTCTGATGAGCTACACTTAGACGTGTGATTTCTGTCTCAAAGGTATATGTAATATGTGTGTAGGTGGGCCAGAAAAATCACATTTCTAAGTTCATCAGATTGTTGTGCACACACACAGAGTCTTAACTGGCATCCCAAAAGTTGTATTACAACCAGTAGTGTGTAAGTTAAGAGTGCCTGTTTCTGCAACCGTGGGACTGATATTTTTAATCTTTCAGTAAAGTATTGTGGCAGTCCTGAAGAAAAAGGATTGTTTTTGGCTAGGAGGTGACAGCTTCTACCACAGCTTGCTAGCACGAAATATCAATACTTCTTGTAAGGATGGAAACCATGAGCTAAGTAAGGCTGCTCTCTTCCTCTAGACTGACTTGTTTTGAAGTGACAAATATTTCATCTTAAAAGGGCACTTCTGGTAATTTAGCTTGAATAATGAAACCACAGTCCTCTGCTCTGACTTTCTGCTGGTTTCAGAATGCATCCTGAGGAAGAGAGAGAAATCTGTAAATGTAATACAAAAATTAAGCGTGGAGAATAATGACACTAAAAAGACATTCAAAGCTATCAGGGATACTCCATACCAAGGTTAATAAACATAATCTGCCTTCCTAGAAATTAAGAGCTGGCACTGTATCAGAAGAATCGATTCCTCGTAGTTTGTGAGGGACCAATTGATCATGACAATGCAACTGAGACATTTTAAATGTCGTATTAAAAACCAACTGAAGGAGAAAATATTTATACATCTGATAAAGGATTTATTATCCAAAACACACAAAGGAGTCTTGAAACTCAACAATAAGAAAACCATCAACCCAATAAAAAATCAGTCGAAGACCTTAACAGACACCTCATCAAAGAAGATATACAGGTGGCAAATAAACATATGAAAAGATGCTCTACCATCATATGTCATCAGGGAAATGCAAATTAAAGCAATGAGATACTGCTACACTCCTACTAGAGTGGCCAAAATCCAGAACACTAACACCACCAAATGCTGAAGGATGTGAAGCTATAGGAACTCTCATTCACTTCTGGTGGGAATGCAAAATGTTTAGCCACTTGGGTGGTTTCCTACAAAACTACACATACTCTTACCACGCAGTCTAGCAATCCCAAGTATTTACCCAAAGGAGCTGAAAACTTGTGTCCACATAAAAACCTGCACATGGATGTTTATAGCAACCTCACACATAATTGCCAAGATTTGGAAGCAACCACGATATCCTTCAGTAGGTGAATGGATAAATAAACTGTGGTCCATCCAGACAATGGGATTTCATTCAGCAGTAAAAAGGAGTCAGCTATCAAGCCATGAAAAGACAGGGAGGAACCCTAAATGTACATTACTAAGTGAAAGAAACCAATCTGGAAAGACTACATACTGTACGATTTCAGCTATATGATATTCTGCAAAACACAAAACTATGGAGACAAGTTAACAGATCAAAGGTTGCCAGGAGTTGGGGTGGGAGACGGGAAGGGATGAACAGGTGCAACACAGTATTTTTAGGGCAGTGAAAATACTCTGTAGGATACCATAATGATGGATGCATGTTATTAAACATTCGTCCAAATCCACAGAATGTACAACACCAAGAGTAAACTCTAAGGTAAACTGTGGACTTTGGGTGATTACGATGTGTCAATGCAGGTTCATCAATTGTCACAAATGTACTACTGTGGTGGGAGATGTTGATAATGGGGGAGGCTATGCATGTGTAGGCAGGGATTATATGGGAAATCTCTGTATGTTCCTCTCTTTTTCTTTTCTCCTTTCTATCTTCTGCCCACTTTGCTGGGAAGATGAACACAACTGTAGAAACTGTGTAGCAGTGCAAAAGGCTATTAAACAATTTATCTAACATTTATAAAACACTCCATGCAACAAAGCAGAATATATTCTTCCCAAGTGCTCCTGGAACATTCACTAGGATAGACCATATTTGGGCTATAAAAACTGTAACAAATGTCAAAGAATTGAAATGATACAAAATATGTTCTCAGACCATAATGGAATTAAATGAAAAATTAGTAACAGGAAGATATGAGAAAATTTACAAATGTTTGGAAACTGAACCATATACTTCTAAATAACCCATGGCTTAAAGAAGACATCACAAGGAAAACTAGGAAAGATTTAATGGAAAGAAAATAAAAAAACACCCAAATTTGTGGGACACAGTTAAAGCAGGTCACAGAGAACTATCATAGCATTAAATGTCTATATTTGAAAAGAAGAAATGTCTCAAGCCAGTGATCTATGCTTCTACATTAAGAAACTAGAAAAAGCACAAAATCCAAATTAAGCAGAAAGTAAAAATAATAGGAAAAATCAAATAAATCAAAGACAGAAAAACAATATAATAAATCTAAATAGAAATAGACCTAAATAGAAAACTAAAAAAACTAGTTCCACATCAGTAGAATTGACAAACCTCTAGCCACACTAAGAAAACAAGGACACAAATTAATGATATCAGAATGAAATAGGAAAAATCACTACAGACCCTACAGACCTTGGAAGAATATGCTCCTGAAAGAGAAACTTAGGTGAAATGCATCAATTCCTTGCAATGATTAACTTACATGATGTCATCCATGCTCCCCTACTCAGGGGCTGACAACAGCTTTCCACTGTTAACCATGTCATATATAAACTTTTCCGTTTAGTTCTTCAGCTATCCAAACTCTTGCCCTTCATATCTAATTTGACCTTATTTCCTACAACTTTCCAAAGAGAATCTTCTGCTCTTAATTCTGTCTCTTTGTTCATGGTGGTCGTCTAACTATAGTGGTCCTCACCAATCAAGTTATTTTCAAGGTTTTATTTAAATTCCAATTAGTTAACATACAGTGTAATATGAGTTTCAGGTGTAGAATTTAGTGATTCATTACTTCCTACCAGTCAAATTCTAACTGCCATTCAAAGCTCAGGTCAAATTTCATCTCTTTTAAAATCTTCCCTTACTTTTGTAACAAATTAGTTCGGTTGTCTGAACTCTTATTTTCATTTTATATTGAGCATAGGAGTGCTGGGTGGTCTCTCTTTGTTGAGCATCTGACTTTAGCTCAGGTCATGATTTCACAGTTGGTGAGTTTGAGCCCCGCAATGGGCTCACTGCTGTCAGCATGGAGTCTTCTTTGGATCCTCTGTCCCCTTCTCTCTGCCCCTCCCATGCTTAAGCTCTCTCTCTCAAAAATGAATAAAACATTAAAAAAAGAACTTGGGGTGCATAGGGTTTCATGAATACATCTCTTGAGTACCCACTAGGCATTGTGTGAAGCACTGGAGATATACGACAAATGAAGTCCCTGAAGTTTACATTCAAAAATTGCAGGGAACACTATACACAAACAGACAATATAACGAAAGACTGTGATGGCTGTTACAAAGAAAATCGATATTACTATGTAATAACCTGCGTAGGCCAATATTAATTACACTGGGTGATCAAAGAAGGCATTTCCAGGAGATGAAATCTAAGCACAAGCTTGAGGATTGAGAGTTGAATGAGCCATGGGAAAAACCAGGAATGAAACCTTTTAGGCAGAAGAAGATTTTAAAGATAGGCAGTAGGAAAGTAGTAGGCTTATTCAAGGAACAAAAAGGAGACTAGCATGGTTACATCATAAAGAGCAAGGGGAGAGAAGAGCATGAGGGATGAAGAAGACCGATGGCTACTATTCTAAGGACAGGAGAAAGAGGAGAAAGCTACTGAAGGACTTTCGGCAGGGAAGTTACATGGCGTATGTGTTAAGAGATCAGTGTCGCTAACATACAGAAAATGGATTTTAGGGTCACAAAAGTAGCAGGAAGATAAAAGACACCTGAAGTGGTCTAGGCAGGAGACAGCAAGGACTTGAACTGGGATGATGGCAATGGCAGTAGAAAAAAAAAAAAAAGACATAAAATATATTTGGAAATTGCACCAACAAGACATACTAAGGGCTGGTTGAAAGACACAGAGCAGGTAGTGGTTCTGACAAAAAAAGAGAAATCAGAAATGACTCATAGGTAAACTATTGTTTTTATAAGTATAGTTTTATCGTATGACTAAGAATATAAGACCACAAAGGGAACTACCATATGCCTTCTATTACCCTGTTTCTAATACACTTTCACTGTGACCGTGTTTAAAATGATCCTGGCTATCCAAATCACTACTTCTTACAAAGAAGATTCTGGTATATCATGGAGTTCTTAATAAGCATTAAAGACCACCTCCTCTTAGCGTAGAGTTTACAAAATGATGATTTTCCCATAGAACTGGCTACTTCCTTTTCCTACAAAATTTTTATTTTTAAAATATCCTACTCAGGTTATTCACTTCATGTTTCTATTAATATTACTTTAGATTTCCACCCATCCTTCACTGATTATACCTGGGAGTCTCTTTAAAGGCCTATATGTTTTTTCCATATGTGACATGTTATCTTACTGGGTAAGGTAACAATCATTTTCCACTCAAATTTTACCTTATTGAAGGTCTTCCCATATACTCTCAACTTACTATTAATAAAAAGAGAGTGATATGTTAGCCTTCAACTCTTACCAGTTGGACATTTTGTTTACTTCTGAACATCTGTGAATGATAATCAAACAACACTGTAATTGTACTATTTTTAAAGCTCCTTCTAAATTATTGCTTTAATGAAGTCTTAAAAGTCTTAAAAATATATTAAATAGGATACGAAAAAAGAACTAACCAAAAAAGGAAAGGTTAATAAACTGGGCTTCATTAAAATTAAGAATTAAAAAAAAAATTTTTTTTTAACGTTTATTTATTTTTGAGACAGAGACAGAGCATGAACAGGGGAGGGGCAGAGAGAGAGGGAGACACAGAATCGGAAGCAGGCTCCAGGCTCTGAGCCATCAACCCAGAGCCCGACGCGGGGCTCGAACCCACGGACCGCGAGATCGTGACCTGAGCTGAAGTCGGACGCTTAACCAACTGAGCCACCCAGACGCCCCTAAAATTAAGATTATGTTCATGTAAAGAAACTATTAAGCAAGTGAAAAGGTAAGCCAAAAATTGGGAAAAGGTATTTGCAATACATGTATCTAACACAGGACTTCTATCCAGAATGTATAAAGGACTTCTACAAAAGAGAAGAAAACAACAGTACAATTTTTAAATGGACAAAGCACTGGAGTAGGTATTTCTTAGGAGAAGACACCCAAATCATCATGAAGCAAATGAAAAGGTGCTCAACACCATTACACACCAGGGAAACAAAAACTAAACTCACAACGCGGCACCATGGGAATCTTCCCAGGTTAGCTAAGATTAAGACAACTGACAATGTGAGCGCGAGATTAAGTTGGTACAAATACTTTGGAAAATCATTTGGCAGTATTTACTCATGCTGCAAATACGCATTCGTACCCAGTAATCCCATTCCGAGGTATACCCCCAAGAGAAAGTGTACATGAATGCAACCCCAGATACGTACTAGAATGTTCACAGTAGCGTTAATGGTAACGGCCCCAACCCACCCCCAGAAGAGATGACGGAATCGTGGTACGTCCATTCGAGGGGAACTACTGCAGCTTAGGAAAGAAATAGCTCCTGCTACCAGCAGCATAGATGAATCTCACGAAGGGTACCTGGAACAACAGAAGCCAGGAGCCCAGGAACAGACGTGACTGATTGTGCTGGTCTTTGGGCCTGCAGTGACAGGGTGGGACACAAGGGAAACCGCTGTGCTGCTCGAAATTTGTGTCCCGGACATTCATCCGGGATTTGACTATACAGGAGAGGCATCCAGCTGGACATCTAAGATGTATGCACTTTACTGCACAGAAGTGATACTTCAATAAAAAAAAATAATAAATTGAAACAAAAAAAATCAATAAAGAAGATAATTATCTAAATGATTTCCTCATTAAAATTGGAACAGAAAATAACCTTCAGGACAAATTGAGCGAGCATGCATGTTGGCTACAGGGTTTTTCAGTTACAGAAAGTGCAGGATTCAGTCGATCAGTTAGTTTATTACTCAGCTGAACACTGCTAATCAATTTTACATTTCTGTCCAAGTTCTGTGCTGTTTAATTTATATTCAAAATTGCCCGAGGACTGAAAGCGTAAGGAATGCTAATACTAAAGAGCATGTCACTGGAAATAAAAATGATAATTTTGAACATTTTCTTCACTCTCGGATTTATAAATTGGATCCATCTAACCTTAGTTCTTTTTGGGCATATCAAGATACCACAGTACTTCAAATACCTATGTTAGAAAGAAAAAAAAATCTTGATGACTACATTTAACCTGGCTTTTTATATATTAGAAGTGGGCATCTTCTACCCCAGGAATGTGTGTAAGTAAGTGTTCACAACTAGAAGCCTAAAACCTTGTCACTTAAAAACCAAATGCAAAAAATTAACCAGTTGATTCTCTTATTTTTTTTTTTTTAATTTTATGTTTATTTATATTTGAGAGAGACAGAGACAGAGACAGACAGAGCACAAGCAGGGGAGGGGCAAAAAGAGAGGGAGACACACAATCTGAGGCAGGCTCCAGGCTCCGAGCTGCCAGCACAGAGCCCAATGCAGGGCTCGAACCCATTAACCGTGAGATCATGACCTGAGTCAAAGTCAGTCACTTAACTGACTGAGCCACCCAGGCGCCTTATTTTTTTTTTTTAAAGCGTAATATCCAAGATACCCAAAATAAGGTATTAGAAAGCAGTTGTTGCTCTGTATTTGATACTTTAATATGTAGCTAAATTTTAGTGTGTGTTTTAATGTATATTTGGTCTACCAAATCAAAATCTATCGTTTTAAAAATCTGTCAACAAAGTATGGGTCTTCCTACATAATTTAAATAGCAGGGAAAGTTCACGTTGAGACACATAAATGAAGAACACACAGCTTTCATCTATCAAAGGAACAAATGTGTCCAGACATAAAATGTGCGTTTTACCTTTAGTGAGAGTTGAAATCCGAAACCTGTGCATCACAAAACAGGTCCCGCTCTTGTTCTTGAGAAGACTACACTGAGTCAGCTGCTCAGGCACATGCAGGTTGTCTGAACGGTTACCTAACTCTCCGTTTATTAACTTATGGAATACGTCTTCTCGACACTTCATTTTAGAATTTCTGATGAAAATGTTTATGAATGAGAATTCCTCTGTAGCTGGTACACAGTTAAAGTTCAATTACAAATACTTTTCAGAAGCCATCTCTCCGAATGGAGACGATTTAAAGATGCAGCAAAGCTATGAAGAGCTAAAACTTTTTAGGAACTTTTAAATTATGAATAAAAGAATATTTGCCTTGGGAGACTGTTCCACTATTGTAGTAAGATACTAAAATATTTCTTACTTTCCAAATTACAATACAAACAGCACCAGAAACACCTGGGTGGCTCAGTCAGTTAAGCGTCCAACTCTTGATTTCTTTCAGGTCACAATCCCATGGTTCGTGGGATCGAGCCCCGCACTGTGCTCTGGGCTGACGACCAGGAGCCTGAGGCCTGCTTCGCACTGTACCTCTCCCTCTCCATCTCTCTCTGCCCTTCCCCTGCTTGCGCTCTGTCTCCTCAAAAATAAATAAACATTAAAAAATTGCACAATGAAGGAGCTGGAAACTATCACCATTGGTGGAGATTATGGTGCCCGACAGCAACCATTGGAAATGAAGAGCTACAGATACTGTGACAGAATTCAAACCAACCCTGAAGTAAAAGAAGTTATAAACTGTTCTAAGAAGTCTCTGTGGGAACCAGCAAGGGAGAATGGCTGGTAAGCAAAAACGTCTTCAACAGTCTTTAATAGTCATCAGGTTTGGGATGAGGGGCTGTAGTAGGTCTAGTGTGGTGATTACAGAGGATGAGGAGAGCAAGGATTATTGGACGTGAGACAATCTGTCCCTTCATTTACATTCCTGCTATAGAAACCCTTCCATTTCCAAAATAACTCATTCCTGAGCTAAGTAACCGCTTCCTAACTGGTCCCACCTCCAATTCTTCACCTCTGTACTCTATCCTATATGCCACTCCCACAACTATTATCTTAAAACATTGCACAGTTTTCTCTCCATCCCCCCAAGCCACTTGACTAGACAAAGCTTATCCCTAGGCTAAGAGTCAAGGTCAACTGCAATTTGGTCAACGGCTAAAATCCTCATGGAGTGCATTATAAGGGAGAGAGAACTGGATTTGGGTTTCAGGTTAACTAGAAAAAGCTGAGCTCTGCTCCCTTGGATGTCATGTGACCTTTCTGAGCTGCAGGTTCCTTATTTGTGGCAGAAATTTTAACGATACTTAGGAATTATGTTGAGGAACACGATGGTGATGACTTTACTAATAATAGCTAGCATCTGTAGATGGCTTAGTAGGGGCCAGGCACTGCACTAAGCACTTTACATGAATTAGCCATTAAAGTATTATGGATACTGTAAAATACTACAGAAATGCTAATTACTCTTTTCTAAGTTCTCTCAAACCATCTGCCAGTAAGTCAGTTCTAGAATCTTAATTGTGGTGATATATCTGTAAAAATGTACAAAAAATGTCAGACATAGTATCTTACCTCCTCTGTGTCTGGCTCCCATTCGCCTGGCAAGGACGGCCAAATCTAACCGTCTACTGAAGACCATTTGGTTTTCGAAAAAAACAGGATAAATACTACTCCTTCTAATATCAAAGGCTGACAATCTTCTCCAAACCGAAGTTTCTTTTCTTACTCCGGTCACCTTCTCACCCCAAACACCGCTAAGTCGTTAGTATGAACCATGGCTCTGAAGCCCTAGTAAGTTAATGAAAGAAAATTGAAAACAAAACAAAACTCTAGGCCGAGTGAGGAGTTCTGAGATAAAGTCTTGTTTCTGCTTTACACCAGCTGTGCTACCTTTGCAGTTACATCAGGGGCCTCAGAAGGACGAGGGCTATGAACGTCCTACATATAGCTCTACCTCCAGTGCTGGAATCAATCCTCTTATAGACACACAAAATAAAGTGAGTTAGGGGCACCCGAGTGGCTCAGCTGGTTGAACATCTGGCTTTGGCTCAGGGCATGATCTCATGGTTCATGGGTTCGAGCCCCATGTCAGGCTCTGTGCTGACAGCTCGGAGCCTGGAGCCTGCTTCAGATTCTGTGTCTCCCTCTCTCTCTGCCCCTCCCCTGCTTGTGCTCTCTCTCAAAAAATAAAAAGCGAAAAAAATAAAAATAAAAAATAAATGGAATGAATTAATGAAATGATGATCTTCCAAGATGACAGCTTTTGCATGTAGACTACGGTGGAAATGTCACAGAAACAACTCAAGCATATCCAGGATCACCAGGCTGAAAAAAGCATTTTTGGATGTATACTACTGAGAATAGTTTCTTTTATGTTCTTTATCATGCCTTGCATTAGCTACTGAAATGCTTAACATGATTCATGGTGGCATGGGGGGGGGGGGGTCTCCAGATATTTGGGAGCAAGAGGGCCAAAATCCAGAAATGTAATGACCTGAAGGGACCTTTACTAATTCGGCAAACTTTCTAAGTGTCAGGTGCTGGATATCAAAATGGAAGCAGTTTAGCACCAAATAAATACATGAAAGAAACTTGTCTTGTTAACATAGATGGTAGTTTATGTCAAAGGGTATAAACCTATGCTTAGATTTTTCTGCGGAAACTAAACTTTAATATATTATGTTCTTAATACAATCAAATCTGCTCTTCAAAGTTAATTGTATGTAGGTGGGAACAGTAAAATGACACGGGGCAGGTACTCTGTGAGGACATGTACGCTGTGAGGGCAGGTGGTAGGTGCTCGCATCGACCTGCCATCTTTTAAGAGTTAAGATACAACATCAACTCATTCACTTATTGTTTACCTTTAATAATATTTTAAGACCTTCACAGAGAAAGATAGTGCTCTTCTATCAAAGTAACTTCTAAAATAACATGTTTACCTAAACATGTTTTGTTGTTTCAGATAATTATTGCTGCATTTAAAAACCAAACAAAAAACCTGCTCCAAAACTTAATGGCTTGACATAACCATTTTCCTATTATTTCAGGAATTTAGGCAGAGCTCAGCTGGGCAGTTCTTCTGGCGGGGCTCACTCAGTGGTGCTCGGTTAGGGTTGGGCTGAGTGGAAGGTCAAAGATGGCCTCACCGCCGGCCTGGAATGTTGGTGGGCATGGCTAGTCTCCACTGTAGTCTCAGCCCTCTTCCATGCTTTCTCTGGCACGGCAGCTCAGGGCTTCCAATGACCATGGTGGAAGGTGCTTAGTCTTGTTAGTGACTAGGCCCAAGACTTGCTTAGCATCACTTTGGCCACACTCTGTTGGTCAAAGTAGTCGCAGGCCAGCCCAGATTCAAGGGGAACGGAAACGGATCCTCCTCTCAATGGGAGTTGTGTCAAAGAATGTGCAGCCATCTTTAATCCAGCATGCTTAGAGAAAATGATGTCATCTTTAAAAACCGAATAAAAGGTCATATGTATTTGTTGATCCAAATTAACAAATGCAGTACAAAAGGATGTTGGCCAGGTCAAAGGAAGAGACTCTATACATAGACTAGACATCATGAACATCTATTTAAATTGTGATGATACTAAAAACAGGGAATTTGAGGTAAGAGTGTAGAATGGGCATATAATTTATTGCCCAGAGACACTTCTGAGATAGAAATGGGTACTGTAAATAATGTGCCATGGACACAGGCAGACACCTGAACTGTCCAGGTAGTCCCCTTTGGAGAAAGGGGACCAGATCAAAGCAGTGATACTTAATTAAAGGAAAAGATATAAGGGATTGTGAGAAGCCAATCAGTATGGTCTACAAAGAAAAGCTTCCAGACTCATTATTTAAACAGGATGTGCTGATGAGAGCCATGGACCCAATCTCCTTTCCCCAAACAGTCCCTTCTTCCATAAACGTCCAAGCGTTTCTTTCAACGAAACCAGATGACGTGCTCAGGGTGGTCTTAGGAGTAAGCGTTTTCTGTCATCAAGGGTAGCCTTTCAAAGGTACGTACCTCTGGGACTGGGGTGCTGACTTGTTAGGCCTGGGTGTAAACGTGCCATGAGGGCTGCTTCCCTCTGGGCAACTGCTGCTGGTGGCCACGGCATGGTCCCTGCTGAGCCCGAACGCAGCCAGAGGATCCTTCCCACCCAGCGCCCCACGCAGCAGCTCAGGTCCTTCCTCACTGAAGGCCACAGCACGCCGAACCCGGTTAATGGCCATTTGAGAGCAAGGACAGAGTTTATGCAAACGTTACTGTTCCTCGGCGTGAGACCACCGAAAAAGAAGTTGTGTGTCCTTACAATTGTGCACAAACTGAATTAACCATGAAGAAGTTCTTTCCTCATCTCCTGCTCTTCAAAAGTATGCTAATAAAGTTGTCTCAATTTCCAGTTAGCTCTGAAGCATGTGTGCATACATGTATTTAACTATCTGTCTGAGCCATGGCATCCAGCCCTCCACGGTACCAACAGTACTGATGGCCGGTGTTTGTTTGGAGTGTTGGTTCAAAAGCAGATAAAGAACAGTCTTGAGTGTATGTGGGTCATTTGAGTGGAGGTGGGGGTGACATTCTGGATAGTATAATTTTACATATACCGTATTTGGATATTTCAGTTTTGCTAAATGCAAAGACAAAAAATATACAAAGGTAAAGCTTATTCATTTCTTTTTTTTTAATGGCTATTTATTTTTAAGAGAGAGCGAGTATGAGCGGGGGAGGGGCAGAGAGAGGGGACAGAGGATCCCAAGCAGGCTCTGCACTGACAGCAGTGAGCCCGATGTGGGGCTTGAAACCACGATCCCTGAGATTACGACCCGAGCAGAAGCCGGACACTCCACCCACTGAGTCACTCAGGTGCCCCTACTCTTCATTTCTTAATCTATGTTCGACTATCCTTGATAATCAACTAGTATCTTTAACTAGTCCCCAGCTATCTTCCCGGAGGACTAGCTAATCTACTGTTCTTAATTTTCCACAAATTAGTTTACTTTTCTAATGCTTTCTAAAATAACAATTCTGCGTGCTCGCTTCGGCAGCACATATACTAACATAACAATTCTGCTCAAACCATTTTACAACCAAATATAAACAGAAAATAAGATTTCATTTCCAAGGAGGATCAAAATATACTAAACATAATGAAGTAAATATATAATCGTTGGCATTACTCTTACAGGCAAAGTTTTCATTTCTACAATGAGTTACAACACATGAAAAAAGTCCTTAGAAAAGGAGGCCCTGGGGCGCCTGGGTGGCGCAGTCGGTTAAGCGTCCCGACTTCAGCCAGGTCACGATCTCGCAGTCTGTGAGTTCGAGCCCCGCGTCGGGCTCTGGGCTGGTGGCTCAGAGCCTGGAGCCTGTTTCCGATTCTGTGTCTCCCTCTCTCTCTGCCCCTCCCCCGTTCATGCTCTGTCTCTCTCTGTCCCAAAAATAAATAAACGTTGAAAAAAAAAAAAAAAAAAAAAAGAAAAGGAGGCCCTGGTAAAAGCAATGTTTTTTGGTGGAAAAATGTTTTGGAACTTAGAAATCAAATTGTTTTAAAAAGCATTTTGTCCCTCTCTATATATATGTAATTAGCTCAACACTGTCAAATATATACTCACTTACAGTACATGCTGGCATACCAGAAGGCTAGATACTATCTTGTACTGATTTTGCTTAATGCCCAGGGCAATGTTATGCAAATGAAGTGGGTTAAAGCATAGTATTTAATGTTGACAGTGATGACTTTTTTTTTTAATGTTTTTTAATGTTTATTTATTTTTCAGAGAGAGAGAGAGAGGGAGGGCCAGAGAGAGGGAGACACAGAATCCGAAGCAGGCTCCAGGCTCCGAGCCATCAGCACAGAGCCCGATGCGGGGCTCGAACTCACGAACCGCGAGATCATGACCTGAGTCGAAGTCGGACGCTTAACCGACTGAGCCACCCCAGGCGCCCCGACAGTGATGACTTTTTTTTAAAAAAAAATTTTTTTCAACGTTTATTTATTTTTGGGACAGAGAGAGACAGAGCATGAACGGGGGAGGGGCAGAGAGGGAGACACAGAATTGGAAACAGGCTCCAGGCTCCGAGCCATCAGTCCAGAGCCTGACGTGGGGCTCGAACTCACGGAGCGCGAGATCGTGACCTGGCTGAAGTCGGACGCTTAACCGACTGCGCCACCCAGGCACCCGACAGTGATGACTTTTATACAAAGACAAATAAAACTTCTGGAATCAATTTATTAAAAAGCTCGGTCAACATTTCTCGGTCTCTAAACTATCTATCCCTACCTACCTACCTACCTATCTAAACTGGCCATTGAAGAGTATTAAAATGATCTTTAACCCCATGAATAGTTTCTGGTATTCATAAAAAGGTCTATTACCATTACCAACATTTTCAAGAAGAAGTGTTATTTAACAAATACTTACTATATGCCTCATCACTTTTTGTAATGTGTTCTTTGTACTTAAAATATATGTACTGAAAATCATCACAATTCTTCGTGAGTCACAAAAACATACTGTCACCAATTATAGCCAACACAGTCTCTACTGGAAGGCAAAGACAAAACCCCCAGAGTCTATGCTATAATTTCTATAACATACTGTACTAGGACTTCACACCCAGATGAGAAAGCAGTGGGAAAAAAATGGAAATGCAATACTAAATTAGCTATATAGCTATCTAGATACGGTAAGGCAAGTCTAACTCTGAAGAAAACGTGGGGCAGTATACTGTTTTATAAAGTCAGATGAATACTTTAGACTTCATTCCTATTTGTGTGATTTTCGGCGAAACTTTACTACTGGTATTTTAGGGTTACCATGTAAAGAAACACTACATTCATTACCTCATCAGTATTATACCCATATTACAGACAAGGCCGTTGAGATGCAGATAATGTTAACTTGCCTCTAATTACATGACTAAGTACTGCAACTCAGCTTTAACCAGTTAACACTTACCATATTTATAAATAAGATCAGTTTGCATAAGAAAATAAAATGCCAAATTAGAGCAATTATCATATATACGGTAGTTGTTACATTCCCTGGAAATCTAAGGATGGATGTATTTAGAGTTTAGAACAAAACAACAAAATTCTCCATCCCGGGGCAGAGAAAAACACCTGAGATTTCATTTACAGAAAGCTGTAAAGATCCCTAATAGAAAAGAAAATACGAAAATGTAATGAATTATTAACATGATGAGGTATTTCCACATTTGAATTATTAATTTGCAAGGGTTGCTCCTTAGAAAAGCATGAGAGATAACACTCCTAAATGTTTTAAGTAAGGGTTTATGATGTTTCTCTTGGGCATTTCTCCTAAGTGATATCAAGATATATATATATATAATTATGGTCATCTTCATCTATTTTTACTGTCACAGGGAGAGCTGAATCAATATCATCCTGGACAGAGGCAGCAAACCTCTTATAAAGATCACTTTCCAAAGCTTCTTCGGCAGCCTGTGGCAAAGCTGGACCATCCTGCAATCACACGTTCCAGTCTGAGTGTCACTACAGCA
Source organism: Prionailurus bengalensis (assembly GCF_016509475.1). Lineage (NCBI taxonomy): Eukaryota > Metazoa > Chordata > Mammalia > Carnivora > Felidae > Prionailurus > Prionailurus bengalensis. The sequence continues at coordinate 69,384,129 of NC_057343.1, read as the reverse complement.
TCTCTTTCTGTCTTAAGTCTTCATGAGGCAGGAGCTATCCTGCCTTACCAGAATGAATAAAATTACACAAGAAATGAGAAAAATGTCATGTTTTTAACACGCACAAACACATGCTTCTTCAAAAGGCAGACTTTATGTATCTTTTTGTTTAGAGTCTGAACTTCATCTTTCTCTGTAACAGAGGTTAGCATGTTACTAACTCAGGTTAGGAAGTGTTTCATTTTTGTAGCATTTATGTAGGGCTGCTGGAAACTGGGAAAGCAGGAAGAAAAGATAAATGTTGCTAACTATTACTGAGATCGTTGTATTTATTTTTTCTTGGAGGACAGACATTCTAGGACAGCCCTTTTCAAACTGTGTGATGAGATCAATTGAGTTGATCAAGAAGAACATTTAAAAACAATGAAATAGGGGCGCCTGGGTGGCGCAGTCGGTTAAGCGTCCGACTTCAGCCAGGTCACGATCTTGCGGTCCGTGAGTTCGAGCCCCGCGTCGGGCTCTGGGCTGATGGCTCAGAGCCTGGAGCCTGTTTCCGATTCTGTGTCTCCCTCTCTCTCTGCCCTTCCCCCGTTCATGCTCTGTCTCTCTCTGTCCCAAAAATAAATAAACGTTGAAAAAAAAATGAAATAAAAAAGAATAAAGTAGAAAAAATATTACAAACAACATAGGAAATTTAACTATTATTTCATGAAACTCTGGTTTTAGTTAGACATATTTATGCTGTGCATGTGCATGTGTGCTGTGTCACAATGTAAAACGTATCTCTTAACTTAGGGCCACGATTAAGAAAATGTGACAGCCACTGCTGAGTGAATGCATGGAAGCAGATACATAGATGTGTTATTTTTTCAATACTTTGGTTTTTTTGATAGATTATAACAATTAAAAAACAAAACATAAGCTACTGACGAAAGAAACTAAAGACACAAATAAACGGGGAAAACACTCCATGCTTGTGAATTGAAACAATACTGTTAAGATATCCGTACTGCTCACAGCAATCTACAGATTCGGTGCAATCCCTATCAAATCCAATGCCATTTTTCACAGAAATAGAACAAATCTAAAATTTGTGTGGAAGCACAGGAGACCCTGAACAGCCAAAGCAATCTTGAGAAAGAGCCAAACTGGAGGTGTCACACTTCCTGATTTCAAACTAAATTCCAAAGCTACAGTAACCAAAACTGTATGGCACTGACATAAAAAATAGACACAGAGATCAATGGAACAGACTAGAAAACCCAGAAATAAACATATGCATACATGGTCAACTAATTCACAACAAAAAAAGCCACAACTATACAATGGGGAAAGGATAGCCTCTTCAGTAAATAGTGTTGGAAAAACTGGACAGCCACATGCAGAAGAATGACACTGGATCAGTATCTCTACCATACACAAAAATCAACTCAAATAGATTAAAGTCTTGAACAGAAGACCTGAAACCATAAAATTCTTTGAAGGAAATATAGAGAGTAAACTCCCTGAGACTGGTTTTGGCAAGGATTTTTGGGATTTCACACCAAAGCAAAGGTTAACAGAAGAAAAATAAATAAATGGGACCACATCAAACTAAAAAGCTTCTGCGTAGCAAAGAAAACCATCAACAAGATGAAAAGGCAATCTATGAAATGGGAGAAAGTATTTTCAAACATAAATCTGGTAAGAGGTTAATATCTAAAATATACAAAGAACTCATACAACTTGATAGAAACAAAACAACTCAATTAAAAAAAAAATGGGTAAAGGATCTGAATGGACATTTTCCCAAAGAGGATGTACAGATGGCCAACCAACATATGAAATGGTGCTTTAATCATCAAGGAAATACAGATCAAAACCACCATGAGATATCACCTTGCACCTGTTAGAATGGCAATTATCAAAACGGCAAGAGATAACAAATGTTGGCAAGGATGTGGAGAAAAAGAATCCTTGTGCACTGTTGGTGGGAATGCAAACTGATACAGCCACCATGCAAAACAGTATGGAGGTTCCTCAAAAAGTTAGAAGTAGAACTACATGTGATCTAGCAATTCTACTTCTGGGTATTTATACAAAGAAAACGAAATCACCGTCTTGAAGAGGTATCTGCACTTCCACGGTCACTGAGGCATAATAGCCAAGACGTGGAGAAACCCAAGTGTCCACCGATGAATGAATGGACAGGGAAAACGTAGTATGTATGTATGTATGTATGTATGTATGTATACACACACACACACACACACACACACACACACACACACAGAATATTATTCAGCCACAAAAAAAGAAGGAAATCCTGACATTTGAAACAACATGGACAGACCTTGAGGACATTATGCTAAGTGAAGTATGCCAGAGTAAGACAAATACTGTATGATTTCACTTATATGTGGAATCTTAAAACAAAAACCTGAACTCATAGATACATAGAACAGATTGATGGTTGGCAGAATGTGTGTGTGTGTGTGTGTGTGTATGTGTGTGCGTATGTGTATGAGAAAAAGAGAAGAGAGAGGTAGTCAAAACATACAGATTTCCAGTTATAACAGCATGGTGACTACAGTTAGAATAACTATATTTGAAAGCTGGTAAGAGAAAATTGTAAAATTGTCATCACACACACAAAAATTACAGCTATATGTGGTGATGGATGTTAATTAAACTTACTGTAGTGATTGTTTTGCAATATATACACATATCAAATCATCATGTTTAAGGGGTAACAAACACTTCTAAATGTTTTAAATAACAGTTTACAATGTTTTTCTTGTGTAATTTCACTAAGTGAAAAAAATTGTCAGTTATAACTCATTTTTTATTTTACTTATATATATTATATAAATATATTATAAAATTATATATTATAGTCATATTACATTATATATATTATATATATTATATTATAAAAAATTTTTAAGAAACAGAAAAATTATAAATCACTGTATTTTCCCTTAAGAAATCAATTTTAGTATGTTTTCAAGCCTTAAACATATTAAGATATTAGAGAAACTAAAAAACAGAACAAAGCAAAAACAACAAACTATCCAATTCTGACAGTGAATATCTTTCAGCATTTTGAGTAAAAAATGTATAATTTCAAAGTGTACTTAATTTACACACTGTAATCTATTTAAAATAGCTTATTCAGATACAGTTTTTAGCAATGTGTAATATTTTCAACATCAGGTCAAAATGCATCAGATTCCAAAGACTTCCAACGTTGCTTTGTTACTGGACTTACCAAACCAAGACTTCAATACAATGTGCTGTTGATATTTGATTCAGAAACTCAATAATCTTCTTTTGATTCACAGGCCTAAATAAATTTTATTTCACAGCTGTGACCATTAATTTAAACTGAAATATATTAAAAATCAGGCTAATGTAGGTGTTTTGTTTTTGTTTTTTTTAGGGTTTTCCTACAAGAATAAAAGGTGAACTAGTTGGAATATTAGGTCCCATATTTCCAAAGAGATTTCAATCTTTTTTTTAAATTTTAACGTTTTTATTCATTTTTGAGACAGAGACCGAGTGCAAGCAGGGGAGGGGCAGAGAGAGAGGGAGACACAGAATCTGAAGCAGGCTCCAGGCTCTGAGCTGTCAGCACAGAGCCCAATGCGGGGTTTGAACCCATGAACCGCAAGATCATGACCTGAGCTGAAGTTAGACGCTTAACTGACTGAGCCACCCCAGGCGCCCCGAGATTTCAATCTTTTGGAGGTTTACAGTTAAATCTATTCAAAGAGTATTTAGTACATACCATGTTAAAATCTTCGCGACTAGAGATATGTTATTTTTAGGTATTTTGATAATCTTAAAACTTTACCCATATGTTTATACCTAACTTATATACTTTATTGAAATGCAGTCATCTAAAGTCATAGCATTACCATTATTGGTATTATTCCCCCAAAAGGCACAATTTGATCTGGTAAAGCATAAAGGTATGTTTTAACTTCTCTGTCAGGCTGACAATAATTTTTTTAAGTGTATTTATTTTTGGGGGGAGAGAGCAAGCATGTGTGAGCATGCCCGAACAGGGGAGGGACAGAGAGGGAGGGAGAGAGAGAATCCCAAGCAGGCTCTGTACTGAAAGCTCAGAGCCATATGCAGGGTCTCTATCCCGTGACCATGAGATCATGACCAGAGCTGAAATCAAGAGTCGGTTCTCAACCAACTGGGCCACCCAGGTGCCCCTGAGAATAATTTTTAATATAATAAGCACAGCTGTCAAAGTAACAAAAAGGCAAATATATATGGTGTATTTCTGCACGCTATTAAAATTTCATGATGCATTTCTTACAGAAATATCTCTACATTTATACTTTTGTAACTATTCTGTCTCTATCATTTGTATCTCGTTAGAATCTACTCATATCCAAACTGAAATATTTTTCCAAAAAAAAAATGTAGCATACTTAGAATTCTTTTTATTCTGTAGGCCAGAAAAATATAAGTATATATGAAAATAGTAGGTAAGAACAGATGGAGAGAAACAGATAACAAGGAAAAGTCAAAACAGAAGCAAAAAAACTCCCTTAAGAGTGGAATCACACATCCTTCCCCAGGGGCTTAGGTTTGAAGACAATGGCTAAGAAAAAAAACTGTGTAACATAAAAATTATCCTTGAAAAAAAATCTCTTGAGTTAAGTATGATATACATGCCTTTATGTCAAGTTCATTGCTTAGAAATATGTGTAAATGTATAATCTATGCATTGTAGTGTGCCACATATAATTTCCTGGAAGAGGACACAGAGAAAACACTCAAGTGTATTACTAACTGAAAAACTTTAACAAATAAAAAGATTCCAGCCTCGTTGGCTCTGCCTATTGGTTGAGTCATCTAGAACTATCTTATCAGTTCCTCCACCTCCTCCTTAGTGACCCTATTCATTACCTGATCTTTTCCTAAAGGAACACTAGAAAGTCAACATCATCCACTTGCCTGGTGACCAGAGTATTTCTCATTCAGTGGTCGGTGGTCAAATCATCCGTTTGTTCTTGTCAGAGGACTTACCAATATGCAGGGACAGTGGTATCTTTTGTCTGTGTGCAGTAGAATGGTTGGCTGGCTACTTAAATTACTTTTGACCCCTCTCCCTTAAAAAAAAAATTATAATAATGATCTCTCTGATTACAGATTTCATTGACACAACTGTCACCAAATCTTAACCAGACAAGACTTGCAGGTTATGGGCTGCTGATTCTTTAAGGTTCATATTAAACTGTGCCTCTTCCCTCACCACGTCCACTAGAGAGAAGAACCAACAGAATGTTAGAGCCAAAGGGAGATCATCTGCTCCATCTGCAAAGTGAACTTAAAAAATTCCAGTCTTGGGATGGCAAGGAGAAAACTACAATACTGTAATGTTCTAATTTTACAATGCAGCAAAAACAAGTTTCGCTTCCAGGAAAACAACACTTGGGGCTATAAAAAGTGATGCATGGCTTCTAGGCTCTGTACCTTGGAGGCCAAACTTTCAATTATAATTTTGGTTACTGGAGGTATCAAACTGGGGAAGGATGTGTTTGTACAGTAAAGAATGGTAGCAGACTCTAGAAATTTCACTTACTTGGGACAAACAAGTCCCAAGTCCCTGGTTTCAGCTCTACAACACCAACCTGTCATGGGTCAAGATCTATGTGTAGAAACTGACAACCAGCTTCTGCTTTAGAGAAGGTTTTTATAGATACTTATTGTGAAGAGGAAGAGTGCAAACTATCAGCTGGGTCACTTAAAAACGATCACTTAAATGATATAAAAATATTAGTAAATATTAGAAATAATAGTAAAATAATAAAAAGTAGTAAAATAGTAAAAATATAGAAAAAAAATTTTACTTTGGGTAGTACAAATCAACCACCTTTCCCCGTTCTTCTTCCCAATCATAAAACGCCCCACACCTTCTAGCCTCTAGTAATGTGCAGTCTCCTCTGTATATCTTACAAGTTTCAAGTTCTATCCTTGGCCATATTCACTTACAATTTCTATTCCTGGCCATATCCATTCATTTCTCTCTCTTTATGTATACTCTACCCAGGAGGTTTCATCTACTCTCCACATCTGAACCACAGGGATGACCCTGAGTCTTTATATTCATAGATAACGGGAACAGATCTTTCAGGGTTTATCCAAATATTCTAATTACTTATTAGGTGCATCTATATGGATGACTGCCATGTCCAATGTTGAAATCATCTCCCCCAGCTATCCCTCCATGAAAGAAAGACAGAATCTTTCTACTTGGCACAGAAACTAGATTATCACAATATTGCACGACTATTCCTTCTGACTCTGGTCTATTGCCACTAAGCAGTCAATCACATCACCTCCATGTTACCATTTTTTATACCAATTTTGGTATAAAACATGGTCCTTCACTACAAGATCAAGTCCAAAGTCTTCAATCTTCTGTAACTTAGCTTTACATTTTTTGAGCCTTACCTCCTTTCACACTTCTATATGAATTCCTAGTTTAGCCAATTTAGTCTATTTAACAGCCAGTAAACATATTCTATGCATTTCACATGCCACTTCCGGAAGACTTTGTCCTCCTGATTCTTCAAGGTTCTTATTAAACTTCACCCTTTCCGTGTCACCCTAACTAGATACAAGTGCCGTCACAGAATATTGAGCTGAAGGGAGATCATCTACTTCATCTGCAAAATGGACTTCGAAGAATCGTCTCCTCCATCTATAAAAGCAAAATGTTTGGGGAGGGGCGCCTGGGTGGCTCAACTGGTTAAGCGTCCGACTCTTGATTTCAGCTCAGGTCATGATCTCACAGTTTGTGAGTTTGAGCCCCGTGTTAGGCTCTCTGCTCACAGTGTGGGAGCCCTCTCTCTCCCTTGGGATTTTCTCCCTCTCTCTGCCCCTCCCCTGTATGCCCTCTTTCTCTCTCTCAAAATAAAAATAAATAAAACAAAACAAAACAAAACAAACTGTCTAGAGAAACTGAGGCCAAAGGACAATAAAAACACTTTTATTTCCAAATACTGTTTTTTTCCAATACATTTTTCCTGAGGGTTTCCTCTGTGCCAGGAGCTGCACTGGCCACACAGAATGAGAGTTTAATGAGAAAGACTGATTGCATGTCTATTATCACACAAATAGCTAGACTTCGGTGAGTGCTACGAGAAGAGGGAGTACAGCATGCCACTTATGTCTGAAGTATGACGGCTCAGGGAAGGAGTGAGGCATGAGGTTAACCTTGTGTGTGAAGGAGTTAACTCAGTTGGGGAAGACGAAGAAGGCTTCCCTGAGGAGGAAGAAATCTTTTAAGTAAGGGTGAAAGTGAGTAGGAATTAACTGCACAAGGTAAATGATTGCTACATGTAGAAGGGAAGCCCAGGCAAGCACTTCCAAGGAACTAAAAGAAGGTGTGGGTGCTGAGAGCTAAGGGACAAGGAAGACTGCACAAGGTGAGGCCGGAAAGGCAGGGATGGGCAGGAGCACACTGCACCTGGGAAGATCATGTGAGGATTCCTGGGCTTTATTCTAAGAACAACAGGCCTGGGACAGCATGTTCCAAGATACTTCAAGTCAGGACGATGGCTTACCCTAGGAGGCATGGGAAAAGCAACTTGAAATCAGAAAAAATTCTACTGGTTTTATTTCAATTGAAACATCTTCTGTATCCCTATCACACTTCCTGGAGTGTGTGTTCTCATCTGAAGTCATGTCAAAAAAGGGAACTCGGGTCAAAAAAGGAAAGCACGTGTATTTATAAATACTGCCATTTTTTAGTTGGTCCCCTTGGCTCGGACAGGAGGTAGTGTATGGATATGAATGTCTCTGCACCTGTCAACACTTAAGGCGGTACAGGCTTGTTTGACATTTTCTAAAAGCCCAATACTCCATACAAGGACAGTCCAATAAAAAGCTCTATTTCACTATCTGGCCATGAATTGGTGCTACACTTGAAGTTAAATCTTCATTCTCTTCCCCTTTCCCATAAAGCCATTAATAAGGGAAAATATTTTGAGAATATACCAACAAAATTTTTTCAAGGTGTTGTTTTAATCCCCATTGCTTTTTGTTCTCATCTTGTCTACACCAGGTAATGAATTTCAAAATGCACTCACAATTTATTTCCTCTAAAATTACATTTATATCAAGGATAAAATTTAAAGAAGGTTGGGTGACAACGTTATTCATAAAAGAACAGGTGGAATTTTGGAGTGATTTCTCTGTTCAAGGTATTGTGCTAGACACCTGAAAATGGGTTATCTCATTTAATCCTAATAAAGACTTTGAAAGGCGCATCTATCTCACAGATAAGAAAACCGAGGCTTATTGTTTCCCTACAATATATACACCTTACACCTGTGTTGTCAGTATGGTAGTCTGCAGCCACATGTGGCTACTAAGCACCTGAAATATGGCTAGTCTGAATTAAGATGTGCTGTGAGTGTAAATTACACACCAGATTTTGAAAATTTAGCATAAAAAGTAAGATTTCTCAATTTTTGAATATTGATTACATGTTAAAATGGCAATATTCTACATAGTGTGTTAAATAAAACGCATTATTAAGATTAATTTTATCTGCTGTACTTTAAAAAAAATAAGCTACTAGAAATTTTTAAATTACATGTGTGGCTCACATTATACTTATATTGAACGGTGCCAGCCTGGACCAAAAGCTGGATACTGAATTTGTCAGTAAACAACAAGTTCAAAGGCAGCCTGGTATAGAAGAAAAGAGTATATGGATTCTAACAGAACTCGGTTTAAATCCCTCCATCAATGACTAGTCTTGGGTAAAAGACCCAACATCTCTGCACTTCACCTTTGTCACTGGCATTATGGTGGTATTAAATATCCCCAAACAACTGTTGTATGTAATTATGTAAAGCAGCTAGTGGGCAGAAGGGAGGGAACACTTACTGAATACTTCCTATAACAACTAGTTAATTTAAAAATGGATTTCCCAAAAGAGTAGAAAGCTCACTTATTTGAAAATCATATTTTATTCTCTTTAAGTGGGAAGAGTTAAATAACTAGCACATTTAATGCCTGCTTTAGCATAATATATGCATTATACACTGTACTGAAATATAGATAATACACACAGATTCTTTCTTTCTATGTAAGTTATTCAGAATATGTTCTAGGCTGGAGGGCCAGATGATAACGTTAGGATGAGGTATAAAATGTGAGGACACAGAAGGGTCCACGGGACCCTCACAGATACAATGGATGAATTCCAGTGAAAAGAGTTTATGAACTCTACTTCAGCTGATCCCTGGTCTTTTTACATCAAGAACTGAGACTAGTGAGTAAAAAGACATCTAGGCAAGTAGAATTTTCCTCTTTTCATAGGCAAACAAATAAATTGTTCAGTATACCAAATTTAGACTAGCCTGCTATTAGTAATCTCCACTAAATCATAAGAAACTACAAAATTATGTGGACTAAACTAAGGATATTTTACCATATTCTGTCTCCTAGGCTTTTGTCAAGAAGTTTGTCCTTTGTATGTGACTTTATCAATGTCTGAGTTATATGTATACGTTTAAATGTATACAGTAGTATACATTTAAATATGGAGCAGTTGGGGCATTTACTTTACTATTTGACATATGTTTATGGCTTAAGATCGCCATGTGACAATGTATCAGACTGCCCTGTTCTGTATTGTTGTTGTTGTTTTTAGTAGTATGGGGGAAGTATTAATTCAGGATTTGAGTCACTTCAACATAGCCCCTTAAGAGTCAGACACCTATTAAATTTAGCACCAAAACTGTTCATTTGTTTCCTATAGCAATTAACTCTAAGAAAATGAGACTGGAGAAGTAAAAAGCTATCAGATTTGAAGATCTTAGAATAGCAAGAGGAGTCATGAAAATATTCACTTTATTCAAAAGTTTGAAATTTAACAGAAGAAACTAATATACAAAATTTTAGTTTAGCTATTAAAGTGCATGTGCAATGAGTTAACAGGGGGATGGGGACATATGTTGCATTAAAAATCCCCTGTGATTTCATATGTTGCATTAAAAATCCACGTCTTGTAATGAATTTTTGAGTACCCACTGAACACACGTGACTTGGGCTTTGCTCTTTCAGACTGACTTGAAATGTGATTATATCTACAGTACACTTACAACTACCTTTCAGTAAGTGTCTTCAAATGTGCAGCTAAAGCTAGAATTAGGTAGGGAAAAAAATTACACTAAATCAAAATTATTAGCAATTATTAATAAGAATCAGACAAAATAATAATGTGTAACTAGTAATTAGAAAAATTTGCTAAAACCTTGAACTAAGATATTATTATCTTTCTGATGCTGGAAATTCTAGGAAAATATATAGTCAGTTAACATAAGAGAAAACAAATACTCGAAACCATTTAAGCTACCAACCGTATTTTCAAAATGCATGCTTAAAAAGAGTTCATATCAGGAAAAAGCTTACTTGCATTAACTTTAAATTAGCTAATACTTGAGTTACACCTTTGAAGAAACTTCTGTTTTGTTTCTAGGAATGCTTTTTTCACTTCCTTTTCTTTCTTTCTTCCTTTCTTTTCCTTTCTTAGGGGGGTAAGGCAGTTGGATTAAAAAAAAAAAGTTAAGCCACATTCTTTAATGTGAATGGCATATTTGTGCTCCTATATGCTAATAACTCTCAATCTCACTGAGCTGTTACGATGTCTTCAAATAATTTAATAACGTCTTCAAAGTTTCATCTTAATTGCAGTTCATTTTTGTAAAACGCCTTGGCACCACTCGATCTTTTAAGAGACGAGAAAGGTCTCTGTCCTCTGGACTTGACATTTTTTGCCGTATATGCGTGAGCAATTTTTGCTGTCAAATATTGCAAAGGTAGATTTTTTGTTGTTGCTCAATCTGAAAATGTCTCCACTACGCTTGCACAGCTCCCCTCTTCCCAGTACAGACCTGCCCAACCCTTTTCTCCCCCTGCAAGTTTTAAACTTTGTTTCCTTTGGGTTTCTGTACAAGTGCTACTAACAATATCCAAGAGACAAAGAGCTGGGCTGTGGGTTCACGGGATGCCAAATTTGAGTTGTGAAACAAAGCACTCAAATTTAAGATTCAAGATGATGGTGGTGGTGATGCTGGCAAAACCCCCCACATATTATTATAGAGCATGAGACCCCAGAGCCATCTCCCTAGACAGCTCCCCCTGCCCACAGCCACCCAGAGCACTGGGGAGTGCTGGCCCCGGGACGTCGGCTGCCGGCCGCATCGCGAAGCCCCCTGCCCGCCCCCGGCCCTCTCACCGCTTCACTCGGATGATCTGGTCCCGCATGGGCTTGATATCCTGGAAGCTCTGCTGGTTGACGAGGCTGTAGACGAGGATGAAGCCCTGGCCGTTCTTGATGTACAGGTCCCGCATGGACGCGAACTGCTCGGTGCCCGCCGTGTCCAGGATCTCCAGCACCGACGGCGACGAGTCCACCTCGATCTCCTTGCGGTAGAAGTCCTCGATGGTGGGGTCGTATTTCTCGATGAAGGTGCCGGTCACGAACTGCACGGTCAGGGCGGATTTGCCGACCCCGCCCGAGCCCAGCACCACCACTTTGTACTCGCGCATCGTCCCTCCGCGGCCGCCGCCGCCGCCGCCGCCCGCGACATAGACCTACGCCCGCCGCGCTGCGCCCCCGGACCCTGCGCCGGCGGCCGGCCCCGCCGCCTCCCGCGGCCGCCCCCACCTCACGGCCGCCGCGGGCCCCCGGGCGCCGGCGGAGGGAGCAGTAGCCCTGGGCATGGGCCGAGCAAGGCGGCAATCCGGCCCGCGGGCGCCGGCAGGCACTGAGCACGAGCTGCGAGCGGGAGCCGCCGGAGCCACCGGAGCCGCCCGAGCCGCGGGCCCGCAGTGCCACCCGCCCGCCCCGCCCCTCGCGCCTCCACGCCCAGCTCCCCGCCCGCCGCCGCCGCCGCTTCCTCGGGCGCCGGAGCGCGCGCCCGAGCGGGAGCCGCAGCGCTGCCGGGGGCGGGGCCCGGCGGCAGGAGGCGGGGCTCCGCGGCGCAGCCCCGCCCCTGCTCCCCGTCGCCTAGGCGACCGGCCGCGCGCGCTCCCGGGAGACTGCGCGGTGCGGAAGCCTCGGCTCGCGCTTAGATAAACAACCTCCTCTGCCACCCAACAACACCTTACCCCGCACGCCCCGTCGAACCCCAGGGCCTGCGTACTGAGCATGCGTAGTTCGTCTGCCTGAGCCGGGAACCTGGTCAACTTGAGAATCCCACGCTCGGCATTGGGGCGGAGGCAAGATGTTAGCGGGGCCAGAGCAGTCTGCAGGCTTTAACCTGAGGCTGAGAGTGAAAAGAAGAAACGGGCAAGGACCAAAAGGAGGTATTAGGGATTTTGCTTGACACCACCCAGTCTCTCTGTACCCCTGAGGGCTTCGGTGTTTTCTTGTATAAACATAAAGAGAAGCTTTTTTAAGAGGGCGCAGATAAATACAACGGAGTGAGCCTTTTTTTAAGCATCAGAACACCGAAGGAGAGGACATAAGGCCCCCAAAGCCACTGCCCGGGGCGGCAAAGGCGACTCCGCGGAAGTCAGGCCCACGCCCGGTTACGTCGCCGGAGTCCCGCCCACCGCCCCCAGCCCCGCCCTTCTCCAGCGCCGGACTGGTGTCGAGCTCTTCCCACGCCCTCTCAGCTACGGGCGCCTGGAAAACCGGGAGAACAGAGCTCCAAGCCGCAAAAGAAGGCCCAGGGCCACCTCATAGCAACAGCTAGCTGGGGCACCTAGTAGGAAGCTGGGATTCATTCCAACCAACCAGATCACGTTTCTGTACCCCATGGTACCATTCTCGGCCAATAGAGAGCCGCTTCATACCACGTGATGCCCACCCGTCAGCCAATGAGGAAAACTCTAGTCGCAGGATCAACCAACTCACCTCCCCTCGCCTGGCCAAGCTGGGCGTTTGTTCCTGAGCACTCTCTGCCAACCAATCGTAGGTGAGCTGACGAATGACGGAGGCTCGATCTGAGCCAACCAGGATTCGCGATTCCCTTGCCACCTAGAGCCGGTGGTATGGAGACGGGGCCACTGGTGGGATCCGGGAGGGGTCGGAGGATAAGGGACCGGTCGCTGTGCCCTGTGCTGGCAAGGAGCAAGGTGTGTTGCAGGCGAGAGTGATGAATTCAGACGTTTAACGTCGTCTGCTTGGCATTCTGCCTAAGTGATGGGCTTGGAAATGGTGCTGAGCGATGTGGGCTGAATAGAGAAAACAGGGACTTTTGTCTTTAGGGTGAGAAATTTTCTGGTACTTAAGGAGACGTACTGCAGCAGTTGGCACGGATCTTCCATGCGTGCCTCCTGAAACATTTTTTTTTTAACTACTTAGTTTTAAAACTTACCGTTAGGTCTTTGTAGCCTTGTATGTTAGTGTCTCACGCCCATAATGTTAAATTTAGGAGAAGTTATATTCCCAAGTACTCCTGGATTGTATTTTGTAATAATGGGTTATTGGATTTACTTGATTTAAACTATGTCCTTCTCAGACTAGTCTACGTCCATAAGTTGCTAAATCACATTTCTCGGGAATAATAAATTTCTGCAGTTCTTACGTTTAGTCGTGGCATACCTCTTCGCCCTTTCCCTTCCCTACAAGGTCATCATGTAGAAAGGATTTTGGTCTGAGTTTCTCGAAAAACCAGGTGTTTCTTTACCGTCTTTTCTGCCAATTATCAAACTACTACAAAAGTGTACTCAGATTTAACAGTGTTCTATTGCCCTGTCCGTCCATTATATTAGAATGAAGAACTTAAGTTTGCATTATCTTGCTATAGTATAACATATACCAAGTTTTGGCTTAAAATAATTGAGGGCAAGTGTCCTGTCAAAAAGTGTAGTAAATATAACTCAGCCTTTATTTCTTGATTAAATATCGTCAAAGTATGAGAGGTAATATCCGAGCCTATGGAATCTGCAGATAAAGCAAACTGCAAAAGAACTAAGAATCAGAGGAACGTTTTAAGAGCATGGAAACTAAAGAGAATTCTAAACTAGTAGTGTGGAAAAGTGAATTAAAATGAAAGGAGCTCACATGGATGCATTATATCTGAGCTTTTTGGCAGGGATATTTCAAGAAGATGTTTATAAATGCGGTGTGCACCTACCTTTTTACAAGTCTCATGTTTTGTGTGAAACTTGTATGCTTATTTGAGATTACTTTAGCTTAGTAACAGCCACACTTCTTTTAAGAGCAAAGACAGACTGTCTCTTTAAGATCCAAATTGTGCATCATGGTGATAAGTTCCTAGGCTTTTTGAGGGTTAAATGGAGCCAAGAAGCATCAAACTTTCTTTGTATAGAGCATTACAACTCGTGTAGTACCTTAATTACAGTGGAACTGAAAAATCATTTACTTTGCAAGCAAAAAAAGATCCAGTGGCAGTTCGTTCGTTCGTTCTTTCTTTCTTTCTTTCTTTCTTTCTTTCTTTCTTTCTTTTCTCTTTCTTTCTTTCTTTCTTTCTTTCTTTCTTTCTTTCTCTCTCTCTCCCTCTCTCTCTCTCTCTCTCTCTCCTTCCTTCCTTCCTTCCTTCCTTCCTTCCTTCCTTCCTTCCTTCCTACCTTCCTTCCTTCCTTTGTATTATTTTTTTAGAAATTTCCATTGGGATTGTGGATCAAGAATGTAATCTTAAGCAGTTTTTTCACTTCCCAGGTCGTGAGAAGTTGAGAAGCTCTGGACTGTTGTGCATCTGATAGAAGTTGTCACACACAATAAATAGTGAGTGGGCTCTCTAGCCACTCCACTTAGCATAATAAAGAATAGGAGAGCTTTTTGACATTTTTCAGGCTGTTTTCCCTGACCTTTCATTACTGCTGACTTTTCTTGATAAGGAGAGGTATACAGAATGCAGCCTCATTTATATTTCTCACGTTGATGTTCGATATTCATTCTTGATGAATTCATATTCATTTGATATTCATTCTCGATATTTATTCTCAATGTTGCCTTAAAGGCGGGTTTTTGATCACTAAGAGGCAAAAGAAACATGATAAGTAGGGCATATTTCCTTTTCTATTCTGCCTTATATGTGGTGGTACTTACCTAATTTGAGGCTGTATGTGAAATACTGGCTGAAGGATTAGCTGCCATAGGAAAGGATGTCAGAACGTGTAGAGAATTTTGAAGATCTGGTTTGGAGATGGGTATTTGTCTCCTGATTCCTTAATCGTGTTCATTTTTATGCCAGCATGAACTATCTATTCTGACAGTGATTTTGGAAATAAAAACTTATGTCTCCATTCATTTGTTTGTGGGAAAGACAAAATAGAAATGAGATACAATGAAATTGAATTTTCTCCAAGAGCTATAAATCTGTATGATAGTGAAAACACTGTATACTGACACTTTAGGGTCTCTTTAGCTTCAGAAGGACATTGCTGGGAGAGAAAAAAAAAAAAAAGGAAAACTTCATTTCTCCCCACTAAATCTGAGAGTTATCTCACCTATGCCCAGATAGCCTCAACTGTCACACTTGTGTTACCATGGAAACCTAGCTCCTTCCTTGGCTTCTGTGAAAGATGTTGGAAAAGGTGGGATGAGGTGGGAAATACACCGTGTTCTGGGACTTTCTAACTAGAGCAAGAAGCAAGTATGCAAAGAATTTAATGTAAACAAGTTGGAAGAGGACGTTTGCAATAATAGCAGTGCTTCTTGTCTGTAAAACCCCGATGCTTATTGCTTCCTATTAAAGCCTGCATATATGTGATTAACCATAAAGGGGAAGGACAAGTGAAGTCTGTTTTGCACCTATGAAATTCAGGCTGGCAGTTATAAAGAGAGCAGAAGACATTTTCATGGCCTCTGAGGCTCCTAATACAGTTGAGAAACAGAAATATATATATAAACAGTGGAAAGGAAGGAGCAAAAAAAAATGTTTCTTTTTTTTAAATGTGATGTGTTTTAGTGGTTTTGAAAAGAAAGAACTGAAGGCAGAAATTAAATGAGGATGTAAACAAGTCAATGAAAAAACCTTCTGGTCGAGATAGTGTTGCTGAAGGAAATGGCTTAATGATTAAGATATTGGAAATAAAAAGAAAAAGCTCGGAGAATCCTAAAAGCTTGAATGTTTGGAGGAAAATAGAGCTTCAGTGTGGTTTACTTAACACGGCCAAAGAGGAAACATGGTGTTGCTTGCATCCCCAGCAGTTTCCCTTTCTTTTGGCTGAAAAACATGGGATGAAACAGGATTGATCGTTAATGGCAGTCCTTTCCTCTCTGCCCCATAGTTAGTCCACAAGTAGGCACATGACTTGGTTCTCATTAGAACGGGAAGAAGTCATTAGAACGGGAAGAGCTGGGGGATTCCTGGGATTCTGACAAGAATGAGTAGACATCCCCATTGTTTTGATGTCACTCCCCCTTGCTTCCTGCCTTGTACGTTGAAATAAGAGACTGTGGCCGCCGTCCTTGGGCAATGATGCCTTATGGCTGAGGTTGAAACCCAGCAAGCTTTGGATGGTGAGGAAGGTGGGGAAGAATCCAGGCCCTGGAAGACAACACTGAACTGTCATACTAATGCTGGAAATGCCCACCTTTGAACTTGTTAACTAAGTACACAGCCAGCATCCTTTGGTTTAAGTCTGTGTTAAAGTCTGTTATGTTTTCTCCATCTTGGAGTCAAATATGTCCCAACTCTTATAGAAAGTGTGAGAGTTTCGAGACAAAATGTATTTAAAAAAATCAGCAAGCACTTGTGAGCACTTTCATTCTATGTATATCCTGAATGGTATTTCAAAGACATTAGGGCATTAATTGAGCGCTTACTATGTATATTTTGTAGGTTCTGGGGATACAAAAATAGACAATTATCCAAAAGAGCTCGTAGTTATAGACATCATAAACAGAAGAGACTGATGTTGAATAACTGATCGCACACTTACATTACATAATAAGAGCTTACAATTCATGCTAATAAGAAAAAATTAGAGATTGCAAGGATGCAATAATAATATAAATAATAAGATATCACAAAATATATAACCACATAACTGAATAAAATTATAAAAACATACACTTTTCAAGGACATGATATTATGTGTAGTTTATATATATGAATTCTTAGAGGCCAAGAGAAAGAGGAATAAACTGAAGTGGGTTTTAATTATGGAAATCTGTCTGAAGGAAATGAATTTGGAGCCAGGCTTTGATGGAACTAGCCACAGAATAGACAAGATTTGGCAGAAGGGAGCACTCTAGGTGCAAGGAGCCGTGAGCAAAGGAAGAAAGCAGAATGATGTAGGAGCAAAATAAGTTAAATACAGAATCACCGGATTCTTTAATTCTCTATAGCAATGCCATTCTAGGGACAACTATCAGGGGGGAAGAATCAGAAGCTAGAAGTCTCAAGGCAAGATTACAAAAGGTATAAAAATAATGCAGGAAAAAATAATACAGAAGAAAAAGTAGAAAGTACAGGGGTAGGTTTCAAGAAGTTAAGGCATTATTCAAAATGATGAATAATTTATACTGTGGGCATCATGAAATAAATGTCATAAGAGTAATTACAGACTTGAGGGCATCAAGAAGGTGGAATTCAAACTTTCACAAATAGAAGTAGAAGGAAAAATGAGGAGTAGCAAAAAATGAAGACAGCAACACAGTTTTTGCTTATGGGTATTTTTTCATGTAGCTGTTACTGGCGTGCTTTATGTAAAAATGAATGGAGTTTGATTGAAAAGAAAAATTTCAATGGGCCAGTAATATATAAAGATAGTCTTTTAGGTAAATAATGTAATTTAAAATGTTTTTCCTAGAGTGCCTTTTTGTACCTTACCATAGAAAAGTCTTTTCACTAAAGAAGCTGTAGGGAATAGGGGCGCCTGTGTGGCTCAGTCGGTTAACTGAGCCAACTTCAGCTCAGGTCATGATCTTGCCGTCCGTGAGTTCGAGCCCCGTGTCGGGCTCTGTGCTGACAGCTTGGAGCCTGGAGCCTGCTCCAGATTCCGTGTCTTGCTCTCTCTGCCCTTCCCCTTCTCGTTCTCTCTCTCTCTCTCTCTCTCTCTCTCTCTCTCAAAAATAAACATCAAAAGAAGAAAGAAGCTGTAAGGAATAATAAGTTACAGATTAGTGACGCATTTTGGAAATTAAAAAAAAAACCACATTGATGTGCCAAATATAATAGTATAGCAACAATAATAAATACTTGTAACAAAAATCAGAAGCTTGCCAGATTTTCTGTGGTGTCTGGTCAATATGGTTGTCGCAATTTTTCTAATGCTATTTTCTGTACAAATATAAGAATATTTCTTAAAAATTAGGCTACAATAGGTGTATGAACATTTCTCGATATTGTTTATAATAATGCAGTGAATAATTATTGTGCTTTGCCATTGCCAGAGCATGTCCTACATGTCCAAGAAGCTTTTCATTTTTTAATAAAGAGTGTAAAAATGATTAGGAGCCATCATACAAATTATGTGACTCCAAGATGCTGAACTAACATAACATTATTACTGCTCCTTCCTGCAAAGTCATGGAAGCTCTTCCTCAAGTGAAGAAAACGAAGAGGTGATGAGAGGATTTGAGGGAGCTGTTTGGTCAGGGGACTGGGAGAAGAGGGTGGTGGTTCAGGCCCCAGTAATGAGCAGCCAGCCACCCCACGCGAGAATCAAATAGGAAAAGAACCATTACACATGTGCTTGTGCTTCTCACTCACTGGGAAAATCAGTGCCTGCCCCAGCACATGTGGTGACCCAGAGCTCTGGCCCAAATGGACTCAAGGGGAAAATCAGGGCCACACAGAAGCCCTCTGCTTGTCAGGAGCCAAGAAACTCTTAGGTCCTAACCAACTTGGAGCATTTGCCGGCCCACACCTTGTGCTCTTCCTTCTCGGGACTTGTGAACTGCACCCTCAGGACTGTTCCCTCTCTCCTCTCAGGGGAAGCAGAAGATGATCTCTAGACCTAAAGAGCGATCGGCTGTGATTTGCTTGGACTTGCGGTTCTCTGCTCTAGAGTTCATTTATTAAGTGACTCAGAATGGATCAACCATTTGGTTTACCTGGGATGGTCCTAGTTTTAGTCCAGCAGCCTGCAAAGCCTCCCTGAACCCTAGTGGGTCACCCTATGTCCTCATATGCTTTTGCAGAGGGAAGTGAATGCCCATGACAAGGTATTTTGAGAAGTACAACTATTTCAAAGGAGAAAAAGATTATAGATGCCATCAGAAGCACAAACATTAAAATGGACCGAGCATTTAAAATTAATCCAATAAACATGCTAAAAAAGATAAGGGATAATGGGAGACTTATGAAAACAAAGACACATAAAAGGAACCAAGTGGACATACTGCAAATGGAATATATAATCGTTGAAATAAAGAGCAAGAGAGAGAGGATAAGATGGCAGAAGGGACACCATTAAGGAACACAGGAATGAACTGGAAAACCAGATTGAGGTCATCTCACAGAAGGAGAAACAGAGGCTCAAAGAAATAGAAAAAAGAATAATCGAGAGATGGAAAACAGAAGTGGCAGCATACAGATAATAAGAATTCTCCCAAAAAATGACTTCTTAGAGAAATGATAATGGGAAATTTCCCACGAATGAATGGATGGATAAACAGATAAAACACCTCAGGTTGAAGTTTCAACCTGGAGTTTCAAAGGAAAGTGATCTGGAAAAGCTACACCTACACATATTATAGTGAAATTTGGGATATCCAAGACAGAAAATGTTTAGAATTTTAACAGTATGAAAGATTAACATTAGATTAAACATCAGACTTCTGAATAGCAGCATTAGAAGCAAGAAGAACAGTGGAGTAAGGTTTTTAAAATATTGAACAGAGAAGAGATTTAGAAACCAAAGTGTAATATTCAGCCAAAGTGACATTCAGGTGTGAGAATAAGGTACAAATATAATAGGCATAGAATCTATTCTCAGAATCTCAGAATATTGCCACACAGAGGCCCATGTTGAAAACAGTGGATAAACCCCTCTTACAGTGCATCTTTCTCTCTCAATTACTGATAACTCAAGCAGACAAAAACTACAGGGATACCAAAGGTTTGAATTAATAAAATTGAACTAGCAGACATATACAGAAAAATGTAACCTATGATTAGAGCATACATATTTGTTTCTGAGCACCTATAGAACATTTGCAAAAATTGATCATATGCTGGATCATAAGAAAATCTTAATATATTTATAAGAATAGATATCATTCAGGGGCGCCTGAGTGGCACAGTCGGTTAAGCATCCGACTTTGGTGCAGGTCATGATCTCTCAGTTCGTGAGTTTGAGCCCCGTGTTGGGCTCTGTGCTGACAGCTCAGAGCCTGAAGCCTGCCTCAAATTCTCTCTGTCCCTCCCCCTGCTCTCACTCTCTCTCTCAAAAATAAATAAACATTAAAAAGATATATTTAAAAAAAGGTATCATTCAGTCTCTGAATTCATAATTACATTAGAACTTTAAAAATAAGACAGACGAAGAACCATGTATTCAGAAATTTAAAAACTCATAATCCTAAGTAACTCATGGGTTAAAAAGAAATTTAAAAACACTTGGAACCTAGTGATAATGAAAATACCATCTATCAGAACTTGTGAGATACAACAAAGTGGTTCTTTGATGGAAATTTAGAGCTTTAATGTGTATACTAGAAAAGAAGATATAGGAAATTCCTGAACTTAACCTTCTCTCATGGACATGCTGGGTCTATAGCGACATGCAGAAAAATCCTCTCTTAAAAAAACCTAAAGGCTGGCTGAGTGACGAGTACAAATTGGGCAAATGAGAAGAAAACCACACTGAAATGAGTGGGAGAGGCTGGAACACAATCTCTCTAATAAGCCCTGTACCTGGCACAGTGTCCCACAAGTAGGAGGGAACTCAAAATCCAGAGCTTTTTCCTAAGTAGTGAAGGGTTCAAACCCCACAGCAGAAAATTAAAACACTAACTCAAAAAGATATCTGAATTCCCATGTTCATTGTAGCATTATTTATAGTAGCCCAGACATGGATACAAGTGTCTGTCAATGGATGAATGGATTAAAAAAAATGTAGCATATATCTGCAGTGGAATATTATACACCCATTAAAAAGGATAAAATCTGGCCTTTGTGACAACATGGATGGACTTTGAGGGTATTATGCTAAGTGAAATAAGTCCGAGAAAGACAAATACCATAGGATCTCTCCTATATGTGGAATTAAAACAAAACTTAAAAAAAAAAAACAAGCTCACAGATGCAAAGAACAGATTGGTGGGTGCCAGAAGTGGTGAGTCGGGAGGTAGGAGAACTGGGTGAACTGTTTTTGTTTTAGTTTAAATAAATTGAATTTTTTATTTCATTTATTTTATTATTTAAGTTTACTTATTTTGGGGGAGAGAGAGAGAGAGAGAGGGAGAGAGCGAGCAAGTGAGCATGTGCAAGTGGCAGGGAGGAGAAAGAGAGCATCCCAAGCAGGTTCCACACCACCAGCACAAGCCAGGTGCAGGGCTCAAGCTAACAAACCATGACCTGATCTGAAGTCAAGAGTTGAATGCCCAACTCACTGAGCCACCCAGATGCCCTGAAATAAACGGATTTTTTTTAAAAAGAGAGGCATCCTACAATTTAACTGACCAGTGCTTCTTAAAAATAAGAAAAGCCTGAAAAACTCTCACAGCCAAGATGAACCTAAAGAGACATGAAAACTAAATGTAACGTAACATCCTGGATTGGGATTCTGGAACAAAACAAGGACTTTAGGTAAAAACTAAGGTAATCTAAATAAATTATGGACTTTAATTATTGACATTGTATGACAAAAAAGAAAACCCTTGGGTTTTTAAAAGTTAAATTCCAAAATAAAATACAACGGATAGCAAAAAAGTCAAACATAAAATTAATATTTAAAGTGTATTTTGCTTAATCCGATATATTATTATTTCAATGTATAATCAGGACAAAATTATTAAGATACTTTACCTTTTTTTTCATACAAAACCTTTAAAATCTGGTGTGTGTTTTAGGCCTACAGCATCCTTACTGGACACATTTCAGATGATCAATAGTCCTATGTTGCTACTACATTGGTGATAGATGGTGAATTGTTCAGGGCAGCAATGGAGATAAGATTTGAGAATCTGTTTTCTAGATATTGACAGAACTAGATGATGGTTTGGATGAAGAGGTAATGGGAAAGAAGAGAACTCAAGAAAAACTTTCAGGTCTTTGGCCTGAACATACTAGTCTGTGTGTGGTCTCTGTGGTTGGGTCAGATTTTTAGAGTGGCTTTGCTTGGGATTCTCTAGACTTTTATTTCACTGGTTCCTTCCTATTTCCCAGGTTTCTCTTCAGATATCATCTCTTTGGAAAGACCTTTCTGAACCACACAATCTGGAGTAATCCCTATTTCAGGACACTGTGTTATATTACTGCTTTTTATACATCCATCATCACTCTCTGAAATTACCATTTAGATTATTTCTTCATTGTCTGTATACCTCACTAGAATGTAAGGTGTTGGTCTCTCTTGTTCCTTTTAATCCTCAGTACCTAGGTCAGTGCCTTGTACAAAGCAAATGCTTAATACATATCTCTTGAATGACTGAAAGGAATTTAGGTAAACAAATTACAATTCTTGCCAAAAACTTAGAAGATCAAATATTTGAATATCAATACTTCAAAAGTCAAAAGAGAATTAAAAAGATACCTGTGTTGGGGCACCTGGGTGGCTCAGTCAGTTAAGCATTGAACTCTTGATTTCAGCTCAGGTCATGATCTCATGGTCATGATCTCACAGTCGTGATATTGCACCCTGAGTCTGGCTCCATGCTGGGTGTGAAACCTGCTTAATATTCCCTTTACCCCTCCCCTTGTGCATCCGCGTTCTCTCTCTCTCTCTCTCTCTCTCTCTCTCTCTCTCTCAAAAAAAAAAAAAGATACTTGTTACAAAAATGTAAATTCTTACAACTCACATTATGCTATTTAGTTTCTAACATTAGCATTCAAGGGGTAATTCTAGACGACTAACTATGTGTAAGGTACTATGCTAGGAATAAAAGGTGATTTTCTCCTATCAGATAGATAGATAGATGGATGGATGGATGGATGGATGGATAGATAGGTAGGTATATAGATAAATAACCAAGCATAATGTTAAAGACTAGATTTCACTTTGAAAAAGTGGCTTACAGAAGTGTAGGTGCAACATTATTTAGGATACATCTCCATGTATGTATGGCCTATTCTCTAATTTTTTTTTTTCTGGTTTATGTTTAGGTTGTACGTTTCACAATCCTTAGCATACTTTTGTGGTTAACCTAACAACTTTGATTGAGAACATAATTTTCCAAAATTACTTTTCCCATTTGAAGTAAGGGCAAGTGCTAGTTTCTTGCGGGGTTTATACTCTTCTTTTTTACACAGTGGGAGTAATGTCTTCTTTTTAGCTCATATAGTTGTGTACACTGGAGATAGAATTTACTGCTTATTTCTTGTGACCCCTGCTGTAACCCTGAGCCGACTTCTGTCTTAACATCAATGGCACATTGCCATGCTGTCTTCTCTACTCACTGAAGATAGGAACAGTGTTCTGTTCATTTGGGTTTTAGCAGCACCTGGCACATTGTGTAAAACATTGTGGGAACTCATAAAATGTCTGTAAATAAATGAACGATTGAATGGACTTATAACTTTGCTTCTAAAGATCCTGTAACATCGAGGAGATGAAAACAAGGGAAGAGAATGGGGAGTTTCTCAATATCAAGGAGAAAGAGATATAAATATTTCTTTAAAACTGGCTTTATATCCCCCAAAGAAACTTCTAGCTCAGAAATAGGTCTGCAGTAGGCAAGGTAGGTGGCCGTCTTTGGGCTTTAGAAGTGCCAGGAATGATTTGGAAACTCAGCTTTTCTATTAACTGACTGCTGCCTGAAATTTTATACCTATGGTTTTAGTTTTTCGATGTGAAAGCTTCTTTTTTTTTCCAGTTAAAATGTAAGTGGGAGCTAGGCAGTTAAATTGTACTATCTTTCTATAAACTCTGGGGGCATTCAGCTGTGCTTAATGGTCAGGAAGAGAAAACAAGGAAAATAAAATAGAAGAAAAGTAGTTAAATGGCACAAGTGTGTGTCGAAAGTGACCATGAGCAGGTCGTGGGGACCCATTATATTTTGTGCCATATAGTAATTTTTTTTAATAAGATTAATTTCCTCGCACGGTATAACATGACTAGTAACAACCTTCTCAGTTACTGGATTCTTAGATGTGATTCAAATAGTATCTTTTTTCTAGTGATTACAAGAATTTTCCAGGCCTTGGAACTGTATCCCTCGTCTGTTTCCATCCATTTCTTCTGCTTCTCACACTATTACATTCAACAGTGATTTGGGGAGCCCTAGGGAAGACAGAGCAGTCACAGCTGAAGGCCTATCTGATTGTTCTTCTCAGCAGCCAGCCAGCTATTTTGTCAAGGAGAGTTATCCATCCTTCTTTCCAGGGTGATCTCCTCAAAACTCAGCTTCTGGCTCTTAACAGAACAGTACCTCCTCTTTTATTATTGTCTAGTTAATGCTTCTCACCCAGCTTCACAAAATATTAGCACTTAATGAGTAATTAACCACATGGAAATGGCTGCACTAGCGGAGAAGGAGAAATCTTGTTTACTTAATCAAAGCACTACCTCTGTGCAAATGGCACTGATGGCAAAATTGATTCCAGTTTACATCTGAATGAGAGAAGCTGAGGGAGACATTTCAGGGATACTTAGCCTTTTTATTTTCCTTGGCATGCCAAGTAGTTGAACAGGGTTAAACTATCCCATCATGCAGGTTGCCTTGACTTCATTCTGTGGGGGACTGGTCTCTGGGATTTTTTTTTTTTAAATGAAGACTTTGGTTATTTCCCATGCAAACTACTGTTGTTTCCAATGAAAAGATGCCACAACATATGTAAATTATCTAAAAAAATATTAATCTGTCAACATAATTAAGTTATATGAACAGCAGTCAGCTCCAAGACTAAAACCGAACATGTCCGTTTTGCACCAGATACTGACAAAGTCAAAGGAGCGAAAATAGGCAGCTTGCGGTGTGCTAAGGTTATGATCATGGCACTCAAAAGAAAGCAATCCAAGTAGAATTATTGAGAAAGGAGATCAATCAACAGCATATGTTACTGAGGTTTTACACGGAAAATGCAAAGCTCGAGGGGCTCAATGCTGCCTGTATTAAGGCTGTACATTGTCTGAAGCTGGAGCTGTTCTACCTGGATCTGTGACTAACGGAGTCAGGGAAGGGCTGAGACTCAGTAAGATGTTTATGGCTGGGTGAATTACCTGTGCATAGGATTGGGCCTGTTTTCAGTATTCCTCAAATCCTGGCTCTCCAAAAGCAGAAATAAAGAGCACTAATTCATTCAGGTCACTAGCTATCCATCCAGATATCTATCATCAACTTATTTTTATTTATTTATGTATTTTTGCTCTACAAGTTTCCAGAAAGGACTAAAGTACATTTCATAAATACATCTAAGATAACCTTGAATAAAAATTAACTATAATGATACATTTTGTAATTTTAAGAGTTAAATCAGATCTTTCCAAGAAACTTGAACAGTTATCTGTCCAAAAAAAAGTATTTATAGAAACTATTTCACATTGAAGTTCATGTTAAAGCTTTCACCATGGCATTCACACTTTGTCTCACTTTGTGTGTGTGTGTGTGTGTGTGTGAGTCCCACTAGTTAAGAATATGGGGGACACAGGAGTGGGCTTATGTTTTTTGAGAATTGCATATTTGACAAAATATTCTAGATGATTCTGACACACCTCTGTGTTGAATATCAATGTGCCATACTAATTTTGTATTTTCTGAGGTAAAAATCATGCTTAGAGTAAGTGATGATCTTGAAAATTACTACTGAGGATATTGAATAACCAGATTACATACCTCAAGTCCAGAACCTAGTTAAAATTCCCTTTCCTCGTGTGTCCCTCCAATTAGAATTAATCTCTCTCTCTCTCTTCGCATTCCCCAAATACTTCATACTTCTCATATTTACTGCATTTTCTCTTGTATTTTGTTTATTTTACCTCCATCTGTTATGTGGACTCATGGATTTTTGGGCCAGTGGGGGAGAAGGATGGAGAAGGTACATCCCCCCCCCCCCATCTCTTAATCTCTGTAATGCTTTGGCTAGTCAATAGTATGTATTCAATATATGGTGACTGGATTAAACATGAAATGATATTAAAATTATGATCAAGTCCCAAATTACTGAATTATCGTATTGCCCTCTCTATTAAAAGGTGTTATTTCTACTTTCATAGTACTTAAAATCAGTGATGTTTTAAAAATGAGTGAAGCCAACTAAAATTATAACAGAATATGTCTTCAAAAAGAGTAACTTTGGCTTAATTCACAAGAACGACAACTAAGTCACATCCTTTAGGTAATTATTTGTTAATTTTCAAGCCAAATCTTACATTAAAACACAAACAAACTCTGGATTTGACAAAATAGTGGAAAATACAGAAAAGCGCCCATTTGCTATCTCCCTGTATATACATTCATTCTTAAAAGGAATCAATCACATCATGCTCTACTTCAGTAAAAATCACCAATAAGACAATTACAATCAGGTAAAAACACAATTATAAAACAAGTCACAAAGGCAAATGAGCTTTAAATGATATGAGTCCTCAAGTTTAAAAAATTAGGTAAATTTATAAAAACTCAAGCCTTTGGTATACTTTTGTCTGTGTCCCCTTAAAATTTCAGGAGCTTTTCATGTTGGTTGGGAATCGAAGATTTCTGAATGGCAAGACTAGAAAAGCTGCCTAACAATATATCTATTATGTCTTAAACCCTTTGTCAAAAAGACCCTATCTTCCCTTCCAGCCTAAGGTCTGAGGTAAACAGGATAGGAAAACTTGGAGATGGTGGGAGGCCCAGGAGTTTCATGGGGGCTCAGGCAAGAATAGCCAGATGACAACAGAGTAAGGAGTAATGAACACCACTGGCTTCCTCACTGTGAGTCCACAATGGGTGCCTTGGATGGCGCTCCTTGTATTGACTCTCATGAATTACATGATCTGATCTTCTGTATGGACGTTTCAGAGCGTAGTTGAGTGTGCTAAAATGGCATTACTTTCTACTCAGAACCTGATGTTTTTCTGTGCCTGTTTATGGCCAACTTATTTCCAAATGCATTTTGGAAAAATAAAAAAGAGGCTTCCTTGGGACTAGAGAAGTACAGTTAAAATGCACACAACCATTTTATACCCATTTGTAGGTTCCTTTGGGAATGTTTGCTCAAATCAGGCTCCTGAGGACCCATATTTGTATTTATTTTATAAGTTCTCTTTGGTCGTAGCTCACTGGTACATCATGCCCAGCTCATGGGCCAGTCAGATTTGCTTCCTCCTGGGAATTTAGAATTGTAATCTAAAGGCTGGGTGTTTGAACAAGGAAATGACAGAAAGCTACAATGAGGATGCCTTTTGGGGGGCTCTGTATACAAAGAAATCAGCAGAGAATGCTAATATACAGAGGAAAGCCATAGAATGAAGCAGATTTATGTAGAAAGGTAGAGAAAAGCAGTGGTGACCCACTTTATTCCAGAGGTCATAGCTCACTTAGTTACTGAGAGCTTTCTGCCTCATGAGGAGATCTGATCACATTTTCCACCATTGATGTGTCTGATGCCTCTCCCACTCCAACCTTATACTAAATTTTTCTTTAAGCTAACATCAGTGGATTTTTATTACAACCGGAATATTCCTGACAAAGACAAGCTTATTCCATTAGGATGTGTTCCGCTAAACCTCTGGTAGGCTTACGCTGGAAATGAACAGCATTCTGCTGTCAGTGTGTCAGCATGAATTATATGTAATAGCCCAAGCCTTGTTCAGAACCTAACTATGTTCATGACAGTGACTTTAGGAGCTGCCGCCTGATGGTTAGTTAGAGGGTCCTGGTATATTCTCTGGAGGATATCCTGCGTCCTTTCTGTAATGATGGAAATATTGTCCCTCATGTGTGTTACTATTTGCATTAATAACAGAATGCACCACAGAAGCTCCAGGCAAAAGCCAAGTCATGCATTGTGAGGCCTGGGATTCGGCTTATCTCACAGACCCAGGCAGATGGGCCTCCAAGAGTGGACAGTCCAGGAGGGTTTGAATGTTTCCTGCAGCTATTCACGTAGAAGGAGGTGTTTTGCTTCAACTTAGCATGTCTGTTGTTATGTAAGTAGTGTCGTTGTGTTCTGGAAAGACTAAAAGTTCATCTGAAATCTTCTAGTTCCTCTGTAAGACAGCACATGGCATGGGGCGCCTGGGTGGCGCAGTCGGTTAAGCGTCCGACTTCAGCCAGGTCACAATCTCGCGGTCCGTGAGTTCGAGCCCCGCGTCAGGCTCTGGGCTGATGGCTCCGAGCCTGGAGCCTGTTTCCGATTCTGTGTCTCCCTCTCTCTCTGCCCCTCCCCCATTCATGCTCTGTCTCTCTCTGTCCCAAAAATAAATAAACGTTGAAAAAAAAAAAAAGACAGCACATGGCTTACCCGGAATACAATTGGAGTTTTCTCCTGTGAACACAGGGAGCGCCTGCTGTCCTATCTGCAGGGCATGGAGGCTTCTGGATTGTAGCCTATATTGCATGTGTAAATTTGCCATCATCTCTAAAATAGCTTTATATTTAAATTTTTAATCAATTTGAAAATGAACTGCTTAGACCATACGTTCATCCATCCAAATTGGGACACTTTTGAGAGTAAAATGGATGGTATTGATAATAAAGCTACGTCACCAAGCATAAATTGGGGCCGCCCCAGGCAAACTGGATAGTATTGTCACCCTACCCTAGGCTTTTTTATTCACTTTCTGAGTACTCATGTATTGCGAAGCCCATGAAACATTTCAATTATATGTTCATTCGAAACCAGACAAGAACTTATACAGTAGGTGAATACATGTGATTGTGACTAGATAAATCATGTAGCGAGTGAAGAATGCTGTTGTTGTGCAGTGAACACAAAGACCACATGTGTATGGATATAAGGTTGACCAATGTGGTGGGGCCATTAGATTCAGTCCCCTAATTTTAATATAGTCATGTTGTTAACAATGATAATAATAACCTAGCTAACATTATGCTACACATAGTGCTATTTGTTTTGTTTATTTTATCTTCACAATTGGTATGGCTTTTCACCAAATCACATTTTAGCTGTCATTTGGAAAACTGTTCACGATCTCACCACTAGTCAGTGGCCATATAAATTGGAACTTCTCTGGGGTATCAGTTTCCTCATCATTAAGATTAAGTGGGTTGTGGGGCACCTGGGTGGCTCAGTTGGTTAAGCGTCCGACTTGGGCTCAGGTCATCATCTCACAGTTTGTGAGTTCCAGCCCCATTTTGGGCTCTGTGCTGACAGCTCAGAGCCTGGAACCTGCTTTGGGTTCTGTGTCTCCCTCTCTCTCTGCCCCTATTCTGCTTGTGCTCTGTTTCTCTCTCTCAAAAATAAACATTAAAAAAATTTTTTAAAAAGATTAAGTGGGTTGTACTCCATAAGCCCTAACGTCCCTTTCAGCTTTTAACTGTCTATATTCAGACAGATAAAATTCAAGATTTTATTTTTTTGCGGGGGGTGGGGGGGAGTTTTGATTATTTTGATTTTTGTCCTTAATACAAAATAGAGAATATACATGTTGATGAAAGAATATATTATAAATATGTTTTGTACACAAACACTTAGTATGAAAGCAACCTTAATGATGCATTTATAAAGTCACACTGGCGGTATGGTGTAGCATCAAGCACCTGGACTAGAATTCAACTACGTACTTTCTCTGTGAATTTGCTAAAGTTACCCAGCCATCCTAAGCCTGAATGACTTCAACTGTAAAATGAGAATAAGAATAGAATCTTCTCAGTGATATTATGTGGATTAAGCAGTATGTAGTATGTGAAGTGTCTGCTATATACCAGATAAATAGATGTATCCAATCAAGAAATACTTTTTTCCTATCGGAATGATAGCATCATTACCGAATATTTATGTCATAAATGTATACCACATCTTCTTATAATTAAACTAAATATTGCCAATGGGCATCTCTATTGTCAATATTGACTTTTACTGTTAGAGGCAGTAATTACACTGGATAAAAGCACATCCATGATAATATACATTATCAGGGTCCAACATACCTGGACCCAAATGCTTTTCTCACCTTCCCAAAATGACCTTGGGAAGGTTGCATAGTCTGTTTCCTCATTTGAAAGCAATGAGTGAGTACTGTATATAAATTACATGTCGCAAGTCCTTTTTTACAGTCAATAATATGCACTATCATTACAGGTAAGATAAAATTGGGGGTGCCTGGGCAGCGCAGTTGGTTAAGCATCTGATTCTTGATTTCAGCTCGGGTCATGATCTCATGGTTTGTGAGTTTGAGCCCTGTGTCGGTCTCTGCACTGACAGAGGGGAGCCTGCTTGGGATCCACTCTCTTCCTCTCTCTGCCCCTTCCCTGCTCTCTCTCTCTCTCTCTCAAAATAAGTAAATAAACATTAAAAAAAAATAACGGAGAACAAAAGTCAAGCTAAACAGAGATGTTTCCCTAAGAAGAGCTTTATATGGTGCATGTACACTACCAAAGTGTCTGTAAGTGAAGAATGGTGTTTGAGAGAAGGAACCCACGGGCACTCCATCAGCACTGTGTTGTTCCCACAGAGCAGAATCTCATTCCCGGTCGTTGTTGAACCATCTGTCATGGACGGGCCGTGATGCTGCGACTCCAAAGAATCCCAACCGCTTGAGATTTACAGTAGGGTTGAAGTTACGTTTCTCCACACAGGGCACCTGACAGTGAAATCAAAGGCCTGATCAATGAACTCTGTAAACAGTGCTAAGCTGCCCTTAATCATTTTATTGATGAAGCAGAACAATTTGATTAATAATAAGCCAATCTTGCCTGAGCCCTACTTGCTTCTCTTGTGAATGTACTTTTGGGGGAATTCATTTCTATGGCTTGTTAATAAGAAATCTCTGTGCAGTTTTGATGATCATGTTTAGAGAATTATAACTGAGATATTAATTAAGACAGATAATGTGGATGATGATGGTGATTCATTTCATGTGCATAAGAAACAGAATTAACAAGGGTGCCTGGGTGGCTCAGTCGGTTAAGCATCTGACTCTTGATCTCAGCTCAGGTCATGATCTCACGGTTTGTGAGTTCGAGCCCCACGTCAGGCTCTGTGCTGACAACTCAGAGCCTGGAGCCTGCTTTGGATTCTTTGTCTCCGTTTCTCTCTGCCCCTTTTCCGTGCATGGTCTCTCATTCTCTCCCTCAAAAATAAATAAGCATTTTTTAAAAATAAAAAAAAACAGAATTAACAACTTGCGTTTACCTGCACTGTCTCAGTTAGTACTTATTTTTAAAAAAATGACTTCAACAAGGGTCAAATGTATCACTGTTTCATAAGGATTTTGAATTTTCTGGCCTTTTCCCCAGGCCTTTTCAACCGAGTCTTAAGTTTGCCGTCCAATTCTTCTTGAGGAGGAGGATCTAGACTTAGTATATTTTTGGTCAACTTCTGGTACCTACCTCATGAATTTGGCAGATGCCTTTGGGTTCTTTGCTGAGGTGGAAACTATGGAAACCACATGGATGCTAAAAGCCCAACCTGGGGGCGCCTGGGTGGCTCAATCGGTTAATCGTCCAACTCTTGATTTTGGCTCACACAGTTCAAGGGTCGAGCCTTGTGTCAGGCTGTGCACCCTGACAGCAGGGAACCTGCATGGGATTCTCTGTGTCCTTTTCTCTCTGTCCCTCCCCCCCTCACACACTTGGTCTCTCCCTCTCAAAATAAGTAAATAAACTTTAAAACCCCAACCTGCTGGGGCACCTGGGTGGCTCAGTCGGTTAAGCATCCAACTTCAGCTCAGGTCATGATCACACAGCTCATGGGTTCAAGCCCCACACCGGGCTCTGTGCTGACAGCTCAGAGCCTGGAACCTGCTTCAGATTCTGTGTCTCCTTCTCTGCCCCTCCCTTGCTCATGCTCTGTCTCTCTCTCTTTCAAAAATAAACATTAAAAAAATTTCAAACAAACAAAAGCTCAACCTGCCCTCCATTCTCCAGGAGAACTTGTGTCAGGCTGCCTGGTGGACAGGCTAAGCCTCAATTCCTCCTTTCCATGCTAGGTTTGAATTTCTTCTCTGTTTCTGTATCCAGTGGTTTCCTATTCCATTTTCTAGTTTGGGCATTGACATAATTATATTTTATGTATTTTATACAACGTATATATGTTTGTAATGGGACCAGAGGCCCATCAATTCCGTATTCAGTTTCAGCATAAATGAGAATTTGACTTCTCCTCATCTTCACATCTCCTGGAATACTGTGTCTACCTTGTTGCCATGAACAGAATTGGCACAAAGAAACCAGAGCCAATACCTAAAATCACAGAGTCCATCACCACATGATAGGTTGTTTGGGAAGACAAAAGAAAGCAAAACAGTCTTCTTTCTACCCTAGAATCTTTAATATCTGAAATAAAAGTCATAAACTTTAAACTTTGATATCAGTGAGACTGCAAATTTTAACCTTTGGCAGGGAGTAACTGGGATTATTTGCTCTACTAGAGATAAGCACAAAAGGTCAGATAGTATTTGTGGAGTGTTCACTTTTGAGTAGGAGTCTCGCGGTCACCCCAGGAAGATATGCCAAAATCAATGCAGCGCTCTTGGGATGCAGAGTGCATTTGGGATAGAGATGTATGCCTACCCTTGTAGCGTCAGGGTTCGTCAGGATTCCTACCCACCATCACACTGTTCTCCATTTCTCAAGTTCTGCAATCTTTACCCCTTTTTTGTTTGGTACCCTTAATTATACTACTTAGTACCTTAACTGCCTTCTAGAGAAATGTAAATCTCTGCAGAAGCCTCTTGTTTTCCTTAAACACTAGTGTTCACATGTACACAGGGTTTTCCTTGTGTGTGTTTTCCCTGCAGGTTGAGCTGGCCGGCTTTTCTAGGCTCGGTGACAGTACTGGGCAGTCTGAGCAGGGCTGAGCTCTGACAGGGACAGATGAGACCTGGAGCAACAGAGATGTGCACAGACTAACAATAGTCCGTTCTTTTTTTCCTTTCTGGTGTTTAAAAAGCGTCAGATTGCGTCGTGAGTAAATCCATAGTGGAAGGTTGTTAAAGTGAGTGGGCACCGCTTTGCCAACTACGTAAATTCACAGGCTTCCCAGAGGAAAGCTGGCTGAAGGTCGTTTCGGGATGCCGGCACCTGCCTTCCCAGAGTCGGGTCTGTCTGTGTTCTGATGCCTCTGATAGAACTGAGAGAAGGACTAAGTGAGGTTTTCCTGCACTTCCACTGCCCCCTCTCCTCTCCAGCCTCAGCACTCCCTTGTGAAAAAGGCAAGTTAGGAAACAACGGAAGTGTCCTTCAACAGACAGCAGATGTGGCCTAGCCATACACTGGAATATTCCACAGCCATGAAAAGGAAGGAAATCCTGACATATGCTACAACACGGACAAGCCTTGAGAAGATCATGCTCAGTAAAGTAAACCAGACACAGAAGACATGTTGTGATGCCACTCACACGAAATATCTAGAATTGGAAAATTCATAGACGTAGAAAGTAGACCAGAGGTTCCACGGGCAGGGACCGAGGGAAGGAGGGGCTGGGGAGTCATTGAGGTTCTGTTTGAGGCATGAAAACAGTTTGGAGACGGATACTGGCGGTGATCATACAACATTGTGAGTATCATCAGTGCCCCTGAGGTGTCACGTAGAAGTGATTAACCTGGCAAGTGTGATATACATTTTACATTTTAACACACACACACACACACACACACACACACACACACCACACACACACACACACACACACACACACACACACACACGGGCAAGTTAAGGGGACTATAACCTCTGGAAAGATGGAGTAGAATGCTTTTTCTATTTCTCCCACCAAGTACAGTAAAAACTCTAGGTAGGACATATCAAACTAAGAAGACTGAAAGGTAGAAAGAAGGCCAACCTGCCAGGGGCCTTGAGACCCAAAGAATGACCCAGTTGTGAGTTCCTTGGGTTTTCTTTCTGCTTCCGTATACCCCACAATGGATTCTGGAGAAGTCAGCAGCCTGTGAACACCAACAGTTGTGGGCAAAAATATTCTTTTTAAGCCCTAAGAAAAGTCAGGTTGGCTTTGAAGGTGCCAAATTTGATGGGGGCAGGGCAGGGCTGGAGCTGACAACAGGGTGACTGTCTGTAGGCCTAGAGAGCAGCCCCCTGGGTTGTTGTGGCTACAAAACCTGCCAAAAGAGTCTTCAGAGACACCTATTCACTCCCCCAACACCCCCTTTGACTCAGACAGTGCAAACCCTGTGCTTTTTTTAAAAAAGTTTTTTTTCTTAATGTTTTTATTTATTTTGAGACAGAGAGAGACAGAGCATGAACAGGGGAGGGGCAGAGAGAGAGAGGGAGACACAGAATCCGAAGCAGGCTCCAGGCTCTGAGCCATCAGCACAGAGCCTGATGCAGGGCTTGAACCCACAGACCGTGAGATCATGACCTGAGCCGACGTTGGAAGCTCAACCGAATGAGCCCCCAGGCGCCCCTGTGCTTTCATGTGAATTCTCACTCTTTTCTAATTGTCCCAGAAAATTTTCAAAGACCAGTTTAGTGCTATATGCAGTGAGGGACTTCTTGGTTATTATAGCTGAATACAATGCCTGTAGAGACCGAGCAATCTGCTATGTCCGAAGTAAATAGAGTAAATGTGGTTACTGGGGAGAATTTATACCCAGAGACATCAGTATTGTGGCGCTTTTAAACAAGAACCCAGGAATTCCTAAAATTCAAGCCATCATCTCTGGTAAAGATTAGTTAACTTTTAATCCTATGAGAAGAACAAAGTTTAACAACTTAAAGGACCCCCAGATGTAGTCTCTGCTTCTCCATAAAGAAATAGAATAGAGACTGAGGTAAAGGCTAGAGGTTGAATTTCATTGTCCCTCACCGTCTTTGCTGCATTGGACAAATCACTAAACTCTCCTCTCTGTGCTTTTGTTTTCTAATCTATAAAATGGGAATGATAGTCACAGTAAAGATTCTTCTAAAGGTGAAAAAAAGATAGGATTAGTTGCTTACAAGTCCATTATAAACAATTCTTCTAAATGCTTGGAAAGTAGAGACTCTCTTCATTTTTAGAATATTCCAGAAAAACCTAATATTCTGCCTTGTAGACACTCAGGGAGGACTTCACCAACCCAGAGTCCAATGTTGTGCATTGAGTACCACCACTCAAGCACTCTCTGAACTGCTGAGGACCTCCCAGGACTCATCTGTTCATCCCTGGGGCCCAGAGATCCACACTGCCTGGTCACAGATCCTGCTCTTGTTGTTTTAGCGGCCTAACCATTCTTTAATTTCAGGCTGGAATATTCCCGTGGCAGGGCCAATGGGCACAGTTCTTCACTAAAGGCCCTAGAAAACAATCACATCATCCTTTATTTATATATCTCCCTGGGAGGATCTCAGGATTATCCTGACTTCCTCAAATCCAAATAAACCATGAAACCACCCTATGGAATGGACTTCTTATCCCTATCTTGCAAATAATGAAAGCTGAGGGGTTAAGTGATTATGCTGATGAATTTTAAGCATGGGAGGGTATGAACCAAGTTCATCACTTTACTCCCTATTTTATTCACTGGGTCCTACTCTCCTGGTTCCGAAGGAGAAGAATTCTTTTTTTTTTTTATTTTTTTTTTACATTTATTTATTTTTGAGAAACAGAGTGAGACAAAGTGTGAGCGTGGGAGGGGCAGAAAGAGAAGGAGACACAGAATCCGACTTTTAATTCCTGAAATCACAAGGTAGTAGTTCGACTCCAGTGTAAAAACAACCGTAATCACAGTGATTCCTTTCTGAGGGGTCTAGATACCAAGAAAACCTCTAGATAAGGACAGATAACAGAATTTCCTTGATCTCTACACCGGTTTCTATTAGACAGTGGTTCGTTAAAATGTATTTATAGGACATCCTGAGTCAAGAGTTAATGAAATTTGTCATTTATTTCATCTGCTGTTGAAGGATAACCACACAACTTTATTCTTGGGTATCTTCTCTTGGTTATTTGCATGAATTATTTATCTTACGTCTGGAAATTTAATACATGTCATAGAGCTGCAAATTACGCAATCCATCTTAGGTTTTGTCGTTTGTTGTCTAAATGGGTCATCCATCTCCGCTATTAGTTTTATTTATTAAACCCAGCTCAAGAAGTAGAGGTCTGACCCCATTTTGCATTATGCTAAAAACATAGATACGGTTAGTCCGAGATGTTGGCTGCAGTGAAGGTAAGAAAGCAAACCAATTTAAGTGAGAGGTGAATTAGTGCTGTGCCAATCCTGCACAGCAGGACTCAATATTTGTTGCAGGGCTGTGGGAAGAGATTAATGTTATTGCGGGTGCCAAGGCACGAATCAAAACACGCTGGCCAGTAGGTACAAACATTGGACGAAATAACAGTTTCAAAAGTCATTCTGCATCAGTGAAACAAACTGGAAACGTCAAGAAATGTGCAGAATGGACCCGCTACTTTTTATCTGATTTTTTTTTTTTATCTGCTCTTTTCCATCACGGGATCTCCAGCAGAATGTACCAGAATACTACATTAGCCTCGCTGGTAGGTCCAGTGACAGACTGCCCAGAGAAACGAGTCATGAAATCCTTTCTGAGTTGGCTTGTGCATGGCTGCCTTTCATTTGAAAGAAAAAGTACAGAATAAAGGAAAGGAAGATTTTGACCCTGCGACTGTGCATCTGAGCTCAGGGAGGAAGTGGAGGAAGTGGGGAGGAGTTTCAGAAACAGAAACAGAATTTTAAAAATTCAGGACACACTCAGGTGTTGACATCTCTTTTTTTCCCTCCCTCCCTCCCTCCCTCCCTCCCTCATATTAGGACTTAGGTTTATCACCCAACTTCTCCAAACAGTCTGCAGTTTTAAGCTCTCCAAACTGCTAAGTAATTGATTTTTATTAAATAGAATAGTATGAAGGATCCCAGGAACTTGGCCGCTGAAGATCTTGCAGACAGAGAAAGGAGAGGGTTCTGTGGTCACAATCACTGGCTTTTAAAGCTGTTTTTTCCTCAGTGTTCATAAATAGCTTTTCTCAAGGAGCGGAGCCTTTGTGTACGCTACTTTCTCGAACATCCCTCTCCTCACCCTCCCTGCAGTCTGCCAGTTTAACTTGGAATCAACCTTCAAATGTCAGAGGGTGTGTCTTTTCTCGGAAGGATTTCTAGTTCTCCAGACTAACTCAAATTCCTTTGTTGCAGAGTCTCCTATACTTTCTTTCCATAAGACCTTCTTTCATAACCGTTATATTTATGTGTGTCCAGGATTTTATTTTATTTTATTTTATTTTTTTTGGTACCTGCCTCTCCCAGTGTCAAGTAAACTCTATGCAGTCAGGGGCCGCGCCTGCTTTTTCTCATCATTTTGTCTCCAGCTCTTAGCACCGTGCTTATAGGGTAACAAGAACTCAATATTTGTTAAATAAATGGCTGAAAAGCAAGAGCAATGTTGCTTTTGAATTTGGTGGGAAGAGGAATGTAAAGCACAAACTTTTGTGCCTTTCATTACAGAAGCAGTGTTCTCGTGACCAACACAAGAGTTCTCCGTAGTGTTTCAGCTCTGGGATGACCATGTAAATGAGCAGCACCTTCATGATAAGAATATCTGGCTAGTTTGGAAATAACTAAGAAAGGTGTTTACATGGTTGTTTCATTATTGTGCAACAAATACATAACTGGCTTTAAAACTCTTGGCAATTTTCTATCATTTGGTGGAAAGAAGAGGCAGGAGAAAATTGAAATGGACCCATTGGGCACCTTGGTTACTTATAATTGTATCATTCCTGCTTTTTCCACCATCATAACATCTGCTGACCTCCTATGACATATTTTATTGCCCTACTGAACAGAAGAGGTCAGCAACTGGACCGTCTTGTGGAGATTACAGTATGAGACTTCCTTTGTTCCATGACCTCCCGCTCCATCCCCCCTGTGAACCCTAATTCCTCTTTCCTTTGTCAGGGAAGGTGTCGTCTATGCGTTTCTTCTTCCAAACTGCAAAGGAACTTCATAATTTTGTTCCTTTCCAGCTTGCTGCTTGGCTTAGTGACAAAACCCAGCTATTATTTTAAAGATAAATATAAAGTCAAGTGGTAAAAGTTGAGAGGAGTAAGAGGCTCTTTCTGGTTCCTTTTCATCTTCAATTAAGTCAATACATGTTTGTTGCATGTCTTTGATACAGAAGGCACTATGGTATGTGTTGGCTAATAAAAAAGACTCAGATGCTAATGGAGATATACAGGTGTATCAATATAAGGCAGATGGTGATAAGTATTAAAATAGACAAAATATTATAGGAGCACAGGGGAAGGGAAGATTAATTCCAATTTAAGGATTTTGAAAGACTTTGTGAGGGGTTTGGACCTTGAATGTGGGTTTTTAATAATGGGGAAGATTTCAGTGAGCTTAAAAAGGAAGAGAGCCTTCTTGGCAGAAGGAACAAGAGAAACTTGGACAAGAAGGTAGGAGAACACAGGAAATACTTTAGAGATATATATAATAATACAGTGTAACCGGAGTTCCCAATGTTTGGAGATAAAATGAGAGATGAGAGGGGTGCCTGGATGGCTCAGTCGGTAAAGATCTAACTCCTGATTTGAGCTCAGGTCATGATCCCATGGTTTGTGACATCAAGCACCACATTGGGCTCTGTGCTGACAGTGTGGAGCCTACTTGGGATTCTGTCTCTCCCTCTCTCTCTGCCCCTCTCCCACCCTCTAAATAAATAAATATTAAAAAATTAAAAATTGAAAAAACTTCTAAGATAAAGCAGAAACAATAAAAAAGCTATAAGAGGCAAGACACAGTGTGTATAAAGGAACAAATCAAATCAGCAGTTGACTTCTCATGTGTGATCTCTGAGTTCATAGATAACAGAAGACAGTGAAATATCTTTAAAATGCTGTAGGACAATTATGCTGTGTATCCACGCATAGGTCATTCAAGAAAAAGCAAATATTCTCATACATTTCTAAGGAAGATTACCACTCACTGACTCTTCTAGTGGCTGCTAAGGGATTCACCTCAACTGAAAGGAAGCTGAAACTGAACCCAGAAGGATGGGTTAGGAAGCCAATATGTGTAGAAAATTGTTGATGTCTGAGCGGACCCTGCAGACCAGTGGGTAAAAGATACATGGCTCACGAAATAGTGTGGAGCAGTCCATTATTCTCAAGGGAAAAACAAAATGAAATTGGGTACCTGCTTTACTCTAAATACAAAAACCAGTTCTCAGTGGAATAGTTTGAAAGGCAAAATTATTACCGATGAAAATGTAGGAAGATATCTTTATGACCTTAGAGTAAGGAAGAATTTATTAAACTGTAAAGAAAAGGCTTGATAAATCTGACGATGTTAAAAACTCCCCCCTGAAAAAAAAAAGATTAGCATGTAGAATAATTTTCAGAAAACTCAAATGGCCAGGAACTTATAGGAAAGAGGCTTAATGGTACTAATAATTGGAGAAATGCAAATTAAATCACAATGGGATAGACTGGCAAAACATATACATTGGCAATATCAAAAGTTGGAGAGGATTTAGTTCAAAAACTGGAAACTAATGCCCATTCATGGTAGTAAATGAATATTTATGGTATTTACTAATCAGGACATAAGTTATAATATATTCACACAGTGGAATGCTATACAGTAGTGAAAGCTAATGAACGTCAACTATATGTGCATGGGTAATTCTCATACATAATGCTGAGTGAGTAAAGCAAAAGGCGGGAGAATACATATTGTATGACATTTACATGAAGTTAAAAATTCAAAACAGTGTTGCTTGTGGTTTGAGGATACATACATGATAAAATTATGATGAGGTGCATGGGGTTGGTGTAGTTCAAATTTGGGAGGAAGAGGTATGCAATCTACCAGCGTTCACAGGAGTTTCCCCTGCCTGTACATATGTACATATGTTCCCCTGCCTGTACATATGTTATTTATTAGGCTGAGAGGTAGGTACATGGACATTTGTTGCTTTATTCTGTATACCTTTTTAAGTCTTCAATATCGCATAATGCTTTTCTAAAACAAAAAGTAAATCAGACATGAGGGAATGGAGGTGGCAAGTGAGGACTGTTTGTTCCACCGTTTTTTATACTGAGAAGGGAAGAAGAGAAGAGAATGTGTTTCTGTTTTTTGACATGAAATGATTTGGAAGGATTTGAAACTTTGTGCAGTTGTGTAGATAAATGGACACATGACGCTGCAAAATTATGAGCTCATACCCGATCTATTCAACTTTGTGAGGTACTTTTTGTTATTTGGATAGTGCTAGGTACAAGGTCTGAATTGTGAGACACACAACTTGGAATTGTGTTGAGTTGTTAGGAAACAGAGTTGTACATGATTTATTCCTTTTTATTCCTTCTTAATCTCTAAGTAACCTAGCTTTTTGAGAAGAACCAATAGGACACATATAGAAAGAGGACCAAAATTCAACATACTGAAAAAAAAATTCAACATATTGAATCATTGAAGATGT
Organism: Prionailurus bengalensis; assembly: GCF_016509475.1. Taxonomy (NCBI): domain Eukaryota; kingdom Metazoa; phylum Chordata; class Mammalia; order Carnivora; family Felidae; genus Prionailurus; species Prionailurus bengalensis. Next base: position 69,343,561 of record NC_057343.1, on the reverse strand, counting down.
TTATAAAATATATTCTTCCAAAGAAGCTGAAATTTGATGATAGGAAGGTCTTAAAATCTGTCATCCAAATATAGATTGTTTGTGGTTGAATTATTTTGTTTATTGTTTTCAATTCCATACACTGAACTGGGTATCTTTATACATTTTGTTTCATTTACTGGCCACAAAACTTTCAAAAATGAAAGAACTCACCAACAGCATCCATATCTCTTTGGTAGGTTTGGGGTAGATATTTTTTTTTTTAATTTTTTTTTTCAACATTTTATTTATTTTTGGGACAGAGAGAGACAGAGCATGAACGGGGGAGGGGCAGAGGGAGAGGGAGACACAGAATCGGAAACAGGCTCCAGGCTCTGAGCCATCAGCCCAGAGCCTGTCGCGGGGCTCGAACTCATGGACCGCGAGATCGTGACCTGGCTGAAGCTGGACGCTTAACCGACTGCGCCACCCAGGCGCCCCTGGGGTAGATATTTTTAAATGTGTGTTGAAAATTATATGCTTTAATTGCCTCCCCTTTAAAACTAAATCATTTTCTGAGTAGGGTACAGTGTGTTCTGTACCAAAGGAAAACCCCTGCTTGGAACAAAGGTGTTGCTGAATAGCTCTGCCAGAGACCTCTATTTCAAAGGCAGAATTTTATTTCACAGGAAATGTGAATCTGAAAGTATTTTACTAGTAATTAGCTTTTAAAATAGCAGAGACTTCATATTCTTCATTTATGCTTGGAAGCTGCACATGGAAAATGTGGGGATTTTTCCTGACTTGCATAAAATTGTTAGGAACATGCTCTATTCTAGCTTGGAAACCAAAATATACCACACTTGGCCTTCACTTGAGACAACAAATTGAGGGTGGTCTTGGGGAGGCAGCAAACCCAGAAGATGAGTAAGCTCTGGGTGTCCTCAGCAGGTGCTGTCCCAATCCGGGCCACCCCAAACCCCTTACACTTTCATCCTCATCTCCAGTGAAATTTTAAAAGAATTAGTAATCATAATAGCATTTATTAAATGTTCAGTCTTACTGTCCCCTTTTAGAGATGGTAAAACTCAGGCACAGAGAAGCTAAGGGTCTTGCAAAGGCCCACAGCTAGTAAGTGGCCAGAGTCAGGTTTAAACTCAGGCAATATGATTTCAAAACCACTCACTTAACCACCAGGCTATGCCTCTTGCCATATTTGAAGACATTAAACCACAGCACTGGTGTGAGTTACTGGTATAAGTAAGTTCTATCACAGTTTCGTTATCACTCCTGGCTGCTGTTATCACAGGTAAACTGGGGCTTTGATCTTCACTCCCAGCCCTTGACCCAAGCGATATGCTACTAGGTAGTAATGCTAAATAGTTTTGTAGAACAATGATACCAGTTTAAAGTCTGAACAACACTGTACGAGAGTATGCCTTGTTCCACATTTAAAGTTTTTACTGATCTGATGGGTGTGAAATGTTATCTCATTGTGGTTTTAAATTGCATTTCCTTGATTACTGATGCAGTGGAAAATTTTTCACATGTTTTTGGCCCATGCATACTTCCTCTTCTGTGAAATATCTGATCATGTCTTTTGCCCATTTTTACACTGAGTTGTTTTGTCTTTTTTCATATTGATGTGTAGGAGATTTTTACATATGCCAGATGCTAATCTTTTATCTTTACATATGTATCAAATATCTTTTCTTATTTGGGTCTTCTTGTCTTCCTTTAGATCGTCTTGATAAATATAAGTTCTTAATTTTAAAGGCTTTAAATGTATCAGTCTTTTTCCTTTATGATTTAGAGCTTGAAAAAAAATTTAATGTATCTTACCCTCCCCCCAAGATGGTGAAGATATTCTTACATATTATCTTTTCAAAAATTTATGGTTCTGACCTCCCTCATTTAAGCCTTGAATCTAATTGGCACTGATGATTCTCATGTATGGTGAGGGGTAGGGATCTAATCAAAAAAAATTTTTTTTATCCCTCATGGAGCCAAATATCCAAGTACCATTTATTACATCGTTTCCCTGTTTCCACTGATTTTCAGGGTCTGTCACTCTGGCATGAGTGAATCTTTCTGATAAGGACAGATTATTTTTGGCCCTTTGTTCCATAGGTCTGCCTGTCTAACACCTTATCAGTTCCACATTGTCTTACTTACTATAGTTTTATAATTAGTTCAGCTGTGGGCTAGGGAAGTCCTTTACCATATTCTCCTGTGGGGGTTTTGGCATTCTTAGTGTTTTGCTTTTCCATATACATTTTGGAATTAGTTTGTCAGGTACCATAAACAACTTTGTTAGTATTTTTATTTGATTGCACGAAAGTTATCAGTTAATATGGGAAGAGGTGATATCTCAATGACACTGTTTTATGTCTCATTTGTGCACATGGGATATCCCTCTGTTTATTAAGGTTTTTTCCAAAAAGTTGAAAACCTTTCTCAAAAAGGTCTTGTACATCTTTTGTTAGAGAAATTCCTAGGTACTTTATACTTTTGTTGCTATTATGACTGATAATCTTGTTGAAAAATTAATTTTTAAACTGCCTTTGGGTACAGTTCTACAATTTTTATTTATTATGTGGCAGAAACAACCTTGCTTTTCACCCGAAGTGTTTCCCTTTCTTCAAGGACACACATTTTTTTCTCCCTGGCCATCCTTTCAATCAGGTTTGGTGTGGCCATATGACCTTGGCTGACCAATGGAATGTGGGCAGCTGTGATGTATACTTAGTTGAGGTCTGAGCCATGAAAACCTTCTCTACAGGGGCTCCTGAGTGGCTCAGTTGGTTGAGCATCTGACTTGGGCTCAGGTCATGATCTTGCGGTTCTTGAGTTCGAACTTCGCATTGGGTTTGCTGCTGTCAGCGAGAGCCTGCTTCTGATATTCTGTCCCCCCCTTGCTCTCTGCCCCTCCCCCGTTCTCTCTCTCTCTCTCTCTCTCTCTCTCTCTCTGTATCGCTCTCAAAATTGAATAAACATTTTAAAAAATCTCTATAGCTCCCACTCCTTTTTGTATGTTGTTGGATGTTAATGCCAGGAAGGCTTCGGAAGCCACATATTGAATAGGGTGGCATCTCTATCAGCTGGGTCCCTAAGAGACTGGGTGGAGCAGAACACTATTTCTCATCTGCTCCCACCGAATTAGCTTTACATGATGAGAAATGCACTGTTATTTTGTGAAGCTGCTGAGGTATATCTATTACAACAGCAAGATTATCTTAATTAATGCATATTAATTTTAATCCCAACAATTCTATAAGCACACCTATTAATCTACATATCTGTTGATTCTTTGGTGTTTTCTGCAAAAAAAAAAATCACGCCATCTGTAAATAAGGAGTTTTGTTTGTTTTCTTTCTTAGTTTTTCAGGCTTTATTTTTTTTCTTGTGCTACAGTACTAGCTAAGACCTCCTGTACAATGTTGGACAAAAGCAACAATGGTTTGCAAGTTACCTTGTTCCTGGTAGTAAAGGGCAACTTTGAACATTTTATCATTAATTGTTATTTCAGGTGTAATTTTATGTCCTTTATCAAGGTATTGAAATTCCCCCTTTTATTTTTAAGTTTATTTATTTTGAGGGAGAAGGAGAGAGAGAGAGAGAGAGAGAGCCCGCACGTGCACATATGAATAACTGGGGGAGGGGCAGAGAGAGAGGGAGAGAGAGAAACCCAAGCAGGCTCTTTACTGTGAGTGCAGAGCCCCTTGTGGGGATTGAACTCACGAACAGTAAGATCATGACCTAAGCTGAAATCAAGAGTCAGATACTTAACTGATTGAGCCACCCAGGTGCACCTGGAATCCCCTTTTTATTACTAATTTGTCAAGTGATTTTTCATCACAAATGGATGTTATCTTATTTAATGATACATTTGCATCTTTCGGAAAATCATGATTTTTTTTTCTCCATGAAACTGATAATGTGCTGATAGATCTGTTTTCAGGGGTGACATTCCCCATAATTTGAGCTGTCTTTTACTGTCCTTTCCTGATTTTGTCATTGTTTTGGTATTAACATGAATTGGGGCATGCTTCTATTTTTCTCTCATTACAAAAAAATTTGTTTAACATTGGATCTTCGGTTTCCTGAATATTTGGTAAAAATTACATATAAAGTTGGCTGTGCCTAATGATGTGTGTGCATGGGTGTGTATGAGTAATTGGCTTTTTTTTTTTAACACTGATTCAATTATTTTGATTGACCAGTAGATTATAGAATCTGCTTTTATTTTCCATTTCTTTTTGGAGGAATTTTGGTAATATGTGCTTTCCAGGGATTGTATTGGCATAAACTGTGTGTGTGATCTGTTTACTATCCTGTTAGTCTGCACTGTGATTTCATTTATGCCATTTCACCTTCATTATATTCTTTATTTATGCCTTCTCTCTCTGTTTGCTTGACTAATAATTTCAAAGGTTTGTCTGTTGAATTATTCTTTTCTGGTAGCTGCATATTTGATTTCCTGATTCTCTTTATTATAGCTTTTTTTTCTATTTTAGGGAAAATTTGTCTTATATTTATTATTCTCTTCTTTATGTGTTTTAGGGATTTTCATTGCTTTTTTTTTCTAACTTATTAATTTGGATGTTGATTTACAAACTTGGGGCCTTTCTTTCATAACATAACTATTTAAGGGTATACATTTTCCTTTATCATTTTATTTGTACCTTTAAAGTGTGTGTTTATTTCATTATTGTTCTGCTCAGTGTTTTCTAATTTCCATTTATGCTTTCGCTCAGAGGACTATTTTTATATTTCTAAGCAAATAGAATTTCTCATTATTTTATCATTAATTTCTAACAGCTGCATTTTTTTTTATCAGAAAAAATGTGATTGGATGCGCAACACTTGTGATTTATTACTGAGACCTGCATTAATAGCCTGGCACAGAGTGAGTTTCTGTAAATATTTCCTATGTGCAAGAAGATAATTCATATTACTTAATTTTTGAGTTCTGTGTTTATTAGAACAAGCATATTGATAGTGTTATTTAGATATTTCAGATATTTCCTCATGTACTTGATCTTGCTTGATCAGTTAATTACTAAGCAGATATATTAAATTTCCTACCATGATGAGATCTTTCATAGTTCTATCAATTTTTGCTTATATAGTTTGCATTCATGTTTTTATGTGCATACCGGTATAGAACTGATTTTTCTGGTGAATTGACCCTTTGATCATTAGAAAGTGACCTTTTAAAATCTCTAGTATTGCTTTGGCTTTAAATTTTATTTTATCTGATATCGATGTAGTTATACCAGTGTTCTTTTGGTTCCTTTTTCCTAACACCCGCTCTTTCATTTTTTGATTTTCCAACTTTCTGTGTGTTTATGTTTTTGATATGCTTATTGTAAACATCATACCTAGATTTAAAAATAATCCAGTCTGGCAATAATAATATATACTAATAACATATTAATAAGTTATATTTATTGTCATTAATGACATATTTATTTCTATTATCATATTTTGTGACTTCTATGTATTTTCTTTTTATAGTTTCTCTCTTTTTATTTCTTTCTCACCTTCTTATGGATTGCTTAATTTTATTTTTCTCAACTTTTGTTTCCATTTGAAAGTTATACTTGCCATGGTTACTCTTAGTAGTTACCCTAGAATACTGTCTTTCAAACTGTGGGTGGTAAAATCAATTCCCACAGGTATTGATCAGGACTTTCAAAAAATTCTATAGAAGAAAATAGTAAACAGAGAACAGTAAATAGAATAGTAAATGTATAATAGGGAAAATCTTGTTTTCATGGCAATGTTCCTTCTCTCTGTATCTTAGAACAGAACTTACTGCCTCCTAAGTCCATTGATTTTATTTTCAATCATTCAAACAATCACTCAAACACAGCCAGATTGCAGTTCCCTGTAGAGCCCTCTTGGAGCCTGAAGCAAAAGGAAGAATGTGTGCAATTTTCAAGATATCCTCTCATATTCTATATATATGCAATATATTTAATATATATATATATGTATATTAAAATAGCCTCTCACATTGTGGACCAAGGGAAAAAAGTTAATGAAAGTTCAGCAATCGAAAAACATGACTACATAGAGAGCCCCATGTGGCCCAATCTGATGTCAGGCCAGCGACTACCTTCACAAACCCTCTTTGGGGTTGGGGGGTAGGGGACCGGCACCTGGATTAGAAAGGGCAGTTTCCCCTGCACAGTGACATCGGGCGGCAAGTCAAACAAATAGCAACAGTCTTTGTTAACGGTTTTGCTATTTTGTTCATCGTGGGCTTTTTCCATTGTTTGGATTTTTAAAGATATTACATTAACAATTTTATTTAAAACATTTTTTTAATGTTTTATTTATTTTTGAGAGAGAGAGAGAGAGAGGGAGAGAGAGAGAGAGAGAGAGAGAGAGAGAACACACACTGGTGGGGGAGGGGCAGAGAGAGGAAAGGAAACAGAATTGGAAGCAGGTTCCAGGTTCTGAGCTGTCAGCACAGATCCCAACGTGGGGCTCAAACCCATGAACTGAGAGATCATGACCTGAGCCGAAGTCAGATACTTCGCATACTGAGCTACTCGGCGTCCCTACATTAACAATATTCTTTATCTTGCTTACTGGTTTCTCTGGTGCCCGAGGCAGGCGAGAGAACATTACTCCAGCCCCAAAGGTAGGCCCTGGGGCTCTGGCTTCTGCCCACTCTCTGGCAGGACAGGTCCAGCCTTGCTTTTGGTCTCCTGGGCCACGTGGAGATGCCAGTTCACTGGAGTTTGGGCACGTGCCACCAGGCAAAGGGTAGATTTGGTGCTAGCTCACAGGAAAGTCGTCCCTTTTTTTTTTTTTTTTTTTTTTTTTTTTTTTTTGCCTTTCAGCATTTCTTACTTTCTTGATAGCTCCATAGTGCAAAGAGATGTTTTTAATATTTTATTCCTCTGTCTTTGTTATTTTCCACCAGGGACTCATTCATTGTATTTATTCTGTTGTGCCCCCAGAAATGCAAGTCTCGGGAAGCTTCATTACTGTGGGATATAAAATAAGAGGAGCTGTCCACTGAGCTCAGCCAGTGTCCGATGACCGGCCACTCTGGTTTACCTCATTCCGCTGGGAGGCAACCACGCTCTCCCAGTCAGTTTGCCAGGAGCCCCAGGGAGAGGCTGTCTTGCTGGAGAAATGCTACACATAGAGAGAGGCTCCTTTCACTTGGCTGACTTTTTCAAGTTTGATTTGGTTTTCAAAGCTAACTAGTGCTTTTAGGTTCCAGGCACACCTCTAGGAGTTTTGTGTATATTAACTCACCTGCTTCTCATTGTCCCCTTATGTGCTCGATACTCCTGTTATCAGCTCCTTTTCACGGAATGAGGAGTTCACACCCTCACTGAGGGTCACACAGACGGAAAGTGGAGAGCCAGGATTTGAACACAGCCTGCCGGGCTACCAACGCCACGCTCTTAACCACAGTGCTATGCTGCCTTTTAATGTCACAGGATGGAGTGTGGTTAGTGTTAGTCCCGACCAATGCTCAGCAAAGGGCTACCACACTGACCCAGTTTCCTATCTCCCGCCATGGCTCCTGTGAGTAGAATATATGAAAGTTATAGTCCCCATGTTTTTAGCTAGTCAGGCACTAAATATATCAACTGATCTCTGTAAAGATATTTGCCAGAGCAAACCCACCAAATATGTGGTTTTTATTTGAAACGTGTTGATGACTCTTGGAGGAGTTGGGATAATCTCAATATTGATTATGTGTATATGCTTTCTTAATTACTCCTTGCTGTCTCAATGGAGATTTTCATCATCAATAGTGCATATCAACTATTAATTCCCAAGTGTGACCCACTTCAACTTGCAAATGCTATGAATGATATAGAAGAATCGCTTCCATTAGCTTTGAAATGGCTTTGATGTGTTGAGCAGGCCACATTCTGGAGTTTTATGTTCTTTACATTCTATAGCTGAATCTGGCTCTAGGATTGTAGTTGTCAAATGCAAACTTAGTGCGCTTTGTTTTAACCTTATATGAAGATGCTTGGCTTTCATAAGAACCAATTGGATCATTTTTCTGGTTTCTTTTCAAACAAGAATTGACATATAAAAGGAATATAAAAGATTAAGAGTAAAAATTTGGACCAAGTTAAACCTGACTTTCACTGGTGTCTTTTTAATATAAAAGCTGTATTTCCCCTTAGAGTATGTGAAATTTTATCGTGTTTTGGAATACATACTAGAAAATACTTCAGTTTTGACTTCTTTCTTATCATTCTCCTTTTTTTCTATGATTAATTTGGTACTCTCTCAGGCAAGACACTTTTATAAGCAAATAATTTGTCAAAAATAATCAAATCGTGACTTTAGATGTATTTCTGGCCTCAGTTTAAAAGGAAATCAAATGCTTGCATAATGGAACTAATCAATGGTAGATTTGTTTCGGTATCAAAGTTTGGGTTCCCTGAGAAGCAGACTCTGAGGTGGAGAGTCCAACCCCATGTGGAGGGGAAGGGAGCAGGATTGAGCAGAGGAAGAAGCTGGGCTGTGAGACAGTCTCAACAAAGGCCTCAGCCCACCCCATGGGCAGCAGGGGGTGAGCCTTCACTGCTGACTCAGTTGGGCAAAGTTGGGCCTGTGAACTCCATCAATCAACTGGACAAAGGCCATGCTGGGGAAGGGGGCAGATATTGGCCAAGGCAGCTCTCGTTAGTTCGTGAAATTCCAGTTGGTCAATGATTCTGCCATGTCAGAGGGAGAAGACAAACATTTCCGGCAAAGGAGCAGGGATTCAGCAGGCAGAAAGCTTCCAGAACTGGGAGAGAACACATTTCTGTTGTACGTGGCTCTCTGTGGTGTTTGTTTTGTTAGCCCTGGGAAACTAATCCAGTGTGCTGCATCCTTCCTCTGCTGCTCACAGGTTTATTTTTCCTCTTCCGCCACACGGGAAGCTTCTTGAGGGTAGGGATGGGACTTTGCTTATGTTCACATCCCTTGAACAGCCTAACAGTGCTTAGTCAGGGCTCAGTGAGCATTTGTTGAATGGAAGTAATTGTAGGCTTCCACAGAAATAATGCGGTTCATTATTTGTTATTATAAATTCTCTATAATTTGCCTGTCAGCTCTTGACATTAATTGTCATCGACGAAATAGCAGAGGTGCCTCTTAGTTGCCAGGAGTTGTTTGGATAGGGCGAGGAAATAAATATTTACGGGGAAACACAAGAGCCTATTTTAATATTATTTTAAGAACAGTCACTAACATTCACTGAAGAGTCCGCTACGTGACAGGCTCTGTTCTGCGGTCAGTGTGTATTCTTTTATTTAATCCTTACAATGTCCTGGTGAGGTAGACCCTATTGTCAGCCCCAGTGTACTGATGAAAAACACTGAAGCTTAGAGGATGTAAGGAAGCAGAGTTAAGAGTCCACCTTGGGCAACATGACTGGAAACTTTGCTCTTAACCTAAGAGTCTTAACTCCGACTCTTAGGAAGCACAGAGCCTGATCTTCCCTTTGTGCAGAACTGAAACATCCTCAACTTTGTGTTTATGGATAACAAGTGTTTAATTTGTTCTCCATATAAATGTGTGTGTGTGTGTGTGTGTGTGTGAGAGAGAGAGAGAGAGAGAGAGAGAGAAAGAGAGAGAGAGTTGAATGTATATCTAATCTGTAGCGTGTTTGTTCTTTCTGTATACATCCTATCAGTTTGCTCAGACATCTTTAGAGCCTGGGAAGCAGGTCTCCTAAGCTGTCGTGCTGATGTACTTCTCTCCCTGTCTAAAACGACAGGTTTTCTAGTTAAGTGAGTGGGTCTCCAGCTCTGCACTGCCGAGTTGACCAGAAGCCACAGCTCAGCAGGGGAGAGCCCCTCGCAATTAGAGCACGTCGCTCCTGTCTTGCCCGAGAACTTCTGTGGGGGAACGTTTTGTTTGAAGGAAGGCTTCTCTAGCAAAGGAAGAGTTAGACTTCCCTAATTTAGATCATCTTAGTTTATACATGAGGCCTGGTAAATAAACTTCTTCCTCTGTTTATATAAACCAAAGTCCTGGGAAAACCCTAGTAAAGTTACCAGAGAGAGGAACACCACCAAAATCTAACTTCTCAGACTGTCTGGACTCAGGTTGGATTTTAGGGCTATGTGACCTCTGTGTCACCTTTGTCCAGAAATTCGTTCTTTCCAGGGGCTGCCCCATCATGATTTAATGACGTGTCTTTATTGAGAAAATGAGCAATGGCTTTCATTATTTTTGATTTCAAGAGAATGGTATGGAAGCTTGATGAGAAAAGGGCGGGGGTAGTGGGGAATAACACTGGAGAGGTGGTACAATGTAACATTCCTCCCAGGAGCGTCTGTTCCTAACATCGCCTTTTTTATGTTTATTTATTTTTGAGAGAGAGAGAGAGACAGAGCATGAGCGGGGGAGGGGCAGAGAGAAAGGGAGACACAGAAGCCCAAGCAGGCTCCAGGCTCCAGGCTCCAGGCTCTGAGCTGTCAGCACAGAGCCCAACATGGGGCTGGAACTCACGAACCATGAGATCATGACCTGAGCCGAAGTTGGATGCTTAATCGACTGAGCCACCCAGGCACATCTGTTCTTTTCTTTATTTATGTCTCTTAAAACAAAAAAGGGAAGAACGAAAAAAAAGAAAACCCCATAACCTTCTATGCTTTTGCTGTTGTTTTTTTAAAAATTTTTTAAACATTTATTTATTATTGAGAGAGAGAGAGACAGAGTGTGAGCAGGGGAGGGGCAGAGAGAGAGGGAGACACAGAATCAGAAGCAGGCTCCAGACTCTGAGCTGTCAGCACAGAGCCCAACGTGGGGCTCGAACCCACGGACCACGAGATCATGACCTGAGCCAAAGTCGGATGCTCAACCGACTGATCCACCCAGGCGCCCCACCTCTGGTCCTAATCAAGAAAACGAGGCTCCATCCCAAATCTACAATAGTACTGTGCAGCCATCGCTTCAAACTATTTCATAAATCATATTCTTGTGACAGGAAAGAAAACTAGTTTATATAACCTAGTAAAGGGTTCTTATTATAGTTTTACCTTAAGCCTGGACGGAGGCTTTAGTCTGATTCTTTTATGAAATTTTGACCAGAAGGGTGCTCCAAATAAACCTCATGTCAACCTGACCATGGAGTATATAATAGCTCCTTCCTAATGCTAAGGAGTGTGTAAAGCATATGTGAACAAGGCAGAGTTACTGCCTGGTTATACCTTATTTCATGAAAACGGTTAGATGGGTTTTCACCAAATGTGGAGGAGATACCTGAATGGTTTGATTAAAATACAGGCCCAGTAGCACATGTGACATTTACACTGGGGGAGGGGGTGGATAGCGGGGCGCCTCAAAAGGGGGGGGCAGTTACTTTTCAAAATAGCTGAATGAGAGGGAGACACCGAGGCCACATGCCATTGAAATGACCCAAGCCGAAGTTTTCGGCCGAGCTGTAGATCTAGTCAAACTGCGGACAGACGCCAAAAAGCAGTGTTGATCCAGAGTGAAGCTACTCTCACAGCAGAATCTTCTGTACACCTTGAGTAGGAATCTTTGTAAGTAGTCGGAATTTACATATCAGTTATTAGTAGTTCCGTTCAATGACACGGGGTGGGCTTGTTAGAAACCTATATAGACCGCTTAGCTTAGGACTTAGCACATGAATGCGTCCCTAGTGAACGTTCTCAATTCCACCCATTCTCCATTCCTGCCACCCACCTCCTCCACCAGGAGCATGTAGGGAAGCTTTAATCATGTTCCGTTTTGTATAAATCGTACTTAGTCATAGTGACTCAGTCATTTCTGTGGGGACAGACTGGTCCAACGACAATAATAGCCTAATATGGCAGACACACTAGGATGTTTTGGGGGAAGAAGAAATCATTGTTTTAGCAAGCTAGTGTCTTTATTCCCACAAATATTAGAATATTGAACTACATTTTGGTTTGCCCGGCTGCCCCTAAAGTGTTGAAAGTGCTGTGAAAGAACTTGAATTAATAACAAAAGAGCCGGGGCACCTGGGTGGCTCAGTCGGTTGAGTGTCCGACTTTGGCTCAGGTCATGAGCTCTTGGCTTGTTCGAGCCCCGCGTCGGGCTCTGTGCTGACAGCTCAGAGCCTGGAGCCCGCTTCGGATTCTGTCTTCTTATCTCTCTGCCCCTCTACCGCTCACACTTTGTCTCTCCCTCAAGAATAAATAAACATTAAAAAAAAAAAGACTTAAAAAAAATAAGAGAGTATATTTTTGTGTTTGAAGCATTATTTTTCATTTGACCCCACCCCAAACTGAAATGATGCTTTTTCTATTGGCAGATAAGTATAGAATAACAGATATTTTTATATTGAAATATTTTCTATGCGGAGATGAACTAGCCTTGCTCTCTCCCATTTAAGTTTCACTTTTGATTTTGATGCGGTACCATAAAAAGTCAGTCTACTGATGGAAATGACACTTTATAAACCCAGGTGTGAAAATTTTAAGTGCAATTTGTCTTAGATCTTTCCTTTAAAATAACAACTTGTTCTCTAAAGTCGATACCTCGAACTTAGAACTATTAACCGAGAATGTTTTCTTGTAATGCGTGACTGATATGATAGCAGCTTTTTTCTGCATTACAGTGAAAACATTGCTCGTCCAGACAGGTAGCCAGTTTTTCCAACATCCACAAAGGTGTGAAAGTATTTTTTACCCATGGAAATCCCGATGGCACAGTTTAAAAATACAGGTGACTTTATTTTGCATCTGCCTGATGTGCTGCTGATTGTTTCCTACTCTTCCCTGTGAGGGCTTTTGTAACCACTCAGAGGGCTGAAGCTTCAAACCTGCTGTGGAGCAAACGTTCTTGTCTTCCCCCCGTTCCTGCCCTGGCACACAGAGGAGGTGATTTCTGCCAAACTCAGCGTGACAAGGACCGTTTAAACCCAACAGCTAATACCCCCCTCCTTGAGAAATACTGTGGGCCCCAAAGGGCTGAGGAAGGAGAAATGGGAGAAGGTACCCACCACCTCTTGGGGGAACTCTCTTTGTTGAACACCTGCCCTCAGGTGTCATGCTAAGTTTCTGTCCTCTCCTTAGCCCACCTGGCCAGGATGTCCATATGGAACAGGACTCACCATTGTGCCTCTGCAGCCACGGGGCTGAGCCTGTTGTCCAGTCAGGCTCTCACCAGAAGCCTGTCTTGTGGATTAATGGGCACTTCCTTGTCTTAATGAAACTAATATTTTGTTCCCATTTGGTGGCTGCGGTTCTCTTCATTATCAGGCAGAATCCTGAAGAAGAGGGCTGAGTGGTGGGATTTATTGTTTATTATTTTTTAATTTGTTTAAATATGAAATTTATTGTCAAATTTGTTTCCACACAACACCCAGTGCTCCTCCCAACAGGTGCCCTCCTCAATGCCCATCATCCACCCTCCCCACTCTCCCACCCCCCATCAGCCCTCAGTTTGTTCTCAGTTTTTAAGAGTCTCTTATGGTTTGGCTCCCTCCCTCTCTCACTTTTTTCCCCCTTCCCCTCCCCCATGGTCTTCTGTTAAGTTTCTCAGGATCCACATAAGAGTGAAAACATACGGTATCTGTCTTTCTCTGTATGACTTATTTCACTTAGCATCACACTCTCCAGTTCCATCCACGTTGCTACAAAAGGCCAGATTTCATTCTTTCTCATTGGCAAGTAGTATTCCATTGTGTATATAAACCACAACTTCTTTATCCATTCGTCAGTTCATGGACAGTTAGGCTCTTTCCATAATTTGGCTATTGTTGAAAGTGCTGCTCTAAACATTGGGGTACAGGTGCCTGTACGCATCAGCACTCCTGTATCCCTTGGGTAAAATAAACAATAAACAGCACTGCTGGGAATTTACTGTTTATTTTAGTTTCAAGGAATACTAAAAGAACTTCCAAAGTGATCCCTTTAAATTGCTTTCCTTACGGTTAAAAAACCAAAGTTAAAAGCAAAACCTGTCAGTCTCCCATCTGAAGACCAGAGCTTGCTCTTCTTTGAAGTCCCCAAATGTTTTCTGTGCGATTGTGGAGACTGTTTTGTTTGGCTAATTACCAGTCTGTCTCCACACAAAAAGGAACAAGACTAGAAATGCTTTTAAATGCTTCTTTTATTTCATTGGTTGTACATTGGGTGAGTGAACTGAATATTACAACCAAAACATAGAGTTGATACAAATTAGACTCCTGTTTACACTGTAAGGTAATGAATGAGGGAATTCTTTAAGTGGTACAGAAAGATTTAGTAGAAATGTTACCAGTGGTATGGCTGAAAGAATATTTCGGTGAAGTGCTGTTATATCCTGAAAACCAAGAGTGAAATGTAGTTCCCATACAAGTGGTGAGTTCGTCTCTTAACTACAGTATTTGTTGAGTTGCTATCTTCGTGTCTTGGACATTGGTGATTTTATTTTTGTAATTAAACAAAGCATTTAAGATTTATTCATCATAGTCAGACTTCTGAATATAAACAAACTTTTGGCAAATAATATTTATACAGAAAAATAGTTTTAGATCCTCTCAAATCCTGGAATTATTCTATAAAATTACATTATAAATAAATAAAAAGCAAAATCTGTTGTACATATATTTGTACATCTATGCATTTGCCTTGCCTCCTCCTTATTGTAAATGGCATATTTATGACTCTTTGCATATTATAATCACAATTCTGGAAAATGGATATCATAGTAAAAATACAGTCTTCTATATTCATTTGGGGATACAGGTGATGTTTTTGATGCTGCATTATTAAAGGGCTGAAAATAGCTGTGTGCTAATAATTTTAAAAATCAAAATCATGAAACAAAAGAAAGAAAGACAATGTTACAACAATTAGTCTACAAAAATATTTCAGTGATTCCTGTAATTGACCTTTTAGTAACGCATACTATGTTTTCAATGAGTGTAAGTGAAATAACAAAGAAAAAAAAAGAAATGAAAAATGGAACAAGTTTGAATGTTTCAGGCAAGTTGTAGCATAACTACATTGTTATAGTTGAGAAAATTACAAATATCGATAATACATAAAGATGAAACTACCAAAGAAATACAAGTTAGATACGATACTTTCCCACAAATTAAAACAAATGCAACGATACAAGCACTATGTAAGATTACACTTAGAATGTGATTTTCTTTTGATGGGGTTATCAAATCTACAATAGAAAGAGAGTCATTAGACTTTGACCAACGTTAAGTAAAATGGTGGATTTCTTTTTGCTCAAACGAAAATGATATGGTTGGTGCATCCAGTTCTCAGAACAGGCAGTGATGCCAAAATTTAAAATATTTTACATTCAATCTCAAAAGTCAAAATACTTCAATCACTAATATGTTCACAAAGAAAATGGATGTTTTAAACAATTACACATAATATTCATTTATAACAGCTGTTTTGTTTTTTAAACAATAATTTAAAAACTATGTAGGTACTGTATAGGCTATGTGCAACATATAAAATGTGAAATATGAAATATTTGGTACGATAGTGCTTAAAATAAACTTTAAAACAAACTTTCTGAACAAAATTTAATTGTATCGCTATTACCTTGAAGATCAACCAAGTATTTAAAAAAGTAAACAACATTAAAATATGTTTCATCCATATATAGTATATATATGTATGTGTATATATAATATGTATGTACTTGTATTAAAGTTTTTTATACTTTTGAGACATAAAATATGCTTTAAGGTGAAAGAATTAAAAGAACTATTTTTTTTCCATGCTGTAGTCAGTTACAACCCTTTAATCCAACTTTTGAAATGCAAAACAGTAATGGATTTTTTAAAAAGTGAAGCTATCTACTTTTTGTTTACATAGTAATTTAGATTAAAGTCACAGTCAAATTTTCAGTGACTAAACTCAAACTTACTTAAATTAGAATATTATACAGATCTCCTCACCTACAGCTTCGTTGTTTGACTAGGTGTTTAGTTTAGAAGTTATTCTGTAACAGGCAACTGGATGGTGAGTTTGAAAAACTAATCCCTCCGATTAGACTGTTGGCATGGGCCTCTCATTCTGGTCAAGCTGGATGAAGTCTGGCAAAATCTAGGCACTTCTACAAAGTCTCTCTTATAAAACAACTTTAAAAATATACTTGTAAAATAATACCTTCAAGACTTTGTTTGGTGGGGTATGAAGCTCATACCGTGCAAAGTTTCTTTTTTCAATCTAGTTAATGTTATTCTAGAATCACATGATTCAATGCGGCATCTCCAGGCAAACCAAACAACCACACTTTGATGTGTCCCCCGTACTTGTGCTTGAACTTCCATTCAAATTTTAGACCTGCGGGACAGGCGTCCGTTTTACTTCACTTCCCACCTTTGCTGCAGCATTCATGTTGTGAAGAAGCGAAACATACTCTTTGATCCAGCGGGTAAATGAAATGACAGTAATTGGCGTTAGAACCTGCCCTCGGAATAGATTTTTTTTTTTTTTTAACTAATGCTAATCGCTTATTGCTAACTTGGAAGTATTCTCAATCGAAATGAGTACATTGGTTGGACTTTCTGCATCAGCTATAGTTATGGAGATAAGACAATATTCCTAGGACAGAAACTATGTTTAGAAACCCTTGAAAAGTAAACTTTATTCTTTATGTCTTTAAACGTCACAGCTGGTCTCAGGTAGTTAACTATCTTAGGTTGGAATATACTAAGCATACCATATTTAATACTCATATATGATATAGCAGCACTAGCTTCTTACAGTTGTGGTCTGTCCAGAAGAACTAAATCTTTATTTAGCATGCAGTTTGTGGCAATTCTATTGAGGAGGAAACAGGATAGTATGTACAGTAACAATGTTTAGTTATTCTCAATGCGGATTCTTGGCATTCCATTCCGTTTCTGCTGATTATTTCAGAATTATCTGTTAAAGAAAAAGACAAGCATGCTTTAGACATCCTGCTGGGAGGGAACATAACGAGTTTCAGTTTTTTACTCTTTGAAAATAGGAATTTTCTTCAATTTCTCATTTTGATATATTGTGATCTTTTGATGCAATCGTCATCTTCAACGCTCCCCACCCTCCATGCTGAAAATTTTTATACTCAGGCGCTGATGCTATGTGGCCGCTGTAAACAGCAGTGAGGCAAATGCACAGAATTTTATTTTCTGTAAAACTCTGATAGCGGATATGTGGGCATGCAGTGTGTTTAGACCCCGATCTCCTTTTTAGTCTTTGCCTCATATCTCTTTCTTGTATGTTCACATATTCATTCAATTAGTATTTGCTAAGGTGATCAGGGAGTCTAATCAGAGAATTCATTTGTATATGAAAAGTTGTGGGAAAAGTTTAAATATAAATATTTTTAAATGTATAACAAATTAAGTATTATCTATTATTTATGCGCATGTAAAATTCAGAGGTGTTTTCCCATCCAAAGTAATTTTGTTCCCAAGATATAATAACCAGTAGAGAATGTACGAACGTCCCAAATGAAAGAGAAAAAGGGACAATGTTCTAATAAAGCAGTTAAAGCATTCTTAATAAATCCAAAAGCACAGATAAAGCTAAACTATCAGATGCAAATCGTGGTCCCAGGAGTCTGATTTCCAAGCTCATTTCCAACTTCATACCTTTGCAAAAGACAGGGAGTTTGCCTTGGGTGACCCAGTCCTCTAAAGGTCAAGCATTTAAAAAGCCAAGCTTTTAACACGTTCTAACAGAAGTATTTATTCTTTGTGCAATACTTCAACCAAACTTTGTGCAATGGATGAAATATTTATTTATCAAAGTGGTAAGAGTGTTTAGGAAAAAGCCAGTAAAAATTCTCTATGGCCAAGCTAATATTCCTGCACACTGGGATGCAACTCCCAATTAAAGCCTTATTTCTACAAGCATAATTTCTTATCCTATTATGTTAGAATTCACACGTGGATATTTTTTCCTTTTAAGTGGGTGCTCCTGCAGTTTACATAAAACAGTTTTAGTATATGCGCAAATAGTACAAACTCAAATTAATTCCTCCCATGAAATAAACCATATCCTTTAATTTATTGGAACATACAGATGTGTATGGAATTGATAAAAATAGAGGAAGAACTCATTTATATTAAATATTTATACTAAATATAAACTCAAAACTTCTCAGATACGTTCATTCTTTGTTTTTTTTTTTTAAGTTCCTAGGAATTTAAAATTAACTGGGAAAAATAGCATTCCTTGTCTTGTATACTTATATACTGATGTCCTGGCACACTGATACACAAATAAAAATGAGATGTAATGATTTTATATGTAAATATTATCACAGTATCCTTGAAGAGCCCGTTGCAAGTTGCTAATACCAAATTCAGCTGGTCGTATTGTAACTTCACTTTTGGATTTAGAGACTTGACTATTAAATAGAAATTATTCTATTTAATCCCTCAGCTTCAGTGCTGTCTATAAGGCTTCCAAATAAGAATGTGCCCCAGGACATCAAATCATGTCCTTTTTCTCTTTATTCTTTTACTTCAGCAAGTCTCCCTAAAATATTTATGGGACAAAATTTTGCAATTTCTTAAACTGATACATAAATAATACATATTTTAGAATATATTTACATTCTTGCTTACTCAGTGACACTATATTGCCACATAGAGTGATATTCTGAACTGCCTGGAAAGGAAGGTATCCTACAGAAAGCCTAGCAAAGGGGAAATTTGTATGACAGAAATTAGTCGCAGCAACGCTTTGGACTTACATTTGACAAAGAGACATGTACAACCACTCGGGTTTAAAGGAATTGCAAATTAACCTTGAAGTTAACTGAGAGAGTTAACTGGACTCACCCAGCTTGCCTGGACCCTCCGCCTCAGTTTACACAGGATTCGTTATATGGATAAAGACATAAACAAGAATGGCCGATGCTACTATCTGTCAGCTGTTACTGCCACCTGGCCTCTACACCGGGAAACTCTGGCCATGTCTTTGGCTAACTTGTGGACTATGGTATGTGGTATAAAAAAATGAATAACTCTCCTGGCAGCCATGAGCTTCAAGAAGTCCAAGAGATTTGATTTTAGAAGAAAGCTTTGAGTGTTTCATTTTTTTGGATGGTAGCATTTTTCTTGAAAATGTAATTTGATTATTACTTTTTCTCCCCCCTGAGAAATACAGCTTGCTGGTACAATCTGAATTAAGTGTACTCTGGGGTGAAATACAGTCTGGAGATGCAGACAGGAGTCCAGATGAGGAACAGTTACCAACTGAGTGCCTCTGATACAGCTACCGCCCATTTGACTGCTGCTTCTGATGGTATAGGATGTGGGACACGACAGGCCATGGGGCCCACGGAGGGGACAGAACAAGTTCCAGCTGGAGGGAGACCCCTGGAGGGAAGAGAAGAGCCAAGTGTGTGTGTTGGGGTGGGGGGGGAAGGGAGTATAGAGGGTAGGGTGTAGGGAAGCCATTTGGAAGTAAAGAGGGCTCTTCTGTCTAGTTTGAAATCTGGTTTTTCTTTAGTCAGATTATATTTTTAATTCACAGCAAAGAAACATAATTTTAAAATAAAGACAAACAGGTACATTTTGTATGCTTCCCTGCTGCCTCTTCTCAGAGATTTTCTTTCTTACTAATTCTATATGGACATATAAAATTTGTTCTACACATAAAGATTTCTTCAATCTCCATTGTAATTTTAATGGCCAGCAGGATCAAAACCTTCCGTGGGTGTCTGAATATTTCAATTTAGGTACAAAATGTGCATTCTTAAAAGAACAGATTTATACGTGGCCCTGAAACATGGGCTATGAATCGGATTTTGACAAGTCCTAATCCTCAGCCTGTCCATTTTAAAGAGCAGTTAATTAAATCACAGTCCACCAAAGTGACCTCGATAGACTGGCTGTCAGTGGCACCCTTCTTGTCCTGCACTTGCCCAAACTGAGACTGATCTCCTTCCTCAACCTCCTGTGTTTTCTTGGAAGGGGCAATCGAACATTCCCCTGGCCCCTGGGTCTGCCAGAATATATATATATATATGTATATATATATACATATATACATACATATATGTCAGAGAGCTGGCTACCACACTGGATTCCCCAGAAATCTCCTCTCTGAAACATCATTGTTGTTTTGGTGTAATTTGAATAGATGCCTCCTTGATTTTCTGGGAGGCTCTGAGCGATTTTTTTTTTTTTTAACGTTTATTTATTTTTGAGACAGAGAGAGACAGAGCATGAGCGGGGGAGGGGCAGAGAGAGAGGGAGACACAGAATCTGAAACAGGCTCCAGGCTCTGAGCAGTCAGCACAGAGCCTGACGCGGGGCTCGAACTCACGGACTGAGAGATCGTGACCCGGGCCGAAGTCGGACGCTTAACCGACTGAGCCACCCAGGCGCCCCGGCTCTGAGCGATTTTTACCAGAGCCCTAAGAGCTAGGTCAGTATTGCCAGTCGTATTTTGCAGACACACAGGAAAAGCAGCACAAACGGTTTTAACCGGCTTGCACGACGTACAAAGTGCTTGTGCAAACCAGCATGAGTTAGAGTTGTTGGCTCATTCTGTCTGCTGGCACGGGAGTCCCCTCCAGGGTATAGTGACAGTCTGCGATGACCGGGGAAAACAGTGATTCCAAAGGACATGTCTATACCTCTCATGGGGCCGGTGGAGATCAGTGCTCAGAAGAAGCCCTGTGGGAGCCTGGGAACCAGGGAAAGGCGGGGCTGTGGGCTAGAGTCTAGAGCAAACAGCATGGAGCCCTGTGTTGGAGGCAGCAGTGACTGTCCGCAGGAGCCATGTGGGGAGAAATTGCTGAGGGACCCTGGGGCTGCTTGGTCCTTGCCGGGGGGTGGGGGTGGGGGGTGGGGCAACCACATCCTACCCAGGGCTCCTCCCGGTGGCTGCTGCACATGTGTCTGCTCACAGCAGTGGAAGCCCCTCCTCCCAGTCACAGGTCCACTGCTTCAGCCTCAGGGGACCCCAGTATGGTATGTGATGGGAAAGAAATCAAATACACTGAACAGGATGTACTTCCGTTCATCTCTCTGATAGACCAGTCTCTCAAATTTAAGTCTTTTCTCATAGAAGGAGAACCATGATGAAGAAAGGTCTAAAATAAGATTTTAGCCAATCTTGTATGGTAAATCAATATTTTGAACTTTTAAAAGTATTATTTTTAATTCCTTTTTCCACTAAAGGAGAACCCACAAAAATGAGACTAGCTGATGTCCACAATATTGGGCAATTTAAAACATTTTAAAACTATTTTTAAAATAAAGACCCACTCGATCTCAAATTATGAGGTCAGGGATAACTCTTTGGTGGACCCTCTAGTTGTAACAAGAGTATCGGTGATGCAAAAAATATTACTTGGCTGCAGTGGAGTCTACTTTTTAATTAGCATTTCCTTCAGGTGGTCAGATTTGAGAATCTGATGATTCTGCTTAATCCATATCCTTAAATTATTCCCATATGAACCCAGTATTGTATAGACTAATTGTATTAGTCTAATACATATTTGCTGAAGACAAAGCATGAATGGCCCCAAAGAATATCAAATGGGTTGTTTTCCCCTCAAATGTGTTATGAGCAGCCATTTAATAATCTCTGCATCCTCCGGGAAGTGCGTATACCATTTGCTTCATAGTGCAACAGCAGTCAAATTTATTAAAAAGAAGACAGGGTCCCTGCATATTAAGCTGACTGACTGAGGGGCCCAGGCAGGAAATGCACATGAGTGAGTGGGTCAGGTAGGGAGTGTGGCAGATGGGAGGGCCCGTGCCTGGAAGGAATGGCGGAGCAGCTAGTCAGCTCCAGCCAATGGCTACCTGCAGAAACCTGGGCTCCACATTGCTTGGCCTTTCTGTTTTCCAAAAGAGGATGGGAATTCAGCAACTACTTGACATTATAGAAAACAACTCTGTGGGTCAAATATATCTTTGGGCTGAATGCCTTATTTACTGGGAGGAGAGATCCATTAAGCCTGGATTGCTAGCTTCCTGAGCCAGGTAACAGTCAATGCTGTAGGCAACACTGGGGAGTTAATCCTGCAACTTGCAGACATTTGACTTTCACCCAAAGGAATAGGGTACTTGACCAACAGGCACCCTCTAAGAAAAAATACTGTCCCTCCCTTTACTGATTCACCAGATAGGAAATATCCACATTGCCTTCTCTCTTCCAAGATGATGTTAGATTTTGGCTGAGCCAACCATATGCTCTTACCCTTGGTGGACACTTGAAAAACAGCTGGCCAGAGTAAGAAATGCACTTGGTTGAAAGCAAAATAGTCCATGCAGAGGCTGAAACACTGAACTTGAGTGCATCGGCATCATCCACTCAACCGCTGAACTAACTAGCCCTGGTTAGCTAGTTAGCCAAAGAAGAGAGATCAGCATAGGATTTCTCCAGGCTTCAGAGGCACCAACTACTAACACTTTCTGAGTTTTCTGCCTCGTGGTGGATAGCCAGGAACTGAACATATGAATACCCTAGGTTATGGTGAGCTTCCAGATGACTTCCAGAAATATTCATACTTGTTATATAAATGTGTTCATGACAAAGATTCACGGGATGCCAGATGAATTATCTTTCAAAATGTTAGCTCAATATTAAAGTCAGTAAGGACTCTTACTGCTTGGCTTAATTGATATGAAAAACATTTCAATGAAAAGACCAACTGTTCCTACGGATCCAAACCACAAAATAATTAGAAGAGAAGAACAATGTTTTACTTAAATCTTCCTGTGAATAGCCATCCAACAGTGTCTTTGGAGCGTTGAGTTTGATGATGTAGATAAAATATGCCTCATACTATGTTTGTATGGTTTTGCTGAAATCTGAAGGAATCTCAGTGGATCTGAATACTAGCATGGGATCTCTAATGCACATTTCTGAGCAAGGCTGTTGCATTAACTGGGTCCACAGCAAAGTTTTTAAGAATGAGGCCATGTTTCATTCATCTTTATATCTCTAGTGTCTAGGGAGGCACGTATTAACTGTTGGGTGCACGGAGCGCTTAAAAAGTATTTACTGAGGACACGATCCCACAAAGCTGCCATCAGTAGCATACCAACAGACCACTCACAAGTGCGATATAGTAATGGGGGCAGGAAAAGAACCCTTTGTGCAACATATATCTCTGCAGTCTTTCAGGGAAATTCAGGATTAGGGAATATTCGAGAAAAATAAACCATTCCCCTACTCCCTGTTATATATCGATAAGGGAAAAATATTCCAGGCTGGAGAAGAATCACTCACAAAGACGGAAACAAGGCGGATAAAAAAAAGAGCCACTTGAAGAAAACTTCTAGACTTGGTTGATTCCTTAGACAATCTGTTTCATGGTTACAAGGCCCTGTTTCCTTGGAAGGTAATTTTTAAAAGGATGTTTCGCTATCTTTTTAAACAGAACTTATTATTAATTAAAAAATTGAAAACCGAATGGCATTTCCTACAACTATGGCCAAGCTAGGGAAGCTTGCTTGTTGCTCACCAGGCTAATATTTTTTTTCTTTATTTACAGGGTTTTTTTTTTTCTTTCTATTCTGTCGTGCATGTTTCTCTTCACTACTATCTACTGGCATCCCTCCCTCCTTCAGTCTGTCTACTGTTTAATATTCTCTCCGTCTTTTCTCTAGTACTTCTCATGTCAGTCACAACTGTCTGAAACTCCCTAATTTTGTCTGAGAGGCCAAACTTGTGAAGTATTTTGGTTGAGGTGAAATGTACAAAGGCAGAGGCCCATGGGTCCATTTTTGGCTGCAAACTCATTCCGTACTTAATCACAGAATGGATTACTAAAGTCAAAAGCAAATGTCTTTGGTCTCAGTGACCATAACCTTATCAGAGCAGTTCTAATGATACGGGTTAATAAATGAACATTTGTAAGCACTCTGGCCTATTTCAAGACTATTTGTAAACTTGAACCACACAGACAATTCAAAGATAATTAGTGGTATATGAAAACACACTTTGGAAAATAGTCCCAGTCATCATTTGGGGGAATAGTATTCTGAGAGAAGGCAACATCTTGTGCCACATTTGACTTGATTTCAAAATGGGCTTGCATGTATGTAGGAAGGCTAGGCACACGTGCGGGTTGCGGAAGAAAGTTCTCAAATATGGCAATGAGTTTCACACTCAAAAAGAGCAACCCAAGGCAGCCGGAATGCCCACAGTATTTAGCAGACCGTAAAGAGTAGTTTAGTCAGATGATTGTTTTGTCCTCTGTTCTTCACAGAAAGTTTACATTCAAAGTTCTAATTCCTTTGTTTTCAATGACATATCATTTTGCTGAGGACTCATTTCTAAAATTTTCTATCCTATATTTGAACAGAAAGATTCTTCAGATATACTTTCTAATACATAAAAATTGATCATTTAAAAATACTAATAATTGAGGTTTTGCATGAAAGTCAATAACCCTGGTCTCACTGAAGATTACTGACCAGGGTCCACACTGACAATTTGTATTATCTGGATTTATCTGGATAAAATACATACATGGAAGTTCTTGATTTGAGTAAGACTGCACTTCTCACATGATTCCATGTCACATGTGGAAAAATCTAGATTCTTTTAAGTATGGGGTGAGGCTCTGCTCATGATCCCCTTATCTATCCCACACCTAGCCTCAACCAATCCAAGTCCCTTGAGGGGATTCTGAGGATCACTTCTGTTGGTTTTACAGTGAGACAGGAATCTAGCCCTCATGTCGCCTAAAAATCCATAGATCATCCAAGGATGACACTTTCTCCTGTAGGATGTAAATGAGAAAGAAGGAAAAGGCCTATGAGAGACTTTCGTTCCTCATGCTTCCTGTAATGCTACAGAAGTGTTCAGGGGTGTCGGGTGCTCGTTCTGGAAGAGAGGAGCCGTAGCACCATGTTTGCTCTGCAAATGCCAGAGGAAGTCAAGACAAAACGAAAACGAAACCAGACCCTAGACTGGAGGGGCCACACGACAGCCAGGAAAAAAAAAGAAGTGGGTGGATCAGGCCGTGGCAACCAAGGAAAATGGGAAGGAGGGTGGATGCATGCATCTGGTGGTCGGGTAGGGACAAGTCCCAGGTTTTCTCTTCCTATTCATGCCTGACACTTCTGTCTTCCACACCGTGCATTGCATCCCTACCCTACCGACCTTCCCCAGCAAACATCCTAGTCAAGGAATTCACCGTGGGTGATGGTTCCTCTACTCCCAGCGGATAGAGAAAGTGAAGGACTTTTCTATCACACAGCTGTCTGGGGCTTTGAGTTAGGCATATGCTTTTGGCATCTCTCTTGAGTCTCAAAGATACAGAAACGTCCATGCACATGGTATTTGGCCTGTCCCATGCTGTTAGTACAGTATTATCCTTGAGCAATGTCATGAGCTAAGTAAACTATGATAGGCCAACCTGGAGACCTTACCATCAAGTTCCTCGCTGTCTCTATGGGAAAATTATTTGAGTTTCAAACCAAGTGACAAAGGGAATTTTGAACAAACACTTTTAAAATTAAGGACTTTTTATATATGAAAGAAGGCTAAATTCCTCTACTATATCAGACACAGTATACAAGATTTGTACCACACTATTTGAGAAAATATTCTGAGGTGCCTGGGTGGCTCAGTTGGTTAAGCTTCCAACTCTTGATTTCGGCTCAGCTCATGATCTCACAGTTCGTGGGTTTGAGCCCCATGTCAGGCTCTGCCCTGACAGTGCAGAGCCTGCTTGGTATTCTCTCTCTCTCTCTCTCTCTCTCTCTCTCTCTCTCTCCCTCCCTCTCTCTCTCTCTGCCCCTCCCCCACTTGCACATGTGCGTGCTCTCTCTCTCTCCAAATAAATGAACTTAAAAAAATATTCTAAAACATTATAGGAAAAAATTAGAAAATATTTTTCTAAATATGACATTTCATATTTAGAATATTTTCAGTGAGATGTATAGCAAGTGAGGCTACCGGGGATGAAATAGGCTGCCCACCTCGGAGGCTATTTCACGGAAGGTGACCCCTGGACATGAAGGTGGAATCCAAGAAAACTTTTTTTATGCCTTTAAAAATCAGTTTATGCAGCAATGGAAAAGAGATTTCCAGAGCAGTCATTTATACCTGCTCTTTTCAATATGGGGTTTTGCTTCCAGTAATAAATTGAAGATTTGGGCCAAGAAAAAAATCACAGAAACAAGATCCTGTTGGATTCCACATAAAGTCCTCAATCCTGCTCAATACCCTGCTTTTATATCCACCTCCATTATGTTGGACTTAGAATCCTGAGCACATTTTGGCTGTGGTGTTCATTTTAACAGTGGAGCAGAATGTATAATCCAGCCTGCTAAGAACTGGCTTTTAGGACACTTAAAGGCGGAAAAGTAACCAAATGCTAAGATTCGGTAAAAGGAATGGAAAGATTAATGTTGCACGCGAGCCATGAAATGTGTCTCGTACTCATCTTGCACATTTCTGGAATTGGTGGGATGACCCTGCCATCTAACAAAATTTCCAGCAAAATTAGTATTTTTTTTTCCTATTTTAGTTCTTTGCCTGTGTGTCTGCATATGTGAGTCAGAGAGAGAGAGAGAGAAAGAGAAAGAGAGAGAAGGTGGTGAACAAAGCTACTTAATTGTGTGTAAAATCATGGCGCAAAGGAAAAATCAGAGTCCTGGACTGGAATTTCAGGAGGTTTATCTGTGCCATCAGCAAGCTTCGTGACCTTCTGAGCCTGGCTTTCTCACTCTGCTTGCACAATGTTGGTACCTCTGCAGGCTTGTGGGTAGCTAAACCAGGTTACCATCTGTCTTCCCTAATAACTCCCAGGGGGAGTCAAAATACCAAAAATGGAGACCGAAAAAAGAAAATATATAAAGAAAGCTCCTATATATTCTCCTTTATTTCTTTGTGGCTGTCCTCTGTCAAAACTCAGTGGCTAGGACCATTCTTTGAGCATTTCTACTTTTTGAGATGATCCTTATTATATGAGAAGTGCTTGGACTGTCACTGTTTGCATGTGGGTTTACTGCCTGGCACCCTCATTAGGTAAGATTCATGAGAACATGGACTGTTTTGTTCAATACTGTATTCCCAGGAGTGCCTGGATGGCTCTGTCAGTTAAGCGGCTGACTCTTGATTTTGGCTCGGGGCCTGGTCTGATGGTTCGTGAGTCTGAGCCCCACATCGGGCTCTGCACTGACAGTGTGGAGCCTGCTTGGATTCTCTCTCTGCTCCTCCCTGCCTCTCTCTCTTTCAAAATAAATAAATGAACTTTGAAAATTTTTTGTAAATGCTGTATTCCCAGAAATGTCAATTTTACATGAAACATACTAGGTTCTTAGTAAATGTCTGTTGAGAAAAGGTATGAAGATGCATTGCCACCGAGTGAACACTGGGCTGTTGTTACGGCCTCACATCTCAGCATAGACCCCGCTTCCAGCGAGGATGGCTCACTGAGGACAAATCTGCTTGTGTACGCAGCTGCCTGCTTTACGAAAACAGAACTCTTAAAAGACAACACAGCCACAAAAAATAATTTGTCAGGTAAAAATAACTTTATGCGATGGACCTAATAAAAGTACAATCACATGTCTTCTTTCTAATCCTAATCCCTGCTTGGTTGGAGAAATGTCTATTCAGATCCTTTTTCCAATTCAGAAAATTGTGGCAAATAGGCATAGCTTAAAATTTGCCATGTTGACCATTTTTAAATGTACAGTTCAATGGTGTAAGGACACTCACTGCTGAGTAACCATCAGCACCATCCATCTTCAGGCCTCTTCATCATTCCAAAATGGAACTCTATGCCCATTAAAGAATAACTCCTTACACCCCTTTTCCCCCCAATACTTATTTCCTTCTTCCTTTTTCCTTCTCTTCTCCCCATTTTTGGCTTTAAAATGGGACCCCTGGCTCTCTGTTTCATACCTGAATTGTCATCAGCTTCCTAGACTCACTTTCTAATTCAGCTCCCCGGCTTGCTTACAACCAGACATCCTCCTAGTGGCTCCTTTGAGTTGACTCCTCCAAGCCACCCCAAACGTTTATTCCCAAGTAGTGATGTTCAGTTCACCTGAGACAGGTGTGAAGGTAAGGTTCTATGGAGACTGGGAAGAAAAACAGTGTCTCTCCTTTTAAATTATCGTTGTTTAGGAGTGCCCGGTGGTTAAGCGTCCAACTCTTGATTTGGGCTCAGGTCATGATCTCACGGTTTGTGGGTTTCAGCTCCACGTTGGGCTCTGTGCTGATGGTGCCGAGCCTGCTTGGGATTCTCAACCCTGTCCCTCTCTCTCTCTCTCTGCCCCTCCCCTGCTTGTGCTCTTTCTCTTGCTCTCAAAATAAATAAACTTAAAAAAATCTTAAAGTTGTCATTGTTTGAAAAATTAAAAAAATGAAAAGCCCTGGATGAGAGGACTCCTCTTGGTAGACTCTTTCCAGCCAGAAGTTATTTGCCAGTTTACCATCCTGGTAAGGGTGAAATGGTGACCTTGTCCATCTGCTTTCTAGCTGTTGTTTTCTGGACTAAAATTTGAATTTCCTTATGGTTTCATCAACCAATAGTATTTTCAGACTATTTCTGATACTGAGCTTGGATTTCAAGAGGTTTGTTTCTATTAGAACTTCCTTCTTAAATGGTTACAACTTTAAAAACTAATAGTTAAACTCAATAGACGTTTTAAAGGGAACCATATAAAGAGATTTATCCCAATCCTACATTGACCATAAACTCCAATCTCATTCTATGGTGGAGACCCAAAAGAACAGGATTTGGAGGCCGGTAAACCTGAATTCTAAAACTGTCCAGCCACTTCCTACCTGCTTGAATCTTAAACAATTTATTCTTTAATGTTTGCTCTCCTCTGGAAAATGGATAAGACACTTCACAGAGTTCTGTTGAATAGTAAATAAAACAATGTATAGTAAGTATCTGGTTTTGTTAAGTGTTGGTTCCCTTTTCTTAAAAGGGAAGGGAATAAATAAAATTTTGTTTCAGCTTTCATTTAAAATGGACATTCAAATAATAATATTGTGCATTTAAGTATTATATGATCTGTATTGCACTCCATCTATGTTGTTAATAAACCTGATTTTTAAAAAAAATTTTTTTTCAACGTTTTTTATTTATTTTTGGGACAGAGCGAGACAGAGCATGAACGGGGGAGGGGCAGAGAGAGAGGGAGACACAGAATCGGAAACAGGCTCCAGGCTCTGAGCCATCAGCCCAGAGCCCGACGCGGGGCTCGAACTCACGGACCGCGAGATCGTGACCTGGCTGAAGTTGGACGCTTAACCGACTGCGCCACCCAGGCACCCCAAACCTGATTTGGATGATTTTAAGATACTAAAAATGTCAAATATAGTTACTCTCCTTTCTATATTCGTGTATCCTGACCTGTCACTGACAACTAAATAAATATAAGCTGGATTTCTCTGTTTATTCATTAAAGTCTTGACTGTCACTCATATTGATCATTTTTCAAACTAAAATCTTTGATTATAAAAGCATCAAGAGTCATCAGTGTATGATGATCAGCATCCACTGTAGTAGAAAGTTAACATCCAATGACAGGCAGGATTCTTTTGAGTTAGATCCCGTCCAAGCCCGCTCTAGGCCCGTTCGATGTGTTATACGGGCAAGTGATTCAACACTTATCATTCTTAATGTTCCTCATTTCTACAGTGTGGATCAAACATTGTCCCTAACTCATGAGTTGTGTGGATCAGATCATGTATTTAATGAGTGCCTAGTGGTAGGAAGCACGTGCGACCACTGTTATTTGGTAATATTTCACCTAAGTTAGCTTCCTAGGCCAGGCCACAAAACATGGATACTTTGACAAGGTATAGACAGCATTTACTAATAATTTGTGTATCGCTCTGCTTAGAGCAAACCACGATTTATGGACACTTCTGCACACCAGTCTCGTCTAACACACATCCTTGCTTCTGTCTTCAAATCTTCACCTGTCCTGTCCTGGGGTCCCCTATATACCTGTCCTGTCCTGAGCCCCACATACACCTGTCTTTTCCTGGGCCTCACATACACCACAGACAGGGGACTTATGTTATGACCTTATGTTTAAAAAAAAAAAAAAGCAACACTTAAACACCTTTTTTTTTTCCAAGGCAAAGGAGTACAATGGGGTTTTCTTCTCGTTCTTGACCTATTCCTTAGCTTTCCCTTTTTAAACTTCTCTCCTTGTTCAAGGCCATCCTTCACATTGCAAGGGCCAGAGAAGAGCAAAGAAAAGGTGAACAATAGGAATAGATTCAAGCAATTCCTTTTCTCCCAAATTCTCATAACTAAGATGGTTCTCTGGCCCTTTCAAACATTACAGTGTAACAATGACAAATATTGAAAGAATAACTCATGCAAGAGCTATGAAATTATTATTGGAAAATATATTTGGAGAAAAAGAAGGAATCCAGTTTAACATCCCTGGGTATCTTTTTGATTCCTCAAAAACTTTTCTAAGTTCTAAGAAGGAAGCAAAGCTATTGATTGTTCAAAAACAAATGTGTAGCTCACATATGCTTGCTGCGTTGTGGTTTGACAGTGGGGTAAGTGCGGTGTTAGGAGGCAAGTTTCAAACCCTCATGTAACCTTGAGCAAGTCACTTAACCATTCTAGGTCTTTCTCACTGTGCAATGGAAAGTTAGGGGCTTGGAAAAGTTCTGAATCTGGTTTTGCCACTTGACCGATGATCTCGGACAAGCCTCTCAGCTTCTTGAAACTAGTTTCCTCATTTGCATACTGGGGATAAGACTAGTCCCTTACAGGGCCATTTTGGGTTTTAATAATTCATATAAAAGGCTTATTAGCACAACGTCTGGCTCTTGGAAAGTCCTCCATAAAGGAGAGCGGTTGAGTTGTCTGTGTGTTTTCTCTGCGCTCTCTACTTTGTGGCCACGGGAATGATCAGTTAAAGCACGTTCTCAGGAAGGCAGTGTGGTGAAAGAGAAAAAGCAGTACTCTCAGAAGGACACAGATAATTGGGTGCCAGCCCTGGCTCTGTCAATATCTGTGTGACTTGGATAAGTTGTCCTGCTCACCTGGGCTCCTGTTCCAATTTGTAACTTGCATTTTAGTTTCCTTTTTTATATTACTGTGGGAGTATGGCAGGACTGCAGTAAATTTCTCTTACGGTGTACTGTCTTTCATGACTATGAAGAGTTGATGCAGGTCTGCAGTCAGACCTGCAATGCCTGATGTAACCACGACTATGGAAAAATGGGTGACATTTACAATGACCAGCTTAATGACGCTGCTTCCAGACTGTGGTGAACAGTGAAGAGTGTCTGTATTTGATGACAGGAAGCTCATCGACATAAACTCTGAGGATCTTTGAAAACGCCAGAGCGAAGGCAATGATAGAAAGAATAATATGATTTGATCACTGAAAGTGAAACAGACCAAAAGCTCCAGCAGATTAGATTCTAAATGCTACACTTTTTCATGAACCAATGTCAGAGAATAGTGGTCAACAAACTGGTCCTTCATAGTACAAATACAAGTGAAGATGTGTCAACAAGAACTGTTCTTATGTGAGTCATTGGAGAGATGTCTTAGAGAAGGCTGGTGTGGCAGGGAGGAGGAAGTTGGTGAAATCCAGACACTATAGAAGCGGGAGAAGACCCTTGGGAGGCCAAAGGATCAAAACGCGCCTTTGAACTTTCCTGATTCTTAATTATCCCTCCCCATATTTCCTCTTTTCTCTCCATCCCAAGTCCATCTTTTCATTGATGAGGTAGCTTCCTCCCCAGTGAACATGCCCTCAGCCTGTCCCAGCTAGTTCCCACCCACTCACTTGTGGTAGATTAGCGTTTCCTAGTCTCTGATTTAACACATCACTGCCCTGCTCCCATCCTGCCCTCCTAAGCCCTCAGTAACTAATCCCTTCTCACTTCCACAACTGAACTTTCCGGCCCTGCCCAAATGCACCCTCTCCTCTTTCTCCCACTCACTATGGCCTAGAGCTCTTCGTTTTGCCCATGTGAGCCAGGGTCCACCCGCCTCCTTTAGATCTGATAAAGTAATAGCTGTTCCATCAGCCTCTGTTGTGGGATAAAGTCCAGGACTGATTCTAAAACTCTTGTGTGAACCACATAGGCTACTGAGGAAGAATGCGGGGCAAGGGGGAGGCATAGACTTCAGGGTCAGATGGACTTGGGGTCAAATGCAGGCTCTACTACTGATGGCACATGTGGCCAATCTAAGCCTTGATTTCACCACATGTAAAAGAAGAATAGGACCCATCTGACAGGGTTAAATATGAGGACACACGTAAAGCAGAATGGTGGTACGTTCATATGGGTTGTCCCCTTTCCCCCTCACCCCATGCCCATCTCTGCCCCTTATGCTTCACAGTGGTCGTTATCTGTCAAATTCCTACACACCCCTCAAGACCTACTCCCCAGCCCCTTTAGGGATGAGACCCTGCCACGGAGCTTACCTCCCATATAGTAACGTTTGAGTATCCGACTATTTCGTTTGCTGGCATTCTCCCATTGCTCCGTGTTTCTCTGACTGGGCAGTAAACTCCTGGTATCTAGCCCCTGTCCACAGTGGCAGCCTCCAGAATGATCAGCAGACTCAGCCAGGTCTGACCTTGGAGTCGTCACCCCCAGCGATGTGGCCCAGAGGGAATGCTAGCAGGGGCTGAGAGGCCAGACCAACTGGCAACTGTCTGTGGCACGTGGTGGCATCAGATCCAGTAAGTGAAGGAACAGTCTGGTCAGCTGGCTGTCCCTCCCCCCCTCATCAGGAAGCGGTGGGGATGTCTCCTCTCCATCTGCCCACACAGAAAGGCTGCCAACGCCCCAAACATGCTGGTAAGAAGTGCAGGAAGGTGGGCGGCAGCGGTAGAACTTGGGGAGCTAAATGCCTATAAATCAAAATTGTACTCTGTTCCTAACAACTTTTATTAAGAATGAGACCCCATTCATCTTTCAGCCCTTGAAAATGGATTTGAATTCCTGCGTGGTAGCTAGTCTCTTTCCGTGCAGGTCTACAGCTGAAATAAACACACATACAGGATGAAGAGTATATTCACTCTGCTCAAAAGCGGAAACCTCAAATTAGGAAAGTTGAGCATGATTTTATTACCATCAACAGAAGCCAAAATACTACTGGGAAAAGAACTTCTCAATCTAAAAAGATTCCCCCCAAATTCCATCAAAATGCAAAAGAGGATGGGATTTGAGTCATAATAAGTAGGACAATCCACCAGGCAGTAAAGTCCCACATAAGGACCCTTGACATTTTCTCTTCAGCTGCACAAAATTGGAGCTGATATGTCTTTAGGTGCTCCATAGAAAAGAATTCTACCCAAGTTTCTCACCATGAGGTGTAAATTATTCATGAAAAATGAAAATGCACTAGATTACGACACTTACATAACTTAGCCTTTCCTTTGAGAATCTGCAGACACATTTATGAACTGAACCTCAGGGTCGTTTGGCCTGCAAAGCAGCTGCCTCTGAGGCAGAAAGCTAAAAGATCTATTGTCTTCTTATTTTCTGATTTCTTGAAGAGCAAAAACAATCTGCTTCTGTACGGTTCTCCTAGATCCAAGACCCACCCCTCCTCCAAAAGTGTTCTGACCCGGATCGTTCCCTCTGGATCCTGATGCCTGAGCTGCACTGCGCCATGGAATTTACACTTAAATTGCCAAGCAGCTTTAGCCAACAGCGTTAACTGAATGCAAGTCCTGCAGTTTCAAACATTTAGCTTTTTTTTTTTTTTACTTAGAGCTATAGCAGGCTCCAATCTCCCCCCCCCCCCACCCAACGCTTACTCACTGCTACCTCTTTCCACAAAATATTTAATATGGCAGTTCTGCCTCATTTGAAGCAACCTGATCCATTACTGAAACGGAACCCCCTTCTATTGTTAGGACATGAGCAAAATGTGCAAGGTGGCTAAGGAGCTTTAGCGGTGGGAAGTCAAATGCTGAGATGGATGTTCTCCACCTGAGTACTATTCACAAGGGCTTGATTTTGACACTTGCCCTCTGGGCCTCTCTGGAGCACAACATAGTTGGGTCCCAGCTGCTTTCTACAGTCTGTTCCCAGGATTGAGCAAATGGTAAGAAAGGAATTCGAGCATCCATACTTGGAGGCCAGTTACCACCATGTGTTTTGGCAGAGGGTCTCCCAGGAACCCACTTCCCCCACACCAATGCTTTACAGAACCAAGATTTTTCTTGTGGGGGGAAAAAAAACAGGCTCCAAATGGGTCAAATGGTGAATAGTGGGGAGTGTTTAATGCCTCCTACGTTTATCTGAATATAGTCCTGGCAGATGGCTTTGCATAATAGATGTTTTATAAAACTCTTTGAGATGAGAGTTTAAGTAAAACATGACCTTACCTTTCTAGATTTCTTCATTAGTACAGGCTAACTTACATATCCAAAAATCTTTATACAAATAGCTTTGAGGTTGTGTTCACATTTATTTGTGAGAAGTAAAATTTGATGCTTTTAATCTTTATTCTTCCCTCTCAAGTAATTTGTAGCAGGCCAGATAAAGCATACTATTATGAATCTGGTTGCATGTAATTTTTTTTTTTGGTACGATATTATTGAAGTTGATTATCAGATACAGTAAATTTATAACTGGCATGTATAGAAAATGGGATTTTTCTGACTTAGATATGTTCTCATAAATAGAGAATTATATGTGTATATTACTAATTTTCAATAAACTCTTCCTAAGGTCAACTTTTTGTTAAATGGATTTAATCTTTGGAGGAGTGTTTAGAAGATGTGACAAGACTTTGAGGTCATAATTTTAAACCTGAATCATCACTTTTTGTAGATATGATTGAGAGATTTTTAACATATTGCCAGAAATATAATTTGTTTTCCCTAGCTTTAAAGGTACTGGTTGGGGGGTGGGCACCTGGGTGGCTCAGTCATGATCTCACTCTTGATTTTGGCTCAGGTCATGATCTCACAGTTCAGTGGGTTTGAGCCCTGCATCGGGCTCTGTGCTGAAAGTGCAGACCCTGCTTGGGATTCTCTCTCTCCCTCTCTCTGCCCTTTCCCCCTCTCTGAAAATAAGTAAATAAACTTAAAAAAAAAAAAGTTAACTGGTGGGGTGCTCTATAAAAAGCTTCCTAATACCCAAGTTCAAGAACTTTTTCTTCCTAGCACAGGCTCATTTCCCAGAATGAATTATATGGATAATCGCCCTCACTGCCCATGTAGCTCTCACTGTGGAAACATGGGCGGTGTGTATTCACTCCAAATCTGGAGGGGCTCTTTCTTTCGAGCAAAGGCTTGGGAGGTCTTTGAGCTTCTGTGGCTCTGAAGTCTCATTTAGGAAGAAGCGGAAAGGCACATGTTAGGAGTAAGCACGCTGGAGACATGGGACCAGTGAGTCCACTCAACTGCTGTCCCTGAAGGGACTGAATTCAGGTCCTACGGGAGCGACTTCCTGTGGCTAATCTTTCACCTCAGCCAGAATTTCTTTTTGTGCCATAGGATGTTAATATTTGGATGCGTTTGCCATGGGATGAGTTTTTATGTTTCCCTTTGGTTAAAAGTAACTCTCCCCATGTATGTGGCAAAGGTAAGACAAAGTATGCCACTTGCCAGTGGCCACCGTCTCAGTCAAAACCTTTCAATGGTCTCCATAGACTCTCCAGCCTCACATCTATCTGTTCACTCTCCCCAGACTTCTGTTCTGTCAACTATCCTGTTTAAAGACCTCTATTGGCCAAATCAGGCAAAACCCTTTGCCTTGGTCCTGTACGGTCAGAATCAAACCCAACTGCAGTTACCACCACCCCTCCCACCGGAAACTAAGGCTCTGACCAATCAGATTGCCTCCTCCCCGGAAACTGAGGCTCTGGCCAATCAGATTGTTAGCTCTTGGCCTCACCTTTTACACGCCCCTGCCTGCCTGTGCGCGTGTGCGCTTGCCTTCCTTCTCTCCATCGATGCTCGGAGGAGCGTGCAGGTAGAGTCCTTTCAGAACTCAGAGGCTAGAAAAAGCACTTCTAGCTGCCGGGATGAAGGGAAAGACTGTCAGTATAAACTGTATTTTAACTGGGTCTTCAAGGATGTTATTAGGTAAACTGAATGAACTCTGTATATAAATGAAGAACTAAAACTTGAAGTGTATTTGTTCGGAAACTGTTTTCTCCCCTCTTGAAACAGAATGTAGGTTTGAAATAAAACATAGCAAAGCAATGACAGCATAGAGTCCTATAATAAGTCAAGTTATAAGAATTTCAATCTGTACTCTTGTTAAATGAAATTTCTTGCAATATGAAAAAAACTAGGCAATCCATATACTAAGCTGTATACCTCTACGTCTTTTAATGTGTACTCTGAGATCAAATATTTCCCAGTATAGGCATCTATAGATTGATACATTCTATCTGTTGGGCTGAAACAGACCGCTTTATATGGTATTTTCATTTTCATGTCTGACCTTCCTTGTTACCAGGCACTTTGTTAGTTGATGGGCAGAAGTAAGAGTCAAGTCTGGGCAAGGGTTTCACCCAAAAGAAGCCCGTGAGCCTGCTTCACTAGGACTAAGGACGAATTCTTTTTGACTTTTTATCTTCTTGCTTCTTATCTTACTTGTATAAATCCTGTTTGTAATTTTCACTTGACTCACTGTTATAATATTATGCAGAATATTCATATGTGGTTATATATTGTAATAGTGTATATCAGCTATATGGTTTCCAAACACGACCTGGCAATTACATAACTAGCTCAAAGCTCAAGTTCAGGCCATCTCCCACCCCCCACTCCCACCCCCCTTAGGATTCACCATAGTTTGAGCTGCACGAGCAAGGCTTCTTCATTTCCTCCTATAGCAACAGAGTGTGTTGCTATTGGGTCTCACTTGAAAGATAGTTTTATTTGGGGAGGGAACTGACTTTTGTGTATTTATAATTATGAGAAAGGTGGTGTAGCACGGTGGTTAAGAGCAAGGCTTCTAGAGTCAGATTGCCCGGGATTCAGTTCCAGCAAGACCCTTCATTCGCTGTTGAACTTTGGCTAAGGTAGTTAGTTAACCTCTGTTTCAGTCTTACCATCTGTGAAACAGAGATGCCCAAAGCTGTGCTCATAAGACTGTGATTAAGGCTTACATGAGTATATCTATACATACGTTCCCTCTCTCATATAATATAAAATATATGGCATGATATATAATGTAACATATATGAGAGAGAAACCATTTAGAATAGTATCTTGTGCAAAATAAGTAGTTGGTAAATAATAATCTTATTAGGTAATGATTATGTAATGTAATTTCTATAGTAAGGCCCAAAGACCTTAGCTGAAAGAGGAAATAGCTAATAAATTTGTTCATTGCATCTTTGTTTATAAAGCTATGCCCAGAGTCAAACAACCAAAAGGATTATTTTATATTTCCCCCAAAATATTTGGATTTTGTCTTCACTGCATTTCAAACTACAAGTCTAAGTTCATTGAAAACTTTCATTGCTGGCCCCTTGATTCAGCCCTGAGAACCTAATTTCGAGGTTTGTACCTGTTCGTCTTGGCTCACCACGGGCTCACGTGTAAAGGAAGCCTGGACCAGAGGGTCTGTCGTGGGATGTTTTGGTCTATCTTTCTTCTATGAATGACTTGTCTCTAATTACAAATGCCTGTGAGGTTTGAACTGTTTGAACTGCAGGTATAAATTGATCAAATGCACTGAAAGACTGTCAAAACCCTAGCGCATTTTTTGTTAAAGACAGATCACTCCAAGAAGGAAAAAGAAGGCAAGATGCTTATTGTGCCCTGAACTCTGAAATCGTTAGCACTACTTGCCATTCCGCAAGTGTCTAGCTTCATACATCCGATACTTTGGGACCAGCATAGCAGCGAAGCGACCACAGGTTTTCTGGATCTTAGGGCTGGAAGGGACTTTGGGGTGATCTAATGCTGTATTCCCTCTCCCAAATGAGGAAACTGAGACTTACTTTGTTTAAAGGACACATCATTCACATGGATATGATTCTATTTGAGTTTAAAGGGTGAGATTAACAAGACAATGACTTGTCATTTAACGGCCATCAGCATCCTCTGAATTCTGAATTGTGGGGCACTGGAAGACATTCCAAGTTCTTGTTTGGCTGCTTCGCTCTTTGAAACTTGTTGAAAATACGTAAAAAATATTCTTTCTGAAAAATTTATATTTACGACTATTTCTTTTTCTGTAGTTTTCTTGAGCAAGCTGACCTTCCTGAAGAGCTGCTAAAGGATTTCTCTTCTTCATCACTGAAGTGGAGCCCAGCAAGTAGTATATCTGATAAACTGCAAGACACAGATTTAGGATTCTCGAAGCTACTGTCAGGTACTCCTTTAATAGTATCTCTTTAAATGTAGCTGGAGTTAAACTTGTCAGTTCCCTTGCCAATCACAGTCTGCTGTAAAATGATATATCTTAGCCTTTGCATATCCCATGCTTCCTACCCCTGCCACCCTCCCACGTACAGAAACCCACACACGTGTGTGCAATCTCTCAAAGTTTTTCCCAGAAAAGGGAGCCAAAAAAAAAAATCACCAGGCTGGAAAAAATATTTATGATATGTGATTAAGTATTTACCATATGAATGGAATTTATGCCCAAACTCCACAGTGTTTCTTTATCTTGACTTCCTTTCCATTCTTAGGAAAGATCTCTCAGCATTAGAAGCACTTAGCTTGGGGTGCCCGAGTGGCTCAGTCGGTTGGTTAAGCGTCCGACTTCAGGTCATGATCTCACTGTTTGTGGGTTCAAGCCCTGCGTCTGGCTCTGTGCTGACAGCTCCGACAGAGCCTGGATCCTGCTTCAGATTCTGTGTCTCCCTCTGTCTCTGCCCCTCCCCAACTTGCTCTACGTCTCTCAAAAATAAGTAAAATGTTAAAAAAAATAAAAACCCAAGTGCTTAACTTGCCATAAAGTATAGTAAAATTCCATCATAATGAATGCCAGTATATGATACTTCAAACTTGTTTTTTTAGGAGAGGACTTTCTCACAAAAATTCTGTCAACAACCACAAAAACATGGTTCAAGAAGGCAGGACTCAGACCTAAATATCCAAACATCCAGCTTCCTTATTACGAACGAGCAAATGAAAGGGAACCTAGTTATAGCTGTGAACCTAGTTATAGCAGGGATGAAAATTGTCTCTCCCTCTTCCAGCCCATCCTATCTTCTGAATCTTCTTCCCAGCTAAGAAACTTACTTGCTATTCTTTACCATATCTGTCTGGAAGCTGACTTGGCTTTCCTTAGAGGTAATGTGGCACTTTTGAGGTGGTGAGGGAGAGCTGAAGCGTTATCACTAGTTTATATCTGCCTCTGAGAGCACGTGTGGGCGCCCCCCCCATCCCTGCCCCGCTTCATCACATTTCAGAGGACACAGTCGGACCTATCACGGGATTTTACTTTTATTCCTTCATTCAAGTACACTCACACTTGTCGCTTCCGTGATGGGACGCATAGCACTGGGATCACTTATGCACTTGAACATAGAAAGAAAGTGTGAATCGGCCCTTTTCACTTGCAAAATGCAGTCTGGAATCTGCATTTATGACCTGATGTGATTTCTCCCAGTTTCTCCCATTAGCTCAGACCTTCCCTCCAGCCTACTCCTATATCTATTTTTATCTTTTATCAGTACGGTCGATTTTACTTTAAAAAAAAAAATTAAGCTAAAAAGCAGAACCAAAACCATTGCTCTTCTATGAAGGGAGGGCATGCGCAGTGACGTGTTTTTCTAGGCGAGGTTAAGAGTTTACGCTCACCAGTCCTCATGTGCCTCTCCCGTGCGGGAGCACATGTTTGCAAGTTGGTTGGCTGGGGTTAGGGTGACGGTCAGCCTGTGATTACAGAGTGGGAAACAGCCAACTGGTTCTCACTGAGAAATAGGACATCCATGGTCTTTCCGGCACATGCGTTAAACCAACAGAGTTAAACACCCCTAATTAGTTATATCCAGCCTTTGTGAACTCAGTGCCTAGTATTTCTCTTCCAGTATGCTCTGGTTCTTAGGCCAATATCTCTACACAAATTGTGAAGTGGGGACCAGTGAGTTTGGGAGCACATATGACCAAGGCGAGATGTGGACAAGAATCATTCAGACCTCAAATTTGACATGAAGGAAAAAGGGGAGACTTTTCTCAGAGGAGAACTTTTTTCCTCCCCAGTGGGTGATAGGGTCTGAATGAACCGAATCGAAATATAGCCAGTTTTCCGGCTCAGCTTTTACAGTTTCTCTGTGGCAATTCACAAACCACTGGATACGTAATGCTGTACTAAAAGGAATTTAAGCCTGTCAGGTTAATTACACAATATTAGGTACGAAAACAAACAGTGCAACACAAAACATAGCTACATCATTATTTGCAGTAAATGTTAACTCTAAATAAGTGCAACCTGTCCATAAATGCTGGCTATAAACTAATTAAAAAATAAAATTTGATGGATAAACATGAAAAAAAAATTCTCACCGAGAATTTTTTTTTTAAATATCAGCACTCATTTAGAGTTTGGGATTTGTGAAAGAAAGCTTTAAAAGGAGCAAACCTGATTGGCTGTGGCTGTTGCTGCGAAGGGGACACTTGTTGCAGGAGTTGTTGCTGCAGAGACAGTGGCTGACGTAGCGCTGTGCATCATGGGTACTTTCAGGAGGGGTACCATGGGAGCAATGAACAGGAGGGTGTAGCATTATGGTAATAGAAGTGGTATTTTGGCATGGTGAATATCAGAGCAGCAAGCCATCATGGGTTAAACCAGCAGATGGCATGCAATCACAATGCAAAGCAAGGAAGCATGGGAGAGAAATAAAAAAGGGAAAATAGCTTATTACAAGTACAATTAAAGGAAGTTTTAAAACATAATCAGTGATTCCCAGAAAGGCCAAAGCGGATCACTTTGGTTGATGTATTCATAAACATTTTACTTCTAACAATAGATCATTCCCAATCCGGCGTCTGTGGTTGTTACGTACTAATGG
This sequence comes from Prionailurus bengalensis, assembly GCF_016509475.1. Taxonomy (NCBI): domain Eukaryota; kingdom Metazoa; phylum Chordata; class Mammalia; order Carnivora; family Felidae; genus Prionailurus; species Prionailurus bengalensis. Next base: position 69,302,740 of record NC_057343.1, on the reverse strand, counting down.
TCTCCTCTAAAAAAGCGACATGTAATGTCCAATGAAGTAAGGGTATACGATATTCATTTTTGTCATTCTAAAACATCCAAGGCTCAACGTGTAGGCCCAGTTTGGGGTAGGACATCCTTTGGAGTTCATTGTGGTGGGACGGAAAATTTTTGTCAATTTGGGGCTGCTTTTTTGCACTGAAATTGCTGGAGGTTGTGGGGTTTTGGGGGTTAATAAATGGTAGAGCAAAAACTCGAGGCCTTGGTGTTAATTCTAACACAGTTACTGTGAAACAGCCCAGGAAAGTTGGCCAATGTTTATTTCTCTTTATTCTAAATGGGACGAATCCGCGTGTCCTAAAGACGGACTTTTGTACCAAGGCACTGGATGTGTAGGGATAACGATGGATTATTAAAATTTAACATCTAAGGGAGTGCTAAGGTACAAATCATCATCACAAATAAGTCAACACTTAAAAAAGCGATAATAAAGCAAAGCAGTTCAGACATTGGTTTTCAAAATACATCCATTCATAATTTTAAAAAATAAATACTTCTGGGAAACTCTGATAACTCTAACACACAGCAAAGAGGAGATAAAGGCACACCACTATGAAACTTTAAAACACTGATGAAATTAGCCTGCCTTTCTGATAAAGTAAGCTTTTCTTTTTCTTATGCTAAACCATATAAACTATAAAGAGAAACAGAATACAGATCATTAAAAAAGCAATACTTGTGGTTTTATGTTTTGTAGTGGTTGCTCTGCTGTTCTGGTCACATTGAAATGGTCATTTTCTTCAAGTTACAAGTACATTAAAAAAAAAAAAAACCTATACATTAACTCTAAAGCCAAATAAGCCTTCAGATCTACCATTTCCTCAAGCATTTCTACCATCTTGGAAATAAATTTCAAGCAAGTGAAGGTACTGTACACAATATAAAAGACACATAAAAAAAGGTTGAAACCTACCAATACTGGTAGCGGGTGTCATGCACAAAACTGACCCTGCATGTCATGCAATGGCAGGTGGAAAAAGTGAATAAAGGGAAAGAAACAGGTTAGCGGTTTAGAGTTAACATTCAAAGTGAGATTGAAGCACAACCAGAAATCAGTAGGGTTAGTTAACACAGTCTCTTAGAGTTACTCACATTTTTAGTACAGACACAAATATATCTGACTTATTGGAAGCCAATATTACTCAAAGCTCACTCTTTACTTTTCACACTTCTTATTCACATCCATCGAAATGATTCTTATAAGAATGACATGTGACAATGCTACAGTGTCCTTCCTCTAAGACCTCAAGGTATTTTACAGACAATATCAAGGTCATCCTGTAAGGTAGGAAGTAGGTATTTTACAGATGAAAAATCTGAGGCATAGTAACTACTCCAAGGTCATGCATAGTGTGAGTCAAGGGTAAGGCTCAAAATAGAATTCTATTCCTAAATCCAGGTCAGGTTTTGTATTTACTAGATTACGCTGACCTTACGGCATTAAAACTGTGTCTGTTTCGTGTCAAAAACAATGTGAAAATAAAAGCAGTAATTAAGATTCCATATCCTCCAAATCAAATGCTCGCAGGTCATGTGAATTTGGGATTATTGCTCCTAAGCCCTACAGTTTAGGAAGACTGACATTCTGGTGACAGAATGACCTCGATGTGTATGTGATCTGTTTTCTGCTACGAGATTCATCATTATAAAGAAGTGGTGCTGGCAACAAAGCTTGAATATCGTAGAGGCAAAATAGTGCAGAACTGGGGCTGAGTTAGGACCAGGGCTAGCGATTTTGTCATGGCTACTAGTAGGTGATCTCTGAGGGAGACCTTTGGCAAAACTAGGAAATCAGGTTGGCCTCCAGGTGGAGGGAGGGAGGGAAGATTTCATTCCTTCCAGGGGAATAGCTGCCTTCTCTGGGGGTGGTCTTATTAATGTGCTTGAATCAGAAAACTCTGACCATGAAGAGAAATGTGTGTTGTAGAGTACCAAAAAAAAAAATGAATGACCTACTTCCGGTTGAGTTCCTTAGACTAAAAATCAAGGTAATATAAGATACCTGAAGGTTGGGGTCATGTAGGTGACAGAACATTCGTTTGTAATGAATAAAGGAAAACTCTTTTTAACGAATGGATGTACACACTTAGGGTTTTAGAACTGTCTTCTGAGATACTAGGCAAAGAATCTGAGATGTGAAGGCCTTTATTCTCTCTGCCAAACTGTTCACACCTGACGGGTACTTTCTGCCTGATGTACATTTTGGTCAGGCTAACATTAACTAGTCAGGAAAAGAAGCTATTTAACTGGGCTTTTAATGGATTCTTCAGCAAACACGTGCTAATATGTCTGATTTGGCACACACACATACACACACACGCACATCTCAAAATCCTGTTGACGACAGGATTCTTTCTCCTTCTCTTTCTCTCACCCTATCTCTCTAATCTTCATAACCGAACTTCTGAAAAGTTACCTGCACAATAATTTTCACTTCCTTGACCCCACATATTCTTCAATCTTTTCCACTTTGGCTTTCATTTTCATGTCTTCCCTCCCAACTGCTAATGTCACCAAGAACTCTGTATTTGTGCAATCAGTAGGAACTCTTCCACTTTCATCTAACTTCCTGAGTCTTGGTAACATTTGGCACTCAGCCCCTCCCTCCATAATAAACTAGTCTTTTCCCTTGGATTTTCTGTTACCCAGACACACACGTGCACGCACACACACACACATACTCTATATCTCTATATGCTGGAGTTTTTCAGGACTCACTTCTGGCTCCTTTTCACCTACTCTATGCTTTTTCCAGGCATCATTCAATTCATGATACCCTTCAACCCGGGATTTAAATACTATCTATGAGCTCAAGGCTTCCACATTTATGCATCTGCCTTCCCTCTTGAAATTCCCTGCTCCGGCTCACCCAAAAGCCAAAGCAATCCTGCTTCTAAAATGCATCTTGCATTTGTCCGTCTGTGCGTTCCTACTGCCACTTCTCCGGTCCTGATCGCCATTGTCTCCAGGCTTGGCCCTGTAATGATGTCCTAACTGGTCTTCTGCTTGCCTTCCTGTCCCCTGCCTAATCCAGTCTCCACTCTGCTGTCAGAGTAAACCTTTCTAAATACAGGTCTGTTCGCTTCTCCGCTGGAAACAATTCACTGCCTTCTCATTGCTTTTAGGATAAAGGTACCCTAGGGTCCAGTGTCTATCTCCCTGGCTTGTTCTATACCCCTCTCTGGAGGCTGGCACTGTGACCCGGGCAGATTAGTCTATCATTTCTTTGAACCGAACACATCGCACTTTTGTCCTACTTTTGGGCTTCCCACAAGCTGTCCCCTCTGCCTGGAATTATCTTCGCCCTACTCTTTTCATCTTCAGGTCTCAAGGCACATGTCACTTCTTTAGAAAACTGTTCAATTGCTCCTTTACCTACCTCCACATGCCATTTAAATCAGTTTTCTATTTTCAAGCGTATTGAACTCTACTTTTTCATTCATAGGATTTATAAAACATTTAAGTTACATATTTATATGGGCATTTCTTGAACATCCATCTCTCCTCCTCTGCTGTTAACTCTGGGAGGGCAGCGTTCATTGTCTGTCTAGGTCTTTGGGGCACACGGTAGGTGGACGGTCGGTTGAATGGGTGTTCTCTGCCATTAGTGAGTGCAGTGGGATCAATCTTTTCCTAAAATGTATGTACCCACTTTGTAAATTATTTCATTTCAGAGTGAACCATGGCTGGATTCAAAGTTAGGCCCATAAAAATTCTGTTGCATTCCCATGTGGAGGAGTTTTCTTGGAGGGCTTTCTTGTGTCACGGATGCGAATGTCACTGGGCTGAAAACCATCTACAGCAGCTCCAGCAGCCACACTGAGCCGGGATCGAATGTGTCACTTCAGCTTCAGTTCAGGATGTGGTTGAAATGCTCAACCAAATTAATTTCATGAGCCTCTCTTTCTCTCTGTGTGCTCTGCAAACGATATGAATATTGGAAACAAATAGCTTTTGCTCTGCGTGGCTGTCTTACTCAGTGCCAGATTCTGGTTCTCATCTTCTTTTCCGCTCTTGCACCCTCCTCCTGCCCCTCAAATACTTTATGCTGCAGCTAAAACGGATAACTTGCTCTTCCTCGAATATGCTCTCCCCAACCTAGGCTGTCTCCCCTGCCTGGGATGCTCTTCCTCCGCTGGGAAAACGTTCCTTTCAAAGTCCTAAGCAAATTTCTTCACCTTTGGAGAATTCTTTCCTTCTCAGGATCCTTTGTCACCACCACCCACTGCACATGCTGATGGCCCTAATGCATTGCCTCTTGCTGCCCTCTCAAATAGCTTTGCTCATGCCCCAAGGGGCCCTTAACGCTCTGCATTGTATTGATTTTTGCCTCTTCGTTGTATTCTCATTACTGGATCTGGAACCCAGAACTTACTATGTGTTCAAGAACTGAATTAAGTGGGACAAATAGATTCTGCTGTGGTGGTACAGATACAGTTTCCACTGAATGCTGACAATCTTTCACCAAGGTGTGTGATAACCTTACATAACATTATGGTTTCTGATCATTAGGCAATATTTGTGCTAACACTTTTCCTTGTTCTGGTTATTCTGTACATCCAGTACAATGAAATACATCAAGGAAAGAGTCGGTGGGTCGTTTTGTTCTGACCGGCTGAGGCATTTCACTAAGGCACTAACTCTCTCAACAAAGACTTCTCAACTATTCTCTGCTTTGGTTGCAGAAATATTCCAACTCTAGAATCTGTGAGTTAGGGTTCTCTGGATATTTCCATTAATTATATTTTCCACTTTGCAGCATAGACACAGCCTCGGTTTTTCCATCTGCAAAATGCCAATAATTACGCCTGCTGCTGCCAGAATGATCTTGAAGAATAATGAGAAAATGCCTATAAGAACACTTAGAGTAACTCAGAATAAACCTGTCAGAGAAATGCCAAGAATTATTACCCTGCTATTTTTGTAAGTGTGTGTGGTTTTTGCTGCTTTCCTAACATAGCAAAGAAAAAGTATAACTCCTAGATTAAAATAATCCCTATCAAAAAAAAAAAAAAGGGAGAAAAGGAAAAGTCCTACCCACCACAAACGTGCTAGGGCACCAACCAAGGTGATAATTATGTTAGCATGGTTTGGGAGAGGAATCCCATATTTTGCATGATATTTTACATTACTATCTCCACAGTCTGGAGGAAGAATTCCTAAAATCCAAATTCATACTGTGTCATTGGGAGAGTTCTAGTAACATATCAAAAACTTCACTATGGGTGACAGATGGTAGGTAGACATACTGTGGTGATCATTTCACAGTGTATACAAATATCAGATCATTATGCTGTACACCTGAAACTGATAGAGTGTTCCATGTCAATGATACCTCAGTGGGGAAAAAAAAAAGAAATAAAAGTTAGGGATCTTAAAAAAAAACAACCCCCAAAATTCCACTATGAATGACTTTTCGGTAAAGGGTGGCCTCCAGGAGAACACGAAATGCTTTTTGTTTCATATAGGATCGATATTAATATAAAGTATTTATAGAAAAATCAAAATCTGTCATGTTAAAAATAATGGGCCCACCCATCTGCCAAGTTACAAAACTTATTTTTGAACATCATCACTTAATTTGCAGACGTTTAAGACAACAGTGATTAACAATGATCATTATCATTACCATTTTAAAATTAAGTTGAAAATGTGGTTTATGAGAAAGAAAGCCTGAAATAAAAGCTAGAGCCAAGATAAACACTAAAATTTCTGTTCTGGGTTTAAGTGGGGGAAAGATTACACTAACTGCCTTTTGAGAAAATTATTTTCTCTTTCATCATTTAAGAAAAACATGTGAAAACTTCTTAGAAGTTGATATACCATTTCAGAGCACGAGAGCCACATGGTTGTTCACTATGATATTGATATCATGTTACAGATGGAAACACTTGTAATTCACAGAATTAAGTGGGCTAGGACCCACTTTTCGGCTCCCAAAGTGCACACAATTGAGGGTTGCCGGACACACGGACAATTTTTAAACAATCCAGCAGGGGGCAGAAGTACTCAAGCACAGCAACCAGTACGGCCTATCGCTCCTCGATACAATCATTTCATCAGCAATAATCAGGTCACTGCATAAAGGATGTTATCCATTCTTGCTTTGGAAGTCTTTAAATGGTTTCCAGGTGAAACGTTTTTAAGTGAGGGTTCTTTCAGTGATTTAATAGAGCAGTCATTATTGGATTGAAGTGTTAAATACGAGTTAAGAGGCCTTCACATTTTTACACGACTAAGTTCCAGGGTTTCAAAGGCATTCTCAGGAAATTGTTCTGAAATTATTACCCAGTCTCCAGAAACAGACTTGTCCTTTTATGTTTTACCCCTCTGTACATTCTTCCCTGATTTTTTTCTCTTCAAATATCTAGTGACGAGGTCTATAAAATAAGATGCTTCTAGAAATCCTATGAGACCTCGAGGTAAGTTTACCTACTAGTTATTATTTTACAAACATGTTATATCTAGTGGATTACAATGACAAGTCCTGCTGTGCTATCCCTGCACTGAAATGTCACTAGTTAAGGTTGTGATAGAACCTTAAGTACAATAAGTCCCAATAAGTACTGATATAGAAACTCACTCCACAGGTCTATGAATCTACTTAAGAGAAAAGCGGAAGTAAAATAGGAAAACTAAACACTAAGAACCATTTTCCTCACATAACTTATATCTTTACTGTAATAAATATTGTTAAAAGGTTGACAATTCATTTCAAAGTGTAACTTTTACACAAAGAATACCACAGAAATAGTGATTCTACTCCCTTCCACGTTAATTCCTGATATGTGACAGGATTTAAAGAAATGGAAAATAAACCCAAAAAGTCCAACCATGTGGATTAGGACCAACAAGCTCTTTTGGATAAAACTGTTGTTGGGGTGCCTGGGTGGCGCAGTCGGTTAAGCGTCCGACTTCAGCCAGGTCATGATCTCGCGGTCCGTGAGTTCGAGCCCCGCGTCAGGCTCTGGGCTGATGGCTCTGGGCTGATGGCTCGGAGCCTGGAGCCTGTTTCCGATTCTGTGTCTCCCTCTCTCTCTGCCCCTCCCCCTGTCATGCTCTGTCTCTCTCTGTCCCAAAAATAAATAAACGTTGAAAAAAAAATTAAAAAAAAAAAAAACTGTTGTTCATCTATATTTACCTTCCAGTCACTATCATGGGATGAAAATTTTGACTTCCGAACTAAGAACTCAGTGGACCATCTTCTCACAAAAGCCTAAGTTACTCTCTGATTCTTCTTCTTTGCTTTTTTTTTTTTTTAAACAGTAGGAGGAAACTTTATTTATCTTGAGGACATTATCCCTGCTTCTAACACAGACTAAAAAGTCAATACCATGGTCAATATATGATGACTTTGTGTTCGTATATGGTGTGTGTGGGTCTGGGGTCAGGGAGGTGGGTACAAAAGGGAGGAGGGTTGACATGCTTTGCACTTCTGCTTCTTCACTTTTATCTGATGTTTTATGTCTGCTGAACTGTAAGGGAGAACTCTGTGACTCCACATACAGAAGCCGGGTGGTGTCATGTCCCGGTACGTCGGACCGGTCACGGGGAAACTAGGTGCTGGGTCCTTGTCTCATTAGCTGTGCCACCTTGGGAAGTCACCTCACATTTAGGGGGCCTCAGTTTTCTCATCTGTAAAACGATCGACTGGATGAGGAGATCACTAAGAATCCTTTTAACTTCGAGATTTGTGATTAATAGAATTCATCTTTTAGTGGAATGATACAGTTAATGGACCTGAGCAGCTAAGACTATCAGGCATTGGCTCAGAAACTGCGAGTAAGAGCCCTATCTATTTGTGCACTTGGTGAAGCTGAGAGCGATGGAGAAAGAGAGAGAATGGATGTAAAATATGAGAAGAAGATCACTTTAATTTGAACAGCCTTGGTTTTTTGTTTAGTGCTCTGAATAGGAATAGGGAAAAAAAAAGGTTAGTATTTACTGGAATTGCTATTTTTAGGTCATTCAGGGTTAATGACAAATCTGAACTGTCACACAAAAAAAGGCCCTACTGACATAAACAATTTTACACAGCATGTGCAGATACAAGAAACCAAGAGGCCTAACTGACCACTCTTTGCGTCTCATGGGTTCAGTCTGTCACTCAACTCTCTAAAATATTTGGCTTTAGAAACCTGACAGTCTTTCGCTATCATCCAAGCAAAGTAAACGTATCTAGCTAGCTAGGACAATGATGAGCTTAAGGCTGTACTGACTGTACCTTTACAAGCAAACTAGATGCCACCGAACAGCTTTGAGGGATGAGGAGAAAGCACATGACCGGAAGGGCACACGGACACGGGACTTGGAGCTGTCAGGGCACGTACCTGTTGGAATAAACGCCGTGTGTTGCTGCAGCTGGGCGCTGGTGAGAGCCTGCTGGTAGTGCAGCACGCTGGGATTGAACACCGTGCTGGCACCGTTGTTTTTTTCAAGTGCTTGTCTCTTTGGTAAAGGATGAAGAGCACCGGGGGGAAAGGCCTATGAGGAAAGAATCGGATAGGACATGTATAACTCAAAGTAACCACACCTTCCGTGTCCACAGAGATCATCAAGTCCAACATTCTCTTTCAAAATGACAGCTAAGGAGATGCCTCTGCCATGCACCTTAATTTAAACAGCGGCAATGTCGAATGAGTGAGAATTTGTTATTGAGAGCGGAAGCATGATTTCTGTAACCCAAAACGGTAGCATCTCAACTAAGGAAAAGAAAAACTATCAAGCAACACCAAAATAAATAAATAAATAAATAAATAAATAAATAATAATAATAAAAAAATAAAAAATGACTTCAGCTTTTAAAACGAGTTAAACTATTCTAAGGGGGGAAAGAAGCATTTGTGTTATTATTAATACCTATTCTCTTCGTTAACTTAACGGCAATTTCTTGGATTTAAAGGTTAATAAGAATTATAATGCGCATTTTTCCGAGGCAAGTAATTTAAATTTGCTTCACTCTTTTGGAAAAGGTATTAAAATTTGTTAGGATTAATTTATTTCACATATTACGTATGAAAATGAGATGGCTAAACACCTTATTTTTTTTCCATTAATTAATAATAATGATCATTTGCAACCAATTTTTACAAGTAATACAAATCTCAGATGGTTCTCTGAAAAGCTACATGCAAAGCGAAAGGTGAAAGGTCAAAGTACCAGGTCTACAGATGCTTCGAGAGGTCGCTTCATTGCTTTGGCAGTCGACTGAGTCTTTTAATAACAGGCAGCGAGCACATGATGGCAGTGGGCCAATGGGATTCAAGCGAATTAACATACAGGTAAACAGCAAGCAGAGGTGCATCATGGGAACGGCATTGCATTGTGGATAGGTGAGAAGGAAAAAAATATTCTGAATGCAATATACAACGTACAAAACACTAGGCATGCACAACAACAAAAATGTTCTCTAAAGAAATGAATATTACACCTTAAATTAGTATTGAAGCAAAAATGCATCTACTATACCTTAGTTAAAAGCATATAAGAGAGTAAAATATAGATGTTTGAAATTCAGGAAAGTTAATTAAAACAGCAGCTTGCATACACACCATAAGCATTTTTTATATTGCTTCAGAAAAAAAATGCAAAACTTTCAAGGGCCATAGGATTGATGAACTTCTGATAAGTTAGTTTTCAAACGTAAAATAACGAATGTACTAAGTGGAAGATCCAAGTGAAAAAAAGATATTGCCTTTAACGTTCAGAAAAATAATTGTTAATGAAGATCTAGCCTAACAAAATGAAGTGGCAAACTGAGACAAAAAATTCAGGCAAAAAAATATTCAAACGCAAGATTATTTGGGCAAAACTGTTTGGGTTTGGATCTTAATTTTTTGTCTGAATCATGTGGATAATTGTCTCAATTCTTCTCTTCACTCTGCTAGCATGGATCTGGCAACACAAAATAAGGTTCCAAACTTAACAAGTTTTGAATTTGAATAGTAAGTTTCTCAAATTTCCCACTCTCATCCCATTGTACTGTTTCTAATGACTAACTTATCATCCATTCTGTGTTTTCCACTACATTTGAAATTATAATTCAATTTATCTCAAACAACTTACCGGATTATGCTAAGAAAATACCCTTTAAAAAGGTATTTAGTGTTCTCAGGTATCAGAATAATCTCTATTTAATAATTCTATTTGTAATTTCAGCTATAATCAGTGACCAACCCAGTTAATTAGAAGTGGAACTCGTGGCTAGAACAAGTTACAACAGCTAAAAAGAGCAAACAGCTAAAAAAAAAAATAGCCAAGGACTGCTTGAAATATTAGATGTAAAATTATATTTTTAACTTATAACCATATTTGGGGGCAGACTGTCTCATTTAAGCAGCTGAAATAATAACAAATATTGATCGATTTAGACCACGGTGAAAAAATGTTCCTATTCCTGGATCATTGCTGTAAAAAATGGAAAATTCTATGATGGAATTCTGTGAAAATAAAAATAAAATAAAAGGAGTAGCTCCAATGCAAATAAAAAATGAAATACCCCTTTTTCAATGGGTAGCACAATAGGTAAATCCCTAAGGTTTGTGTAATCAATACAAAACGTGATATTCTAAAGTTCTGAGCTGGAACCATGGCATTTGCAATAATATGAGGTACTACTAAACTCTCAAAATGGGAAACAGTTAATGACATTTTCCTCTGCAGATAGAGGTCTTTTCATCATCATTTGATGATTCGAGATCAAAAGTATAGAGGTGCCAGGAGGTAAAGACGGGCAAGGTAGACAGAAAGTGGGTGAGGAAAGGATTGAAGGCAGAGAAGAGATTCAGAATGTCCAACAGAGAAATGTTTGGGAAGGCAGTCTTAATAGAGGCCATCAAATAATATAAAATGAGTGTTCTGGAAGTAGAATTACAACATTTTTAAAACCCAGAGAGCCTCACAATGAGAAACCTTCTTTGTACTGGATATTCTTTCTTCAGACGGAAGTTCCCCATTATGTAACTTCCATGACACCACATTATTTAAGATCTTCGGTTGCTGCAGAGTCTTGACACTGCTTGATAATGCATTTCTTTAAGCTTAAATTCGTCTGTGCTAACTGTATAAGGCTGCACAGCCCGTTCTCACAACGTGCACCGAGAACACAAACTCAGAATCAGTTTGGTCTCAACGTTCTGGACTCAGTTCTTCTCTTCCCTTTTCCAGTCCTTGGGAGTTCCAAAGCAGGTCTACTGTTGGGCTGATTTTGTCTGCTATGCTAACTGGAAGAGTGATCATGTCTCCAAAGGATGGCATTTATGAATGAAATTTTGATTGAACAAAGCATCATTCAATGACGTCTCCAAGTAGAAGAAGAAATAGTAAACATGTCTCCCTAGGATCCTCACCTGGAAGGTTAATGCTCTTTTTTTTCTGATCTTAGACTGATGAAAGTTCATGTCCACAGAAATCAGAAGAACCTAGGAATGTGAGGACACTGAGAGCTCTAAACTGAGCTGGCCAGCATCTCCTTTTCTCCCACTGCATACTGTGAGTTATCTTTCCTAGACACAAATATTGTGTCTTTTCCTTTTTTTTTAAAGTTTATATTTATTTATAAATAAATAAAACATCTCCCAGACAGGCTCTGCACTGTCAGCGCAGAGCCCGATGTGGGGTTCCAACTCACGAACCGTGAGACCGTGACCTGAGCCAAAGTCAAAAGTCGGACGCTTAACCGACTGAGCCACCCAGGCGCCCCATATCATGTCTTGCCAAGGAAACAGTAAGTTTTCAAAGGTTGGGCATACATATTAGTATCTTGCATACCTCATGCTTTGAAGCACATGCGTAGAATAAAGCTTAAAAAAATCTGTATGGATTAATAACCACGTTATAGTATGGCTTTGTAACACAGAGATACTCTGCGGTAGAAGAATGACTTGACTGCTGTCATATGTTTACCTACATTGAAAGGTCTTCAGGCTTAGACTAGACTTTAGAGATCACCAAACATGGCTGGTCTTAGAAGCTTCCTTAGGTACCTAAGCAGAGAAAGAAGTTCTTTATTTGGGCCTCTACTATGTGCCGGACACTTGGCATCCATTCCTGCTGGCCTCAACAACGTTTTGGACCCTCTGCCCTTTCTGGACCACCTGCAGGTTTGTGTACATCCAGCCAGATATTTCCTTCTCTGGATCAAAGAACAACTCAACCGCGAGTCAAGGCACACAAACCAAGGGCCCGTGCCAGGCATTGTGGGTGAAGACCAACTCTGAGGAGTCAGAAAACCCCAGTGACAATAATCAGAGCTGCTGCCTTCTTGTGGAAGAAAGGGATGTAGACAAATAGGATGGAATTCAAAGTGCCTATACATGTTTTCTTGGACGGTTGAAGCTTATCTAGCTGACGGCAGCTGGCCCCGTTTCCTTTCACAAAACAGGACTCTCCCATGTAGCCCCATGTTGTTGGATTGTGAAGAAAGACGGCTTGCTTAAAGATCACATACCCTTTGTGTGAAAATTACCAGAGAGACGCTCTGTCTGCCTTGTTTTCACATTTAAAAAAATTCTGGTGAGGATGAGGCCCACGTTTTAAGACGTATTATGAAAGAATAAGGCTCTAAAGGAAATAAATGTCTCCTTTTCTGGAATCAAAGCTTTAAATGTGTTTCAGGGTCCAATTAATCAAAAGAAGGGGAAATCCCTGGACAATAATACAAATTGCATTACAGAAATTCTTTGTGTTCAGATATGGAGCCCAGGTGAATGGAATATTAAGATCTTCTGACTGCAGTCATCACTCTCATTTGTTCTTTTAAGTAAGGAAATAAAATAAGAGGGTTTTTTTTCCCGTGTGTTGGGCAATCTTGTTCCTAGAGTAAGAATACTTTGACTTTACCCAACTGCATCTCAGTGGGTTCACATGAGCCTCTCACTTCAACTAAAAAGACATGACAGACTCAATAATTTTCATGTCATTGTCAGAAAGAAGCTGGCTTTTCTTCTGAAACTACATTCCTTTGGCTTGTCTTTGACGATGTTGCAAGATCCCCTGAAATATCAGAACTCCAAATTTGGGTACAGTATAACTATCTGGGAAAATACGGTAACTACATATACTGACATCCACTGCAATACCTCTATGCATCTTGGTAAGTGTGATGTGAAAATGCGCAGAAGGGCACGCGGAAGTGCACACAGAGAAGGAGTCTTGACTTTAAAATATCAAGCTGAGGAAGGACGTGTTTGTGTAAATGCCTATTTCTTCTCTTATCCCCACCAACCCAAGTCACCTACCATTGACATAGAGTGGCTGCATTGTTCCCTCAGTGACTGAAGTATAGATAGATAGATAGATAGTGGACATTACAATTGCTGCTTCTAATAAACAGCCAGATACAATCAAGGCTCAGATAAATTCAGGACTTAGCCCTAAGGTCACTATTACTACCAGTGGCTTGTTGTATCAACAGGTATTTGAGATAGAGGGACTAATTTTTTCATATTCCCAGAACCTCGTCGCCTACCCCAGTGGTCAGAGATGGCTGTTGTGACCCAGGCTGAGCCAATCATAGCACGCTCGTACTCTAACCATGAAGACAGCCCCCAAAATGACCTTTCATTGCTTTTTTAGTTTTTCTAATTAGAACTGCTGTAGTAGATACTGTTTTCTCTCTTGTCGAAAGACATAAGAATGTATCCCTATAGGTGTCTGGCCGTGGTCAATGTTGCATTGGAGAACTTGGTCTTAGAAAACAGAGTTGATACACCAAGAGAGGCAGAAAAGAGAAAAAAAAGAGAGACCTACTGTTTTTCTAGTTTCTGGATGCAGGCATCCTGATCTCTGTTTTACTTCTACTCCCTTTCAAGGGCACCACACGAAGTCCAAAGTTTTTATTTCAGCTACTTCGGTTGGCTTTTTGTCTCCTGCAACTGCAGTCCTCAGAGGAAAAAATGTGTTCTTTGGGCCTAACTGTCAATACACCGGTTAGGATAAATTGGGGCCGGCCTAAAACAATGATTGCAACGAAAACAGTTTTACTTCTTTTTTTTTTTTTTTTAAGTTTTTTATTTATTTTTGAGAGACAGGAGGGGGCAGAAAGAGAGAGATTGGGAGAGAGAAAATCCCAGGCAGGCTTCGCACTGCCATCCCAAGCCCTAAGTGGGGCTCGATCCCACAAACCATGAGGTCATGACCTGAGCTGAAATCAAGAGTCGGATGCTTAACTGTCTGAGCCACCCAGGCTTTCACTTCTTATAGGATGAGATCTTCACTAAGAGGATGGGAAGACAGATTCCACATAGGAGAAAGGTAGAAAAGACCTCACTTGCTCACTAGAAGAGTTCCTTTTCCATCAGCATCAAGTAACCAATTTACTCTCCTCCCCACGCCCACCCCCATTCGGTTCCCAATTACAATCAGTTTTGCAAACTGCTCTTTTACTAGAACAAAAGAGAGGGAGAATTTCTCTATATTGTACGACAGACTCTCTCTCTTGTGGTTGCATACACCTGTGCATATATATATAGAAACTCACACATTCAGAAAAATCACTGTTCTGTCCGGGGACATAAGACTAAGAAGATGTGAGGCAAAAGCACCAAAGCCTCAGAGACTCTGAGGAGAAACCGTGGGAGATGGAGGACCAGTGCTCAAGCCTCTTGGGAACAGGATCCGATTGGAAGGGTCTCTGTGACCACGCACTGCGCCCTACGCGGTCATCACGTGAGGGCAGGCTCTGTGCTCTTCTCTCTGTATCCCCGGCACACACAGGGCCAGGCCTTTAAAAACATTTGTGGGAAGAATGTTGAATAACAGGAGCTTTTTACGTGTAACAGCTACGCTTGCATTTTGATCAGTTATCCAAGTGTGAGGTGGCAGTCGCTAGTTAGAATACTGTTTTATTAAAGTATACCTTTCATCTCTGAAGCCCCGTCTGTCTCTTCCGAGGGAGCACTGGCCACCGAGTCTTTCGTTCCCCGCTGGGACCCATTATGCATTTCCACCATCACGGAAAGGAATGCTGCTCTCACTAAACTCCAAGCTCCTTGAGGGTAAGGAAGCCCGCTTAATGTGTGTATGCTCCCGGCAAGTGTCTGCTGCATGGCAGGTCTCATTAAATGTTTTGGGGGCGCCTGGGTGGCTCAGTTGGTTAAGCGTCGGACTTCGGCTCAGGTCACGATCTCGCGGTTCGTGGACCTCGGGCTCTGTCTGTGCTGACAGCTCAGAGCCTGGAGCCTGCTTCTGTGTCTCCCTCTCTCTTTCTCTGTCCCTCCTCTGCCTGTGCTCTGTCTCTCTCTCTCAAAAATAAATAAACGTTAAAAAAACTTAAATGTTTTCAATGAATGAGTGAATGCGCAGTGTCTATCATATATTAAAGTGAGCTTCTGATAAGCCGGAGACCTCATGTTAAAACAAATTAACTAGAAATTTCTACAGCCTAGTGTGATGGTTCTCATGCTGCACAGGAGAATCCCATGAGAGTTTCAAAAAAAAAAAAAAAAAAAAAAAGGCCACCGCCCAGGCCACACCCAGACAAATTAAATAAGAAACTTTGGGGGAAAGGACCAGTGTTGAAATCTTTTAAGACCCCTCAGGTAATTCCAAAACATAGCCACGTTTGAGAACCAGTGTTCCAGGCAGGTGCTTGCCAACTGTTAATGTGGATACAACCCCTCCTGAGCATATTTTAGAATTAGAATTCTGATCCCAAAGGTCTGGGGTGGGGCCTGAGAGTCTGGAGCTGTAACAGCTCCCCAGCCATGATGATGATGATGATGATGATGATGATGGTGAGGAGGAAGTGGAGAGGAGGAGCAGGAGGAGGTGGCAGAGACAGCTGGTCTCTAAGGGACAGTACAGTGACTCAGGGACTCCAGGCTGTGTTACCCGCCCCCCCCCCCCCCCCCCCTTTTAAAGCACCAGTCAGTGCAGCTCCATTTTCATCTGTTTCGTGACTGGATGCTCTGCAGACAATTGCATTTACGGGGGAGGGGGGTGGGATAGTTTGAAGGACGGGGTGGGGCGGGGGGAACAGGAGTAGGAAGAGCCCGTCACCGGTCACCTGTTGCTAGCCTCCCCGCCCCCAGGGCCGCGCAGCGCTCAGCCGCATTTCCCACGGCTAAGCTCTGGAGCCCACCTTCCCGCCGGCGCCGGCCACGGAACCCGCTCCCAGGAGGAGTCCAGGCCAGCGCAGGCCGGACTCACAGCAGGACGGGCCCCGGGGCGGGGCGCTGACGCCTCGCCGGGGTTCCCTGCGCCCGAGGGATTTACTTATTGTGCTGAAGGAGGGAAGGAGGGGGAAACAAAACAAAACAAAACAAAACGGGGGGGAAACAACAACAGAACTTAGGCAGCGGAGCAGCAGGAATAGCAGCCTTCCCTAGGTCCCGATCGTTTGGGGGGAGAGCGTCTGAATCCCGCGGGGAAAGCGCCGCCCGGCGCCCAGGGCTCCCGGGCGGAGGAAGGTGCGCGGCGGGCGCGCCTCACTTACCATGACTGTGGCCGCGGCCGCGGCTGCCTGGGCGGCCACCGCCGCTTGGTTGGCTTGGTGCTGCGCAGCTTTGATTTTGGCCTGCAAGTGTGCAGGAGGGTGAAAATATTTGCATTTCTCCCTCATGCAACGCCCCTTTATGTAATCCATACAAACGGTTACGGTGTTGTCGTTTGTGTCGATCATGGTGCTGTCTGCGGGGTGTGCAAAGCGGCAGTCGGTCTCTCCCCGGGCACAGTTTCCTCGCTGGAACTCCCTGCATACCTAGGACACAGGGGGGAGAAGCAGACGATGCAGAAGAGAGGCTGATGGCCGCCGGGAACTACCTCTGCGAGCGCAGCCATTTAGGTTGAAAAAAACAAAAAAGGAATAAATGCTTTTCCTTTCTTTTAATGGGGGCTTTCGTGCCATTTCACTAGAAATTTGTTGTGCAGAGCTCAAGTAACCAGAGTCCCTGACAAACTAATTTGAGTTTTGCTTCGCCCTCTTTGCTGGGGTGGGACTCTGTTGAGAAAATAAGTCAAAATGCGCAGTTTTCGCTAAAATAACAAAAATCAACAAAGCCTCCATTTGTCCCTGGGCTAGTGTATATACATCTCTAATAATTAGGACATAATATATGTGTTTAATGACATATAGTAGATTAATTTGGACATCTGTAAGCACATCCAAATCTTTTCCTACTCTGACAACCCTGGGATGCCATAGTTTTTTGGTTGTTTTTTTGTTTTTTGGTTTTTTTGTTTTTGCACGGAGGGATAGTTTCCTCACAGGTCAAGCCACCAAGTCACAGCTGTACAACTCCAGAAGGGATTGGGGGAAACAAGCTTGTTCCTTCTCCGAGGATGGCAAGTGGGTGGGGTGAATCTGAATACTCCTGTTTTCCCCTAGGACGCCCGGGCTCTAAAAAGATAACTTACGCTTATAATCATAAGTCAGAACAATCGAGGCTGAGATGTTGAAACTTGCATTTAAGATCACTCTATTATTATTTTTGATGGCACCGGAAGAAGATAAAAAACAAAGAAAAGACAAAAAGGAGAGAAATATGGGAAGAAGGGGGAAGAAATAAGTGGAGGGAAGGAGGAAGAGAGTTCCAAGTACTCATGTGTTGTTGCTATTGCTTTTTTGGTCCTTAATCCTTAGTTACCCTAAATGCTCCATCACCTAAGAATTCTGATGCATCAAGAGTTTATTGTATAAAGAAAATTTTCTTTAGAATTTAAAGCGCATTCTTGATTCTGCCCTGAATATTGATAATATAAGATGACATGACTGACCTATAGACATAACACTTAGGTTTATAAATATCATTAGCAGGACAGAACTACGAGTAAAACTGTAAGTTATTTTCCTTTTAGGCTCTAATTCCAAAGCCAGTAAGCGGTGGTTGGCATCTCGGCCATCAGTGACGTTATATGAAGGGTCACTGATGTGACAGTCAAGCTTTGTGACAGTCAAACTTACTTGGGAAATACAGTTTCACCGACCAGTGGCCAAGAGGGTGTGAAGGGTAAACAGAGAAGTCGCAAGATTGCTCATCATTTCCTCCTGCTTTGGATATAAGCCAATATTCTGATCTTTAGTTCATAAAATGTACAAATAAAAACTACTAAGATGTTCCCATCAATTCTGAGTAAGCCTTCCTCTCTAAATGGAATCCTCCAGTCTGAGACCACATCAGAGGTACAGACCAGCCGTCAAGCATTTACCAAGGGTCGCCGTGTGCAGGACAAGCCGGCTTCATTCCTGGCTTGAAATGAACTGCATGAAGACCTGCTAAAGTCATTGTAAATTATTTTTCTATGTCTTTGTCTACCAGTCCTGTTGGGGAGGACAATTTGTTCCCAACTCGGCTGATTTAATTTGTTTTCTAAACCACACAGTCACGAACTGAACACTCCATGGGTCCAGCAGGTGGAGCCCCAAACACTTTTCTAGACCATGAAAGGTCTGTTCTATATTCACAGGGGCAGGCTAGATCAAAACAGCAGTGTTAGGGTCTTTAGTCTTTTCGTTTTGGGATTCATATGCTCCAGAGTGAAGCTGATACCAGGCAGCAACATTGTATTGCCCTCAAGATTGATTGGGTAAATATTTAAGCAAATGCACATTGAAAGAACATCTTCCAATGATCCAACGTAAAGCACCGTGTACATCCTAACCATACATGTATCACCTAACAACTTAAATAGGTAATGGAATTAAAGGAGCTCTTTAAAAAATCTATCAGAATCTTTACACTACTGCATAAAGTGCTCTATTAAATATCACAGGATATAGTAGCTAAGATAAATCCTCTTACTCTGATTAAGGAGAAATTTTACCCAGTAAGGGTTGGCTTGACTCATGACTTAAGAATCATCTTCTATAATTATATGAACGTGTTTTCTTGACTTTTACCGAACACTTGAACTTAAGTTAAAGAAAATATCTCAATCAATACTTAATACGCCCAGCTTCCAGTTCCCCTGTTTACCAACAGTACAACCAGGGCTGATATTCTGGAACGTTCCAATATAACCATATTAGCTCTTAAAATATTGAAATGTGATCATACCAAATGGTCAATAGTCATAGTTCCACTTACCCCTACCCCTGTCCCCAGGCGTTTCAAATTCTTCTGATTTGACCATTCTCAGACCTTTCCAGGAGCCATGAAAGGTTAATGCCAGCACAGCTGGAGGCCTTCAGGAGCCATCTCTATGGCCTACACAGTGATTGATTCAGTGTTCCACTGGTTGTTAAATATTTTGCCCCTGAACACACATTCCAAACAGCTGAATTTTGTTTGTGCTAAACTAATTCTTTCCCTACAGACTAATTTCCTTTATAACTCTGCTTTAAATTGAAACCACAGAATTACGAATGCATGGCTTTTAGATGAATGTGTGTGTGTGTGCGTGTGCATGGCTGTTTTGCAAGACTGAATTAATATCTTATAAGCATTCACTTACACAGAAGTACACTTGTACCCCAGATGCATCTCAAACCACAAATATAATGAAGTACCTCCAGTTTGTCAGTCCTGAGAAGTTTCTGAGTTGCAGTTGAGCCCGGGACAGTGACGGGTGGACTTCCGGGAACAATAACGGGTGTGGTGGGTAGAATTTCCGTTGGGACTAACCCAACTCCAGGGGTTACAGGTGCTAAGTAAGGAGCAAAGCTAATCGCCGTATTTGTCCCTATTGCGGGACCTACAGGAAAAGTGGGCTGTTAAAGGAAGACAACACAGGACAAAGATTTCTTTAGAATAAAACTTTAAAAAATCACCAGTAAGTGTCATTTGAGCAAAACTTACTCACCATACACAAGACCCTTTGTGTTACTTGCGTAAATCGATGCTGGCCTGTGAAAGTTCATTAGATTGCCTGTTTTGTTTTGCTTAAAAAAATAATATCCATGTATATCCTCTCTTCCTAAAACCATACAAAAACATGCGAGCACATTATAGAAACCTAATTACAGGGAACGGATTAAATTTTTATTCCTATGAAAGTTTTCTCAAGAAAAAACAATAATTCTCACTGTCATTGCTCATCATTCCAAACAGTGAATGTTATAACAGGAAGGGGGTAAACCTATGGAAAACTGACTCCTAATCTTTGATTTCTCCTCCTTGCATCTGAAAAAAGGACAGGAGGAAAGAAAAACCTTGATTAGAGCCTGACTTTCAAGTTGATCGAGTACATACATTCTCAAAAACTGGGGATTATCTGGGACTGTATTTGCTCTGATTCAGCATCATGTTCCCACATTCCGTCACTAGCCTGTATGTAGTGTTCATATGGACCTGCTGTTTCTCGGTCCAGTTCAACTGTGTCTAGATCTAACCTTCCCTGCCTAAAAGGTTGGATGAGAGAACATGAACTTTTTAATTGGCCAATTTTTCAACTGGCCACTAAAAGTTGGTTTGGTTTCCTAGGTTAAAATCAATGCAGCAGTGATAAAGGCATACCGTACTTCATTTAAACTTCTCCATCGCTACACTCCTTGTCCAGAGATAAGAAAGAACTGTGCTAGGGGGTTGATGGGATAATAATTTTTTTTTTAATTTTTTTTTAACGTTTATTTATTTTTGGGACAGAGCGAGACAGAGCATGAACGGGGGAGGGGCAGAGAGAGAGGGAGACACAGAATCGGAAACAGGCTCCAGGCTCTGAGCCATCAGCCCAGAGCCTGACGCGAGGCTCGAACTCACAGACCGCGAGATCGTGACCTGGCTGAAGTCGGACGCTTAACCGACTGCGCCACCCAGGCGCCCCTATGGGATAATAATTTTTAAAAGCCCCACCTAGAAATATGCTTTCCAGAAAGGAAATAATGTAAGAGAACAATAAAGTTTGCTTCACTTTTCTAGAACCAATGTTAAAAGTGTAAGACGCTAAAGATTTTTGTTAGGATGAATTTTACACTAAATTGTCCCTGAACGGTTTTATTGGTTGGTTGGCTTTTTAGCTAGTTGGTGACTTTTACCCTCTTTATTTTTAGGAGCAGTTTGCAGATATTTGCAATCACGTGTTAATGCAGTTTTCTAATAACCAAACTGTGCTCTCGGCCATGTCACGCTACCCCTCTATTTATATATTGTGAGTAACATTCTTGTTTTCTATTTACGGCTCTGAATGAGTTGTTGAACATATGGGAAAAATAACAATCTATGTTTATTATTAAACAAATTTTTTGTTGACAGCAATAACGGAAAAATACCTCTTATGGATGCTCATGTTAGAAAACAGTGAATTACTGATAGTTTGTTCAAGGAGTTCTCAGAGGTTCTGGAGGTCTTTAGCGAAGTGGCTGGGGGCTGTGAGAGGTGATTCTAATGGCCTGCGAGGGCTGTTATAGCCCTCCCACGAGGAGCTCTTAGATCTTTATGGCTCAGACATCAAATTCACTTTGGGACAGGGTTGCAACATGAGGTCTCAACATGGGAAATAGATGGCAGTTAGGATTTTTTTTCTCCCAAATTTTATATGTGTATGTTTTCCATTTTCAACCCATTGAGCCATAATTACAGAAAGTTGCGGTTTTCAGTAACTATAGTTTTTATGAGTTAGCGCCATTGAAAAAAAGCCAAGTGATTTAAATGGTATGACTATCTAATGTTAGAATTAAAAAAAAATCAACTCTGAAAGGTCATAAATCACAACAGATCAGGGATTCAAAGAACCAGCTAAATCAGAAATGCCTGAGGGGAATTTCATAAATAGAAATATCGCCAGACTCGATAGGTCTAGGCAGGGACCCTGAAATTTGCATTTAAAAAAACTTACTATGTGATCTGATGTGTGGCCCAGTTTGGGGACCACTGTCATAGATGGAGAGTGAAAATAGGTATTAAAACACTTGTACTGAATGTGTAATTTAACACAGAGACCATTATCAAAGTAAACATTTAAAGAAAACAGCCCTCCCCCACAGGCCCGTTTTTCATTTTCTGCAGCAGCGAATTCCCAACCCTCCCTCTTGTGGATCATTTGAAGCCACGGTCAGTGTGGTGACATAAATACAGGTTGTACCTTGACTGTCGGTGGGATGTCAGAACCTCAAAAGTCATTTCCTGAAAACTTTTTGGATATCAATAAATCTATTAAAATCAGAAAAATTTTGCTTTCCAAAATGTAAATTACTTGTTCATCTAATTTAATGATCTAAAATGAATGTTGCAGGGGCACCTGGGTGGCAGTTGGTTAAGCGTCCAACTTCGGCTCAGGTCGTGATCTCACAGTTTGTGGGTTCAGGCCCTGCGTCGGGCTCTGTGCTAACAGCTCAGGCCTGGAGGCTGCTTCAGATTCTGTGTCTCCCTCTCTCTCTGCCCCTCCCCTGCTCATGCTCTGTCTCTCTCTCTCTCTCTCTGTCTCAAAAGTAAACATTAAAAAAAAAAACCTTAAAATGAATGTTGCAGTTTACTGATGATAGCTGTCACATAGCTCAGAGAGAGTATTATTTCAAAAGAAAAACACAAATTTTAGACTGAGAGTGATCTGGATTCAAATCCCGAGCTCTGCCAGTGAACTGTTATCCTAGGCAGTGAATTAACCTCTCTGAGCTTTAGTTCTCTCAAGGAAGTAAAACCAGTTGACTTGAAAAGTTGGGCTGAACAAAGTGCTACCTCTTCTCCACTTCCCATGGTCAGAACTCAGCAAATAGCAGGTGTCATGGGTAGAGTAAAAATTGGTATTAATAAAGTTTTCCCCCCAAAATCATCCACTGATTCTATAACAGGCATATAATCAGCATGGCGATATAATAATAGAGGTATAAACTCTTATTTAATGATAGCAAATGTTTTCTCCTTTTTGAAATATGGGCTGGGGAAAATACCTATTTTCTTTCATGTGAAGCTGACAGTTAAAAGTTGATAGGACAGATTCAATGAGATATTTTCTCTTTTTTTAATACAGTGTTTTTGATTGAAGGTGATTAGTAAAAAAAAATAGTTATAGTCATTCTCAGAGACGGGCACTCCATTATTATTGTTGACAGTGCTGCCTTACGCGTACATAGGAGCCGCTGTTTCCAAAGCACTGTCACACACAGTCTTCTTGAACCTTCTCGTTATCCGTGAGGAGCAAGTGTGGCATCACAGTAGGTGGAAGCAGGTCGGACTATAGACTCAATAGATCACCCAAGGTCAATGCTGCTGAGGCAAAGCACTCAGGACTCCTGACTCCCAGGCTGGGGCTATTTCCATTCTTCTGCACTCCCTAGATTTTTTTTTTTTTTTTTTTTTTTTTTTTGGTAATTTCTTAAAACAGAAAAGGAGAGAAAAAAAAACCCGGCTGCCCTGATGTGTTTGAGTGTAAAGCCAGAGCCTTGGCGGGGAGCCCTGTCCCACAGTCAGCCGGTGCCTTCTCCAGACGGGAGGGTGAGGCTGCTCTGAACAGCAGTGCCGCTGCCCTGGAAGAGTGGATCTCAGATCCTGGATTCAAATGAAAACTCCCCAGGTAGAGTCCGGGCTGACACCGCGTCCTCGCGTCTGAATTCAGTGCTTTGCTGCAGCTGAGAAAAGAGAGAGGTGGCATCTCCAGATGATTCCGTTCTGCACACCACCAGCTAGAGCCCCGGGGGAGTCGGCCCCGTGCTCTGTGCAGAACGGCTGCTGCCAGCTTGTCTGAGATGGGATCCATTTGGTCCCCGGCATCGCTCAGAACGAGCGACCGCCAGAGAGGCCAGAAGACCAGAGCTACAGAGTCTCGTGGAAGAAAATGGCTTCTGAAATGCTGGCTTTGCTGTTTCTAACCTCTGTTCTTTACTTCACGCTCCTGTGTTTTTCTCTCCTTAGCGTTTCACACGCTGGTCTTCTTGTTCAGTGCACTATACCAGTAGATCCAGGTTCCAAGATCCTCTCTCTCTCTCTCTCTCTCTCTCTCTCTCTCTCTCACACACACACACACACACACACACACACACATTCAGCACGCGTTCTTTGATATTTTGTAGTGGCAAGGAAGGATCAGTGCTGAGCAGTAATGACTAAGTGGCCTGGGGTGTTTTATGGTTCTAAAATTTAGTCAATTGACTTTTTAAAACAGGAGCGTGAGAGTTCATACATTTAGAAAGCTTTCACTTCAAAGGGTAGGTATTTGGCACTCAAACTGAAAGGCTTAAAACATGGCATCCCTTAAGCCTCCTCTCTTTACTTCCAGAAGCATCTCTGGAGGGCAGAATACTCAATGCAAGACCTTGTCCCCAAGGACTGGGTTGTATAGGCTTTTAAATCTCTATCTTCCCCCACCCCCACTTCTTTTTCTTTTCTTTTTTTTTTAAATTGAGGTAATACCGACATACAACATTCTATTAGTTTAGGGTATACAACACAATGATTTGATATTTGTATATATTGTGAAATGATCGCCACAGTAAGTCATTAACATCCATCGCCATATGTAGCTGCAGAATTTTTTTCTTGTGATGAGAACGTTTAAGATTTGTTCTCTTAGCAACTTTCAACTATGTAATACAGTATTCTTAGCTGTAGTCCCCGTGCTGAATAGTACATCCTCACGAATTTCTTTCTTTTCTAATAACTGGAAGTTTGTACTTTTGACCCCCTTTACCCATTTTGCCAGTTCCTCTCCTCTGCCTCTGGCAACCAGCAATCTATCTGTATCTATGAGCTTGTTTTTTGTTTTGTTTTGTTTTGTTTTTTAGATTCTATGTACAAGTGAAGTCATATAGTATTTCTTCTCTGTCTGACTTATTTTGCTTAACATAATATAATGCCCTCGTGGTCCACTCATGTTGTTGCAAATGGCAAGATTTCATTCTTTTTTATGCCTGAATAATATTTCATTGTTTATATATATCACATTTTCATTATCCATTCATCTGTTGATGGACACTTGAGTTGCTTCCATATCTTGGCCGCAATGAACATAGGCGTGCAGATATCTTTCCAAGTTAGTGTTTTCATTTTCTCTGGATAAATACCCAGAAGTGGAAATGATGGACCATGTGGTAATTCTATTTTTTAAATTTATGAGGAACCTCCATACTGTTTTCCATAGTGACTGTGCCATTTCACATTCCCAATGCAATGGATTTCCTTTTCTCCACATCCTGGCCAAACTTGGTACCTCTTATCTTTTTGATAATACCAGTTTAATAGATGTGAGGTAATATAGTGTTTTTTATTTGTAAGTCTCTGATGATTAGTGATATTGAGCACCTTTTCATGTACCTGTTGGCCACCTGCATATCTTCTTTGGAAAAATGTCTATTCAGATCTTCTGCCCATTTCTTAAATGGGCATAGGATTTTGTGTGCTTGTTTGATATTGTGTTGTATGAGTTCTTTATATAGTTTGGATATTAGCCCTTTATTGGATCTATGATTTGCAAATTGTTTTTCCAATTCCATTGATGCCTTTTCATTCTGTGGCTGGTTTCTTTTACAGTGCAGAAGCTTTTTAGTTTGAAGTAGTCCCACTTGTTTATTTTTGCTTTTGTTGTCTTTGCTTTTGTTATCAAGTCCAGAAAATCATCACCAAGACTGATGTCACCACTTATATTTTCTTTTAGGAAAGGAGCTTAATGGTTTCAGACTTTACACTCAGGTCTTTAATCCATTTTCAGTTAATTTTTGTGTGTGGTGTAAGAAAGCAGTCCAGTTTCATTCTTTTCCATGTGGCTGTCCAGTTTTCCCAACACCATTTATTGAAGAGACTTTTCCCATTGTATATTCTTGGCTCCTTTATTGCAAATTAGTTGACCCTATGTGAGTGAGTTTGTTTCTGGGCTCTCTATTCTGTTATATTGATCTATGTATCTGTTTTTATGCCAATACTACACAGTTTTGATTACTATAGCTTTGTGACATAGTTTGAAGTCAGAGAGCATGATACCTCCAGCTTTGTTCTTCTTTCCCAAGATGTCTTTGGCTATTCAGTCTCTTTGACTCTATATAAATTTTAGGAATATTTGTTCTAGTTCTGTGAAAAATGCCATTGGAATTTTGATAGGGATTATTTGAATTGGTAGATCCCTTTGGGTAGAATGGACATTTTAACAATATCAATTCTTCCAATCCATGAGCATGGGCTATCTTCCTACTTATTTGTGCCTTCTTCCATTTCTTTCATCAATCCTGCATTGGTGGTATAGTGGTTAGCATAGCTGCCTTCCAATTTCTTTCGTCAATCTCATATAGTTTTCAGTGTACAGGTCTCTTATCTTCTGGGTTAAATTTATTCCTAGGTATCTTGTTCTTTTTGATGCAGTTGGAAAGGAGACATTTTTCTTATTTTTTCTTTCTGAGAGTTCATTATTAGTGTATAGAAAGATGACAGATTTCTGTGTATTGATTTTGTATCCTACAATATTAGTGAACTCATTTTTTAGTTCCAACCACCAACTTCTTTATCTTGAGTGTACATATGAAGGTTGTGTGTTGGGGGAGGTGCAGCGTGTGAGGAAGGAAAGGAAAAGAATTACTCCCATTAGGAACTGGGGAGAGAAAAACTGCCAGGAGGAAAAATTTAAGGGGACTTTCAAAATACAGTCAATTGGAGACATAAAAGGAAAGAATGGTTTGTGTTTTCATTCGGTAAGTATTCAATGGTTTAAACATTGTACAAGGACACTGTGTGCACATTTACTGAACTTAAACCCTAATGGGAAAGAACAAACAAATAAAATTACAATTTATATTTATGGATAAGCAGAAATGAGAAGGCCTTACTCATAGTGATGGAGATTGGTGGTAGGTCACAGGGGATAGATTTGGAGTCCTTATGCATAAGATGAAGTTAACATGTGAAGAGCAGTAGGATAGATACTTCCAGCAAGATCAAAGGCCATGAGGCAAGCAAGAGCTTTGTCTATGTGTGGAACTGAAAGTTCAGTTTTAGTGAACACAGAAAGAGTGGCCCATGATGAGTTGGTGAGCTGATGGGACCAGACCACAGATGACATTATAGATCATAGTCATGGTTACATATTTGGCTTCGTCTCTAATGAAATGGGAAGGCACTGCAGAGTTTTAAGTAAGGGAGTGGTATGATGCATTTATGTGTTAAAAATATCCCTCTGGTTGCCGTATGCAGAATACACTGGAATAAAGCAAGAATGGAAATTGAGAGATTAGAAAGGAAATGCTTCCAAGGTATTTTGAATGAAAGATTGATGGTGGCTCAGATGGGAGTTTGGGGAGTTCGAGAAGGGAATAGACTTGAAAGCAGATATGACAGGACTTGCTGATGAACTGGATGTGAGAGAATCTGCTTAATTTTGGTTTTGAAGCTGCCGGTTGCATTTACTGAAATGGGAACTTAGTCAGATAAAGAATTTGGAATTAACCATGTCAAGTTCCAGGGAGAAATTTAAAGGTGAGTCCAGTAGGAAGTTAGATATGCGAGCCTGGGGCTCAGAGGAGAGGTCTGGAAACATATTTGGGAGTTCTCAGCCTGCAGATGATTTACAGCCATAGGAATGGATGCAACCATGAAGGAGAGGGTCAATAAAAGAAATGTCCAGTGCTGGGAACCTCAATGTAGAGCAGCTTCAACATACAGCAAAGGAACATAATGGGCAACATCTCCAGCCTTTTCCAGAAGAGGAATACAGATTAAAGAAGAAGGAGCATTCCACAAAGGAGAGGCTGATTACATATGTTGCATATGGCTAAGCGGTCAAATGAACACAATGAAGGCAAAAGTGACCACTGGTTTAGTAATATGGCAGGCGGTGGTGAGATAGTCAATGGATTAGGTCTAGGGTGGATGGAAGTCAGAGGGAGTGGAAAAAATATCCACCGTTTGTTTTTTTTTTTTTAGAGAAATTTAGCTTAGAAGGAAACCTAAAAATGGCGTGGTTCCTCTACTCCCATGTTTATCAGTTTATTTGTCTTAAGCAATTCCTGCATGTATTAGTTTCTTGTAGCTAGTCTGAGAAATTTCCACAAACTTGGCAACTTAAAACAACACAAAATTATCCTTTGATTGTTCTGAGGGCCAGAAGTCTGAAGTCAGTTTCACTGGGCCCAAATCAAGGTATTGGCATTTCGTGCTCCCTCTGGAGACTCCAGGGAAGAATCTATTCCTTGTCTCTTCTATCTTCAGGTGGCAGCTGGCATTCTTTGGTTTGTGGCCTCGTCACTTGTCTCTGCCTCTATGGACACATTGCTGTTCTCCTCTTCTGTATGTGTCAACTCTCCTTCTGCCTCTTTCTCATAAGGATACTTGTGATTGCATTTATTTCAAGAGGATTGCCCCATCTCAAGATGCCTAACTTAATCATATCTGCAAAGACGACTTGGTTTCCTTAGAGGTGACATGTACAGGTTCCACGTACCTTTCAGGGCCATTATTTGGCTTACTATACTGTACGACGTCACTAACGCATTCCTGAGATTCTGAAGTTATTTGTAGAGTTGATGATTTTTAAGTTTATCACACTTTTTATTCTGAGATTTCTTGTGATTTAGAAGCCTCTACTAAAATATTTAAATGTAATATGAAATGTAATATAAATATTAAATGTAATATTAAATGTCTTTTTCATAGACAAATCATGATTATTAACTTCTAATTAATATTTGAGACAATATATAAACATAACTTTCAAAAATGATTTCAACTAACAGCTAACAATGGGAATGGGCTTTTCTTATTAACATTGCCACTTTTGGGGGGGGGTCAATCTTTATGAATTCTAAATAAATAAGAAGTGAATGATTAAAGTGAGTGAGACAGACACACAATACCGTGTGACTGTGTTGATCTCGGTGGTTCCAAATTTATTCCTACAGACATTATTCAAGACGAAAAACTAAATTATTTTAGCCTTAGGTAATTTAACAAAATAATTTATGTGCGAATATCAATAGAGAACCATAAATTATACATGTGTGTGTGGTTTTAAACAGATCCACTTAAATGCCTATATTTGGTGTTAAATGTATGCAGAACTCTGTCTATGTTGTCCTTACATTTAGGCTCCCAACTACTCATCCTTTGGGATATAGTTATTTGGGATTTTCTCCAAGTAGCATTTCTTGCCTCATTCAAAATCATAATTCCCTGTGCCTGAATCTTACCTCGCCCTTCTTGTGACTCTGTCTACCCCGCAAAGACTGTATCTTATTATTGCTGGATCCCCATGCACCTGGATTTTTTTTTCCCCCTCCCTGGGCAGAGCTGGGTCCTGGCTACTTTGTCCTGTCCACCATTCTTGAGCAGAAGCACCAGCAGAGCTAAGGATCTGCCCAGATTCTCCCTTCACCAGGGCCTTCCCACCCTCCCCACCTCATCCCGCAGACACTCAAGAAAATACATCTCAGCTGCAGCGTCCTTTTTAATTTAGCAGCCTTCAATCACAAGGACTTTTCACACAATAAAGACTAATTTTTAAACAATAGTCTTTTGTGTATGTACTGCTTTAAAAAAGCAAGCATCTCTCACTTTACTGGCTTTGTTGTGTGTGTGTTTTTTTAAAATTAGCTTGTTTTTGACAAATAATTCACAGATGTAAATGAATTCCACTGAAGCCCAATGCGCTCCTTTCCCCCAGGGCCTCATTCCTAAAACAATTTCCAGACCTTTAAGGAAATACTTTCAAACACTGAAATCAGGGAGAAAATATGACACCATACATATTCAAAGCCTGAACTCCCTTGAGCATTTACTCTTGGGGCCCTGGCCACAGCGCCACACCCTTCCCAGGCCTCTGAGAGGCAGCGGAGTGTGGGTGGCTAAGGCAGCCTCCTCTCTGGCTGCTGTGGGGCTTCAGGCCCAGCACACTGCAGACAGCGCCCTGTTCCCAATGTCTGAGCCCCAGTGCCCGAAACACAGCGTATTAGCTGCAAGACATCAGGTAAATGGTTCAGCCTCTCGGGTTTCTCCCTTCGCTCATCCTTAAAACGACACCATTGAACGGAAGAGTCCACCTACTAGATTGCTAACAACGTGCTAGGCATCGAAACCTGCTCTTCACATAGATCATCACTTCGTACTCTAAATGAAAACGTCGAACTCTTTCTGTTCTAAGATGGTTCAAAGGTGGAGTTTACCGGTGAGCCCGAGTTGGGAGGGACACAGATTTCCCAGACACTGCTTAGAAACTGTCTTTGCCTACTGTTTCCACACACACTTTTTCCATTTAAATAATTTCAAAAACCCTATTTTCAGAAACCATTTAGCTTCAAAGCTATTTGCTTTAATTGTAGCCAGAGACAAAGTAGAGCGAGGCCGTTTTAGGTCAATGTGGCGCTGCCCGTACCAACACTTTAATCATCAAGCCCATCATTAGATGCGATGTACTCACCACTGGATGGAGTGGGGTTCCTGGAAACATAAATTGCATCTGCTGGGCAAGCATCGCTGCAGCAGTTTTTTGCTGGATCAAATTGTTCCTCCCATTAATTTCTAGTTGAGTTTTTAAATGTGTTGGAGGATGAAGATACTTGCAGTTTTCTCGTGAACAACGGCCCTGTAAAACGAATGTTTTGGTTTTAGGACTGTTAGGAGTAGTTTTCATCTACTGTCAACCATTTCACAATCGCTCCATGTATACAAAGGCAAGGAACCCGCGTGTGAGTGTGGGCGTGTGCGCGTGTGCACGTGCACGCACCCTCCCGTTGGAACATACAACAGACTTGGAACATACAAGGAGTGAATCAGGCATTAGGTGATTATCAATCTTGCTGAAACCTGTTCAGCAGAGAAGCTTCTTGAGATTTTTTTTTCTGTTGTTCTTTCTAGCGGATTCCCACTCTGACAACAGACTCTAAAGGAATGTGAGGGCTAGGAGGAAAGGCAGACCCTTAGCCTAGGCAGTGTGGAAGGCAAGCAGAGGAACGTATTTATCGGGACTTATCAAAAGGAGTCTTTGAACTTGCTCTGCATTGGTTTGTGCATGACCAAATATGAATAATCATGGACTGAGTGTGTGCAGTGGGGACAGTAATACTAATTCCTTGAAATGTGTGTTCCACATTGGCTGAAGATATCCCTAATTCAAATCATTAAAGGAGACGCAATGGAAGTATAGGAGTGGACATTTCTTAGTAATCGATGCATTAATGAAATCTCCAGGCATAAACTCAGATCATTACCTGCGGCTAATTTGTTTGGTACACAAAAGTGGTTACCCCATGGCCCTGCCCTGTTCCCATGACGACTATATCAAATGTTGTATCCGAAGAGTGCTTATGGCTAAAGTAACATTTGGATGTTAAAGTTGGCCCAACAACAACAACAACAAATAATAATTGGGTGGCAGGTGTGCATAAAACCCATCTTGGAGAGTAATCGCTGATGCAGGGTTCATACTGAGTTCCCAAGTTTCCAGAAGTACCGATCGAGACAATCATGTTAACGTGTGACTCATGCAATTTCTGGAGAAAGAAGGGCAAATACTCTTTTCTTCTTTACAAGAGCCAACTGGTATGAGTATTATCATTCCCTAAAGAATTAGTCTATTTGCAACCAAGAGAATATGGCTTTGTTTACCAGATATAAAAATAATTTTAAACAGCAAGCTTGGCGGATCTGGAGAAACAAATTTGTTTATAGTCATCCTAATTCTAAACATCTGGAGTTCTCACTCTGTCTCCCACTAATTCCGGCTGCACTTTTGGCTGTGTTGGCTCCCTCTCCAGTCTGAACCTTTCCCCACCGCAGTGGAGAGGGGGCAGATGTCGGTCGTGGGCTCAGTCCTAGTGGTCTGTGGTCATCAACCAATGCTGTCCTCAGGCTCTACTATTAGCAGCATTAAAGGTTGTGTCACCCACTGAGTGTAGGACATAGGTACTGGGGACATCAGAGGGAATTGGTCACATTTCTGCTAATAAAATTCTATAACAATGGTTATATGTCAGTGTGTCCCCTTGGTCTCAGGCTCATATTGTGAAGGTGTCATGCAGCTTCCTATGTGTGAAATTGCCATCCCCGGTCAACTATTGGAAGGTCTATTGTGAAGACAGATAGACTGAAACCACAATGAAAGAGAATGTAAATCAAAGTGGTCTAGGAATCCCTTTCTTTCTCTCTCCATCTCCTTTTGTTTGCAATTTTGGGGGATAGTTTTTATCCTCACTTCACTTCGCTCTTCGTTTTGTGATGTCCCAGGGTCCCTCCAGCCCTACCAACTTGCTTTAGGTTTCTCTTTGTTTATTTCCCTTTCTGTCCTCCTTGACAATTGCCTGCAAGTTTCTGTTTGCTAAAATCCAGTCCTGAAGAGGCATTCGTATCGGGCCAGCTCCTACAACACAGACGTGTGGCCAGTCTCTGGATTGGCTGCCTCTCTGCCAAGTGCCCACATACACTCCTATCATCTGTGATGGGAGGTGGTTCATGGGATACAGGACGTAGCTGCTGCCCATCGGCAGGGGTGGAGGCGGATTAAACAGAACGATATTTCTCGTACAGAAGAGAACGCACCTCAGGCTCCTCTGTGACAACCTCAATCCACCCTCTTTCAGCACAATCATTTGACCTGGAGGCTGACCCCAGCAAGGCTCAGGTATACAGAGTACCTTTACAGGCCTGTGTGCACAGACATACGGCTGGGCCCAATGCGGGGGATTCGGGAAAGTAGAGTTCCATGGAATGGTGAAAGAATTTGTGACATGTCTACACTTCTACCAATTTGGCTCTTCGGTGTTGCTCATTCATCTAATTGTCCATTTGACCCACTGGTCTTCTAATGTAATCCTTTGTAGCTACATGTAAAAATTTCGATTAGGCTAGAAGAATATGGTTTTCTTGTAAATGCTATTATCTTTTGATAACAGCCGGGACACTTAAGGAATGGTATAAACCATTTTCAGCCAAGAGAACATGATTTACAACATCAAATTAGTAATTTATTGATGGGACCTTCTTTTTCATGAGAATTAATGTAATTTCCTAGTGTTCTCATTTACACATTCGGAATAAGGCGTATTATTGATCACCCACGTGCCAGGCAATTTATACACGGTTATCTCATTTTCCCCTTACAACAGCTATCATGATCCCCATCTTACAAAATAACAAAGGGGTTCACAAATACTTAAGGAACTTTCCCAAGGTCAGCTAATGGGTAAGTGGTAGAGCTGGATTCTAAATTCAGGTCTTCCTGACTCAATTACATCACTATACCAAGCTAGTTCTTGGCAATAGTTAAAATCTAGGAAAGATTAAAATCTAGTGTTATCCTTGATAAAATAACATGGGCACATATATATAATATAATAGTTAGAATGCATAACACAATTTAACATATAGTAAAATATATATGAGAATTTGGGAATAGAAAAGATTATTTGCCTTGGTCTATTCCTTGGTAGTGGTCTGTCCTTCGGTGGGGGGATAAAGAAATGGTTAAGCTCACAGGCTCTGGAGGCAGACTCCTAGGCACATAACTTGGTTCTGTCCCTCCTCACTGCATAACTTTGAGCAAATTACTTGAATTTTTTGTGCATCAGTTTTTTTAAATCTGTACAATAAAAACAATTGTGTTTTCCTCTAAGGGCTGTTGTGGGATTAAATACATTAATATATGCACAAGGTTTAGAGGTACATCTTCCTGGTACATGGTAAGTGTTGAGTAAATGTTGTTAATATTACCAAAAAAGAGAAAATATTTACACATGGCCATTTTATTTACAATAAGTATGGATCACATTTAATTGCACTGGCTTTTTGGTTCTTCTGTGGAATAGAGTTTTACTTAAAAACTTGATGAAAGCTACTTAATTATGCTTATTCAAGTATTTTATATTTAAAATTATTTTCAGTTCTACAGGGTATTTCTGCAAGTACCCATACTTAAAGACACACCCCTGCACCGTAGTTCAATCTAGCGTAAATATTTTGAAGCGTGTTGCACCATGGATGTTTGGGGCATACTAACTCAAGAACTGGGAAAATCCAGGCAGAATCTTAGTAAAGGATCCTACAGGACTCTAAAATCCTAAAGGAAAAGCTACTGTCAAAACATAACGAGCTATTTGACACAGTAAACAATTTGTAAGGAAGTTTTTGTTAAGGCATACGATTCGTGGGATACGCATCATCGCACAAAAACTGTTGATTATCATAGCAAGTTGTCATAACCGAATGGGAGAGGGCAGCGTGCAGAAATGTAAAGTGTCTTTGTTTGTCATTGTGAAACTCAACAGAAGTGTCAAAAGTAATGTCTCCTGATTTTAGTCCAAGAAATAAAGATAAAAATGTCTTGGAAAAGTCTTCCTGTGGCCGCTAGGATGTTTTTTTGTTTTGTTTTGTTTTATTTCAATTCTTCCTCCTTTTTAGTTCTTGGTTAAACACTGTTTCTGGGGAAATGAGAGAGGTAGGGTGCAGCCTCTAGAGAAGGGGACCGTTCGGCTTCTGTGGGATGGAGATCCGAGGATGCCATTGCAGAATCTGTGTGAAGAGTCTTAGGGAAATAAACCTCAGGAGCCCAGGCAAGGGCAGGCAGGTGGGCCCATAGGAGGGGCCGATGTGGGGATCAAAGCTCCTGAGACCTTAGCTTCAGGTCGTATGAAAACCATAAGTGGTCTGGATCACATTCACCATTGTTCTTCGTGTACTTTCAAGCTTGGGTCTCATTCATTCATTCAACAAATATTTATTGAGATCCTACTATGTGTGTGTCAGACATTGTGGTAAGCGCAACACCCTGCCTACCTTCCTAACGCCTGCAGTCTAGGGGTGAACAGGGGTACTAACCAAATAATGACACCCATAAATGTATAATTACAGATTGTGATACGTGTTCTGAGGAGAACGCTGAGACAGGAGAGTGGGAGAGGGTCAAAATTGGGACAGGTGGGTCAGGGAAGGACGCTATAGAAGTACATTTACACTGAGACCCAAAGGATTTGAGAAGGAATGAGGCAAAGGAGTGAGTGGTGCCTAGTGTGTGTGTGTGTGTGTGTGTGTGTGTGTGTGTGTGTGTTGAGGGGAGAGAATACAAAAGGAGAACCAGAGGAAGAGAATGTGCAAGATGAATGCACATGGGGTTGGGGGTGGGGGGGAAGGGGCTTGCATGGTTTCCCGAGGCTGGAGTACAGGAGCGGGTGTGGGTTGGAGCAGGAGTGAGAACCTTTACAAAACAGGCAGCAAATGGAGCCACGTTAAGGGGTTTGAACTTCATTGCCCCAGAGTTTTTAAGCAGGAGAGTAGCACCGTTTTATACTAGCTACATGCAGAATCTCACCGTGATTATTGCATTTTATACTTTTTGTTTACTACTTTAATTTTATTATAGTTTGCATTGTCTGGAGACAGCTTAGTTTAAAAGAATAGCGGATTCTGACAGAGTCTACGTAGGGTTTGTGCAGTTTATTTTACCTTCACAATAATCTCTATTCCAGGAATATTTAGATTAGGGAGTAGCGAATAAAAATTTCAAGCCGAATTAAGTTTATTAAAGTAAGTGACCGTGGAAGATTCTAATACAGAGTATCTATGTTGATTCTCAGCAGAATGGGGAAAGATGCTAAATAACTATAATCTGTAATTTGGCAGAACAACAGATTGGAGCCATCAGAATTACACGGCCCTTACATTACATGGCGTGGGATCGAATAAACGCAGCCTTGGCTAAGAAAAGATTTCAGAATCAGGTCGGTGTGAGGGGGGGAAGAAAGTGTAACTGGAAAATGAGATTTTCTAAATGCTTATTTTAAAACAAGTAATTTTTAGAATCTTTTTCTAATATGCTCCTAATTGAAAAAGTCAATTAAAATATGGAAGCCAAAAAGAAAACAGATTAATTAGGAGATTGTTAAAGGGATTAACAATAGGAGTTTTTGCCCACAGGAATAGCTCACAGAACACGTCCCATTAGTTTTCCATGGGAAAGCTATGGATTTTATATATAACAATTCAAACAGTTACGAGGTTCCCTACGGTACATATCACTTGGGAATAATTGGAATCGTGTCTTGGTGTGGGCTGAGCCACGGATCCGCAGACTCTAAAAAGATCCTTTTCGGGGGGAATCATTCCAGGGGAGGTTCGGGAAACACAGTCTGACCTATTGAATTCTGCCTCTTCCAGTTGGGTCCTGGCCACGCCCTGCTTTCAGCACATGGTGGTATTTTCCAGCCAGTGGCCAGCTGTAGAATGGCAAGGGCTGACTAACCATCGAGGGGAGACGGCATGTGCTCTGAGACTGGCCTGCGGGGATACTCTGAGTCCAGGGGTCTGCCATGGACCCCAAGGCTGGCCGTGAGAGAGGCTCTCGGATTCCCTTGCATTCCACACGCGTGAGGCTAGCTTAACGGAACCCTGATGTGACGACAGATTCTCGTCCTGGAGTGACACTCCTGAGACCTGTTCTGTCTCGGAAACCCTTTTGGAGGAGCCATTTGAACTAGTGGTAAAGGGAACAGACTCTTTCCTGAACTACTTTGGCCCCAAATCCAGCGTTGCTCTTCTTGCCACGGGGCTTGGTGGCCTCCAGTCGCCACATCCACAAAACAGACATAACAATAGTTCCTACCTCTAGACTTTCAGTAAAGATTATGAGTTGATGCCTGTAAAGCGTTTGAACAGTTTCTGGCACCTAGTAAGCCCTCCGTAAGTTTTTGATATGATTACTCTTATTATTTTCAGCCTCATCTTCACCCTTATCATTACTATTACTGCTAACACCGTCATTGCACAGTAGACAAAGATAAATGGAATTAAAAACAACTTCGCTAATCCTACTTTCGGCTCTCCATCCCTTGCTTCTCTCTGGCCTGTCTCCCAAGCTCTTTAACCCTTTGTTATTGTTGTTGTCACAGAACAATGGCCAACACAGGCCATTTCTGTCTTCAGAAGAGCCTCCGATCTGTTTTTCTTTGGTATTTTTCCTGCTGAAACTTGCCAGGGCTGATTGACATGGCATGACTAATCTAGAATCAAAAGCAAATATGCATTATAGTGGGAAAATCCTGACATTCTGGTTGTGGCTTCATCCCCAAATGGCTATACTAACTTTTACAAATCATCATAATGGTCTGTGTCTCCATTTTTTCATCTGTTCAAATGGGGGCCATCGTATTCCCGTATCTCAACCCCTTCTGATGGTTGTGACAGCTGGAGAGATAGCAGAAGTTGCTCTGGAAACATCGTAATTTTCTATGCATTGTCTATTCCACATCTATTTCCTCTCGAATGTCCCTAATCTAGTGAAAGGGGACAACTACGTACAGCAACAGTTACAGTAAAGAGTGACACCAGGGACTTCTGTTGGCAACAGCTCCAACGTGTTCGAGAATAGTTGAGAAGTCTATGTGACAGACAAGGCATGAGATGCGCCAACAGAAGTGGCAAATTAAGTCAAGCTGATTAAGTCTAGGAGGATTTATTAAGTACCTACAGTGGTACACAGCTTGAAAGTGAGAAATTCAGTCAGACCACCGTTTGGTTCTTGTGCATAGAAGATGTCCAGCAGACGTTTCCAAGTGACTGAACTGGCCTGACGACCCACCCGCCGCCTCCGTTTCCCTACAATTTCAGACCCTCTCCAGGTTTTTTTCAAAGTGGGGAAAAATAAAGGTCTTCATTGATATTTATATTGGGCCATCATTTTTATGGGTCGCTGTCAGGTGGCAAGAGGCTGAGTTTAACATTTGGCCTAAACCCCTTTCTTCCTTCTGCAGCACATTTCCGGAAGGATATGGGCAAGTAAAAGTGTAGGGGAATAAAACGGTTATTCACATCAGGGCCTAATTTATAACGTTAACTATGCGGCTGAAATAGCTGTACTCTAAGGCAAGTGACAGATTAGGCTTTTAAGCTTCTTTTGAATTTAAATAAACTAATTGAACCACATGAGCTCCTTGTATTATTAGTTCCAACTACATAATAGAGCAAATAAAATACAACCACATAAGGACTTTGGAATTAGAGGAAACTGAATTCAGGGAATCGCTACAAGCAAATGATAACCAGAACTTTCATCAAAATGAGCAGTTGCCCAGATCATCAATATTATGAATGAATTTAAAATAAGTACTTTCTGTTCATTAGTGATTTAGTTCAATTTGTATTACAATCTACCTTTTGTGGTCCATATATGCACTTCTCTTTTGGTAAAGAGCATAAAACATTGCCCTTATTAAAGACAGATTAAAAAGGGAATATTTATGATCTGATCTTCTCTTTTCTAGGGAGTGTTCCTTTATCTCTCGCTCCCACAGTATGGAGGAAACGTGTGGGAAGATAGAAGGAAGGCTGGAGAAAGCAGCCAGATGGGGAAACGAGGGAAAATCACAAATGCTGATAGGCAGCTACCAACACCTCCAATTTTACCCGCCTTTGCACAGCTACGAGCTGGGAGGAGCTGGGAGGAGGAGGGGGAATGAGGAAGCCTGAATCTCACTGGGTAGATGGCTGGCCCAAGTAAAGGTGGTAATGGTAGCATTTTCTTTCCAGAAACTGGCATTGCCTGTCATTCCACTGCTGCACCGGTGGGGTGATATTCACGGCTCTCCCCCAGTGCTAATGCTTTTTACCTTCCTTAGAGAGTGCTTCAAATGCTTCTGAGTCTTCCCATCTTTAGATATGCATTGAGGACCTTTTATTATGAATAGAGGGCTGGGAAGACCTTAGGGCCATCCCCAGTGTCTCGTCAATAGACTTGTGACTCAGGCTCCATTATGCCAGTGCAACTGCCCTGTTCTTTGTTTGTATTTTTAATTTTTCAATGGAAGTATAATTAACATACAGTGTTATATTAGTTTCAGGTGGACAGTGTAGTGATTCAACAATTTGATACATACTTAGTGCTCTTAATCCCCCTTATCTATTTCACCCATCACCCTACTCACCTCCCCTCTGGCAATCACCAGTCTGTTCTCTGTATTCAAGAATCTGTTTCTTGTTTGTCGCTTTTTTTCTTTCTGCCTTTGTTTTGTTTCTTGACTTCCACATATCGGTGAAATCATACCCTATTTGTTTTCCTCTGACTTACTTTACATGGCATTTTCCCCTCTCAGTACATCCATGTTGTTGCAAATGGCGAGATGTCATTCTTTTTTTACGGCTCAGTAATATTCCATTACACATAGACACATCTTCTTCACCCATTCATCTATGGATGGACACTTGGGCTGCTTCCATATCTTGGCTACTATAAATAATGCTGCAACGAACACAGGGGTGCATTTATCTTTTTGAATTCATGTATTTGCTTTCTTTGGGCAAAAACCCAGTAGTAGAATTATTGGATCATATGGTAATTCTATTTTTAATTTTGGGGGGAACCTCCATACAGTTTTCCACAGTGGCTGTTCCAGTTTGCATTCTCACCAACAGTATAAGAGGGTTCCTTTTCTCCACGTCCTAACCAACACCTGTTGTTTCTTGTGCTTTTGATTTTAGCTATTCTGACAGGTGTGAGGTGACAGTTCATTGTTGTTTTGATTTGCACTCTCCTGATGATGACTGATGTTGAGCATCTTTTCGTGTGTCTGTTGGCCATCTGGATGTCTTCTATAGAAAAAATACCTATTCAGGTCCTCTGCTCATTTCTTAAATTGGATGATGATGATGATGATAACGATTATTATTATTTTGGTGTTGAGTTCTGTAAGTTCCTTATATATTTTGGATATTAACTCCTTATTGGAGGCATCATTATTTACAAATATCTTGTCCCATTCAGTAGGTTGCTTTTTTTGTTTTATTGATGGTTTCCTTCATTGTGACAACTGCCTTATTCCTTCAAGCACTATTGTTAAGTGCCATTAAGACCTAATTTTGTGGGGCACCTGGGTGGCTCAGTCAATTAAGCATCCGACTTCAGCTCAGGTCATGATCTCATGGCCTATGAGTTCCAGCCCTGCTTTGGGCTCTGTGCTGACAGCTCAGAGCCTGGAGCCTACTTCGGATTCTATGTCTCCGTCTTTCTCTGCCCTTCCCCTGCTTGCTTTCTCTCTCTCTCTCTCTCAGATAAACAAACATTAAAGAAAAAGTCAGAAAAAGACCTAATTTTGTAACCATTTTAAGTAGGCAAAACATAAAAAGTGATGAACGAGGAAGAGAGACAAAGAGGGTTATTTGTTTGTAGCTTGCCATTTCAAAGCACGTTGAAATTTTTATTTTCTTAAATGGATTTTGGTTGCCTGTGCAGTTTTAGTTTTCTGGTACCATTTTTGTCATGTATTTGGAAAGAGCTGTTTGTCAGTTTTAATTAAGGAGCCACACCCTGTTTTTACTGGTCTTTTCAGTTCATATGCTAACTGAAAATGTGCCAATTAAGAGACATCAATGAGACTAAAAACTGCCCCCGTGTTCTCGAGAGATTTAAGGAAACTAATATCTGGGCATCAGATGCCTTATTTGAAAATTATTTTGTTTAATTGGAAGATAACTGTCTTTTGTCACAGAGGTACATTGGTTAGTGTGAACTGTGATAAAATATCAACATAACACAAAACCAGTCTAGTGGTTGTTTAATTCCATGGTGTTTAGATAGGCTAACGTGTATTACCATGGCCATGGGTGAAACAGAAGCTGTATGAAATATTAATATCACAGCAGTAGCATTTTTCCTGTGGGGAAGGGCACACCTTTCTAGTCTATTTATTATACCTCTCCTGCAAATATCTGCAGTACAGGGACTCTTAGAGAGAGTGCACGTTATCCAATGATTGCCCTTTTTTCTTTTTGATAAATCTTCTCGAGCCCCTTCTATGTGCCAAGCCCTGTGATATGAAATGGGCGACTAACACAAGTGACCCATGCCCTGACAGGAGGAATTCAGGGGTGCTGTGTGGACATACTGTAGGGAGCCCCAACCAGTTTAGGGCCCAGGGATCGCTCTAAAGGAAGGGACATTTCACATCTAAACTAAGATCTTTATCAGATTCTCTAGTTGGATGTACGTGGAAGGGGCAAATTAAAACAAGCCAGACTAATTCACAACCACTCTGTGGGAGTTACATTCCTGAGGCCTTAGAAAGGCCTTCGAGCAGCACCTGGAGCAAAGTAAATGCTCAGTAAACACTGGCTGCCATTTTTATCAGCAATTCCAGAAGCTGGCCATTTTTTAAAAATAAGTGACATCTATCCAAAGGCATAAAACGTTATTATACATCTTCATTTTCCTACAGACTTTTCCAGTCTGATTTGTAAAGTGAGTAGTGAATCACCTACCCCCTCGGAGGCCTTCCTGGAATTCGGACACAAAGAGACCATCAGCCCTAATGGCTGATGTTTAGGGGGTATGCTCCTGTATAGCTGTGCTATTTATCAAAATACTGGAAGTCCTTCTGTCCCAGTTTAAAAAGCAGCTGCTGTCCCGCCGCTGTTCACTACTCTGGTCACTCCAGCCACCCCCCCAATCCTAGCACCTCCCCCCACCACCCCTGTCCCCCCCCCCCCCCCCCATCCCAGCAATGGAAGTGTTAAATCCTGCACAGCAGGGGGCCTCCCTGAGCCAGCTCTGGTGCCACTGACTGGTGGCTACCCACCTGGGAGGTATTTATTTTAAAATATCTCGCATATCACACCTGATTATAAATATACTTGTGACAAAGCTGGAGTGCCCTGGTTGCTGGTATTCGGGCTGGGAGGGCTGCCAGGAGGAGGTGGGGGCGGGGTGTGTGAGGAATGGTCTGAGCCTAGGGAAGCGGTGGGCAGCAAGGGAAGATGAGAAAAGACAGCAGGGGAAAGAGGAAGATTGGGGGAAGAAGCCGTGGAAGAAGATGGGAAAGCTAGGGGGCCCTTTCAAGAGTGCGTTCGTTTTTAGCAACACAAGCAGAGAACACTTCTCTCGGGCTGGTCTGCGTTACTTGGTGGCGGGGGACTGGCCTGCGAGCCAAACTGCAGCAGAAGGAAGCGGCACTTTGTTCAGAAAAAAAAAACAAAACCGCCTGGGCAGGTGTAGGCATAGCGGCTTGTCCACAGGTGTGGGGCTTCTCCAGGCTGTGCCCTGCGGGCAGAGCCACATGCCTCCATTCCTTTATTCACTCGACAAACATTTTGTAGAGCATCTGCTCTATGCCAGAAGCTGGGCTGGAATTACACACAGGGTACTAAGACGTGGTCCCACCCTCCATAAAAATAGCTGAGGCTTATATAACAGCGTGCGCGCGTATCATGCACCAGGCAGCTTTTCGTAGATTACATTCTAATCTTCAATACAAGATCTGAACAGAGGTGCTGTTCATGTTCTCATCTTCTGGGATGAAACGGAGGCCCAGAGGGGTAAATAACTTCCCAAGGTCACACAGGGAGTAATGGCAGAGCTGGGCGACCAAGGCCATTCTCTGCAGAGCCACTATTAGGAAACTTGAAGTCCAATAGAAACATTTGTATCACACCTTCAAAAGCATTCTTGAGACCCAGTAGCTTCTTACAGCTTCATAACATTCTTGTGATCTGGCCCCCTAATTTAAAGGTAAGGAAAATAAAGGAGGTTTGAAGGTACTATCCAACGCCGGGTCAGAGTCAGCCAGGACTAAATTCTGGTCCCAAGTTACTAAAAAGTGTGCCCTCTCCACTGTCCCTGGAGGTCAGTGGAAGAACTACGGTTAACAGTTTTTTGGCCCAACATACGAGAGCTGTGTTTAGGACAGAATTAGCAGCCTCGTGTGGCAATGGACATCAGGGAGGTGACACTGGATGGTCAATGTTACAGGGTGCATTG
Organism: Prionailurus bengalensis; assembly: GCF_016509475.1. NCBI lineage: Eukaryota > Metazoa > Chordata > Mammalia > Carnivora > Felidae > Prionailurus > Prionailurus bengalensis. The sequence goes on along the minus strand of NC_057343.1, from coordinate 69,260,189 downwards.
TGTCATCCCAGAAGGGTACATTGATGTCTTAAGCCCCTGTACCTAGAATGTGACTTTATTTGGAGATAGGGTCTTTACAGAGGTAATTAGGTTACGATGAGGTCATCAGGGTGGGCTTACCCCACTTAGACTAGCATCCTTATGAAAAGGAGAAATTCAGACACAGAGAGACACATGCACAGGGGGAGGATGATGCAGACACAGGGAGAAGTCGGCCATCTCTAAGCCAAGGAGCATCTGAAATGACCAGAAGCTGGGAGAGAGACCTGGAATAGATCCTTCCCTAGTTCTTCAGAGGAAGCATGGCCCTGCCATGCATCAAGGACATGCTCCTCAATTTCAGACTTGTAGCCTCCAAAACTGTGACAGAATACATCTCTGTTATTCTAAGCCACCTATTTGGGGTACTTGGTTGAGCGGTCTGAGCAAACTAATACGGTCACCCCTAAGAAATGCTAGATTATGTAGTGTGTCATGAGACCTGAGCCTTTACCAGCAAAACACCCTGCTATCTCCTAACACAAAGATTCGGGTCTGTGAATGTGTCTTCTAACTTTTTTTCATCAACTCGGCTAACAAGATCCCCTTGCCTGATCAAAAATGAACTGTAACAACTCCTAAATCCTTCCCAAGCACAATGATTTTCTACAAGTCAACCTAGCCAGCTTAAATGCTATCAGATTTTTCACATGGAAGATTTAATAGGAGAGATTTATTTTAGTAAAAGACAAAATGTTTCACTAAAGAACTCATTAGTAATGCATAAAGGCCTACTGAGTCTCTGAAGATCCATTTTCAAAGAGAAATGTTGGGATAATTTTTATATCCTGATTACAGAGAAAGACTTGATAAAAATTGTCCTTGATATTAAAATTGCATGGAGTTGGGGTGGTGGGGGGAGAGTCATTCAGTGAAGCAGGAGGGAAGTCAAAGAAAATGTGTAAATTTGGCCGGCATTTTGAAGTTGCTTTTACAAAGGTCGATATGCATTTCTGTGGTCTCAGGAGGTGAGGCCACCTTCACAGGCAGTTTGATGCACCTCCGAGGATAGATGGTAGAGAAGAGGGTACAGAGGAGAGGCCTGCTGTGTTCAGCTCAGGTTTCCTGTTATTCCCACCCTTCTGAGCTCCTGACCTGTTCATTCTTTCCCAGGTTCCTAAGACAAATCCTGAACTGAGACTAGGTCTTTGCCCTGGCTGATAACGACTCAGGCTCCCCAGTTTTGATGGCTGCATGGCTGTTCTGGCCCAACCTCCAACTTTCTGCCTTCCTTTTGACCTTATTCACTCACTGGGCGACCTCCCTCTCTCATGCTAGATAGGGTAACACAGGCTTTCTCCCTTCACGTCCCGGTTCTAGGCCTGCGAACCTGCCTCCATTCAGGCTCCTTCCCTGACCGGAGCTTTGCTTGGCCTCTGCATCTGGAAAACTCTGCTCCCAGTTTGGGGCCTGTGGTCCACTAGGGACAGTGGCTCCCCATCCACAGACCCACACAAGGATCATTTTCCTGATTTACCCTCACTGTAACCCAGCCTCAGTAGACAGACACCCTGCTAATTTTTCTCAAGCTCCCTGCCGCTCAATGTTTCTCCAAAATGTACGCAGGAGGGTAGAATCTTTGAGACAGAACTCTTGGGTTCATGGGAAGCATCTCTTCGATCCAATGGGCAGAACTGTCTTCAGAGCCTGGGGTCCCTTCCTGTCAGATCTAGCCAAACATTGAGATATGACATTACTCCCTCTCCCTCCTGGGTCCTCCCCATACCCAGTTTATGGAAGAAGTATTTTCTCTCAGCAAACCCCAAATGTTCCCCGTCTTTTGCTACTGGTTGGATACTTAAGCTTCTGATAGTCCAGAAACTGCTGGTCAGATTTATGTATAAACTGAATCAATTTATTATTTGAGAGCCTAATGTTTTTTTTTTTAAAGATAAATACTTTCATGATAATAATACTTGGAAACATTTAGTGAATGTAGATATATACTATTATTATCATTACTATTATTACTATAATAGTTATCATAATATAAATGTACATAATAAAGTTATTATATCCATGCTAGGCACTGTGCTAAGTGCTCACACGCATTGTCTCAGACAGATCTATGAGACACAGAAGTACTGGTAATACCTCCTTGTGACAGATGGGACAACTGAGTCCTGGGGAGATTAATGACCTTGTCATAGGCCATCTAAGTAGCACGAGATAGAACCAGGAGTTCAACCCAGGCAGTGTGACCCTTGAGCCACTGCTCTCAATCACTGCGCTAATCTCACATGTTCATATAATCATGAAAATTATGTCTAGTGGATGCTTATGACCTGCCAAGCATGGTGTTAAGCGCTCTGTATGAATGATCTTGTTCATGCTCATAGTAAGCCTCTGCAGTAGGTCTCATTTTTATCCCCATTTTGCAAGTGCGGAAACTAAGGCTCAGAAAGGTTAAGTTACTTGCCCCAGGTCACACAGCTGGGGAAGATCCAAGATTTGAATCTACTTAGCCTGATGCCAAAACTGCCACGCCCTAGGAATATAAATTATTGATTTCTACCATATGCCTGGTATGATGATGCTAGGCCCAAGTGAATACAAAGATGAAAAATAAATTGTTCCTATCTTTGAGAAACTCTAGACACAGAGATTTGCAATGCATATACATATGAAGCGAAGAAAGGAAAGAAATCACAGTAATAAGTAATAGTTAAGCCCAGTATTAGCCGGAAGGATCTATGTAATGTTTCATAAATCATACATTCTCACAAATCCAATTAAAGTGACTGAGTACATTTTATAAATATGGTTGAATTTTAATACATCAAACTAATAATTGAAGGGAATAACCAAAGTAGGCCACTCTCAGCACCTCTCCATGTATTACAACAGCATGATGACCACTCCCAGCCCCAGGAGCTATCCTGTTAGGAGGAGATTGCAAGCTTTCAAAATCAGTAGGTGAGGCCCTTGGATTTCAGGGAGATAAATGGATTATACATGTATCAAGCTATAGTTTAAGGATTATGGAAGGGGGCACCTGGGTGGCTCAGTTGGTTGGGCATCCGACTCTTTATTTCGGCTCAGTTCGTGATCTCCTGGTTCGTGACTTCGAGTCCTGCATGGACTCCTGCCTAAAGCTCGGTTCCTGCTTGGGATTCTCTCTCTCTGCCCATGCCCTGCTGGTGGTCTCTCTCAAAATAAATAAATAAACTTAAAAAAAAGAATTATGCACGTATGTTTTAGGCACATATCTATGCTTTGCTTATAGGAAAGGCCAAAAGCCCCAGGGGAGGGCAGTTTCCCCAGGAAGTTTCTACCTCCCTTGGATGACCCCAGTACGATACTTCTGCCAGTACAGGGCACAGAGCTGTTTTTATAGGGCCAGTATTTTCTTCATTTTCATCTACTCAGTTTCACCTAGTTGCTTCCGTGATCAATAAATAAGGACAGTTTCTGGCTCTAGAGCACAGTGAAATTTACAGGACCGTGTGGCATGGATCCTGTGACTGGTGCTTCATCTACTACAAAGCCCCACGTCTCCCTCATGGGGTTATCTGGCCCTGGATACATGGCCACTAGGTCTCCTGCATCATGGCTCACTTTTCATTCCCACTGTCACCTTCAGGCTGGTGCAAGCCATTGAACGTGGCCCGATGCTGACAACAGACCCTCATCCACCTCCCCTCCAGCAGCGCTCTTTCACCCAAAACTCACAAATACCCCGTCTTCATGGAACTTGGCTTCTATTTGGGACAGACAGGCAATAAGCAATGAGTATTAGAAGTAAGTACATTATAGAGTAGACTATGCCAAGTTCTGAGGTTGGGGGGGCGGGGAAGTGAGGTCAGCGGTGGGCATGCTGTAGTGGGGTGGGAAGCCTTTTTTAAATTCAGTAGTCTTTTTAAATGAGGAAGTAATTTTGGAGCAAATACCCAAAGGGAGTGGACAGCTGGGCATGGCCTGTGTCTGGGAGAGGCACGTTCTAGGCAGAGAACAACCAGTACCAATGCCCCAAGGAGGAAGCATGTTTGGCATGTCTATGGCCAGGGAACCTGGAAGTGTACCAGTACCTGGAGTACGCTGAACCAGAGCACAGCCAAAAAAGACGTCGGAGAAGTAACAGAGGTTTGGTCACGGAGGGCCTTGTAGGCCACTGGAAAGACTTTGCTGACTTTGAAGGGATGGAGATTTTGAGCAGAGGAGTGACATGATCTAACTGACATTTGTGGGAATAGACAGGGGAGCCAGAGTAGTCACGGGGACCAGCTATGCTGTGGCAGTCATCCTGGAGAGGGACCATGATGGTCTAGACCAGGCTGGTGGCAGTGGTGTGAGAAGTGGTGGGTTTCGGTGATGTCTTGAAGGAAGACCCAACAGGATTTCCCAACACGCTGGATACGGAGCGTGAAAGAGATCAGTGAGAGGACAGTGAGGGTTTGGTCCTGAGCCACTGGAAGGGTAGAACTGACATCGACTGAGATGCAGAAGGCATTGTTCAAGCAGGTTTGGAGAAACTGCAGGAGTCGTGTTTTGGAGATGTTGAGGTTGGGATGCCTGTAGCTTACTGAAGTCGGGGGTTTCAAGCAAGCAGGAATCTCAAGTTCAAGAGAGAGGTGTGGTCTGGAGATGCACGTTTGGAAGGCCAGGGCATGTGAAAGGTACTGACTGGCATGAATGAACCTCCTGAGTTATGACTCTGGGTGCATTTTCCTCCCCCTCAGAACCTCACAGAAACTCCATTCTTTCCTGAATCATGTCCAGATGTCCTTATCTGTGGTCAAGGCCTCCACACTGTCAGACAGCAAGCTTCCTTTCCAGGCTCACATCTGCTAGATCCACATATCCTAGACCCAACCCCAGTTGAAGCTGGGAAACCCAAGGCCTGATGACTTCCTGCCTCCTCTATGGCCATGTTCAAGCTGTTTCCATTCCTAAGTCTCCTTTCCCATGTCAAACTGTCCAATTCTACTTCCCTTGCAAGGCCCAGTCTAACCGGCCTTCCTCCATGTGAACCATTCTCCAACCTCTCCCCAGCCACCCTTGAGAAAGTATTTTTGCCTTCCCGGCACTTCTGGAACAATCTGTACTTCTTGGGCAGCACCTAACACCCAATGCCTGCTCTTATCATTAGGACTCAGTCTCAGGGCTTTATTGCTAGTTGTTCCTGAGGGGAAGCTCTCCCACTTGCCTCAGAAAAGTCAGTCACGGAGAGCACAGTGCCTGGTGGAGAACGTGTATGCCATCAATGTTTGTTTAACAAATGAATCTTTGGAACACACAGATTTTGCAAGGCCAGACCCTCATAAACCTTGTGAGATGACATTTGGAGGTGGGGGAACTGATATAACTGGAAGATGATCTTCACTGCCTAAGGGACCATTTCTTCCTATTTAAGGATCCTTTAGTAGTACCAATCCACACTGGAATGAAATACAAGTGTATATAGGAGACTCTTTTTTTCCTATAAGGACAAAAATACTGTTGCAAGGAGTTTTAAAATAGACTCAATGTATTCCCTAAAATGAAAACGCCAACAAGCATGTGAATTTCTACTTTTACCAATAATGCAAACAGCTACAAATTAATACAAATGATGAACATGTATGAGAATAGCTTTCACTTTCATGAAGGCTTGCTATACACCTGCTGTTTTATGGACATTGGCCCTGATTCTCACAACAACCCTGGACTTTTGTATCATCATCTTTCTTTCACATATTGATTAAATTGAGAGAAACCAGTCACCTATGTCAAACAGCTTGTCAGTGGTCACAGAGCTAGTGGGAGGTAGAGTTAGGATTCTAACAAGTCTCTTGAGAGCCAAGGGCAAAGCTTCTTGCACCTTGCCCCCTGGCCTCCCCCCCTCCACTTGGAAGCCTCCAGACCTAGTGTTGTTGACCTCGGTGCCTAAGCTGCTGATTTTCTCAGTAGAGGAGAGCTGTCATAGCAAGATGCTTCCAATCGTTATGTCCCCGGACTACCATCTCCAGTCATTCATTCACTCAGTGCACATTTCAAACTTCCTTTGTAGCAGGCAAGCCTCTCAGCATTTGAGAAAGAGTGATGAGCAAAAGAAGCAAAAGTCCTTAAACTCAGGGAACTTCCATTTTAATGGGGCAGGACAGACCTTGAACAAAGTCAGCAAGTGAATTACAGAGTGGGTATGATGCTGATAAGTGCTAGGGAAAAAAATATATCTAAGGGGGAGAGGAAGTGGGTGGGTGGGTAACTTTGCAGTTTTTGTTAGGCTGTCTGAAGGAGGTCTTGAGGAGGACTTTTCAGGTAAGGGAATAAGCCTGGTAAGAGGAGACAGGAAGTACAATGATCCTGAGGCAGGACTTTGCCTAGAGTATTCTAGAATGGCAACCAGGACAGTGTGGCTGGAGCAGAGCAAGGGCAAGAGTGGTAACCAAGACTGGAGAGGTGAGGGGAGGGAGGTGCAGACAGGGCGGGGGTGGGGTGGGGGATTGGGGGGAGACCCTCACGGGTCATCAGAAGTACTTTGGCTTTTACTCTGATTGAGATGCAAAATCAATGGAGGGTTAATGCACTGGACGATATTACCCCGAGGTTTCCATGTTCTTCACAGATTTTTCAAATGTATTGCAACTTTAATAAATTATGAGAAAGTGCATTATGTCAGCCTCCCAGTCACTAAATATTGCTGATCTCATACAGATCTCCATTTAGCACCGCTCTTGTGATCAGGCAGCAGGCTGGAGGCCAGGAGAGCACGAAAAGCTTAAATACCAGAAACGGGGGCCACCATATGCCTGGCCAGCCCCCAGACCCTTCCCGCTCTCCTCCTTGAAAGGACGTGGGTGGCTCTTCTGCAGCCTCCACCTGGGCCTTAAGACCCAAACAGCCGATCAGGCCATCGGCACCATCCATCAAGGGCTGCTTAAGCAACAGGCTGCAGGCACTCCTCTAACAACAGCAAGAGGAGAAAAGATCTTTTCAACAGAGCACGGAAAAGTCCCGGTCAAACTCTGCCAACCCCATTTACACCTTACAATGTAAAAGAATCCTCAAACCTCATTGCCCCCAGTTTTTCCTTCTGTTCAAGAAGATCCTTCTCTTTTGGAATTTGATGAGTATCCCACAAAGAGAACATTGACTATTTAGAACATGGGTTTCTCCGTTTGTGCAGGGGCCTGACACGGTGTGGTGAGAGGGCAGGCATGGAGCTGGATGTGTGGAAAAGAAGGAAAAAGCAGAGAAAAGCACCAAAAATTTGCCTCAGAATAATCAACTTGACAGCTCAGTTTCCATTTTCAGGATTTAAAGTGAACACGTTGGACCTACCTTTAGCCTGGCAAACGTTAGGATGCTGAGAGACATTAGACCTTTAGAACTTAAGGTGTACCACTGAGAGCCTCCACTTTCAAGTTCATAGTCCTGAGGTAGTGGGTCATTGACTTCCTTTCAATATAGGTACATGCAATTCCTTCTAAGAATTTTTTGGAACTCACTTGACTTTGAAATGATCAGTGGAGGGGAGTTTTTGTCAGGGGAACATGGATGCATGTATCACCAAACACTGCTGGAGAGTGAATAAAGAGTGTCCTGCGAATACTATGTATTAACAGCCTCGGAGGTTATAAAATGCTATTGTTGGGAATAAAATGAAGATTCAAACACACAATAGTTCATTGAATTCACAGCAACCTTCGTAAGGTGTGTTCTCAACATACAGATAATAAAAACATAATTGGGAGTATAGGGGCTCTGGGAAAAATGTTCAGTGTTAGAAAAGGAATTTGATTCTTCAAAAATGTGTACATCATAAGTGATAAATAATAAATGAATGTAAGTTGGGGCTACTGACATTTCAATTCTAAACTCAGTGGCTGTTGCTGGAGTAAACTAGGAGTTAGTAAGACAATGGAAAGAAGCAACATTCTGCTTTCCTGGGTCTGAGCCTCACCATGATAGACTCATTTCTGGGGGTATCTCCCACTCTTTTTGGTCCAGGCCTTTTAATGAAAATGACACTGAAACTATTAAAACTTCAGTGTGAAGTAATTTCATAATCACTTTGCTCAGGTAAAGGAGAATAATAGACATTGTGGGAAAAAAAACATGAAATTGGGAAAAGAATCTAGAAAAGAGAGGTGAGGAGGGAAAAATACTACTCACAGAAGAGGAGCTTACCTCTTTGTATCACGAGAGGTGCTGGATTTTTTCAAGTGCTTTTTCTGCATCAATTGAAATAATGTAGATCCCCCCTCCTTCATTCTATTCATGTGGTTTATTACATCGATTGCTTTTTGTGCGTTTGAAGGCGCTTTGCCAGAGGCCTGGCGGGTCTGTGATACATGCACCTATACTCTTCTTCTAACCAACATTCCCAAGTTATCGCCTAGGCTGGCTCATTTCTAGACTGTTCTCACACGCCACGGGGATTTGAAAATTAAAACATTTTCAATGTTTCAACTCAACGTGAAGAAATAGTCCTTGGTCATAATTAGTTGGTTTCAGTCAGACGAATACCAGGGGTAGAAGCTCTTTTCCTTTCTTCAAAGAAATAACAAGAGGGAGAGGAGGGGTACAGAGGATTAGTATCTGTCATGAGCAATGGAGCAGGCTAAGCAGAAGGAGGAATAATGGCGGCTGGGTCACTAGAAGTGATTTAACCAAGGGGTGGAGGCCTGGAGGGTGCCGCGCACAGATGACCAATAGACCTAACCCATCACCAGCCCCTGACTAGGGGACATGAGCTTCGTTCAGCCGGCTGCAGTCACCTGGAAGCAAACAAGGAAGGCTTCTGCATGACTGTCAGGGCCCACTCACGTTTTAAAAAAAATCATTTCTGAAAACCAAAAGCTAGTTCAAGAAATTAACAACTTTTTCCAAATAATACAATTTCAGTTTGTTGTGTTCGCATTTTTGAAATCTTTTCCTTTCCTTTTAGCTGAGCAACAACAACAAATGTAATCCCATAAAGCACAACATATGTGAGTGGCTCATTCTTTTCAATTGTAAACATTATTAAAAATTTGGGATATATGAAGGGGTGATCACTCTTCAGAGTTAGTATTATTGCTGTGTTTGAGGACTCCCTTTGATGTTTTCCATATCTTTATGTAGTTATAATCTTGGTGAAGAAATCATTTTATCTCTTGATTATTCTCATGGAGGCTATCATCAGCCAGTTCCACTCAACAGCTGGGGAGTCTTGTTTACGATGCCTATATTATACCGCCTGCTTGGATGCATCACAATTAAGTTAAACTATTTCTCCCGTTTTGGTGTTTTACAGTTTTACACATTCACAAATAATTTTGTGACAAGTGTTTTCTCCCACATGGCCCCTCCCTCCTTTTATTTCCTCAGTGTAAGTGGAATTATTGGATTAAGAAGTATAGATTTTTTTTTTCCGTGATGCTTAATGTATCTTGAATTGGTGTATTTTTAAATGTAATCTTATCTGAGCACTCAGCATATCTAGATGTTTTTCTCAAGAACTAATCAAATTACATGGATTTTTATCAGACAATGAGCACATGCTTTTTCTTTGCCTTCACTGCCAGGAAACTCAGAGTTAAAGTTCAAATACAATACTGTAGTGAGTTCACCTTAGATGACCGTAATAAGTTTCTCATTTCCTTCGGATTGATTTTCTACTTTGTTGTCCGTTTTAAAAAAACAATGATGCTGAATTCTGAAAGTTCCCTCAAATTGCTCCTAGAAACAGGTTGGAGCTCACTCTCTCTCACACACACTCACACTCATACACACACACACACACACACACACACGCGTATTTATCGTATCTAACATAAAACTCATGTAATTAGCATTGTAAAATCAAGACGTTCTTGGATGTGGAGTTTAAGATGATCTGGTGCAATCCCCTCCCTCTACGATGGGCACACTGGGCCAGAGAGAGGGTGGGACCAGCTTGGGATCAGAGCCTGGACCAACTAGGACCCTGGCCTTTTCATGCCTAGTCTGAATGGTGAACAAAGAACCAGGAGCCCATTATTTGCTGTACCTGACACCTTGACATTTCTGCCAGCAGCCTGATCAGGAAGCGCCTCTCTCTGCGACACTGTCATGTCTCTTTCGCCTCTGATTTCCCATCACCACCATCCTGTGAGGCCACATCTTTCATTCCTGGAGCACACATTCTCTAGCCCACGTCACAGACAGTCTCTGCATGAGTCTGCTGGGGCTGCCTAACACAGTACCCCAGCCTGGGTGGCTTTAACAACAGAATGTGTTATCCCACAGTTTGGGAGGCTTGAAGTTCAAGACCAAGGTGTTGGCAGGACCACCCTCCCTCTGAAGGCTCTGGGGAAGTGTCTGTTCCAGGCCTGTCTCTGGCTTGTAGACGGCTGTCTTCTTCTTGTGTCTCTTTGCATTGTCTTCTCTCTGTCCGTATCTCTGTGTCCACATTTCCCTTTTTAGGGAGAACACCAGTCCCACTGGATCAGGGCCCACCCTAATGACTTTGCTTTAACGTGATCACCTCTGTGAGGGCCTATCTCCAAATAAGGCCATTTTCTGAGATATCCAGGGTTTGGACTTCAACATAAGAATCTGGTGAGGTGATGGAATTCAACCTCTAACAGTCACGAAGGTCATTTCTCTAAGTTTTCATCTCCCTGTTCAAAATCTTTCATTGTCCTATCTTACCAGCTTAAGTCCAAATTCCTCACTTTGGTGTTCAGGCTCTCCCACAACCCTGTTTCAACATATCATTATTATTTTATCTCCCTACATGCCCTATATTCTTCTATGCTGCAGTCCACCTGGACTGCTCTCAAATTCCAAACATCCCACACTTTCCTGTCTCTACCCCCATGCTCATGAGGCCCTTTCTGCCTAAAATGCCCTCTTCCTCCTCATCTACTGGCCCATCTCAGGCACCCTCTCCTCCACTACACCTTCCTTGTCCCACTCAGGCATGTCTTCCCCTCCCACAGGGCATTTTCTTGTGTACCTGGCTGACAGGGAAGGAATTGATCAGTGTATTACAACCAGTTTGTGTCCCCTCCAGCTGGCCTCTATCCTCCGTAAGAGTCAGGACTTACCCACCATCTCATCCCTCCCAGTACCTTTTCTTTTCTAACTTAGTTAGAAAACATACAACATAGTTGCTGCTGCCTTTCATGAACACACGGGAAGTAAAAGAGATATTCTGCTATAGAGATCAAGAATATCACATAAAGGGTCATCAGAGGCAACTCTCGTCATAGTAGTATGCTGATTAAGCATCATGTATGTTAATAGTGGAATAAATAAGGATTGGATGTATCATTTAAGATTGTTGGTTTGTGGGCATGGCCAGTGTTGAATGGGTGACAGATATTTTTACTAAGAGATTCCCTTTGTCCTCACCATTTTCCCCTCTTGACAGAAAATTCCATGAAGTTCATTTCTAAAGAAAAGTAAATATCCAGATGGCCAGAGGAATGACCTTTCTCTAATGGAGGGGATGAATTTGTTATCCAGCCAAATGTTTGAAATTCTTCTACCAGCATGCATAATTGAGAGAGATGTGTTAATTACCCTTAAGTGACAGCTGGTAGGACTTCCTAGACAACTCGGAGAGGTATTGATCTGGAATCATTGTAAGTGACTGTCCTGTGGTGATATACAGGTAAGGCCCTCGCAACAATTTTTGCATGGGCAGGTCAATGCACAGTTCTCTATGAACCGGGGCCTGCAGGCACTATGGCAGCTGGCCAATGCTGGTCCGGCAACAAAAGCACCAGTGTAGCTCTTTGTATGACATTTTGATGAGTGACATAGGGAAAACCCCAAAGATGTAATCCCTATTGTTATAATAGCTCTTCTATGGGTCAAAATGGGCTGTTACCAAAGAGAAAGGCAATTCCAGAAAGTGAGGCTGAAATCTTCTTTCTGCCCCCCTATAGCCGTGACTCTGTAGCAATGATCCACATCATTGATTATTACTTAAAGGAACTGAGTGCACATCTCTTGACTCAGCACTGTGGACATTTTGAAGAGGAAGCAAAAAATACAATCCTTGCCCTAAAGGAGTCACCATCTTGGCATTGGGTGGAAAATAATTTAGCTCTCTAAGGTCTTTTCCAGATCCAACATTCATGACTCTATGATCATGACAGGGGAACTGTTTTGTCTTTCAACAGCAAAAATGTCACGATTATTCTTTTGTCTTAAAAGTAACATACTCCTTGACTAATATAATTTGCCATATTGCTTCTACATTAAATTATTCAGTTTTTATATCACAAATCTGAACAAGAGAGCTTGTGGATTTACTTTTCCTTTTCCTGTTGCTGACTAAGTATCTTTTCTTTCAACGTTTATTTATTTTTTGGGGGACAGAGAGAGACAGAGCATGAACGGGGGAGGGGCAGAGAGAGAGGGAGACACAGAATCGGAAACAGGCTCCAGGCTCTGAGCCATCAGCCCAGAGCCCGACGCGGGGCTCGAACTCCCGGACCGCGAGATCGCGACCTGGCTGAAGCCGGACGCTTAACCGACTGCGCCACCCAGGCGCCCCAAATATCTTTTCTTTCACCTGGAGTCATATGAAATATGAAAGTACCTGACCTCTCTGAAATCCAATATAATGGCATGTCAGCTGCTAAAGTAACCACTTTGTTGTTTATTCATACATTTCTGGAGAAACTATCTGGTTTTGGTTTAGTCTAGGGAAAACACATTCAAGTTTTTCCCCCTTAAAAAGTGTAGAAGAAAAATATACATCTCTCTTAAACAACTGGAATCAATTTAAGGCTTTGGCACGTACAATGGAAAAATCAATGGAAGTTAAAAGTTGAAAGGTAAAGCTTGCTTCTGCAAGTGTCACTAAATTTGGGCCCACTAAGAAAAATAAAAGGAAGGTCTTTGACAACAAAGTAGAAAGGTAGATCAGATAATCAATCAATTAATATGGTTTTATTGACGATATGCTGAATGCTGGGAGGTAGGACTCAGAAGATTTAGGCATCCTTTCTGTCCCTCAAAAGAGTTTTCAATTAGGGAGAGAACAGGAACATGCACAAAACAATTCTGAATAAGACGCTATGTCGACAACAAGAATCAAGATTCTGAAGGGCTAGGCATGCTAGAGGACTCATGAACACTGAGTGATCTAAATCAAGGTTGAGCCTCCCTTATAAATTTCAGAAATCTCGTTTGAGAACCCATCCAAATATGCTTCCCAGCTAGAAGGGAACTTAAAGTCCTTGAGCCTTGTTCTTGTTGCTTGGCAACCAACATCAGTCTATACTGAGTCCCAGGAGACCAATGTCCAAAGGCTCTCTACTTCCCATGAATGTTTTTTCCATATGGAAAATGAACTAATAAGTAGGACACCTATTTTTCTCCCTCCCTTTCTGGTATTGGGAATCCCTTCAGGTTTTTCTAAAAGCATTTGCTGCTTTGTCCCTTGCTCAGAGGGGGCAAGGTAAATGAGGATCACCACAGGGTGAGCTTTCCATTTATGTCCCAGGCATTTACACTGGTGGCCCAAGGCCAGCTTCCCAATAGTGCCAACAAATCATTGCAGTACCGTGTAATATGTGTCATATAAGTTACAGTGATGGCAAGAAGAAGCCATCACCAGTTTGGTCTCAGATGGTAATTAAAGGCTCCACAAATAGAATTCTTGAAGGAAAGGAAAACAAAGAGAGGGTAAGGCGTGGACAAACTGGTACCGGGTAAGAAAGTGAAAGTGCCCAACACTGTCAAATACTGCTGAGAGGTCAAGTAAAATTAAAAGTTGCAAAAGTGATCACCGGATATGGCGTTTAAAAAGTTGTTGGTGATCTCATCCAGGTTAATTCTGGTGGAACGCTGGGAACAAAAATCAGGTTGCGGTGCAGTAAAGAAGGGTTGGGGAGTGGTTATAGAAATGTTCTCAGTTATTCTCCCTTCCTCTGTGTAAGGAGACAAATGGAATATGTGCACACCAGCAGCGGGAGCCGCTCAGCCGGCTGCCCCCACGCTTGAGGCAGAGAGAGCCCCACTGGAATTCTGCTCTGTTGTGTTTTCCCTTAAGCAGTGTATGTGTGCATGCGTGTGTGGGTGCACGCATGCCTGAGAGCATGCGCGCGTGTGTGCGTGTGTGTGTATGTGTGTGAGAGAGAAAGCGGGAATGAATGTATTCATTCTGTTCCTTTCCTGTGCCTTCTTCACCTCCTCCTCTGCTTAGTCCCTCTTAGGAATGTTAATGACTGATGGAGGAACTTTGTGTCAAATGTCTTGAACTCTTCATGAGAAACCTACTATAAGAATCTGAGAAAAAATAAAGATAGCTTGCAGATACATGATTTGAAATTTTTAAGTAACAATTTAGGCTTTTAAGCAGTTAATCTAAGATCATATCAACCCAATATTAGCTGAGCACTGGGGACTGATCAGTTTCATGATTTGCTCATTTTGTCTGATACATGTGTAAGTCTAAGATTTCACTCTTATTTCCAAGTAATAGATTGTAATTAGCTACAAAGGAATTCTCTTATTATAATAATTTCTTAATTATGCATAGGGATCGAAAGAAAATTAGAGAATAATAGTAATTCATCTAAAAACACACTTTAACCATTAGTTTTAAATTCACCCCAGGAATTTAACTAGAATTCCTGATAAGAAGTCAAGGAAGGAAACTAACTGGAATTTTACCTTTTTAGAATTTCTATAAAGGTGATAATGAGCAGTTACTTGTTTAAGGTTGGGCTGGCAATTAAAGAAAGAAGAATGTGGGCAGCAAGCCAAATAGAACACAGAAGAGTGATTTTCAACCTCTTTTCTCTCCTCTTCTTTTCTTTTCTTCTTTTCTTTCCTTTCCTTTTCTTTTCTTTCACTTTTTTTTTTAGCAGCAACTTTCCAATGAAGCCTTAAGCAGAAAACCAACATATAAATCATATAGAAAGTAGAAAAGTCAAACAGAGCTTTGTCTACATTAAGCAGAGTTAGAATCCCTCTCACTTCTCCCCTTGGGGACTGTTCTAGAGGAAACAACATAGAGCTTCTTATTTTAATTCTATATGTAATGCATTTATTTGTAAGCACTTAATAGTTCTCAAAGCACTATCATTTTCAACACATCATTTGATGCTTCTGAAATTTCTATGAGCTAACAAGCAGACTAGATATTAGCATTGTTATCATTTGTTTGCAAATAACCTGCTTAACGTCAGCTATCTTATTAATGATAGATATGGGATCCAAACAAAGCCAGGTCTTCAAAGATCTTATATTTTTAATACTATAAAATCCTTCATTTGTCTTATCATTACACTCCCGGTCCAGGATACATGAGAGAATTTGGACAACATACCAATAGCAACATACCAATAGCAAATATCATTACATTAAAAATTAAAAGTAAATAAATCTGTGTTTATATGTTTGCCCAATGTAAAAAGGTACACAAAAATTTTAATATAAAATTTTAACTTATCATTGGTATAAGCAATGATCAAATAAACACCTCTCTACTTAGCCCAACTAGGTCAATCCCTGCGAAGTTGAGGTAGATAAAATATGTGACAAAGCTTTCCTCTCTGAAAAACATAGAACAGTGTTTTCTAAATTTGACTTTCCAAGAGAATTAATCGGAGAACTTTTTAAAAATGCAAATCCTTGCCCCCACAGTTGAAAATATAAATCAATAGGTCTAAATTGGAGCCATTTTTCAGATGGAGGGATTAGGATGGCAAAACACATATAAAATCATAGTGTAGACTCAATTTCCCCAGTTACTGGCAGAGAGTGAGCTAGAAGTTTTGGGAGAGAGCTTTTCAGGCCACAACAGTATCATTTATTCAATTATAGCATTAAATTTATCCCAGTGACCCGAAAGAATCGGTGCATATCCAATTATGCCTAATTTATACCCTGGGATGTGCTGGTCTGGCTCAATGTAAAATCCTGGTAGAATCGCAATTTAACAAGCTTGACAGGACATCAAATTGCTATGTTGTTTCCAAACCTCATTCAACGGGAGCCTACACTTTCCTATAATGTTCAGAGGGAATATACACTATTATTATTTTTCTATTTGTTTATGTAAGGCAAATGTTCAGCAAATACTTTATCAGAAAACCAGTTAGAGGCATATTTTCTGAAAACGGCATTTACCACCCAAAGTAGTGGGTGCCCAATAAAGTAAATACTTCATTGTCCTTTGTGATTACAGCGTGTAACGGAATGTAATATATTCTTTATGAATTTGACATGATTCAAAACATCACAGTAGCAGCCTGGGCTGGCTGGAGTGAACTGACAGCTGGCTTGCTGAGACACGCTTGGATTCAGAACTTTTTGGACATAGCCTCCGTGTTGGGAGTCTCTGATCATGGCAGCCTCGTATTTTCCCCTCTGGTGCTATCTCCATCTCTTTTGCTGGTGCCTATGGGTTTTCCTGGCCTCTACTTGTGGGCAACCTTGCTGCCCACCCCCAAGTGCCCTCCTCTTCTGACTCTACTTGTTTTTCCCTGAGGGGCTGGTGTCGACCTCATGACTTCTGCTGTCAAATTGCAACTCCAGTCCCCAGATACCGAAGACATTTCTACTCAAACAGACTCCTGCCACCTCACCCTCAAAAACGTTATCGTGCCCATGCCTACTCACATGTTTTTCTCCCTGAGGATTTCCCCACTTCTGGGAATAGTATTGTGATTCCCAGTCCCCCCCACCCCCCATCCCCAGGGCTCGAGCTGGAAGCCATATTGGAAGCAGCGCAGTAAGGCGCCACAGACACCAGATTGGGAGGCACACAGGGCACAATTCAAGTCCCTGCTCTGCTACTTGGGAGACGTAGAGTTATCTCAAAACTCTAAACCCATCTCTTCAACCACAAAACGGGCAAATAAGATCTTTTCCACAAAGTTATTGTGGAGATTGAGGACATGACCATGACCTGTGTCTGGGTGCTCACTAAGTGTCTTCTCCCTCTGTTCCTTGTCTTCCTTTTTGCTCTCAGTCTGCCAGTCTTTCCTGTGAATTCCCCCTCCCTTCCTTTCTGTTCTATTCCTGGAGCCAACAGAATCTGGAGTCTCATACGTATGGACTTCACACCAGTCTCCTGGGAGTTTCTGTGTCTTCACTCTATGGACATATTTGTGCCTGTTGCATTTGTATTGAAATCCTTGTGTGGGTCTGCCATAGGAAAATCGAAGTTCTCTAAGCTTCAGTTGCTATAGGCACAAAATGGGCACAAACTTCATAAGGTTGGTGGTGAGGATTCGGTGAAATAATGTTTTTCAAGAGCCTGGCATAGTGCTGGGCATATGTTAATACTCAGTAATCGTGGTGAGACACAGTCTCTTTTTCACTTGAAATTAATCCTACATGCTGTTACCAGCCTGCACATTGTAAACTTCAATTTTATCCTTTTGTTGTCCTTCTCAGGGACCCCTAAGGTTTCCCCAAGACCCCAGTAACACCCCAGACTAAAATAGCTTTAGGAAAAAGTGTGAACTATGCTATTTGGCATTCTGGTCTTCCGTAATACAGGATACTCCTGCCATGTCTTTCTAATTTTTTAAATAATTTTTTAAAAGTTGATTTAATTTTGAGAGAGACAGAGACAGTGTGAGTGGGGGCGGGACAGAGAGGAGGAGAGAGGGAATCCCAAGCAAGCTCTGCGCTGTCAGCACAGAGCCCGATGCAGGGCTTGAACTTACAAACCCATGAGATCATGAGTTGAGCCAAAACCAGGAGTTGGATGCCACCCTGGCACCCCCATATCTTTCTAATTGATTGAGATTCTTTTCTCCCATTTGACCAATCAGAATAGTGAGACTAGTTCTAGAGAAAAGCTCTTCAAACAGCATTTGGGACTTGTTTATGTACGGTGTGGGTCAGAGAATGAAAGAAAGGGACATAGCGAAGGAAGAGAACTTTTGCTTAGGCTTTCCGGATGAGAGGGGCTTCATGACGAAGAGGCAAGTGAAGATGTCTGCAGTACCAGGGAGAGACAGACGAGCAATCTCCAAGGCCGAGGATGTGCTAAAGAATGACTACAGAAATCCGGAGGTGTTTCAGAGGGGATATTCTCTGGGAAGACACTGCAATACTGTCACCGTATGAAGAACTGAGAAAGAGTCCAACTAGAAGAAATGGGACAGGAGTAGGTGGAGCTTGCTCTCGATCCCACATAGGTCTGGGACACGAAGACCCTGCCTGCTCTCGTTTCTGGTGACCACAAGTAACCTGGTGCAATGCAGGGCTCTCATCACTGTTTAATATTGGTGAGCTAATATAGGGGGTGTTTTATGTAAACTAAACCCCTTTTCTAAACTGATTAAACTGTTCAATTGGGCCAGTGGAGCCGGACTGACTCGTAGAGCTTCTTCTTCCCAGGGCTGGGGGAGAACTCAATGGCAAGCAAAGGATGAGACAGCATTTCCTTCAAGTAACTCAATCTTCTTGTCCCTGAGCATTCAGAAAGCAGGGTGACCTCAGCCCCAAAGCATATGTAATGACATTCTGCTGCTCAGCGAGGTCTCTTCCCTGTGCCTCAACAGACCAGGCTCAGCTCCTTCCCATCACATTGCCCCAGCTTTTCCTCATGCCTGAAAGGCTCTGAGACACAAAGAAGTCATCAGAAAAAAGACAAGTCTAGATCTATCCAGAAAATATTACTGTATCATGTATGGTATAGCATGTTATATAATATATAATATTTACATGTGATTTATTTTACATAATCATATATAATATTGATAAATAATATATTATTTAAATATATAACATATTTATATGTTATATATATGTTATATATATGTATTGCATATATAATATATGATATATATTACATGATATATATAACATATATATTACATATAATATATATTACATATATAATATATATTACATATATAATAGGTACATTATATATGTACCTATAGAAATCTATCTTTTGGAATGTAAAGTTTTTAAATGTTTTATTTTTGAGAGAACACAAGTGGGAAAGGGGCAGAGAGGGGGGGACAGGGGATCTAAAGCGGGCACTGACAGCAGTGAGCTGGATGCAGGGCTCACGCAAACCTCAGTATCACGACCTGAGCCGAAGTGAGACGCTCAACTGACTGAGCCACCCAGGTGCCCCTGGAATGTATTTTAAATGCAAACAGCTAATAGTGTACAGAACACTGCAACTAGCTCTTTTTTCCTACTAAATAATATGCTTTGGAGATTTTGCCAAGTCAGATGTGGATGTGTTTGATATAGATGTTAGAGTAATTCCCCTCAGTTTTTAAGTGTCACGTGTATTTCAGAGTATCAGTTATCCAAAGCTTATTTAACCCGTCCTGGATGACCTCAGTGATTAGTTTTGTGATTGTTTTTCACTCTTATTGATACTGCTGACATGAACACGTACATGCCTTTTTATATGCATATCTAAGTATTTCCTTAGCATAAATATCTAGAAATGGAATTGCTGACTTGAATGCTATCAACATTTAAGAATATAATTTATATTTCCACATTGTCCTCCAACAAGTCTAAGCCGTTTTAGACTTCCATAGCATATGAGAGTGCATAATTCTCTATAACACTGTCAGTATTAGGGACCTTTAATTTTGTCCAACTAATGGGGAAAAATAGAAAAGAATATTAGAGAAAGAACCAGAAAAATCTAGATCTAGAGAGATGAAGGTAGCTGCAATCTAGTTTGATAAACTCCCCAAAGCCTCAGTGATCACACTTTGTAAAACTGAGTCACTTAGACTCTTCTGATGATCACAGCAGACTGCTGCCTTTCTCCCAAAGCAGCCAGGCTCATGACAAGTTAGGCACCTCGTTTCGCTCTTGTGCTCGAAGATTAGTCTGCCCACACGTGCCAGGTCACCATAATGATCTTAATGATGAGGATGAGTCGTGACACACCAGTGAGTCTGTCTTTACATTTTAATAATGCAAATAAGTCCTGATGAGGAGACTAAGCTGCACTGTCCCAATAGTCCAAGGCTCGCTGTGGCTGTAGGGGATAGGCAGCCCATTCTGTGTATTCCCCCGTTCTTCCGGCACAAGCAGGAGGAATAAAACTTTCCCATTTCTGGGGCGCTTGGGTGGCTCAGTCGGTTAGGTGTCCAACTTCAGCTCAGGTCATGATCTTGTGGTCCATGAGTTCGAGGCTCCCTGTCGGGTTCTGTGCTGACAGCTCGGAGCCTGGAGCCTACTTGGATCCTGTGTCTCCCTCTCTCTCTACCCCTCCCCCACTCATACTCTGTCTCTCTCTCTCAAAAGTAAATAAACATTAAAAAATTAAAAAAATTAAAAAAAAACCCTTTCCCATTCCTGTTCCCCTCACCCCCCATATTATTTTTTGGGAAAGTTGATAATTGCCATTACTAATAGGTATGTGCTAAATATTCACCAGTATATGCTATTGTGCTAAGTCTTTTCAACAAAACTATCCTAGTGAATTATAGACAGCCGAGTATCTCTGAAACTTGAGCAGGCCTGAGATAATGAGAGAATGTACAGAAGGAAAGTCTTGACTGGTGTGATGTAAAGGGAGGAAGAACACAGGTTGACCTGGGATCAAGTCCTACATGGTCTCGGTTTATGTGTAATTTTGCATAAATTACTGAATTGTGCTGAGTCTCTGTTTCCTTGTCTTTTAGAGGCGGCACAGCATTGAGTGCCTGCCATGTGCCAGCCTCATTCTACATGCTTGGCATATGGAAGAAAGCAAAATGAAGTGCTTGCCCTCAAGGAATTTTATTTTCTAGGGGGTGAAGGAGGTGAGAGACAGCCACCAAGCACACAGAAGCATTTATATCTTCATTCATTCAGGAAATAGTTACTGAGCTCATAGTTTGTGCCCAAGACCGTTCGAGGACTTGTTTTAAGAATCCTGTGGGGCGCCTGGGTGGCTCAGTCGGTTGGGCGTCCGACTTCGGCTCAGGTCACGATCTCACGGTCCGTGGGTTCGAGCCCTGTGTCGGGCTCTGGGCTGATGGCTCAGAGCCTGGAGCCTGCTTCTGATTCTGTGTCTCCCTCTCTCTCTGCCCCTCCCCCATTCATGCTCTGTCTCTCTCTGTCCCAAAAATAAAATAAACGTTAAAAAAATAAATAAATAAAAAAGAATCCTGCCTTCCAGGATTGTTTTCAGAATCACATGCAATACCCGAACAATGGCTGGTACAGTTAACAATGTGTAGATATGCTTACTAAATGGCGGCCATGATGGTGATGATTATTTTCTTTCATTTCTCTCTTCTCCTTTCAAGAAACATTTTGTTTATCCATTTTAAAAAACTTCTTGAATGTGTGCATGTATTTATTGCTGCTCTCTCTATAGGTTAGCCTTTTGTCTTTAATTCTTGTTTTAGGCCGTTATTTCTTCTTTGGAGAGGCGAGCGGAGCCACAGTTAGGATTTCACGTGTACTTGTGTACAGACCTCTTGGAATCACTGTGGGAGAAGGAAGAGTCAGACTCCTTGCTCAACCTGCAGCCTCCTTCCACCTGCAGCAAGGCCTTTACACAGAGCTGATTCGTCATTGTCCTGTAATAGTTTGACGGATGGCCCTCACAGGGGCTGCTCTAAAGCAAATAATGGTCCAGTAGGGAGACACGGAAGATGGGAGTCGTGTGAAACCAGGCAAAAGGACAGAGATGGGGTGACTAAGAACACAGGTGGCCTCATGGAGTCAGAGAAGGAAGACAGAGGCGGCGTGTTCTACCCTCTTACCCACTAACGCCACCTCCATTTTCCTACTTAAGTCCGATGAGAAGTTTCCCTCACCTCCTTAAGCCCCAGTCTGAATTGGCTAGCCCCTAGTATGCTTCCAGAGTATATACCCCGGAACTTCCCATGCTCTAGGGCACACAGATACCCTTCCTAGTACTTATTATACCGCATTCTAGATGCCCGATACTCATTTTTGACCCCACCTCACCCCAACCCCCAACCATTAAACTATCACCGATTTGAAGTCACGATGATGTCTTCACTGCTGTATTCTCTGTACCAAAGACAGAACCTGGGATATATCAGGCTTCGGTAAATTTTCTGATGAATGAATTAGGCAAAGACAGAGAGAGAAAGTAGAAAAGTTAACAGGTCCGTGGGGCCTGGGTGCGGGGCACCTGGATGGCTTGGTCAGTTAAGAATCCGACTTCAGCTCAGGTCATGGTCTCGCGGTTTGTGAGTTCGAACCCCGCATCGGGCTCTGTGGTGACAGCTCAAAGCCTGGAGACTGCTTCGGATTCTGTCTCCCTCACTCTTTTCCCCTCCCCCGCTCATGCTCTGTCTCTCTCTCTCTCAAAAATAAACATGAAAAAAAAAAACCAATTAAAAACAAGAAAAGTTCACAGGTCAAAGGCTTAGAAGGAAGGCCCAGGTACCAAATGAATCCTCACAACGAGTAAAAAGTAACATAGGCCTTCAAATAGTGACTCTTATCCCACAGTTCTGGATAGACAGAAAACGCCGAGAGAAACTCAGAAAAAGGGCTACAGAGAAGACCTCCAGGGTGGGAAGACTTCCCATCAGAGAAGGTGAAATTGGACTCTTGCTTTCTGAAATCCACTTATTTGAGTTTGCATCCAGTCTGTGTTCAGCCACTTAAATGGCCCTGCTGTTTAAATGGCAGTGACGAAGGTTCACACCATGCTTTATGTTCAAAGCCTTTTTGAGTTACATGGAGTCAGACTGGATACTTGGGGCCAAAGATCTAGAGATCTTCTGCGGGTCGGGCCTTCTTCATTTTCTTGTATGTATAGTGAGATAAATAGACCTTCTCACCTAATAATAGCCTTTTTTCCTCTTTTCAGTACTGTTTGCAACTACCTGCAAATTTAAGTGCTAAAGAAAAATGGACAGCATCCTCTTTGCTATCTTATTAAACCATACTTCTATGTTCACTAAGGTGACAAGAATAGATACATGAAAACTTCTATAGCATATTAATGTGTGAAGCATCATACCATACTTAGTTCCTGATATAATTTTGAGTTTCCTCTGGGGGAAAAAACAGTTCCTCTGGATTCTTTTTATAAAAAAAAAAAAACCACCTTGAAAAAGCTTTCAGATACTCAAAGACATGAATCTTGCTCTAGTCCCTTGTGTATATCTGATTTAAAGGTTAATAAGTAATTAGGAAGAACACTCATCCAAAAATTACCAATTAATATACCATCATTTTCATTAAAAATGCTATTAATTATATTGTTGTACAAATGTCCTAGACTGGCTAATAAAAAGTTACCTAAAGCAATTCTAAGCCTTTTGGGGGGGGGGAAGAGAAATGAATCAAAATCAATCACTTTTTAAAATTATGATTTGGGTTTAAGAGGTCAAACAAAAGAGGGTGTTAAAATAAAAAAATCAGAGGCCAGCCTTGAAAATTTCCTGAGCATACACAACCAGTTTAGCCATACAAACAAAGCTTAATTTATCTTATTTTGCAAGGTTAACTTGACCTGGATCACTTCTGGCTTATGACTCTGAACATCGTAAGCAAAACTGGGAACTATTTCCCGAGGTTGATATGAGGTCGCCACTGACCAGTTCCCTATCATTTGAGAAAATTCTAGTATTGTGTCCAGTCACTGTGAAGAATAAACTTTCTCACTATATAAGCTGCTTTACAACAATGCACCCTGGAGCCTCATTCCCTGTTTTGGACTGAGTGCTCCCAGTTTGCAAACTGTCTTCTTGGTTGTGCGCACAGTAAACTTATACTGATTACTCCTTCAGCGATTGGCTGGTTTTACTTCTGTTATTTATGATCTTTTGACAAGGGGAAGCGAATGTCTCCGGTATTTAGTATGGAGAGAATCTGATGGGGTTCCATGATTTATTTTATGTACCCAGTCATTATCACTAAGAAAACCTGCCTAAGAAGATATCCTGGCAGATGTTTAATGTGGAAGCTTGACAAACAGCTGTTCTTTGGTTCTTATAATGTAAAGCAGTCCTTTATAAATGAGACCAAACTTTTAACCCATCCACATATGTTTTTGTCAGTTTTCTAGGAGACTGTGATTAGAAAGTTATGATTGCAGTATCTTACACATTTTGTTCTACACCTTAAACTTTGCTCTATACCATAAATGCTATTAGTCATTTATTAGAAATGCACACAAGTCCGAGGTTGGAGAGTTCATGATTAAACCTCTACCCTGACACTTAGGGTTCCACCAGATTTCATTTGAACCATTGTACATATCTCCAAAAGTATTGTGCTCTCACTGTCTTATCCTGTCGCCTCCTGTATGGACCAAACATCTATTACTATTGTGTGCCTTTGGGCTCGGCGAGGCAGCTGGCTAGTGTTCAGCAAAGATCGAAACTGTGTAAAGCTGCAGCTCAGCACCATTTTGATATGTAACAGACTATAACAGGAATACTTATCATCAATGAAATGAACCAAGTGTGGTATTAGGAACTATACAATCAACCCAGACGCAAACTAAGGATTTTCCATTGCATCATAGATATTTACGGGTTGCTAGGCAACTAAATATTCCACCACTGACACTAGGGAAAATTTCTCTTGCTAAGCTAGGATTGGCCGTTTTAGTAATTAGTTCTGCATGAGACTGCCTCTTAATATCCCCGGCGTAGAACATTTTAAAGGACACAATACAAATCCCAAGCTTGCATTATTTGAGCAGTTCCCTAGATGGAAACTCTTATCCCTCCGGGCATGTTCAGATATTTTTTACTCATATTGAACAAATACCTGTCTTCATCCTTTCCACAGAGCAACTTTACCTCTTCTTCACCATTCTAACTCTGAGTATTTGGCAATAGCTACCATGTTTTCTCTGAATCTGTCTTTCTTCAGAGTAAACATACCCAGATCATTTGCTGATTCATTCCCATTGCTTCCCATCCTGGTTGCTCTCCCCTCCCGGTGGCACCAATGGCAATGACTGGGATTGGCGGCTGTTGTTTTACGGTGCACGGTTACGGGTAATGACTTGTAGTCTGTTGTGTTGTTGGACATTTCAACTAAAGTGGGCACAGGAACAAGAAGTCAAAGGCTATGGAACAGGGGGCTGACCTTTTTTATCCTGACTTGGAAAATGCTACCTGTGAGACACCATACTTTTGTGCCGTCTTGGAACCTGGGGAGACAAGCGGAAACTTTAAGTAAGACTTTCAGGGATGCTTACTAGGTTCATGCGGTGTTGAGAACAAGCAGTTTCAGTGCGTGATGAGATCATTTGGAGGAATACTTTCGAAAATGGGCATATGAATCACTGGACAGCTTCTAAAAATACAGATTCCTGGCATCCATGTACTCAGTCTTACTGAATAGGTGCCTCCAGAAGTCCCCAAGGGAAAAACGGGTAGAAGCCACAGTTACAGGGTATCCAACGTGAAGGTCAGCCATTTCTTTCAGCTGACGTCTACGTAGCCTGTGAGGCTCTTTTCCATGACATGCTCTGGCTCCCTTTTGCAGTCCATCCTTCTCTTTTCTCAAAAGGTCTTTTTCCAATAATTAGTACCAAACAGTTTAGTATTTAGTTGTTAATTCTGCATGGCTCTTTGTCTCCTCGGCTATTTTAGAAACCCCGTCAGAGCACGAACTCCGTCTGACACGTCCATGTCTCTCAAGGAATATGGCACAATATTGAACAGCCATTGATGGATGGCGAGGGGTTTTGGAGGCTGTGGAAAAAGAAGTTAAAAGACAAAAGGGAGCAAGATGCAGGAGGCCAGCTAGAAAAGTTTAAGATTACAGAGATTAAAGAAGTCTTTCTTGTGAAAGAAGTTTCTTTTTTTTGTAATTTTGTTTTAATGTTTATTTATTTTGAGAAAGAGAGAGAAAGATAGCATGAGAGGGAAAGGGGCAGAGAGAGAGGGAGACACAGAATGTGAAACAGACTCCAGGCTCCAAGCTGTTAGCACAGAGCCCGACTTGGGGATCAAACTCATGAAATGTGAGATCATGACC
The DNA here is from genome assembly GCF_016509475.1 of Prionailurus bengalensis. NCBI lineage: Eukaryota > Metazoa > Chordata > Mammalia > Carnivora > Felidae > Prionailurus > Prionailurus bengalensis. Next base: position 69,234,320 of record NC_057343.1, on the reverse strand, counting down.
TGAGCCAAAGTGGGACCCTCAGCCAACTGAGCCACCCAGGTGCCCCTGAAAGAAGTTTCTTCTGAATTGCACTTGTGGCCTGCTATTAAGTGATAGGGTTCATGCAGGGTATTGGTCTCTCCCCATCAAACCTGATCTTTGTCTCATCAGGCAGTAATTCACAAGACTATGTCATATAAATATGGCCAGGAGATCTAGAATTTCCTGCATTCCTTGCCCATCTGAAACACCGGAGGTAAATGAATTATCTCTCTGCTGGTGCAATTCCATCATCTGACAAAGCCTACAGCAAGGATACCGTGGGCCACTGATAAAAGTTCCAAAATAAGCATAAAGGGGTCCTTTAGACAGTTACGTAGGCTTTTTAAAAAATATCAAAGACACATAAGATTTCAAAATTGCTTCAGTCTGGACGATGGAAAGACTCTCCAATGATGTCATGGCCTGGCCTCCTTCTGCAATTCCTTCTCCAGGCAGAGTGGCCTTCTCCTGAGGCAAACGGGAACGTGTCAACCTCTTGTGGAAATCTTAGTATTGAGCATAAAACTCAGACTCTTACATGGTTTCTCTCTTATTCATGGTCTCAGGCTTCTGTCCCCCTGACCAATGGATTGTGCTGTAGTTGCCCTGCCTCGTTTCTAGAAAGAGGGAAGTACTTTTATCCCAAGGCTCTGGAGCTCCTTTTCCCCCACGCCTGGGGAAGGTCTTCTCTCCATCTGGCTGCCTCCTCCGTGTCCTTCAGATCTCTGCTCAGAAAGTAACTCCTTGAAGACAGCATCCCAGGTCACGTTTTCTATTTAAATTCTTCCTCGATCACATTGGCTTCTATCCAAGTTTATTTCCTATTTAGCATTTCTCACAACTTGAAAATAACTAATTTTTTTAGGATGGGGGGGTGCTGTTTCTAGCCATTTGATTTCTGTCTACTCTCATTAGAACAAAAGCCCCATGAGGTCGAGAAACCGGGCTGCTTTTAGAACAGGCTGTATTGCCCGTGCCTAGCCCGGTGCCTGTCATTCTGTGGGCGCTCGGTATTTCCTGAATGAAGAGCGGTCTTGATAAGTTGTGATTATTTGATTAGTTTGTTTACTTTTCTCTTGTTTCCTTCACTCGACTGCGAGTTCCACGGGAACAAGGTGTCTGTCTTTTTAGGCATCAAACATAGTGCTCAGCACTTGGTGGCGGCCCAATGACTGTCGAAGAAGTAAATGAGCAAAGACATTGAAATTCTCTAGGAAACGAAACTTCTTCCTCTGCGGCTTTATATACCACTCAGAACATCTGGAGCTACTAGAATTCTTCATTAAGAATTCTGCTATCCCAATATTTTCCCGCGATCACAGTTCCTGTTAACAACCAAGTGCCCGACGGGAGCAGAAGGGAAGCGATATGAATTAAATTTCGCAAATGAGGTTGCTGATGATTAATTTTACATCCCGAGCATCTGGGTCAGGGCTTCGTTTCATGGCAGGTGTGGAAATAATATCTTTGGTGTCATTATTCATGATTTTACTAAGGGCTGGGAGCACTTGAAATGTTCTTCTGAATGAGATGTGAGATGTGGACCAGATGTGTAATTTTAAGTTTTTTTTTTTTTTATGTTTTTTATTTATTTTGAGAGAGAGAGAGAGGAGAGGGAGAGAGAATCCCAAGCAGGCTCTGCGTTGTCAGGACAGAGCCTGACAAGGGGCTCGATCTCACAAACCGTGAAATCATGACATGAGCCTGAAATCAAGAGTGGGATGCTTAACTCACTGAGCCACCCAGGCACCCCAACCAGAGGCTTATTTTTAAAAAACCTGTATGTACTGTATTCTCCTTTTCGAGAAACAAATTTTCATATTAAGATGGCTCATTAATGTACTTTGGTGTCCATGGCACTTACTCAGTTGAAAACTACAAGTGATTAATTTTTTAAAAATACAAAGTGTCACTTAGATGACAGCAGACTGAGTGAAATGTAAACATGCCTAAAATTGAAGCCAATCATTTCGTTTTGCTTGAACTGGGTAAAAACCTCCGAGTCATTTTCCCTTCCTCCTTCTCCTGGCATCATCTCATTTTCCAAGGGACCTGCCATTCATTGTGGACACACGAACTCAGTCCTAAGAAAATGGTCTCATCAGACATATCCCCCTAATGCTGGTTGGTCAGGCAGGAGAGCCAGGTACGGCTGATCACAAATAAATATGTCAACATCCACTCACTTCCTGAATCCCAAAAGTGGTGCTCTGGGGGCGGATTCGTCCTCTTATCAGTTTTATTCTTCTTGGTCTTGACAGTGCTGAGAAAGGGTAATAGAAACTAGGCTATAATCTTTGAGCCAGAGGAAATTGAACCAAACCAAGTGGAAAGAATATGCTACTTAGCATTAGCAGGTCAATTCACGAGGAAATTGTGAAACAGGTGCAGCCTGTCACTGGTAAAGCTCTGCCAGAAGAGGCCTGGTCTCCGTAGCCCCAGAGGAGAGCCCCCTGCTGTAGTTTAGACCTTAGTATTGGATGCCTGCTACCCTGGGCTTCTGGGGGACCCGCTCTCATACACTGAAACGGGTATGTTCTAGGTCTGTTCTATGTCTCAGTCTCCGCTCGGGCTCATTTCCCACCCCCAACCCCCGCCAGTGAAAACCCACTCATTTGATGGATCAAGCTGTCCTTGTTTGCTAAGAGAAAAAGGCTTGCAGAACTTCTAGGCTTCTTTCAGGGAACGTGTGGACTTATCAGTGACTTTGTGATGACAAAGCCTTCTCTGTGTGCAGGGTCCAAACGAGTGAAATGGGGATTTCAGGCCAGATAGTATGAGCCGGCATGTCCCTACCTTTCAAGTTTATGGAGTTAATATTTCCAAGAAGAATGGGAAACTGACATAGAATTGCTCGCTTTTTCTTTTGCTGAGTAAGGCCATTAAGGGAAAAAGAACAAAACTCATCTGCTAAGAAAACCTCTTTTAGAGACAAAAGGAACATTATGATAATCAATTAAAAAAAAAAAAAAGAAGGTACAGAGACGCCTGTGCAGTCAGTTAAGTGTCCGACTGCAGCTCAGTTCATGATCTCGCCGCTCGTGGGTTCTAGCCCCGTGTTAGACCCTGTGCTGACAGCTCAGAGCTTGGAGCTTGCTTTGGATTCTGTGTCTCCCTGTCTCCCTGCCCCTTCCCTGCTTGTGCTCTCTCTCTCTCTCTCTCTCTCTTTCAAAAACAAATAAACATTTAAAAAAAATTAAAAAGAAGGTATAATCTCTGAATAAAAAAGAAACTTTGAATTGAAAGAATTCAGCTTTATTTAAAAAAAACATTTTGTACAGTTTCAGTTGTTTAAGACGGATACATCCTAGAGTATTACAATAGACCACTATGCCTGTAGATAACAATACGGTGTCGTGCCTTTAAAAATTTGTTACATGGGTGAGGTCATAGCTCGTGTTATGTGTCCTTACCACCATAAAAATGAAACAAAACTAAGAAAGAAAGTATTTCAGTGTCCTTATTATATAGACTAGTGAAAATGTCGTCCAATGCCAGCGTAAGTCTATAGCCAGGCTTTCGGGATCTGCTGAGTTGCCCACGGTGGTCCAACAAGCCACTCCATGAATTTTAACAGCTCTTCGCTGACACTTGTGGGCAAATCTCCATGTGATCTGTCATTCCAGAAACATGAGCATGACCCAGAAACACCTTTTGGGTTGTAAAGCAAAGAGCTTATTTGTACAGAACCTTTAACTTTGAGGTTTTATCTGTCTGTGGGTTGACAGAAAAAAATTAAGCAGTGGGTAGCCAGAAAAGTGATTTGAATTTTGTTGGAACAGTGGCATTTAAAAGTGTAAGAATTAAGGATACATTTATGCATTTGCAAATCTGATTGAGCACCCTGCACGTGCTGGCTGCAGGGACAGAGCAACGAGATCCCTGCCTTACAGCCTCACCGTCTCGTGGTAGAGACAGACGCAGAGGAGACACAGAGATAGATCACATCCCTTAAGGATAATTTCTGAGGTTGCTTTTGTGGGTAGATGTGGGCCATGTAAATAAAGTCCAGATGAAAGTGGAGAACTGAGGCTTGCAGCTACATGGGGGAAGAGCATTCCACGTAGAGGGAACAGCTGGTGCAGAGGCCCTGAGGAACAAAGAGGCCACTGTGATAGGAACACAGTCGTGAGGGGGAGCGTGGTCGACTTATGGGGCCAGAAGTGCAGCAGAGAGCCAGAGCACAGGGGGCCTTAAGGGCTGTGATTGCATAAGTGACACGGACAGCTACTGGAAGGTTCTGAGCTAGAGGATGACGTGACCTGACTTCCAGGTCACGCTGTTCAAGGAGGGAGTCGCAAAAGTGTGAGCTACCGTAGGCTGTTGCAATAGTCCATAGGAGACACATGGTGGCTTGGGCCAGGGTGGTCATGACAGAAGTGCCAGAAAGTGCTTGGATTTAGGATGTCTTCAGAAGGTGGAGAAAGCTGGGCTTCCTGATGGACTGGATATGGTGGTGATGGTAAGAGAAGACTGAAGCTGGGTTTTAAGATGTTTTACTTGATCAAGCAAATAAACAGCACCATCTGCTGAGAACAGGGACAATGGGAACAGGAGGTTGTAGGGGAAACCAAAAACTTAGCGGTCCTATTAAATGTGAGACGTCACTTAAATATCCAGGTAAAAATGTCAGGTGGGCAACTGAATACATGAGTCTAGAGCTTAGGGGAGAAATCGGGGCCAGAGACAGAAATTACGAGACGTTCAGCATACGAAAGATGTCTACAGCCACTGGGTTGGATGAGGTCATCTAGGGAGTCCAGCTCTCTGGAATATGGGCCAGAAAGTACAAAGGTTCTGAGGCAAGATCACGCTTGGTGAGTTATAAGGGTAAGGGGGGTCACTGTAGGTGTGAGGAAACGTAGAGACGTTCAAAGTCTGGAATGATGCCAGTGTTCAGAAGGAGGAGGATTCAGGAAGGCAGACAGAGCAGGAGTGGCCAGTGAGGTAAGGGGAAACCAGAGAGTGAATCACCCACACTACACACGTAGGGTCTTTCAAGCTTAGGTCCTTCAGAGCAGTTTATAATTTTGCTCTGCCCTCTGTGATCTCCGCTGATGGAAGAAGGGGTGTCTGCTGTTCCACTCCCAGTGTTCACCAGCACCTGTCCCATGATCAATTATTGTTCGTTTTGAGCAGAGGTTGAATGTGGCAGTCTACAGATGGAATCCAGCCTGTAGATGTGTTTTGCTTGACCTTCGGGGTCTAAAAAATATTTTCGTTGGTTGCCAAGGTTTAGGGATTGGGAAACTTCACACCAAAATATGTACCTCTGGTTCTTTTTTAAAAAATCCCCAGGAGTCTCAGAAGGCAGACAACAGCTGTTTGCGGCTGAGTGGTGGCCGCCACGGTCGGGGGGTCACATGCTTTTCAGTTACTTTCCTGCAGTCTGTAGTCCTCCTTGCATTCCCCCCACAGCCAGCGCTGAGTGCCTCACTCCCATTTCTTGCTGAGTCCTGCGGATTTTGGTTTGGACCTCTTGTTCAGTGAAAGAGGGAATGAATGAATGAATGAATGAGCGGACTAAATGAATGAGTATTTACCAATGAGGCACCTGGAGCCCGCTCAGAGAGGTGAAATGAAATAAGATTATGTGCAGGAAAGCCAGGGCGCAGATATAGACTCCCAGGCCAGGGCTTTTTAAATCTTTGCTTCCTAGTTTGCATTGTATTAAAAACATTCTGGGGCGCCTGGATGGCTCAGTCAGTTAAGCATCAGACTCTTGATTTCGGCTCAGGTCATGATCTCGTGGTTCGTGAGTTTGAGCCCTGTGTGGGCTCTGCGCTGACAGCGGGGAGACTGCTTCAGGTTCTCTCTCTCCCTCTTCCTCTGCCCCTTCCTTGTGCTCCCTCTCTAAATACATACATACATACATACATACATAAAACAAAACCACATTCTAAAATAAAAGCAAAAGTTTGAACGAAGGAAGGAGGGTGCTGACAAGATGCTATTTCCATTTTCAGAAAAAAACTAGAATCTTAAACAAATCATGATAAATGTTTCTTTCTCCTTAAGCTTTGGTGAGAAATGGTTTCATAAGAAACTGCTACACAGACTAGCAAAAGTTAGCATCCCTGCCCAAGGCTAAGTGAATAATAAACAAATGTAATTATTCAAGAACGTAATTAAGGTTAAAAGAGATATTTTTTTTTTTTAAATTTTTTTTTTCAACGTTTTATTTATTTTTGGGACAGAGAGAGACAGAGCATGAACGGGGGAGGGGCAGAGAGAAAGGGAGACACAGAATCGGAAACAGGCTCCAGGCTCTGAGCCATCAGCCCAGAGCCCGATGCGGGGCTCGAACTCCCGGACTGCGAGATCGTGACCTGGCTGAAGTCGGACGCTTAACCGACTGCGCCACCCAGGCGCCCCTAAAAGAGATATTTTGCTCCGTTTGATTTTTGGAGAAAATAAGTTTTGCCAGTTTGCTCTGCGAATTATTTTAATCTATTTTTACATGTTTCAAACACAGATTATTGTAATCACAGAATGTCAGCTTATCATCTTTCTTTCGTCTACCCAGTACCCAACACTGGAGTTTTTCAAGCCTCATCTCTCTTGCCAACTCCAATGATGGCTAGTGGCTGTTCTGAGCAGTGTGCACAGGTAGACTTTGAAAGTAGTCTGGGCTCAGGAGTTAGACTACAGTGTTTGGTTTCTGACATTTTCTAGGTTTGGATACGATTCTTACGGTTGAACGGTGTCCCCCTCCACCCAAAAGATGAATTAAAGAATTAACCTCTGTCCTCCAGACTGTGACTTGATTTGGAAGTAGGGTCGTTGCAGATATCACTAGTTAAGATGAGGTCGTACCAGAAAAGGTGGGCCCCTAACCTAATGTAACTGGCGTCCTTGTGAGATGGGGAAATTTAGACGCAGACTCAAAGGGAAGACCATGAGAAGAAACACATGCAGGAAGACAGACATCAGAAGCTGGATCCAGAGAAGACACTGAGTCACCAGAAAAGAGAAGAGGCAGGGAAGCGTTCTCCCACGGAAGCTTCAGAGGGAGCATGGTCGTACCAATGCTTGTCTGGACTTGCAGCTGCCCTGAACTGGGGGACAATACATTTCTGTTGTTTTAAGCTGCCCAGTCTTTGGTAGTTTGTTATGACCGCCACAGGAAACTAACATAGAGATTATTTTGTCTACCTCTTAATTTTAGACTGGGTTAGAATGCAGGTGTCTTGAGGGTAGAAGCCATGTCCCTAGGAAGGTGGCATCACCCATAAACGCCATAGATGTGCTATCCCTGATAGGACATTTAGGGAGATGCCACCTTGAGAATCCTCATTCCTTTGCTCACTAAAGGCACCGAAACTGATTCCACCTGCACTGTCCTCCTCTTGGCCCTCCTCTTGTCCTGGAAGCTACAAGTATATTCTTTCTTTGCATAGAAATATCTTGAGTATCAGGAAGAATCTGGTGCTAATTTTGACCCTAGGCAAATTTGAGAAACAGCCAAAAAGTATCTTTAATGACCCTCTGGTCATCTTGTGCCCACGTTAATGTGTCAGACTTCTCTGTAGATGAGAGTTTCTTAACTTGCAGTCCATAGATAGTTTTTAGAGGCCAACATGAAACCCTTGAGATCTTAAGATTGTTGTAATAGTCTGTATCTGGGTAAACATTTCACAGTTTAATAATTTATGGATTCTTAAAGTTTATATATTTCCCTACAACCAGAACAAGAAAGAAAAAGAAAGACTAAGGATCCTCGGCATGATGGTCAGTATCAAGCTAAGGTTTTGTGCCTGGGGAACAAGGCACATGGAGTGGGATGATGACTGGGGGTGGATGAAGAGTTTGGATCCAGGAATGTTCAACTACAGGTGAGTATGGAGCCTGCCTACAGGGTGTTTGGTGGGCATTTTGGCCACGGACTTGGCCAGGAAAGGGCACGCACCCAGAACCTGGATTGATCGACACAGACGTGGGAATTGAATGCTGAGCACAGACACCCTTTCAGAACTCGTCACCGACCTGATCTAGGAAAAACCAATGCTGAGTCTTGGCAAGTATCCACAGTGAGGAGCAAGGAGAGGAGAGGTGGCATTAGAGGCGAGATAGGAAGGAAGGTTGCAGTGGTAGAAGAAGTAGGAGTGGGGGGAAAGAGGAGGAAAGAAGTCCAAGGAGGGGCTGGCCAGGCTTGCAGAACAAAACGGAGAAATTTAAAAAAATGGTGAACAGCCACGCAGAGCAGTTTGGTGTCTGAGGTTCACTGGCAATCATCAATAAGTTCGTTTTGAAAAGTCGTGGGGATTCCTTCGTTAATTTATGCACTCTTGGAATGGTTATTGTTGCACGTCCTCCATGCATCAGTGCCACGCTAGGTGCTTGGGCACAGAGATGACTAAAACATCATCCTGTCCTTGGGAAGCTTACGGGCTTGTACGGGGACACATACTTAGAGGAGTGAACTGTTACATGGAGGTCTTCATACTATCACGAAGGGGCAAGTGGTTGATTTGCCCCGGAGGGCAGCAGTCAGATGATGGATACACGGATCTCTTACACAAGGAGTAGAATTGGTGGTCCGGGCACCGTTAAAGTAGAACATGTCCTTCACTTTATCGTGATATCTGAAATCCTATGTGTCAGAATCGCACGGGCACACACACACACACCAACACCTTGGACCAAAACTACTTTTGCTACTGAGGCCTAGTAAGTGATGTATAATATCTCTAGACAAATACAGACAAAAAGAAATACATGTGCCTCACTGTCTCTCCTTTTCAAATATGTAACTTTTTAGTACCTAGATCAGTTTATTCCTGGGGGCTTCTATTTTAGAATGTTTTTGACACTTCCATATGCTACATTTGTGAAACATGGATATTGTTAAGATATTAGGAGCTTTAGAATTCATTAGACCGATGAGTTATTCCATAAGAGGAATTAGGAGGAGGGAAGGGATGAGGCGGCTTTGGAGTGACACTTACCTTGGATCATGTCTCTTCCCCACTATTTGTAAGTTATTTGTTGTTTCCAACCTGTATCCCACAACTGTAATGGTTGACTGAATATTTACCTTACAGAGTCGTTGGAAGGAACTGATAATTCATGAAAAATACCTGGCAGAAAGTAGCCTCTATGTGACTACAGAGATTTCTATAGATAACAAAATAATTGTCTGAGATTATATCTTCAAATCAGGCCAGAATTGAGGACATAACTTAAAAAATCCTCAAGCAATTTCTGCAAAGAATTAGCTTCTATTTGAAAGCAATTCAAGAACATGAAGTTAAGGCCAAGGCCAATGACATACATTTTTTAGTATGTTTTGAAGAACTGTCCCAAACGATCACGTATCTACTACCATATTCGATTTTAAAATTTTCACCCATACACATGAAGACTAAAATTTTATTTGTCATCAGCCAACTTATAGCCAGCATCCCACAAATAAGTGAGTAGGATCTATTTTTATACATTTTCAAACTTAGAAAGAATGGGAGAGTAATAGTAAGTAGTTTCTGCAACACTTCAGAGAAACTGAAGTAATTTACTTGTCAATTACTTGTCAGTTTTCTTGTCAATTTTCTCATGTTGTATTACACTTCCATGCTGTATTATACTGGGGCCTCTAATTCCTGCACAGAGCCCCCTGATTTTGAAATCTATTGGACTATTGAGAACAGGGCCATAGCACATTGCCGTACAGGTTGTGCACTGCACAACTCCAGGGGGTGCTGGTCACGCAGACCATATTGAGAAATGCACCCACACAAGCCGTATGCAGCAGCCCTACCTGAGAGGCTTGAATCCTTTCCTAAGGAACATGCTCTACCGTGCAACAAATACTTATTGAGCATCTAATACGTAGGAGACACTGTTCTAGGCTCTGAGGACACGACAGTGATCAGAAAAGATACCATCCCTATCTACATGGACCTTCCATTCTAGCAGAAGGGAGGGGGACAGATAATGAACCCAAACCAAGTATGTGTTCAGTTTACCAGAAGGCGGTGTTAGGGAGAAGAAGAAAGCAAGATGGTGAGCAAATGGAATCACAGCCGCGGGGAAATTACTATTTGAAATAAGGTTGGCAGAAAGGCTTCACTGTTGGCAGTTTGGATCAGAATCCAGAAGGGAATGAGGGATAAGCTGTTCATACAATTGAGGCAGGAATATTCCAGGCAGAGCAAAGAGCAAGTGTAAACACTCTAAGGAGGAAGCCTACTTGGCACAGCCAGGGGCCAGGATAGAGGTGGGGTGGCTACAGGGGACTGGATGGGGGAACAGTGGTAGGACAGAAGTCAGGGGGTTGGGGTGAGAGTCAGATCTCCAGGGCCCAAACAGTTTTGTAAGGATCGGTCTTTACCCATGTACCCAGGCGAGCTGGGAAGCCACTGGGAGGCTTCCAATGGAAGAGTGACATCATCTCACTCAGGTGCTCAAAGAATCACAGGGTCTTTGAACTAATTTTTATTATGTAAAGCCAAAACAATTTCCCCAAAGACTCTAGGAGTGCTTTTTGTTTTTCTTTGGCCAAAATTAGCAACATGATTTTTTAAAAAATTATTTCCTATTTTAATATCAGTTTGAATTAAAACGTTTAAGCAAAGACATTAAATACTTGATGAAAGTGGTAAATGCCAAAACCTTTAGTCCCAATAAGCATGAAAGCTAATTCATTTATTCCCTTCCGGATGTTTCCGTCTGCAAAACAATCCAGACTAGTTCCTATTGGTTACAGGGAAAAGAACCTGAAAAGAAAAAATCTCAAACATCTCAACTGTGAGGGAGACTGTTTTATGGATTATAAAGGAACAGAGATAGGGCCAACATGGTCAAGGATACGGGGAGGTTAGCTGCTCACGAAGCAATTTGCATTTTGTCAAGTTAACCTATCTTGTGGAACACCATGTTCCAGGCCTTCCAGAAAAATTTAAGCAACTGCACTGTTAAAAAAAATATCACAAATGCCTTTTCTGCCCAGTGGTTTCATTTAAAATGCAACAAGGTAACAGTTGTGAATAAAGTACAGTTGTCATTGTAAGAACTGTGCTCTATTTTCTGAAACATTTCTACAAAAGTATTTATAGATGTACAACTCTCTTTCCAAAGACCTCAGCAAATCTCCTTTTTAACCACCCACTAATTTGTTTAGTATGTTTTTATGGATGTTTCCTCATGGATGCAAATAGTCCATAACAAAAACTGAAAAACAAAAAGGAATATGTCAGGCTTATAGTCGACTGGTCTCTATATTGGTATGCCAACACAGATTCCTCTTCCCTATTTTTCTGAACAAAAATAGTCCACAGTCCTTGAGAAAATACCTTGTAAGAAATACTAACCACAAACATAATGTCGGCGTCAAACTTGACTTGCTTTAATGTCATGACTAATTTGTATCACTGAGCTGTTATCACTCACACAGTAGATTCTTAAGAGTTTGGACACATTAAGAGTTGAACGCTTTATGAGTTGGACACATCCTGTCTATAAAGCCAGTCATCAAAATCAGTGTCTATGCTGTAATACTTTATTATGAAGGGAAAATAACAGGAGCTGGCTCTACTATGTCCCGCCCTCTGCTAGGCATCTGGCATATCTTAGGCCAGGTAGTCTTTGCAGTAACCTTATGAAGTTGGAATTATAATATGAATATTGAATAAGAGGAAACTGAAGTCAAGGAGGTAAAATAATTTGTCTCAAATGCTATAGCTCACTTCTAACCAGCCAGAACTCATTCAAGCCCTGGCCTGACAGCCAAGCCCTTTCATTTCTGTCTGTCGTAGGCTGGTTCCACGGAGCAACACTGTCTTATTTATTATATTAAATGAAATTAAAATTAAATAGCTTAATTATTGTTGTCATCATAATTTTCCTATTTAGCTACCACTGTTGAGTGCCTTTTTTTTGAGAGAGAGAGAAAGAGACAGAGACAATGTGAGTGGAGGAGGGGCACAAAGAGAAGGAGACAGAGTCCCAAGCAGCCTCCACACTGTCAGCACTGAGCCTGATGTGGGGTTCGAACTCACAAAACCATGAGATCATGACCTGAGCCGAAACCAAGAGAGCGTGACGCTTAACCAACTGAGCCACCCAGGTGCCCCTGAGTGCCTTTTTAATTTACTCATCCTTATTGTAGGAACTCATCATTCTTACATCCACCTTGCAAGGTGAATATGCCCGCATGGTGCCGGGCAGTGTGCATACATTAGCCAATGTCACTGGCAAATGTTCTCATTTCACTGATGAGACAACAAAGCTAAGAAGTGACAAGGGACCCACCCAAGTCGGGGAAGTGGTTGAGCAGGTATTTATAGACTCGGGTATGTCTTACTCCTTTGCTATGGGCTCTTTTCACATTCTTCACAGTTTGACAACTTTAAAAATAAGTGACACCACGCTCAAATTAAATAATCTGAAAATGTACAATTCTAAAAGGGAACTGATAACTTAAGACAATCTGTAACCATGCTTCAACACTGCAAATGATTCCACTAGACACTTCTGAAAATGGTCCTTAAAACTCAAATCTTCATGCTTGGTTCATGCTTTTATGTTAAACTTAACTGTTCTTCACCCTTTCTCCATGGGTTGGAATTCCTCCAACAACTGTGGTCCCGGAGAATCCACATTGAGGTAATAAATTGTAAGGACTGGAAGTTGCTGTCCTCTTGATATTCAAGAAGTACTTAGCCTTAATGTGTTGTATATATCTCCCTCATATTTCCTTAACTAGCTGAAAGAATTAAGTTTTAAGACACTTCCTAAGACGTTGGTTTCCTAGTCAATATCCAACCAGTGAAGGCTTGGATCAATAAAACAAAGGAAGTAGGATGACCTGGGAAATGAATTTCTTACCTCTGACCTGTTTCCATATCTTGAAGCTCTTAAAATCTAGTTTTTAATCTAAACTGCTTTTTATAGTGAATGTTTCCATGGGTGATGACCGTAGAAGCAAATATGTACTTAGGTTACTTGTTTGACTAAAAGCAAAATAAATACTATTATAAAAATATGCTTATAATGTTATACTTTATATAACTGTGATTTATCCATCTGTTTATTTCTGTGTAGACAAAACAATTCATATTTTTAAAGTCTAATCTAATAAACTTTTCATGATAAAGAGGAACAAAATAGGGAAAGTTATGGGATAAATGGCATATCTAATTTTTCAAACTTTAACCCTTAAAAGACTTCTCTTGGGCTACAAATGTATCCTTCTGCTTTTTAGTGTGTAGGCAAATTTTCCCTTTAAGATATACTTAAATATACAAAGTCTTATATTTTGACTTTGACTAATAAATATCGTAAGACATAACTTTTCACTTTAAGATGAAATTCTCCCTCAAAACATACCCAATCCTTCAATATCCAAGAATAGGCTAAGGTCACTATTTTGTAAACTCACAGAACTAAGATTTCCCAAGAGCATGGACCACCTTTTTTTTTTTTTTTTAACTCTTTGGTAAGCTTATTTATACAAAGTTTTGCAGAGATGTAAACATTAAGCTCTTATCTCCATTGAAAACTATATCATGATGATGTTAGGACTGTCCTAGATAGTCTGGGATTCATAGAATCCATATTTTAGGGCAAAATAAGCCTCAAAGAATTATGGGCTAAGTCACACCTACTTCCTTCAATTAGATATTTCATCATAATTCCCCCAATTTCTGCAAGTCCAAACCCCACCTGACTTAGTATACACCTCGGGTTGCAACAACCTTCTAGAACATGTCTTGAAACAGTCAGCTGGAAGCCAGCTCTCCCTTCTATGGACCCACATAGAAGCCTGTTTCTCTCTTAAGGCATATGTCCCTTTCTGTCTTGCATTATAGTTACTTGCTGACATGCTGTATTTTCCCTCCTAGACAGTGAGCTCAAGGATACCATCTTGAATCACATTCAATTCTTCCGTGATGCTGTTAACTAACACATAGTGGGTTCTCAAGGAGCACTAAGTATGTACTCAATGATTTCTGTTAGCCATGGCAAATCGTCAGAAAGAATGAAAAACCTATTAAGAAGTATTTTAGGAAGCCCTTGGTCAAGAAAGAAAAGCATAAGAGTAGAAAATTCTTCGAGAGGCGAATCAGAATAACTGGCACATAAAAGTGACACATTCAATTTCTTCACCTTTATATAACCTCCAGAAGATCAAACGTTAATAAAATATTTATCTTCAGTTGTCACAAGCCAGACTTTGATTTAAAACTCTTGGGTACATGAATGTCATGCCAGACCCAAAATATACCGTCATGTATTTTTAATTTAAACATGGCTCTGTAAAAAATTTATGTATGCCTGATATGAAAAAACGTGGGTGAAGATCTCCCAACAGTCACCGCAAACAAGAAAACAGAACCTAAAAATGACTGTTGAACTTCTGTGAAGCTACATGGGAAAGCATTTCATACGAGAGTCCACTGTGCCATCAACACGACACAGGAAACGCATCCCCTTACCTTCAGGGAGTCAAAGCAGGCGATCACTCTTCCGTTCTCCACCTGGCAGCTCTTGGGGGGGTGAGCAAATTTGCACTCCTCATCGGAGCGCGAGCACGTGCCCCTCTGGAACTGCCTGCAGACCTCCAACGTCAGCCATTTTGTGTCTCTGACGGGGGCCACGTTCAAAGCCATGATGCTCGAGCTACCGGGATTCTGTTTGTTTGTGTCAAATGATGAAATCGATCCAGGTCCCAGTGATTCCGAGACTACTGTTGTGAAAAACCCCACATGTGAGTCTGAAGGTAAGTGATCAATTGCTTAGGGAGGCCCAATCCAGGAAGCAGTGAGGAGAGAATTTATCGGCAAGCAGTCACTCATCAATCAATATGCCCCACTTGAAGACAGTGGGCCGCAACAGAAGCACACTCAGTGTCATCTCTGGTGGTAAACGTCCGAGTCTCTCGACCGATCTGCAGACACAACTGTTTTTAATAAAGTGACTTCAATATCATGGCACTCCTTGGGAGGATATTCAGTTCTGACACGCGCAGCTATTGACGGTGCTGGAGAATAAGCCACCTAGACGTTCAGGTCTTGGCAAGATTTCTCTTTCTTTCCACCCTTCTAAATCCTGAAATCGAGCAATTGGCAAAGTCAGACAGTTGAGGTATCTTCATCCACCGTAAGGTCAGGGCTACGTGCATTTGACGGAAGAACAATTTGAACACAACAAGAGCTCAGGCTGCAGTTTCCAGCGAAAGTGACTTCACACAGGCACTTTGAAATCATGAACCTGCAGAACACAAAGAAAACATCAACTTACACCCAAACTCAATGGAATCAACACTTTGATAAACTGTTTTAGGTCTCATATAGAATTTGCAAAAGTGCAGTTCAGAACTTTGAGGTTTAAGGCTAGTGAGGAAAGTTATGCATTAAAGAGGGAGAGAGAGAGAGAGAACAAAACTGCAGCCGTATTGCAGAAATCTAGGCAGCAGTCCAGAAGTTAGGAATGACTCAAACACATGAGTGTGGCAGACACAATAATTAAGCATTCTGAAACAATCCCATCTAATGTGCTTCATCGCCAAAACAGTGTATTAGAACCGTAGCTTCAGATTAATTTCACATTTAGGCCATTGATCTTATTGTTGGAAATGCTATAAACAATTATTCGGGATGTGTCTTCCTAGGTAATAAGGGTACTGTCATTTTGGGTGCAGTGTGGG
The DNA here is from genome assembly GCF_016509475.1 of Prionailurus bengalensis. Lineage (NCBI taxonomy): Eukaryota > Metazoa > Chordata > Mammalia > Carnivora > Felidae > Prionailurus > Prionailurus bengalensis. The sequence continues at coordinate 69,218,653 of NC_057343.1, read as the reverse complement.
CTCCTTATTCTTTGTATTTTTTCTAGTTTACAGAGATCTGAACTTAGAAACGGATAGGGAGAAGCTTCCCAATATTTTTTAGGTCTCTTATACTTTCTCTCTACTGTTATTACTTGCTTAATGTTAGTATTCCCCTCTCTGCAGTAAGCACTCAGATGGTAAGGACTATTTATATTTGTCATTTCTGTGTCCCTAGTGCCTTAGTTCATGGCTATTAGTTCCTGAAAAAATATTTACTGACCGATTTAACTGGTGTCTGGCTCACTGACCAGAGGAATGAATGCAAGTTCGTTTTAGTTTTAGTTCAGTTTAGTTTTTAATGGACTCACAGTCTCCATTCTGTGGAGTGCTGGAGTTAAATCATACACCTACAACAAAAATATAACTAGAAAATTCATATTTCTAAAATTATATTTCATTTATTTTAATGTTTTGAAGGATTATGAAGTAGTTAAAATGTTAAAAATTTAACATTGTTGGGTCCAGGACGAATAAAGGACTATATATTAGAAGCTGATCGTTTTCAGATATTGTATACGTTGCCAGCTACCTGAGACACATGGCCTTGATGTCCTTTTAAAAATTTCTTTAAGTAAGAACTTAATGGAAACTGGACGTAGAGCATTTAAAATCAGCATGTATAAGTTCAGACAGCAGTAACTTTTGAGTGATTCACAAGTGTCCCCTGAGGAAAGTAGGTCCCATGATAATTAAGTTTAGTTAACTCCAGGTAAACCAGGCTGAACACGCTTCCTTGCAATAGGGCTTTTTTCGGTCTTGAACGAGTCTCCAATAGAGTAAGAGAAACAATGGTGTCTCTCAAGCTTATCCGATCGTGGAAGGTTTATTTAGCAGGACGTCTCTTGGGATGGTAGGCAATGCTGCTTCATCCCAGGACTTCATTTACTTGCTAGCAGAAGTGTGTAAATCGGTAATAACTGTATGTGCATGTAAGGAAATTGGCCACCTTGACGGCCATGACACATGCCTGACTCCAGCTGTAAAATACTTGAGGGGTCAGGCAGGCTACTGCTTGTCTGTTTGGCAGCATTGTGTTCCCAGCAGCTAACATCAACTTGCTTAACTAGGCAGTTTAAGAAGATGAGTTTAATAACCAAATTTACTCTGGGTCAGGTTTCACAGACCAGCCTGAACCTGCACCTCCATTGCCTCAACCCCCGTCTCTAACCCCCATGGAGAACAAAGGATGAGGGCAGCAGGGGACAAGAAAACATTCCTGCCTGTGTATTCAGTGGAGCCGAGGCACTAATAATGAGGTTTAAAATGATAGGTTGGACACATCTAGTTTATATTTGTACGATATTTTATAGAGTCCCTGAGTCCTACGGACCAGGGTCTGATGGGATTACAGGATGACAAAGATCCAGGAGAAGCTCAGCCCTAAAGACAGCATGGCTTTGGTCACGGCTTTTCACGTGTAGGAAAAGAAACGGGCAAACTTGTATTTAGGCACAGATGGCAAAAGAATAATTACTCAGGTATTCCTAAAAAACCACACAGAAACAATGCCCTCAACCCAGTCCAGTGAATGGGGTAGACTTTCGCGTGTATTTTCAGGTAAGAAATAATTGTTTTCCTGGGAGAAACAGATTGCCATTTGTAGTTACTATGAAAATCCAACCAGAATTTAGACAGACTCGAAGGAGATGAACTTGCTTTATTTTTATTTTTATTTTTATTTTTTTTTATGTTTATTTATTTTTGAAGGAGAGACAGAGCACGAGCCGGGGAGGGGCAGATAGAGAGGGAGCGACAGAATCCAAAGCAGCCTCCAGGCTCTGAGCTGTCAGCACAGAGCCCAACGTGGGGCTCCAACTCATGAGCCATGAGATCACGACCTGAGCCGAAGTTGGATGTTCAACCGACTGAACTACCCCAGGTGCCCCTGAACTTGCTTTTAAAAGCAGAGGAGCCACACTTTCTGCTGGCCAGAGTCCTGTGTACGTCAATGGTGTTCCAGAAGGAAAAGAAGGCACATCATACTATACATAAGTATATTGCTATCCTCTCACAAATCCCCTCTTCCTTCCTGCTTGTTCTTGGTTTCTATCCTAAAAGTTACAGAGCTAATGTTATCAAAGACACTGCCTCCCTTGGCCCATCACAACCTCCATCTTCTGAGACGGATATAAGCAGGCAGTTGTGGGAACAAGGAAGAGAGCACAGACTTGAATTAGGTTAAGGAAGGCCACCAAAGAAGATGGCTGATGAGGGGTAAGGATGGAGAAAACCAACTTTTGACACGGTTATCAAGGGACAAGACTAACCTCTGCTAACACACAGACCAAAGCACATATTGGATCTGCCAGACTAGATTTCTTGGGAGGAAGGGTTGTGTTAGGGCTTCATTCTCCTGTATAGGAGCCGCTAGCTACATGTGCCTACTGACCACTTGAAATGTAGCTAGTGCCACTGAGGAACTAAATTTGAAATTTGTATTTCTTCTTAATTAATGTAAATTTAACTAAAACGTTGATCCTCACTTTAGTTCCTGGAAACCTTTCAAGTGGGCTTGGACTGACCTGAGTACATAAATCTACTTTTCAGTTGTAAATTCTATGAAATCTAAATACAGATCAAGAATGTCCAATGGGTTCAGCTCCTAATTGAGTTGTGCTTTGAGTATAAAATACATACCGATTTCAAATGCTTCGTATGAAAAAAGAATGTGAAAGTATCTCATGAATATTGTTTCACATGTACTACATGGTGAGTTGATAATATTTTAAGTAACTGGTTTAAATATTATTTAGCTTATATTAAAATTAAGCTCACTTGCTTCTTTTTAGCCCCTCCAAAATTCAGAGCTACATGTACCTCTCATTATATTTCTACTGATGGCAATGTCTTACTGGCTTTTGCATTTTGTTTTCTTTCAGCCAACACAGAACATTCTGGAATGGTGGAAAGTACCTTGTCCTAAGAGCCAGCGTCAAGCCTTTGTTTTGCCAAGGTTCCTTCATGTGACCTTGAGTAAGTCAATTTCTCTAAAATGTTGATAATAGTTCCTACCTACATTACATGATTGATGCCATGAAGGACAGATTATAGAGAGAACAAAGAATACTTTGTAAGCAGTAAAGTGCTGTCCCAATGCAAGGCAATGAAAGGAGGAGCTACTCTATAAATATTTATTGAATAAATCCACTTTCAGGCTTCCTCTCTCTCTTCAGTCATTCTACATCAATGGCCAGGCTTATGCCTTGTGCGGATCTGCTCCAGCTACAGAAGCTGAGAGCAGGGCGGTGCCTTAGAGATCAAAGGGACCGACAGAACTGTGTACTCAGGCCACTTATCCGGAGCATCCCTCGGTTCTCAAACTGATTTATTTCGCAGCCGGAAGGAACCCACAGAGAAGCTGCCCCAAGTACAAATCCCACAGTGTTCTTCTTACAAAGGCCTGATGCTTGCTTTCTTCCCTCAGTTGCTACTAAACCCAGAAGTGAATCAAACACTTTTAGGGCCCAGGCATTGACCCTGGGTGTGATGCCTAGTCCAAATATGCGGGGAGCACTGCTGGGGTGCCTACTACGTTTGAGGGCTTGCTGGAAATGCAGCGACAGATGCCATCCTCCAGTGCTCTGGGTGAGCGGGGAGGAACCTGTGGCATTTTCTAGTTCATCTACCCAGAGGGGCCCCTGGGAAAATGTGTCTGAGTGGAGAGGGCACCCTTTTCTCATTCTCAGAAAGGTCCCATATATGCTGCCATTGGCCCTGCTTATATGCAAGACGTTTCTGGGTTGCCCTAAGAAGCTGGGGCTCCTGCCTACAATATTTTCCGGTTTCTCCCAATGCTTCGCTTATGCTTCTATTTTTCCACCTTTTTTTTTTTTTTTTTGACTTGTGCTTCAGTTTTATTTCCAACATCGCAATCAATGCCATCCCAGTTAGCTCCTTCCGGTGCAGAACCCAGGCAGAATTCAAAAGTAATTGTTCCCAGTTCTTTCTCTGGCCTTGTTCCTTCTTTGGCGTTCCTTTCCTTGTCCTCCTCAGGCATTCAGCGGCCTCGTGTTCTCTCCCCCTTCTGGCTTTCTAAGCCCCTCACGGAGGAGGAGACGCCCTTGCCCTTGAAGGCTCAGCTGAGCACTGATCTGGCAGGCCCTCACTGCCCTGTACCCTGAAGTGCTGTTCCTGCTGACCTGCTTCACCCCCTCTGGTGACCTCTGGGTAGCCCACTTTCTGATAGTGCCTGGTGATGATTGTTAAGTATTACCTCCTAATTCTCCAGAACTTACACATTGACTTCTCCACCTGCCTGCCCCCAGCTCAAGGTTTCGCCCTATGTATGTAATAGACTCTGCCTATTATTTTCAAATCCTCAGTGCTCAGTTACGTGCCTGGTGTCAAGAATACACTCAACAAATGTTTGTCAAACGAACTCCTGATCCTCCTCCAAGGAACTTTTGCGTTTTAATGTGGACCGAAGGCTAACCTAAAGGAATAAGGCTCTGCATAGGGAATTTCAGTATTATCCTGGGGGAAAATTCCAGCAGGTGCCACTGGCTTACCTCATTGCGGCCAAGAAGGCCCTGGTGACAGGGAGGATCTGCCCCCAGGACAAATTATTTGATCTTCGAACCCCAGCATCCTTAGCCCAGCGATTTGCAGATTTGCAAAGTGTAATACCTGGGCCAGCATGGCAGCAGCCTCTGGGAGCTTGTTAGGATGCAGATTCTCAGGCCCCGCCCAGAGGCACTGAATCAGAAAGTCCGGGGGTGGGGCCCAGCAAGCTGTGTTTGAATAAACTCTCGGGGTAACTCTGGGGCACGCTCAAGTTTGGGAACTGCCGTAGTATGCATTTCTTGTTGCCCCCCCCCACCCCATGTGCTGGGGGAACAAAGATGTCTGCCCTGAGTTGATCACAGGGTCTCGGGGTCACTGATTCCCCCAGAAATAATTGCAGGAGGGCTGGCTGGGGGCTTCTTCCAGTGGCTGTTTCTGATCGATGAAAACAAAACACAACTACACAGAAAACATCTGAGAGATCTGTTCTTAACAAGACTTCATTCTATGAGAATTACAAGAATAAATGAACTCGTAGCCTGTAGGTTTGGTTCAGGATGAAGCAGGCCTTTGGTCCAGGTGAGTGGGGCTTTGTTGCTAGGATCCTTGCCTGAGGGAGGACTGCCTCAGAGGGCTGGTGGCCCTCGGTGACCAGCAGCTCAGTCCTTTGCCCCTTCCTGCTAGAGCTCTTTACAGAAGGGCTGATGTGTAGCACCCGGGTATAACGAGGGTGGAGGTTCACCACTGGACGCATCTTCAAAGGAAAAGCAAGATTGAAGTTCAAGGGTAAAGAAACGCTGTAGTATTTCCTGAAACACCAAAGGACTCGCTGTGCAACTCTACAAAACAATCTCAGTCTATTTTTAGGGGTTTCACTTACATGACACTTCATTTTTCAAAATATATTTAAAACCCTCCTAGGTGTTGGATTTTCAGAAAGCTGTGACTTCTGACTATAGAACACTGAGCCGCGCAAGTTCCCTTGCAGCTGTTCAACGATGCGGCAGGCCAGTCTGGAAAGCGCGGCCTCCAAGCCAGGCCACCTCCCTTCGTTCCACACCTCTCAGCAGCCAGACAAGCCCGGGCCGGGGACCCCAGGTGTCCTCGCCCTGCTGACGCTTTGTAGCCAGTTTGTACATTTCTGAAGGGAAAAACATCAGTCATGTCGGATCGTGAGGCTGAGACTGATCAAAATGTAAGACCGCCTCAAGGAAAATAGTTGTGCGGTACGCGGCTCCCTCGCTCACTTTTTGGTCAGCTGTGGCATTTAGCCGTCTGCCAGACACCGGCCTCCTAGCGAGCTGATCAAAGGGTCCTTGCAAAACAAACCGATTTCTGAGTCAGACAGCCAAGGACTCATTATCCATTAAGTAATTTATGGGATGCCTTTAATTTTATTTTCCATAAATCTAATTACAATAAAGAAACGATGCTTCCTTGAGTCTCCTAATTTCTCATTTTGAGATTCCCTGGGTTTCCTCTTTTCAATTTTTAAATTCTCCAAATATATTTTTAAAGAATGATTTCTCCTCCCTGCGAGTCGCTTGATGTCTGAGCATCCCTACTTCTATTTCTGGAGCCTGATTTAAAATAGCTCTCAGTGTGCTCTCGCCCCTGATCAATGGCTGGCCTCAGCCCACACCTATCAGATGCAGATCCCCGGGCAGGAGAGGAATCTCGAGATGCTGCTGGCTGGCGTGCTGGGCTGAGAGCCACTTGACCTCCGGGAGAGGGTGTAATCCTGCCCTGTAATCACAGCCACTGAGAAGAGGTCCCTCACTGGGGCCTTCCCACAGGAAGCCCTATGCACCAATAAAAATACAGAAACTAGAGAGGCCCCACTGCAAAACGAATAAAGGACCTAGCTGACTTTTTGAAGAAAAGGTTTGTAAAGGGAGCAGCAGAAGTGACAGTCCTTAAGAACATGTTTCTTTATAGAACCTTGAAACTGGTTTCTTTATAATTTACTGGACACGTAAGTTAAATGGCATTTTGAGACTTCTGCGTGGTTTTGAATGGAGAATCAGTTTTTCTACACGGGGTTCTAGTTGCTCCTCTCTCCTGAATAGCTGCGTAACGTCTTGAGTTACGCTCTCTGAGTGTCAGTTTCCTGTTTGGAATCAAGGGGTTGAAAATACCAAAGCCATAAATATATGTCCTGCAACCAATGTAGACATAGTAGTATAAGTCCTCTCAACATTAGATACAACATCTATATGCTTTACATCTATGTGCATGTACACACACACACACACACACACGACAGGTGGAGATAAACTTCCACTCAGTAAAAGTTATAAATTTCTGTAAAGTAAATGAAGTTTGAGTCACAGAAACTAGAAAAGTCCTTTCTATGAAGTTGGTACACACTATGAAATCCTTCCCAGAAATTAGTGAGACAAACTTTTGATGGATGCTCTTCTAAGACGAATTCCAAACACACATTCATTCTAAGCAGAGAAAGAACCGAGGCTAACAATGATGCCTCCATTTTATATGGTACTTTGTTCTTTTGAACACACTTTTAAATACACTTCAATGAGAAAAACAAAACACTGGCCACCCAAGGTCACAAGGGCGGGTCTGCTGAGCCAGTGTTCATGACAACAGTAATAAAAGAAATTCCCAGCTACAATTTTTCTCTTGTATCTTAAAATACAAGCGAAAGATTCATAAAATCCAGGTCTCATTTTAACACATGAAAATTTCCAGTCCATTTTCACTGCAGTTTCCAGGAATGGGCAGAGAAAGAAATCTCATCTTTAATTAGAAGAGGAGAAATTTCTAAATATAATCCTGAAACTACAGTCAGATATAATATATTCAACACACATTTGTATTCAAATTATGTTTTTTTCACTGTGTCTGTGTTTTCTATCTAAACATTTATAATTCAGTTAGGAGACGCTCTTATTAGAATAAACGCAATTGTATTAGATACCATTTAAGGCTGACCGCACTTACCGGTTTCCTGGACCCAGTGGCTGCTGTCAGAAAAAAATGATTACTGAGCGGCAGGCTGCAATCTAGCCCCTGAATTCCCAGAGAAGTCTTTGCCAGAACCTTCCATTTCCTTCCCTGGCCACCGCCCCTGGTGGACAGGACTGCTTTTCAGCTGACCTTTTTCCTTTTCTGTCTCTCTCTCCCTCCATTATCACCAGCCAACTGGCTATTTCATCTGCCCGCACGCTTACAAATGCCTAGACCCCCTTTTGCGACAGAAGTTTTGTAGCATAACTTTCATTATCACTGAACAAAAATAATCAATAGTGCGGCCAACAAGCATATATTACCATACTGGAGTAGAAGCTTTCAAAGGAAGTAATTGTTAATAAAATGAATAATGTGTGTTTTGAAATTTCAGTGCTTAGGTACATACATATATGCTACCAAATAGAATGAGGCGGTCAGAGGCTCACACCTGTATGCATGTAGCATTATTTTCAGTGTGACAGGCACAAATGCAGACTGACAGAGGTATGACAAGTGATGTGTCTTTTCAAAATGTCAAAAAATTCCCGTTACAGCTCCTAACAAGTTAAAGAACAATGGTGCCTCAATTTACACAGGTGTTATGTTCTTAACAAATTCAGCTGTATTAAGATGGTCTAAAAGTAAAAAACAAATCAATTAAAAACACACTTTGTACAAAAAAATACACTTAAGATCTTGACCAAGATCACTATGAACAGGATTTTTATCTATGTGAATGTCCAGCAGGACACTCAAAGGTCATGAGCTACAGGCCGGTTCTTCGCTCTGAGGGAGTCACAGATAGACATCACAAGATGGCAAAATCCTTCACTCCTGCCCACTACATTTTTAAAAATATTTTTTTAATATTTATTTATTGTGGGGAGAGTGCAAGCAGGGGAGGGGCAGATGAGGGAGACAGAGGACCCGAAGCCAGCTCTATGCTGACAGCAGCGAGCCCAATGTGGGGCTCAAACCCACAAACTGCGAGATCATGACCTGAGCCAAAATCGGACGCTCAACCGACTGGGCCACCCAGGCGCCCCAGATTTTAAAGATGCTCCCTAGTCCTTTGGACAATGGGAAAAAATGTTCCCTTAAATCTCCAAAGAAATGTTTCCTTTCTTCACAGGGCGGTCCTATCCGCACTGAGAATGGTGTTGTAGGGTCTTAAGCTGTATAAATCTGACTAAGGTGACTCAGGTATAAAATATGAGGGTCACCAGTATGGTGCATTTGGGGGGGGGGGCACTGGAGGAACCCAGCTAAGACCCCAGCTAGAGGAAGCTCTCTCTGATAGCATCACCCAGGATGCATTAGAATGAGAAGGTCTCACAGGTGGTAACACTGGATATTGATTATAGCAATGGTCCAGAGAAAAGGGATAATTGAGGCCCCAAATTACATTGCAGTAGTGAGAAGGAAGAGGAGGAGGGTGTGGCTGGGGTGAATTCACTAGAAGTGGATCAGCTTTGGGAATATAGACAGCAAGGGAGAGATCAAAGAGGACTTCAAAAGTTGGATCCTGTGTGGACACTGACGCTCTGCCCAGGAGGAAAGATGTCGGGAAGTGGAAGCCAATTGGAAATAGGGGCATTGAAGTTGAAGAGAGGGGACAGAGAGAGAGAGCAAGCGAGTGAGAGAGAGAGAGAGATTTATATCTGTATCTACATCTGTGTCTACATCCAGGGGAGAAATGAGAAAGCCTTGAACAGAGTCAAGGACAGTCTGTTCAGTTACTTAGAGGTGATGGAAAGAAGAGGAACAAGCGAAACCATAGACCAAGAATGACGAGAGACATGAGATCCTCTGAATAGTGCAGGGTCAAGGGTGTGTGGGGAGAGTTTCAGAGCTCCAAGATGGAGGGAGTAGCCAGAAGAGTCCACTGCCTCCAGGAGACCATGGGCATGTGGATGGTTTTGGGTGGCCAGACATCCTAACGAGGCTGCCACTGCTGACTTTCCAGATGGCAGTTTCCCTGGCTCACAGCTGTGGGGGGAGGGGTCAGGACAGCTGGAAAATGAAGCCCTCGGTGCCTGGAGCTCTTGGGAGTATTTGGTGCTGCAAGAACACCATGTAGCAACAGGGGAGGCTTTGAACTGTCTTTGCTTTGCAGTCAGATGGGCGCTGATTACCTGCGTGCTCCCAGGGCGGGTGACCCTTTGTGAGCCTGGAATGTGTTCGCAGAAGTGGAAGGAGGGACCAAGTGAAGCACCCAGGAGAGCAGGAGAGAGCCTGCTTCTCCTGTCTCACTTCCAGCCTCTCGTTTCTTTCCTGAGTGGAAGGAGGGAAACACAACAGCAGCTTGGGAAAAGATGGCAAACTGAGGTGCGGGCTCGAGAGCCGGAACTGTGGCCCAAAGGAGGGGGAGGGATGAGGCCACCAGCTCCAGTGGAGGCCCAGCCTTGGCGAGAGAGAACATGCTCCTTTCTCAGACGCAGGGCTGAAAGAAGGTGGGGAGTGAAAAGAGCCGGGTTTTCGGTTGGAGAGCAGGAAAGTGACATGGGGCAGCTTCTGTGTTGTGGCCCCTGCCCTCTGGGTCAGTAAGAGATGTTCGACCTGCTGGGACAGGCAGGTGTGGGGCTGGGCCCCCACCAAGAGCTCCTGAAGCTTCCGATGGCCCTTGCGGGCAGCTGCAGCAGGGACAAGAGATAAAGCCAGAGAATGTCAAGTGGCCCAGAAGGCACAACCTCCACGCGATAGCATGAGCTTGCTCTGAGATGAAAGTTTGGTTTCGTCGCTTTCTCCATCTGCCCTTGGCATTTGAGAGCAGGGGCGGCGAAGGGATGCTGTCAATTTCAAAAGTCAAGGCCTCAGAGACGGGGCAGTTTAAAGCAACAAAAAGACCTGGGTTATAACAAGAGCACACACGAACGTGATGGGAGTTGAGGACGTGGGGGACCAGGCTGTTCTCTCCCTGCGGAAACTGGATACGCCATCAGGAGACCGTATCATAAAGCATCTCGGTGTGTGTGCGTGTGCGGGGTGGGTGTGAGTGATGTCAGAAGCCGGCGTGGCCGTACCCCCACCAAGAGGGGCTGGATCAGATCACATGTGCTCTGGAAATGAAGAGCCAGTGGCTTCCCTTAGATCAGCACAGAAGGGGCCATGAGCAGCACGTGTCTCAAAGAGAAGAAAAAGGCAGGGGCTGGAGCCAGTCTGCGTGCAGGGCAGACAGATAAATTCCTGGGACATCTTTAGTGGCGAGATAAGACCCAGGTACTGGCTTAAAACAAACATTTGTTGAGAACCTTTTGCCAGCATGTTTTTGAGGTGAAAGGTTAATAAAGAGGAGGGAGATCAAAGCGTTTATGCCTGGTGGCCAATGTTAGCTGGAGGAGGAGGGGGGAGGAGGAGGAGGGGAGGAGGGGAGAGGCTAGCATACCTGCAGCTGGTGAATGTGGAGGGGGTGGGGAACAGACTAGAACTGCAATGCAGGCAAAATCCACCAGGCCTCTGTTTGGCCGTTCTCTCCACCGGGTGACAGGTGACGGCTCGAAGCCCACCAGACAGGGACGACTCCCCAGAGTTGTACCCTTTCTCTGTCTCTGCCACCGCTTCCTCCCCCCTCCTCCCTCTCTCTGAAGCCAGCCCACATCTGACCCATTAGGAAGTTCCCCTGGCTCCGCCTTTCCAACAGATCCCAAATCCAGCCCTTTCTCACCACCCATGTGGTTGCCATCATCTGGATTAATGTCACAGGTCCAACCAGTGTCCTCTGCGGCTCCCCATGCCCTGCTGCAGCCCCTCCAACACATAATTCTGGGAAAGCCTTTGAAAATGGAACCAAATCATGTCATTTCTCTGCTCAGGAACTTCCAGTGGCTCCCCACCTCCAGTGTCAAAGCCAAGAGACTTATAATAGCCCGTCATGACCAGCCCCACACCTTCCCTGACCTTCCCTTTGCTCCCCCTCAGTCACCCTTGCCTTTGGCCGGTCCTTGAGCTGTCAACTGTCGGCCTGCCTCGGGACTCTGGCCTCGCTGTTCCTTCTGCTGAGAATGCGCCTCTCCCAGAGAGTCATACGGCCCAGGTGTCAGCCTATGGGGAGGGGAGGTCTTTCCTGATGTAATATTGTATCAGTCCTCCTTCCCCACGCGGGGTCACCCTGCTTTATTTCCCTCCAAAGTCCTCATCATGATTGGAAACTCACACACGTAGTTACTGATGTTTTCGTTTTTCTCCGCCAACCAGAATATAACATCTGTAAGGGCAGGGTCTGTCTTATCCCTGACAGCTAACGTGACACGGAAACTTTTAAGACATAGTAAGCACTCAGTGGATGTTTGCTGAATGAGTGTGCGGATGAATGGACACATAAATCAATGAATACACTACAAAGCTCATAGCTTGTGCCTTAAGGCTTGTTTGGTTCCATCCTCATGATGTGATTTGAAATCTTTCTCGTCCATTGTTGTTCTTGCCACTATGTCGGTTCTCTGGGGCTCCAACTTCTTTCTTAGCATCAAACTGGAGAGGGTGCAACAATATTTTAAGGCCACTTCTGCCCTGAAAGTTCTGTGATTGTACAGTGATTGGCAAGGCTGAGTTAAGGAGAAATGTATTTTTAGGAACTCTTCTGGAAATCTTATCAGCTCGGCTGGGTTTGGCCTAGATTTGTTAGCAGGCTGTTTGAGCTGTGAGATCTAACAGGAGCAACTGTACCGGGGAGGGGGAGCATTTGGGGAGTCCATTGTGTTCCTGCTCCAGAGTCCAGATCCAAGGGGGCACCCAGGGAGGGTGCAGAGGTGACAGTGTTTTGCATTCAGCATGAGGAAAGAGCAGGTGTTGAATACTTAGGCTCCAGTCTGCAAAAAGGACACAGATCTAGGGGTGCCTGGGTGCTTCAGTAGGTTGAGCGTCCGACTTCAGCTCAGGTCATGATCTCGCAGTTTGTGAGTTGGAGCCCCGGGTCAGCCTTGCTGCTGTCAGTGCAGAGCCCACGTCAGATCCTCTGTCCTCCTCTCTCTCTGCCCCTCCCCTGCTCTCTCTCTCTCAAAAACAAATAAACACTAAAAGAAAAAAGAACACATATCTAGGGGCTGTTCCCTCTGCAGAGAATGCGCCTCTCCCAGAGAGTCATAAGGCCCAGGTGTCAGCCTATGGGGAGGGGAGGTCTTTCCTGATGTAATATTGTATCAGTCCTCCCGGGGGGGCGGGGGGGTTGTTAATACTCCTTTACATTTTCTCTTCTACTAGAACAGCACATAAAATGCTACTGTGCACCAAGAACTCACCAACACCCCCAGCCCAGTCGTCACAGTATGGTGGTCTCGGACTTTCCGGATGGGAGCAAAACTGGCTCCTGAAGGCTGTCAGCAGAAAAGTTTGCTGAAACTGGCTGTGAGTAAGTTCTTTGATAAGACTGGGCCCCAAGTGGCCCCATCCCTGGCCCTGGTATTCTTAGCAAGTGAATGCCCAAGTTTTGAGCCACATGGACCCTCAACACAGTGGACTGGGGGGTTGACATATCTCTGGAGGCAGACCAGAGAAACCAAGTCTTCCTCTGCCCTTGTCCCCTGAGGCCATAGCCAGGTCCCCTTCTTCTGGAGGTTTGTAATCCAGCTGTTAAATACACCCCAGAGAGGTTCTGATAGGAAGAACCTTCTAGTTCTGCAACCTCTGTTGATGTCCAACCCCACTCCACTGACTTCGTAGAATACGATCATTCTGGCACGGAACCAGATATGGGGGATGTGGATTGAACAGCCCAAAGGTTCAGAAGACCCCAGAAGGATGCAAAATGCTACTGGTTTCTTTGAACACTGAAAAAGATACCCCGAGGGTATCACATCCAGGTGATGGTATTTCATTAATATTTAACAAAATAAAAATTTCTCTACAGAGCACCATTTGACTTAAGCAGAAAAGTACAGAACCCAGAAATGCAGCATCAGGAAGAAGTCAATCTATGAAAGGAGGATTTTTATTTTGATGTCATTTCACTCACCCTAGAAGTTAAAAAAAAAATCAATTTCCTGCCATAGTTTTTAGAATGGCTGTGGACAAGGAGTGACTCAAGCCCCAAGTATAAAGCAGGCTACACAAATGAGTCTGAGTCAAAGATTCCTCTTATCTTTCAGGAAATTGAACTAACTGCTAGAATTGAAATCAACAACAAATATTTACTGCACTTGAAACCCGGAGCTCTAATAAAAAAAAAAAAAAAAAAAAAAAGGACAAACCTGGCAACAAAGTGCACATTCTATCAAAACTTAGCACGCTCTGATGTAACCCAGGCGGGCATTATTAGGTCACACGATGCTAATCGCTGGAGGCTGGCAGCACCACAGGACCTGTCAGACCCAGGTCCCCTCCTCCACAACCCCCTCCCCAAGCAGCGTCTTTTGTGGCCTCTCCGCCTAGATGGGGCACTCCTCCCAGGCTAATCACCGCTGGCTCAGCCTCCCCGCTGCCACCGGTTGTGGTTATTTCTAAGCGACGTCACCCGGTGCTGTGTCACTATGGCAACAGCGGGCCACCGCTCTGAGAAGTGCAACAGGGAAACTGGGGGAAAGGAAAAATAAGTCACAGGGCTGCACTGCCCCTGGTCACGGGCAACTTCTGAAGTGGCGAACGTGCTTCCCATTTTATGGAAGGGGAAACTGAGGCGCCAGTGCTCTCCCCAATTTCCTGTGAAAGGAGGGGCAAAATGTAAAGCCTGATGATCACCGCCTACCCATGGGGCTCTGCTCCCTTGTGACTTGGAGTTCACTGGGTCATTTCAACAAGCATCAAATGTGAAGGAAACAAACGAACGGGGGTGGGGGTGCTTTGGGATTATGTAGATGAATCATGAAATCTTCAGGCATCTATTTTAATGTACTAAACACGGCTCTCTCAACTACATATTCTGCGTTTTTTTCCAAATACACAATTCTTATTTAAATGTACGTAGTTTTGCTTTCCCGGGTGACTGACCCGTGGACTTCAGTCAGTTCCTTAATCTCCTCCAACAACTGCATTTCTTTCACAAACGTATCCCTTTTCCTTTAAGTGTTTTTTAAGAGGCATACTGCTGAGCTGGAAAATTAATAACCTGGCATAACCTGTGATACCACCCTCACGACAAGCTCTCAAGTTACCTGTTCATTATTTTCCAAAATGATTTTATCACCTGCGTTCCCATGTGCATACTTCGATTGCTCGTCTAATGCTGCTTTTTTCTCAAACTGGTCTGACCTCCTTCTCTAAGAGAACCAATAGCTTTGAGTCAAACCAAATCTGACAAGATAAAATGAGAGAGAGAGAGAGGCAAAAAGAGAGAGTCTGAACAATACCTTTTCTGGCATGCGGATCATCCCATGGCTACCTCCTTATGCTCTGTATACACCGCCCCCCCGCCCCCGCCAAAGTTTTGTCATTAACGGTATGCTATGATCAGGCAACTCCCCTATACAGCACTGCTTCTACATTTAAAGCATTATTTTGCTCATGAAGTCTCTTTTAAACTTGGGGTAAAATGTGAAATAATTTTTATGATTACAATAAAGCCTTGTGTGCAGATGTAAATGATGTTTTGCTCATTGAAATAGAATCAAAATGACTTCTTAGGGTTTAACAAAAGTGTGTGTCTGGATGAGAAACGTATGACTCACATCCGCAACTGCTAAGAGTCAAGAGATACGGTTTGTACAACCACATGCCATTGAGCCGACCACTGAACTTGAAACTTCATCGCCCCAGCTACACTGTTGTTGCCGAGCCTCAAGCGGTGGACTGTCTGTGCAGGAGTCTGGACGACTGGAAGCAGAGCACCACTACAAGGCATCTCATCCCTGGGTTCTTCATGGAGCCGGGGTAGGGAGGTTGCAACATCGCTGGTGGAAATTTTGGTTAAGGCCACACAGATAACCCCTGCAGCACTTGGCAGAGATGATCCTGTCTGCACTACTTTTTCCAGTAAGAATGACTCAGCAGCAGAAAATATTTATTATGCCTGGTTACGACTTCTGCACGGTGCAAGGCGCTTTCTCTAACTCCCTGTCAGCTCTGCGAACAGGCCTCCCGAGGTTCATCCAGCTTCTCAAATGGTACCTGCAATATTTTCAGAGAGCCGCTAAGGATGGAGATCCTGTCTCTAAGCCAGCAGTTTTAAAGGTTCCCACTTATCTGCCTTAGGCCAATGCTTTAGGCTTTCCCAAGGTTTCCTTAGAAGGAGAAGCACTTTGGTTTTCAAGAGTCAGGAAGACGATGGAGAGCTTGAAAACACATAGGTAACTGGCTCCCTCACCACACCTCCTACTAAAAAACGCACTTAGCTCACTAGATCCCAGGAAGTTTCTAGAAAGAAAGGGCCATCTGCACTTCTTTTCCCAAAGTGGGAAAGTGTAAAAAGGAAGGGCCCTCCATCTGAAATACACTTTCCTACCCTTGGGGAGTAGCCCAATTGCCTAACTATCACCAAACGGGCAGGGCTGGCAGTTAGGAAAGCTGAGTTAGTTTTCACACGGTCACAAGGTAGGCAGGAGACTTGGGGTGAGTCACAGCCCCTCTCCAGGCCTTGGCTTACCCAGCCATGAAAAGGAGACGCTGGACCAAGCAGTGGTTGTGAGACCCGGGGGTGAGTAGCTACATAGCCACAGGTAAACATATACTGTAGCGTATGGAAGGATCAGTTTTACTAAAATAAAAAAAATAAATAAAAATAAAAAAAGTTGGGACAGAAAGGAAAGTCAAATAACTTCAGGGGTAAGTAATTTTAAATTTTTTGTATTAGAGCAGACATACATAATGGAGTAGAAGATACCATTTAGAGACTTCAGATAAATAAGAAGCCTTCTTCTGTCAGTCCTCCTAAACCTCAGGAGACCATCTCGTCTCTCCTCTGTTTTGAGGAGGTCTCAGTGGAAACACTTGAGGGTCTCCAGGGCCCCTTTGGCCTTGGACACGCTAGGAGTCGTGTTTCTTGCCTATTAGTGACAGGGATCTTTAGGGAGACACCTGTGGTCCGGTGGGGTTTGCCTGGTTCCCCTGCAGCAGAAACACAAAGTTCATTTAAGCTAAAGATTTCATCTGAATCACTAACCCTCCTCGGGGAAGAAAAGAGTGCTTCTCCAGATCATTCACATGCCTGAAATGATCATGGGGGTACATGGATTTAGTATCACCTTTGGGGCTGGGAAATCTAATGTTCTCACTTCTTCACGACAACATCAGAGACAGCCAAGGGCACCTGGGATGTTCATGCCACTGAAAAGTACATCCATTTGGTTTCAATTGTGTTTGCTCTCACTTATTAAGATCAATCTTGATTTAGGAAATCCATCAAATTAACTAGTTTTCCTAGGAGTTTGCACTATGACTGAGGATAATATGTATTTGTAATTGTAGATCATTTTATGTTCCTACAAGTATGAGAATTAAATATTAAAGGGGGGACTAGATTTAGGGTCAAAAGAAGTTAAAACGCAAGTTCAAATAGATTGAAAATTAATTTTTTTAATGTTTATTTATTTTGAGAGAGAGGGTGTGCATGCATGCACGTGAGCTGAGGAGGGGCAGAGAGAGAGAGAGAGAGAGAGAGAGAGAATCCCAAGCAGGCTTCATGCTGTCAGCACAGAATCCAACAGTGGGGCTCAAACTCACGAACCATGGGATCATGACCTAAGCTGAAATCAAGAGTCGGATGCTTAACTGACCGAGCCATTCAGGTGCCCCAAATATATTTTCAAAATAGAGACAAACGCTTTGCAGAAAGCATTTTAGAGATGAATTAGAGTAAATGCATTAGGGTAAGTTAATGACATTGGTTTTTGCTTTAAACTTTTACAACCAAAATTGTCATGAGCCCTTCCTAGAACATTGCTTACTGCCTTCCTCTTTATCATAGTGTAACAAAATCTTCCATCATGCTTCAGAAATCAGTATATGTTATATTTTACTTTATTTTTAGGTGTGGATCACAGTTTGTTTTTCAAAAATAAATCATATATATTAACAAACTTGAAGATTCAGTGTTATAATATGTTAATATAAGTATCTAAATGCTTCTTACTCAACATTTGTCCATCAAAATTTTATTTGCTTGAAAAATTTTATTGGAAAACATTTCAAGAATGTAAGCTTCCAAAAAAAAACTATATGATAATTTCTATAGCATTAAAATCAGTATGGTGGTGGGGCACCTGGGTGGCTCAGTTAGTTAAGCATCTGACTTCGGCTCAGGTCATGATCTCGCAGTTTGTGAGTCCGAGCCTGCCGTTGGGCTCTGTGCTGACAACTCAGAGCCCAGAGCCTGCTTCGGATTCTGTGTCTCCCTCTCTCTCTGCCCTTCCCCTGCTCACGCTCTGTCTCTGTCTCTGTCTCTCTCAAAAATAAATAAACACTTAACAAATTTTTAAAAATAAAATGAAATCAGTATGGTGTTATTATAAAAAGAAAATTTTGTGCATCACTATTTTACAAAGGGAGGATTATTAATGATTTTTTATTGTGGTTTTTTTGTTTTGTTTTTGTTTTTGTTTTGTTTTTTAATGACATAGAATCCGAAGCGGGCTCCAGGTTCTGAGCTGTCAGCACAGAGCCCAACACGGGGCTCGAACCCACAAACTGTGTGATTGTGACCTGAGCTGAAGTCAGACACTTAACAAACTGAGCCACTCAGGTGCCCCTCAAAGATTTTTTTTTTTTTTTTTTTGATGCATGTGCAAACCAGTAAACTCGAAACACGTTTACTTTTCCCACATTCCCCTGTAGAGCTGCAGACTTTCCTCAAGTGAGAAAATAAAAGAACTGGACAGACAGGCAAAAAGAGAAGCCTTCTGATAATGAATGAACAGGATCCACAAGTGATATTTGGTTTTACTCACGTGTCACAAGTGTTTGTTTTTCAGAGAATCAAATTTTAACTCCGAAGCATATAATTAGTGTAATAAGAACTTAAGTATATAAGTATTCACTCAATATCATTTAATCAAGCCATGAACATTTTGGGGTGCAGTTATGTGAGCAGAACTATGCATCCCTAGTAAGTGTCAGCTGAGAGTCTGTAAGGTTGGGACTAGACTTTTTCATTCTTTTGCTTTGAGCACAAGGTTCAATAAATATTTGTTGAGTAGATAAATGGATGGATGGATGGATGGATGGATGATACAAAGCAAAAGAAAATAGCTGGCTCTCTTTATTTTACATTTATATACCAGAGTGATATTTTCTATGAGGCAGGAAACTTATGTGCAATCAGTCTAAATGGACTACCCTGCATTTTTTAATATCGTAAAACTAATATTTATGAGATACTTAAGTGTCTTAGATTTCAGTTAGCAAGATGAAATATCTAGTGCTGGTTGCTATAATTAGTTTAAAATTCCCTAGGGAACTTGCATTCATAGCAGGATATAAAATATAGAGAAACCTCTGTCACTAACCATTTATTTTTGAAAATTTTCAGAAAATCAGCTCTTCAAAAAAAATTTTTTTTTAAGTCAAGACATGGTGCAGGTCAATACATTAATATGTAACAGAAATATATGGTATAGCTGTTAAGAAAGAGGAGAAAATGTTGTCATTACCTTGATTTGATATGATTATATACCCAGAAAATTCAAGAGAATTAAATGTGAGTCTCACAAGGAAAAAGCGAACTCCGTAAGCTGCCAGAAATGAGAAAAATAAATAAAATTAAATGGAACCAAGTTTTCTTGCTTTCTAGCAATAATCAGGTAGAATACATAGTAGGAAATGTATCATTCATAATAGCTACATAAAACAATTGGGAATAATGCTAACTGAAAATGTTTTGGACAGACAAAAAATTAACAAATTTTACTTGGAGACACAAAGTATTATTTTTTTAATTGAGAGATATTTCTGGATTAGCATTCTTACCATTTAAAGATGTTAGTTCTTACCAAATTAATTTATAGATTCAAGACAGTTTTTTTTAATGTTTATTTATTATTGAGAGAAACAGAGAGAGAGCACAAGTGGGGGGAAGGGCAGAGAAAGAGGGAGACACAGAATCCGAAGCAGGCTCCAGGCTCTGAGTTGTCAGCACAGAGCCCGATACGGGGCTCGAATCCACGGGCCATGAGATCATGACCTGAACCTAAGTTGGACGCTCAACTGACTAAGCCGACCAGGGGCCCCAGGTTCAAGACAGTTCTACTAAAGTCTCAAAAAGAATTTTTTTTTGTTCTTGTTGGAGAAGGTTTTTGTAAATATGGAAAGAACTTAATGATTTTGAGATTTTTCTAGAAAAAGAAATAGATGAAGACAGAATCATAATATATGGGATCAGCCTTAGTAGATGGATGCATATAGTGTCAATAAAAAACAATTAAAACAGTTTGTTACTGCTGAAGAATAGATAGCCGAATCAATGCAATTGACTAAATGCATCTTGAAAGGGATGTTAGTGTACCCAAGAATTCAGGATCCAAGATAATAAGTACCACAGGTGGAGAAAGCATGTCTCATTCAGGAGGTACTATTTAGGAAAATTGGGGAAAAAAGAGAGGATAGATTGAGTTTATTAACTCAACTTGTACTATTCACCAAAATAAATTGCATGTTGATTTGATTAAAAAGATAATCCACAAAAGGGCAAAAGAATATATAGGTCAATCTTTGATAACAGGCATCTAAGTCTTTCTGAGAATAAAAAACAAGCAAACAACAAAAGGTCAATCTATTTTTAATGGCTTTGATACATCTTAACTAAAAACTTCTGACTTCTTGGTACACTGTCAACTTGAGCACATGTAGCTATTTAATTACCCCCCTGCCAAATCCCCAGTGCAATAACTAAAGGTTGATCAACATACAGAAAAAGGAAACTTGAAGAGTGTTAGAAATAGGGAAATGGTATCACTTACATGGTTTGAAGTCTCTACTGCTCCTAGTTTACAGAAAAATCCAACATTTTGCTGAGTAGCCACACTAACTTGAAATCCAGCAGCTCAGTGGGTTTGTCTCCCTTGTACCATGGGAATAACAACAGTAAGGAGGCTTGGCTGAGTCGGAAACTTGGCATGAAGGCCAAGCAGAGGAAGAGTGGGTAGAGAGTAGTAATCCCTAGGGCAAGAAACCGAAGCCAAGATGACACATCCCTGCTGGGTACCCCACGGCCCGAACTCCCTCCTCGCTACACCCCTGTATACCATACTGCTGAACTCAATCTACACCCAAAAACCCTCTGCCTGCCATCTGAGAAGACGGTTCTACTGACAGTCAGGTGGCAAGTGGGGAGCTATAAAAAGGTTTCTGTTCCCTGTCTTGAATAAAAAGAACCAGGCCTGGACAGACCTCTTTCCATTCAAGATGGATGAATGAGTAAAAAGACCAACAAAAACTTAAATATGCAACAAAGATCCAATATGACACCAGTCATACTACAGAAAGATTTTGCAAATCAAAAAAAAAAAAAAAGTCAAGATGGAGAGCTTAAGGTCTATCATAAAAGAAAAAGAAGAAAATGTTAAGATAGCATCTTGCTTTGTGTTTTCAATAAAACCCAGGGAAGCCCATCCTTTCTTCATAAACTGAAACAGGGAAGGAAAAAATGGTAACTGAACTGAAACGGGACTGAAACAGCCACAGATAAAAATGGCGGTTGGATGGCACAAGAAAGGAATGTGAGGAAACCAACATTTCAGTAGCAAAATTAAAACCTTAATGTTATACAATAAAGAGCACTGTCAGTGTACAAAAATGGAATCAGTGAGGTGAAGAATACACTTGAGACATATTTCTAAAACGAAGAGAAAAAGGAAAAAGATAGAAATGATCAGAGAGCTGCTTACAGATCTGGAGGCCAGAAAACAAAAATCTAAACTAAGAATGATTCATGTCACTGGAGAGATAAAAATAAAGGAACAAATGAAACAGCATAATTAAAAAATATGGACTAGAAAATTTTTGGAGTTCAAAGGGAGCCAAGAAAGAAGAGATTTCCATGTCCTAGGCAAAGCCAATGAAAAGCTCTGTGAACTTAGAATATTCTAGTAATCACCAAGACAAGGGGAAGTTTCTAAAATGATTTAGCCCCTCTGTCCCAAAAAGAGTTAGCTACAAATAAATCGATCAGCTTCTCTTCTGCAGTACAAAACATTACAAGCCAATAGAAAAATGTCTATAGAATTTTGAGGGAAATTATTACTCTAAATAATATACTCTATCATATATTTCCTACATGAAAGTGAAAAGTATTCTCCAACATTCAAAGGGTGAAAACATATATAGTTCATAGAGATCCCATTTTGAGGGATTTATCCTAAAGGAATCAGTCATGGGATTAAATATTTACATATCAGGATGTTAACCGCAGTATAATTTATAAAAATAAAAAATTAGAACCAATGTAAAGTGACAGGAAATGCTAAAACAAATTATTGTACATTCATATTATTAGATATTAAGCAGCTCTTCTAACAATGTAGAATGTCAGAACCAAATGCTTACCATGTGATATGGAATATTGTATATCTTCTCTTCAGGAAGCAACTATCATCAGAAAATAAAACAAAAAAATTGCAAAAAATTCTAAAAATGCCTTGTGGGCTTTTATGCTTGCAAACATGTCATTGTCTCGTTTAAAACTGAACCATAGGTCAAATGCTATGAAGATCAAGAGACATTTATAAAGTGGATATAATTTCCAGACTGAACATCCTAGAAGGCAAGCGAGTAACCAACTAGGGAAATCACATTATTTTGCTGAGTCTGGACACACTTTCATTGACAGGACCCTTGCCCACTTAGTTGATACAATAAGCAGATTGCGTAGCATAGTCTGTTGTCCAAACTGCTCAGCAGAAATTATAATAATGTTGCTGAAAAGTAAGTCACAAGTAAAATGCAGTTTAATATTTAAACAACTTGATGTTAATTTGAATAATTCAAGCTCACAGTGAGTAGGTTGTGGTAGGGGGCTGGCCAACTTTTAAGGAAAGAGATTAAATAAAAGAATGAACAGAGTGACAATGGCTTGCAAATTGTAGCTTCCTAATATAGTAAAATTTGCATAACACTTTTCATAGAACTTGGCATAAAAATGTTAAATTATAACTCCTTATTATTACATCTAATAATAAAACATAACTAGTGTAAAATTAACCACTAAGGCACCAAATGAGACAGTTTTAACATTACATTTCGGATACAACTCCACCTTCTCTTCCCCTCCTTTGATTTTGTAGGGTTTCAGAATAAAAGGGGAGATTCTCAGGAAAAAAAATCCACTATCTGGATTTTATTATTCTTAACAGCAACAGTGAACATGGAATTTCTTTTTGTACGTTACGTGGTTGAAGATATCATGGTATGGTTTGACCCCCTTGGGGACTCAGAGCACATATTTCTAGAAGGGTTGGCTAAGGTCTGGAATGGAGCATAAGTCCATGGTATCAGCAACCCATAATCATCGTCTCTTGCTTTAATCAACTAAGCTATTCAACCATGTAGAAGAGCTTCAAACATGTCTGTGAAATACTACGAAAAGTAAATTGTTATGCAATATGAAAATAATTACATGTTAAATCCACGACTACTAATAAATGGCGGGGAGGATATTTGCCAAGAAACACCGTTTCCAGTGCAACTATCAAACACTGAACTAGAATGAGATTGTCTGATGACAAATCATTTTAGGCTTAAAAAGTATAATGAAGGTGGGGCGCCTGAAGGTAGGTCAGTTGGTTAAGTGTCTGACTCCTGATTTTGGCCCTGGTCACGATCTCATGGCTGTGAGATTGAGCCCCGTCCGTCTCTGCACTGAGTGTGGAGCCTGCTTAAGACTCTCTCTCTCTCCCTCTGCCCCTCCCCAACTAGTGCGTGCGTGAGCTCTCTCTCTCTCTCTCTCTCAAATAAATAAATAAATAAATAAATATTAAAATTTAAATTTAAAAAGTAAAAATTAAAAAAAAAACTTTTAAAAAGTATAATGAAGGATTTGCCTTATCTGCTTTGATGCAGACTAAATGTTTTCAAAATTTGGGCACATGTATGTTTTGGGGTAAAAATCACAGGTAGAGCAATTGGTCTGCAGATTCAAATATTAACTGCTTATGAAGTGTCTAAAATAGAAACAATACCACCGAACCAAAATGTGATTAAAATAGAGTAAGTGACATTATTAATCTTCCAACCACTCTGCTTTTTTTTTTTCAGCTGTCTGACTAATGAATGAACTAAAAGCATCTAGAGTTCTAAACAGTTTTCACGTAACCAAGAATACCACTGCCTCAATAACCTCGACGCTTTACATTTGAATCCGCACAGTAGTGTCCCAGATCATATCATTAACTTCAGCCAAGAGGCAAGAGAGACAGGAGAGAAATGATGCTTTCCCAAAGAGCTCTGAGAAGAACTACAGTAACATTCTTCTAGAATTAAAAGCTCTGCTAGACCTTAGGAAATACCTCTTTCGCCTGTTCCTCTTTCAAAGGGAATCAAAAGACAATTCAGAATTTTAAAACTCAGGGTACCATACCATTTTAAAGACAAAAAAGTCTCAGCCTGTTCTCTGATGGCTTTTAGTGATTCACATTACAGCCAGGATTCCGGTGCTGTTCCTCCAAATATTCTGGACCATAAAGAAACAAATAAAGCACACTGCAGTTTTTAATGAATTCTCTTTTTCAAGAAATATGGTGGGCAATCTTAGAGCTCTCTTCATGTCTTAATTAAAATTTTAATACAGTTATTATCATTAATATTATCAGCTGGCATTTATGGAGCATCTTACATAGTGAATAAAGTGCTTCCCGCACGCAGTGTCTCAGTGAATTTCAGAGGAAGACAACAGGCACTCAAAGGATTAGTTTGGAGACTAACAGCCCGCACAATTAGAAAGAATTCCAATTACTAGTTTCATTACTGAGTCTACTTAACACTTCTCCCCAAGATTACCAGTATCTGTCTCATTTTGACCCCATAAGTGATTCAGATTCATGATTGCGCCCGTGCTATTTACAGAACAGCAATAAGTATATTAAGAAAATCTACTGGCTTTGCGATAAAGCTGACTGTAACCAGCTCATAAAGCTGCTATCTGTGTCCTTCAGCAGGAAGGAAAACTCCCTTCTGGGGAGCCTGTCCTGTTGTGTGGTTTGGTACAATAGCTCTCTTTTTCTTTACAGGGTCAAAAATTCAGGAAAAGAAATTAATAAAAAGCCTTCTCAGAGAAAAAGGAAAAAAAATAAAAGAAGTTTCTCTCTAGCGCCAACCCCATACTGCCCCCTCCCACCAAAAGAGAGATGGAGAATTTTAGAAACAGGGGTTTATTCACAGCGTTTAACTAAAAGCAGACTTCCTCTGGATTAGAACTACAATTTACAAACTGTATGAAATGTCGGATGATATTCTAGTTTCTTACACACACTGCTGATTTTATTGCATACTTTGTAGTCTTTATCCTCCTATTAAAAGTTACCCTTTCTAGGTTTAGATAATTCTCTAACATAAAAAGTAGCCATTCACTTTTTCTTGAAATAAAAAGGCAAAGTGGTTTGCAATAAACATTTGAAGTTCCACAGACATTCACTACACACACACACACACACACACACACACACACCTATGTATGTATATGCGCACACGAGAGAAGAGGGGGAGAGAGAGAGGAAGAGAAATAGTAGTAGCCAATATTTATTGAGGACTCTCAAAATGCTAAAGTTCTAGAATTACTTGTCAATATTTAAAGTGTCACCGCAAAAGTCCTGTTTAAAAGTTGGCACAAGTGGCTTATGTTTAAATTCGGAACTTCACACAGACGTTTCAGCCTGCTTTAGAAGCGGGTTCCAATTTAAGCTGCATATTGACCTAACAGCTAACCTGCCTAAACCTCATTTTTCTGATCTCGAAAATGGGACAATATTCTGTATCTCTCAGGGAAGTTGGGAGCATTAAATATATATATTTTTTAACATTTTGAAAACGGTTGTCAAGGTGCCTAGAACACAGTGGGTGCTTTAAGAGAGCTGGTTCCCTTCCTGTGTCCTGTGTGTTATTTGTTATTAAACTTAGAAATGAAAGAAAATCAGCCTGTCCTGTGGACCTGGCCCTGAGTTTCAGATTTGTTTTGATGAAGGGAAATAAGCACCTGTTCACCTTCTTTCCAAAAAATGCAACGACTATGCTTGAAATATCAAAATGCCATTTCGAAGGGCTCATCCCCGTGGAACAGCCCCCCTACTCCCTTCCCCAAATATCACATCCAGAAAGAAGCGTTGTAAATAATTCTGTTCTTCAAACTTAGGAAGAGTAAAAATGCATTTCTATAGCTATACTCGTAAATTCAACTTACTTTTCTTACTCAGAGTTCAGGCGGATTAAGATACTTCAACGGCTACCATTCTTTTTTTTTTTTTAATTTTTTTAATGTTTTATTTATTTTTGAGACAGAGACAGAGCATGAACGGGGGAGGGGCAGAGAGAGGGGGAGACACAGAATGGGAGCAGGCTCCAGGCTCTGAGCCATCAGCCCAGAGCCCAACGCGGGGCTCGAACTCACGGACCGCGAGATCGTGACCTGAGCTGAAGTCGGACGCTCAACCGACTGAGCCACCCAGGCGCCCCTCAACGGCTACCATTCTTGTAGAAAGAACCTTCGACTGTGGATTTTGAAGGTACCTACCAACTGCATTGGTAGTAACTGAAGTTACTACCAGTTTGCAGTGCGTTCTGGAGGTGGCTTTGTGACAATGCCAACTGGGCAGCACTTTTGAAGGCTCCAGCCAAGGGTAGCAAATGGATGGCCCTCAGTTCCCCTCTTCCCACCTTGCCCGTCCACAGCAGGCATGACTAATCAATCCTAGCACTTTCTCCCTATGAATCTAGACTTGGCACTGGAAGATTTCTCAAAACAAGTTTCCAGGCAGGCAGCCACCACCAACTGATCAGAGTTCCCTTGTGAGTTGAAACCACCCCCAGACTAGGCTAAAGGTTACCTTTGAATTACTTACGAAAAAAGGGGGGCAGAAGGGGTGTGCGCTTGCTGAAAAAATTAATAGTCTTAGCGTCATTCTAATGGGATTATTTACCCTACTTATGAGACCAAACTTCCCAGGCATTTCATTACCATTCATTTAGATATAAATACCTGTAAAACTACTTATAAATCATTCTTATCTCTTCATTAATAAGAACTTCTTAAGAGCCATTATGAGAAATACTCTTGGCCGGTACAAATTGCTGTATGTTGGTATAATTAATAAAAGTGTACATCTTTATGCATAGCCTATAATTTGGGCTCTTTAGTAATTACATTGAAATGAAGTTTTATTATATTTCAATTTCATTTTCTATAGTAGTGGATACATGGACGCCCACCCCAGTGCAGACCTGGGGTATCTTTCACGCAGATGAGCCTCTGTTTTTATAGGCAGTGTAAAGATGTACCCAGAACTGATTTCTTCAAAACAAGCACCCGTGAAACAAACGTCTGATTCTTTGGCCAGTGTGCATCAGCAGCAAAACAAACAGGCCATTATATTTGTGGCAAAGAATGAGATCGCAAAGTCAATGAGGAACAAGGCACATTATCAGCTGGTCTACATTGTAAAACAATGGCACAAAAGGGCTGTTAATACACGAAAAAGCCAAAGTTTCATGGTTCTCAGTGAACTTCAAGGGTTCGTGGGACCATCCTGAATACAAGTTGACTTGTCTCTATTAGTTTCCAGATTTTTCTTAGCTTTCCTGATCATGTTCAGTTTGGCAGTACTATTGGGCACTGGCGCCCTTTTCCCTGTGTATCCCTCAATTTGTTGCTTTCGAAATTACAGCCGTGTTTACTCAGGAGAGCTGAAAAAAAAAGTCACGCAGGCAAACTTCAATTCATTACAAAGATCTTCACAAGTGGGGTTTTCCTTGGGGCGTGTGGTAATATTTGAAACAAACTGAACAGAACTAAATAATCACACTGGAATTTTACAGGCATTTCTATGACCTAATCCTGTAAATCAGCCTTTAAACTATGAGGAATTTTGAAACCGCCATGATCCGATGTCATGTGAGATGAATTGTATTTTTATTTCGTCATTTTAGCCAGCGGGGAGGGCAAAATACTATCCACGCTGTGGCCAAGAGAAGGGTGTGGTTCTCTTTCCTGCCTTTTTGATGCTGTGGGAGACAGAGATGTAAAGAGAACAGGCAGGGATCTTCAGAGAAGTTTGCACTCTACCCCCCTTTTTTTTTTCTTGCTGCTTCTGATGAATGATAACAAAACAAGATCTATGCTGGAGGATAAAAAATCTCCCTAAATATCCAGCCGTAGCCATGCTGAATAACACAGTTTTGCTTCCGTGCGTACATATTATGCTGTTTGCTGGCAAATTAAATCTTAGTTCATGTGTTTTTCCCTTGAAGGGTAGGGAGGAAAAAAGCAAAAAAAAAACCCAAAAACAAAAAAACACAAAAAAACCAAGAAAACCAAAAAAGCCCTAACTGCCTATTAGTTTTAGTTTACAGATGAGACTTGATAAGCCTCAGAAGCCGCTAATTAGAAGGCACATGCTAATTAGAAGGAGATTGTGACACCCTTCGCCCCTTTCTTTGCTTGCTGTTGTCTGGAGCATCTCCACTGCCTTGAGAGCCGCTCACCCTCCCGGCCCATGGTGCCCCCCTCTACTCTAGTCCTTATGTCCTTGGAGTTGATCTTGTTGCTGTTGTGCCTCACCAGAACATGATTTAAGGACCCCAATTTTTCATCCTCCAGAGTCAACTGAAAATCCATCTACCTAAACCGCAGCGGAACCTGAGATGTTCAAGAAGCACAGTGCACTTTCTGGAGGGCTTTCTTTCCTACATTCACCGCGCACGCCCGCCACTGGCCACTGCCGCAGACGGTCACCTGGGGGAGGACGGAGGGAGGACGCCTGAAGCATACCATAGCTCTGGGGGTTGAGGCAGAGGCGGGGGAGAGAGCCCGATGGACGCTCCTTCACGGGAGCACATCGCTGGGGCCCATGTCCAGCGTGGAGCCCTACTTGGGCCTGCACTTTGCCTTCTGTGGGCACTGCTTTCAGAGATGACGTCAATAGAAAGGACTCCATGATACATGCCACTTACAGTAGCATCCCCACAAATCCAAGCTCAACTGTATTCAAACTGTCAATCAAGCAACACAAAGGAGGAAAAAAAACCAAACCCACAAGTCCTGATCATTCCAAGCTTTTAAACAATGCATAGGTGCCCCCCCCCCTCACCCCAGGGGCTCAGTGGTGCCAGGGAAATTTCCATTTCTTATGATGTTTACTGAAATGAATGCTCTTCTTCTAGATCCTAAAGTCTTTGGGGGCTGGGAACGTCATGCCTGTTTCTGTGTTCCCCATGAGGCACCAGGCCGCACCAGGCTCTTACCCTAGAGAATCGAAAGCTCATGGTCAGGACTGTATTTTGGATAGAAGCTGGCAGGTAGCAAGACTGTTGATGCCACCATTGTCTAGCTGAGACGCCTGCATGTAAAACCCATCTGAGCCCAGCAAGAAGCCTTGTCCCAGTTGGCCTGGCCCACCCCAGGAAGCCAAAAAGGGCCCAGAGAGGAGTGGGTCTGCCAGGCTGAGCCTCAGCTGCCTGATGGAGCCTGAAGAATGAGCTTTACCCAAAAAAGTACCTGAACATTTGAGCCAAGTGCCTGCTCCCCACCTTCTCCTAGATCCATATACCTTAAAGCACAAACAAGAGCATAAGGAATCGCCTTTTGGGTCCCCAAGAACACATCTTGTGATAGAAGTTTCTAGAAGTCTAAGAATGTGGATAGTCTTGCTAAAATCCTACCAGTTTCACTGCAGCCAACCCTGGCTTGAGAAAGACACTCTCCAGGTTGTGGGAACACAGGCCCGGCCTTGCCTTGTAGCTTCAGGAGGCATCGGACGTGTCCCGAATCAGGCAATTTCCTTTCTGTGGAACCCCATGTGTGCACACAATACGAGCTCATTTCCTCCTATTGGCTTTTGTTTGAACAGTTTCCTCTGATACGGGATGTCTTCCGCTCTCCTTGGCTGTTACCTAAATCCAGGCATCCTTCTCAATTCAAGACCCACTCCAATGGGAATTCGGCCCGACCAGCCACATTCTGATGGCCTCTCCCTCCCTCCTGCCTTAGATTAATCGTTAAGTGTCTGGGGCCCCCAACCCAAACAGGGCTAGTCTCAGGAGTCCCCCACTGGCTTTCGCAGTGAGTGCCTGTGTGCATGCACACGTGTGTCCTAACTCCTCACGGCGATCGCTGGCTACCCATCAACTTTGTTTTGCTTGCTTTACGGAGCATCAGTGCACCAGCAGACGGCTGGATTTTAATCAATGCTTTATGAGCGGAGGGAATGAGCATTTTGAAAATGATTCACAATGGATTTGAAGATTTGCAGATATCCCTTGATTTGGAAGCATTTAGAAATCTTCCCCAACTGCAAGCTGAAAAGGAGACTTTCCATCCCAGAGTACATTTCTCTTCGTACTCCCTCCTCTATTTTTGAATTTCTTTTTCACTCTTCTGTCCTTAGGTTTTCCCGTGGGCCGATCAAATCAGCGGACTCCACACCACCCTTCTTTCCTCTGTGTTTGTGTGTGACCCAAATCTCATGACCCGGGGCACCAGCAAGCACCTAACTTGTGAAAGCGTCTCTGCTGTCGAAGGGTTCTCGTGGGGGGGAAACAGGACATGCCACATCGAGTCTTCCAGCACAGGCAACTAGGTCACTAGGGCCAGGAAGGAAGGAACGCATGGTTGCAGGAAACACCTTGCAGCAAATCCTTGCATATTTGTTCTCTAAGCAACAAAGGGCCAACCTTTCTCCGGGGACCAGAAGGCCAGGACAGACTGGCAGATGTCAGGAGTGTTTCTTGGCCCCCGAGGAAATCCATTCATTTATTCATTCACTTCCAAAAGTTTAAGTTCAGGAGTTTGGTCCCAATGTGAGCCAGTTACCATCTGCTCGAATGACCTAAAAACGGCCCGAGTGGGGACAGAATCAATTTTATCTGCCGAAACAGCTCAAGGCATGGGCTGTCACAGGGCCGGGTCAAGTGCTCCATTTTCACACATGCACTGTATGAAGCTTTCTGAATGTGGCCTGGTCCTCCTGTTGTCAAAAGCAACCGCACTCCTCTGGTTTAGGGAAATATGCCTCACTGTCTTACCATCCCTACCAAACATAAGTGTGCCCAGAAGTCCGGCCTAAAATTATTTTGAGGAACAGCCTTCTTGCACTTTGTGGCAAAACCGGTAATGTCTTTGTGAGCGATGCAAGACTGTAAGAAATTGCAGAAACAGTCACGATGGAGTCGCTGCTCCTTCTGGAATTGTCTAGAAGGTCCGCAGCGTTCCTTGGGGACCATTCCCCAGTAGCTTCATGTTGGGTCAAAGAAATACAGCCAAAATTATGTGTTGTTTATTCTGTGCAGGATAGAAAGTTCTTGGCATGGGTGATCCCCTTTAAGCCTAATCGTCACCCAGAGAAGTATTATTAAGTGCATTTTTTAAAAAAAGTTGAGATTCAGGGGGCACCTGGGTGGCTCAGTCGGTTGGGTGTCCGACTTCAGCTCAGGTCATTTTCTCACAGCTCGTGAGTTCGAGCTCCGCGTCAGGCTCTGTGCCGACAGCTCGGAGCCTGGAACCTGCTTCAGATTCTGTGTCTCCCTCTCTCTCTGCCCCTCCCCTGCTCATGCTCTGTCTCTCTCTGTCTCATAAATAAATAAAAACATCAAAAAAAATTAAAAAAAAAAAGTTGAGATTCAGGTACAAGTTAAACTTTGCCTGAAATGGAGCCTGTAGTCTGTGAAACAGCCGGGATCTGAGTGCAGGGTTTAAATGGTCTCTTTAACCCGTGGGCCCAGAGGTCTAGTAGTCATTTGTGTTCACATCACTCTGTTTCTGTAATAAATGTAGATTCCTGGGCCCTGTCCCACACATCTCAAGTGAGCATCTCAGGGGCCACGGCCTAGGAATCTGTCACCTGCTTTTTAAACAAGCTTCCAGAAAATTTGTGTAGCCAATGAAACGGGCGTTTGGAGTAACTCGTAAGGGCTTTGAAATGGGTTGGGAAGGAAACCACATTTGTTTCTTCTCTAGGAGCTGGAGGTGGGTGGGGCAGCGAACGCAGAAGAGAAATAGGACCTTGTCCTATGGCTGTAGGAGCTCATTCTGGCCTCGACTGGGGGCATGCCTGTCCTTCACTTAGTTTTCAGGTGGCCCTCAAGGGTAAATAAATAGGCCAACCCATCCTGTGAGATGTGCTGGATACACTGTGCAACTGAACGTCAGCAGAAGTATGCGTCCTACAGCAATTAAGCAACTAAAACGTCCTGTGAAAGTTAAGGGGCTCCAAATCCCTCCTCCATTTGTGTGTTTTGTTCTAAGTCTCTGACCGCCCATTGCCTTCATCAACTAACTACTCTGAGGCTTAAATGCAAAAAAACAACCCTTGGCCGAAGGGGCTGGGGCTTAGCTGGCCTCTCTTTCAGTACCAAAGTACAGCTACACAGACACGTGTGCAGTCTCCTGGGGGCAGAACACATACCCTCTTCATCCGGAATAGAAACTTCTGGGTGCGTTTGGGTGGAGGATGGACTGTGAGTTTCTGTAAGTATGACTCACAGCTAATAATCATCTATACAAATGCCTGTCTCACTAATAAAACACTTCAATCATTCCACTGGATTCCATGCACATTTAGTGAACATCTACTACCTACCAGGTTCAAGTTGAAAATGCATGGGGGAGTGGGATGATAAGGAAGCTTTACAAGTGGCATCTCTATTGGCAGGTTGTTATTTAGGGGAAGAGTGCCAGGCCCGTGATTATCCTTTTGCTGACCTGAAGCAAAATGAGGGGAAAAGCTAAGGAAAATGATAAAAAGACAGAAGAACAACAAAAAGCTTCGACGTAACACTTTGGAAAGAAGCCACAGTCGAGCAGGTGCCATGTCATAGAGAAGCCTGCAATGAGGTAAAGCCCATCTCTCACTAATAACTGGGGATCGATGCCGTATGTCGGTAACCCCACTACAGTTACTTTGAATAGAGCAGGATACATTTCAAGGCAAAGGCTTCTGGACTCTCCCTGGAGAAGCATTTGGTCCTCAACTTACTCCTTCCTTCTGATTTATCGGATGCTTTTCACCTTTCCTGTTAGAGCAGAATCAGACCTGTTCCCACAAATTTTCAAAAACCGGGTGGTTTCATCCTATCCATCACTCTGCCAGCCTAGTCAACCTCCCTTCAGTCCCACACGGTCTCACCTTAGCCCTGATTCCTCTCCGGCTTCCCTCCGTCATCCCTTCGACTGCTTTAAATATCTCACTCCCTCTGAATGATTTCACCTCCACTGTCCTGGCACCTTGCCTTTCAGCCTCCCAGTCGTCACCCTCCAGCTGTCTCCCAAAGGTCAGGGTGCCGTCTTAACTTCCGCACATCAAGGTACCAGACTGAGTCCTCATTGTCACTGAACTTTCTTTCTTTCCCATTAGCACTTGGTTTTAGGAGAACCGAATACTCATCCATATTACATCACCCGCCCACGTTATTTCTAGGACATAGTGAACAGCATGATTGCTTCTCACAGATCCAAGGGCATTGAGAGACGCCCTGAGGCCCACACACCTGTCCCAAGAACACCTGCTGTCTCTGCAAGGCTCTTTGCTTTCAGATTCCCTGCCACCGGGAGTGTGCCTAGGAGATCCCCTCAAATGTAAGTGCTCCCCAAGGCTGTGCCATCAACCATTTTCTAGTTCTCCGAGGGAACCCCTTAGCTATCTCAAACTCCTTTATGATTTCAAATTTCACTCCTCTGTGGATGAGTCCCCAATGGACTCCCAGCTCTGCACTCTACGGAAGCCCAGACCTATACTTCCATGACAACATTCCAACTTCAAACTTCCAGTGACCAGAACCAATCTCATATCTTTCCCCATCCTCCTGCATGTGTCTGTCTCCGGTGTCATGAATGTTTCTGTCACTGAAGTTCATGGTCTCCGGGTCATCCCGGACTTCCCTCCCTTTCCCTTGGCTTCCAACGGTCCTGCCCCAGCACCTGGGAAGCCACTCCTGTATGAGTGCATGACCCCTGCCGGATCTTTGTCACCTGCTCACTCCTCCATGACTTCCTGGGTGCCCACAGCTCTCAGCTCTAAGCTGTACTCACAGAATTATCTCCCCAAGCAGTGTCTGACGTCTCCCCCCGCTCCCCCACTCACCTGCTCACAAACATTTGGTGGCTCTCCGCCATACTTGGAATAAAGTTCAAAATACAAAGTTTGGCATTCAGGGTCCTCCACAATTGAGGCATAATCATGCCAAACATTTTAGCTGTGCTCGCATGAATACTCTCTGGATTCTGCCCTACTCTCCAGAGAAACCTGCATGGGTGCTTTCCTTCACAGGCCGCATCAGAGGCTGCCTCCTCCAAGAAGACTTCCCTGCTTCACCTGCACAGCAGGAGTCTACTGACAAGGAACCTTATACCTCCCTTGTGGCACGAATTACCTTCACTGTTGCGGTTTATTTATACATCTTATCTGTCGCACCAGAGAACAAATTCCATGACAGGAAAGGAAATGAGGAAAATTTAAGACATATTTCCTCAACCTTTCACACGGTACTTTTTTTTTTTCTGCAAATTTTTATTTTGCCAAGAAAACTTCACTAAATAGAATGTGCTTGCCCCGGCAAAAGAAGTAAAGATTAAGTGAATGATGAACAGCCTGTTGACACAGGGCTTTCGCTGTGTGCAGGGCACTTCTGGTATCTTGTGGCCCCAAATCTAAACAAAAATCCTGAAACACGGAATGATCACCTTGATCGACTGGGCCAATCAGGAGATCAAAGTTCCAAGTGACTTGTGACTTTTGTTCATCCTAAGTAGGGGAAGCCAGGATTCAAATCCCTGTGGATGGCCCCCAAGCTTTACATTCTTGCCATCCTTAGTCACTCTTATTTATTTTTTGAGACCTGCACTCTCTTGACTTATACGCACTCCCACAAATCTAGGGTTACACGGGAAGAAAGGGCAAACGGTGCGGCCATCTGTGGTCCTCACACAGTTCCTTCCCTCCACTGGTCTTGTTTGCCAAACAGGATTAAAAAAAAGAACCCCAAAACACTTTAAGCACGACTTGCACGTGTTTGTAAGACATAAAACATAAGCACGGGAGGAGAAAAGGACATGCTTTGGAAACCATACCAAAGTGGCACTATTATTATGGTTATTATTTGATGTGGATGATGATGATCTCCTTTTCAAGTCTGAATGTGAAGCATGAACCTCCCCCTGGCCCGGGGGTAGGATGCGATGGTGCTTCAGGGACCTCACTGGTCGTGGGAACAGAGCTAGAGCCCAGAAAGAGGGGAGAACAGATAAGGAGGGGTCGGGGCCGCAGTGAGAAAAGGATATGGGGTGCCGTCCCACCCACTTCCCTTTATCTTACAATAGACAGTGCCGGGTAGCCAGCTACACTTTTAAACATTTTATTAAAAACAGAAAGATCAACACATCCTAAGTGTCCAGTCACTGGATTTTCACAAAGTGAACACATCTGTGTGACCCACCCCCAGACTGAGGAATAACGTATTAGCAGGACCCTGAGAACCCCTGTCGCCAAAGGGTGACCCCTCTCTTGAACTAGCTACTACATCTCACTAGCTGGCTACATCTTAAATTAACCCTTTGACTGTTGTGGAGAGGACGGCAGTGGGTTCTTGGAGAAGCCCTGTCTGGCAGCAATTGCCATTTCAAAGCAGGGGGTAAAAAAAAGTGTGTGTGTGTGTGTGTGTGTGTGTGTGTGTGTGTGTGAGAGAGAGAGAGAGAGAGAGAGAGAGAGAGAGAGAGAGAGAGAAATTTTGCATGTAGGAGAAAAGTGTTTCTAATTTTCAATCCTGAAAATGTGAGGGGAAGAAGGAAGATGGGAAGAAGGGAAATAAGTCAGTAAATGCAGTCTCTTTCTGCGTTTCCCACTAGAAGCTGAAAGGCTCCAGCGACGTGCCATTTTGAGAAAGGAAGCAAACAGAATGGCCCTTCTCTACCTGCCTCAGCCTCCGGCCGGAACAGATCAGCTCCCGTGCCTGTAGCCTTCAAATATGGGGCTAGGTCGGCGGTGATTATTTGATAGCACAGTGTTCACTAGAAGCCTGATATTCTGTGGAACATATGGTTTTGATTTTGGTGGGGTTTTTTTTTTGTTTTTTTTGTTTTTTCTGTTTTTAGCCAGTGAGCAAGATGGAGAGTGTCACAAACCTAACTCCAGAAGGTGCTGGGATTTGCCAAACTGTAAAGGGAAACTAACGCCCGAGCCCGTGTCCCTCCCGCTTTCGCAGCTCGGGGGGGCCCTCGGGGGAGACACAGAGGGCCAGGATGGAACTGCACTGACCGGATCTACGACAGAGACTCCCTACCGTTGACAAAGCACAGAGCCCAAGTCGTGGGGCTTCCCACGACTCTCTGCACTAATTGTCAGCCTGGAAGGAAGAGATCAGAACATCAAATAAAAATCCACAGGCACACAGCCATTAACTCAAGACCCAACATGTATCTGGCTAAGAAGACTAATGCTGACTCCGGTTTCCACCATGTTTTAAGCAGCAACATTCTCCAACTTCCCATCTTGGGTTATCGGCTGCCAACATTTCCCAAAATAACCACTCCTCTCAGTTACGTTTTCTGATCAATTATTTAGCACGGTCTGGGCGATACGACATCAATCTTACCCCGAGGGGGAAGAAATTTATGCTCCCTCGTGGTCCGCTAGAAAACTTGTAGTTTTAATTAAAAAGGCACATTTTCAGCATGGACGAGAGTGCTGGCTGGGTTTATGGACATTAGTAAGACTAGTAGTAAAGAGAGAGAAAAAAAAAAAAAAGGCAGAGTCCAGGCCTGGGGATCTTTAGGTTAAATATCAACCTGGGAATTTTCCTAAGAGAATCTGGAAGGCTTTTCTCAACTCATGTTTGAGAGCCCTTGAATGGGCTTTTCTCTAGATGAAAACCTGGCCAGCTAGTCGGGAAACAGTTGACCAGCCCTTCCTTTGTTTGCACAGGGTGTCCCTGAGTAGGCCCCGGGCGGAACTGAAGGAGAAAATCCTTCCTGGTTTCTCCCTCTCTGAGGAAGGAGGACAGGTTAGTGCAGCTCGCTGTCGACTGGAGCTGGGATTAATTAGTTCCTTCGGTGACCTTGGCATCTGCTGATGGCGGAATATGTCTCCAAGCTGTGGAGGGGCTGTGCTCAGCCACGGAGGGACTCAGGAGGACCAAGAGCCACGGCGACAACGATCACCATTTTGTTGAGTCCCAAACCAGAAACAACACAACAAAAGAACACCCCGAACAAGTGCTTTAGGTCTAAAAGCCGCCTTAGTGTGGTATTCAAATTGTGTGGATTATCTGTCTGTGTCTGTGTACACACTAATCTAGATCTGTTGTTGTGTGTATACATATCAATGTATATATCTGTGTGCATATATCTATCTGTGTATGTATATTAATCTAAATACATAATATATATTAACCTAAATCTCTACCTAACTTTATCTGTATATACAAATATTTATCTGTAACTATCTACATATATTAATCTAAATCTGGGTCTACGGCTCTATATATGTTTATGTATATTAATGTCTTTCTCTACCTGTCTCCATACATATATATCCATCTAAATCAATCTGTCTATCCATCATCCTATGGGTGGTTTTGCAAGTCAATGCCCAGCATCTTGCCAGGTATTTCCAAAGGCGTCTATAGCCTCTTGTTGGGATTGACAAAAATTTTTAAGCATCCCACGCCATTGGGGAAGATGTCTGACCTTCCTCACTTCACCTGCACAGAGCTGAGGGAACACGGCGTGCCCCACCCCTTTCTCTAACACAGCTGGTTCAAGGTTCAAGTAGGATAGCGATGTGGGTCAACGTGAGAAACTCAGAGCGACCCAAGAGAAACTCAGAGCGGGCTAAGTTGCATAAATAAATGTATTACATCCTAAATAAGGGAGCTGCCAGCTGCTCCTATGAGAGGCAGCCTGATTGCCATCTTTCAATATATGAAGAGACTCACCCACTGAAGAAGCATCTGGGTCACTCCAAAGGCCCAAACGAGGGCCGGAGAGTGAAGGTCACTGGAGTCACATTTTGTCTCAGCACAAGGCTGAATTTTACAACAGAATGTTGTAGTTCGTAAGCACTCTGGGGCAGTGATTGTCCAGTCAACAGAGGGGAAAGAAGCCATGAGAACCTGGGTAGCAGGGCTGTGGTGGGGGGTAGACATGAGCTGTGCTAGATAATCCCTCCAATTCTTCCCAATTTGGGATTGCCTCTGATCTTCACCTTATGTTTGTGGGTTTTGTAAATCGGGAGGAGGGGCTGTTAAGGTCTCGCGTGTGTGAGGAGCCCCTCCTGAGGCCCCGAGGCGTCTCCCCAAGCTCCCGCAGCCCCAACACCTGAGCACCAGCGGAACAGAGAGGTGCAGGTGAGCAGATCACAGGGAGTAAGGAGTTAAGGAGACCAAAGTTCTTGGTGGGTCCCTGCAGCCCCAGAGGCAGCTAGTTCCCTTTGATCCTGACTCTTAATTGCAGCCTACTAGCAAACAGGGAACTTGAAAGAAAAGAAACAGGGGAACTCTGGAGATAGGGTTTGTTTTGTTTCCTGAGGGGATGGTCTTTGTGGTGGCTGCCAGGAAGCTGATACTGTAGGGTTGGAAGGATGGGCTTCCTAAGGGGGCAAATAAATAGACCTTTCTATCAGCTAAGAGCCAGGTGTGAGCGGAACCCCAGGAGCAGTGGGCAACTACGTGTGCCCCGTTAGCAGGGGTGCCCGGGAGAGATGCCTCGGCAGAGAGAAGAGCAAGAGAAAAGAGACGATGGGCTGGCTCAGGAGCAGGCCAAGCAAGAAACAGGATGGTGGGTCCACGCACTAGAAACAAGCAGCACGGGCCTCGGCAGAGGATGGGAGACACGCGTGTGAGAGAAGAGGGAAGGCGGGGGACAAGAAAAGCGGTTTCTAAGAACTTTCACAGAGCACAGCAAAGCCACAACACAACACATCTCCCTCTTGTACATGCCCCACAGCCGATAATGGGCTTTTACATATGTTATCTATTTAAGGTATCAATAAGTTGACATCTTTAGGTCTTTAAGCTTCTTACACACACACACACACACACACACACACACACACACACACACACACACGAGATTCAAGAGTAAAGAAAAGGCCAACTAATGACAACAAATAACGGAGAGAAGGCTCTGGCCATCCCTGGCGATTTATCAGGTCCCTTTGGGAAGGGGAGCTCCTGGCTGAAACTGAACTCATGCCCGAACAGTATGCCAGTAATTGCTTGTTTGGGGTCTGTCTTACACACAAGTGTAAGTGGAGTGAATTCGGCTAGCAGTACGTGCAAATGTAAGACAAGTTTTTCTGAAGCAAACCCCCAAGGAAGCACCTTTGGAAAAGGTCGGGGCCTTTGGGGACCACCGACTGGGGTTTCACCGCTTGCTCTGTCACTTGTTAGTGTGTGACCCTCGCAAGTAACTCAGCTCCCGGGACTTCATTTTCTTCATAAAAATTCTTCATGGGTCAATGTCCACAAAGCTCCCAGCAGAGGGCCTGGCATATAGTAGGCACTCAATATACTCAACCGACACTCGTTTCCCTTCATTCTTGAAAGGCTACTGGTTAAATTAAAAATGCAACAAAACACCAGCCATCTGTGTGTGAACCGAACCAGCATCTGGGCAGGGAAGACTTCCTCCAAATCAGTTTAGCTAGACTCGGCCCAGGAAAGAGGGGCCACGTGCAGATGGACAGGAAAATGAAGCATTCAAGGGAGGAAAGACAGATGGACACAAAAGAAGGTGTAAGACTTGTGACAAGATACAAAGCTGTCCACAATCAGGCCTGGACATTTCCCTTAAGCCACCACCTTAGACAGCTATCATTTCTAAAACTGTCTTCACTTCTACTGCAAAACATTAAAAGTAGCATTTTTAAACAGATGCGATCTTCATCACCTTTAACATGTCCTATTCTTCATATTCTTTGGAGAGAATAAGGAAAGAATGACATTCTCTGCACCATGAAGGGAGATGATGAGTTGGTCAGAGTTCCACTACGAGCATGGGGAGACATCCACAGACCAGCTGTCTAAAGCACAGAACTCCTGGAAACAGCCCAAGGCCCTGCCTTTCACCCTTGACTACAGAGGCTTTGGGGCAAGGCCCACGGCATAAGTCAGTTCACCCTCGCCCCACTCTGAGCCTGAGCAGTTTGGAAAGGCTTACTGTGTCAGGGAGGTAGGTCCTGGCTCCCAGCCCCAGAGAGCACTCCTTGAAAACCATGCCAGACGCAGTGGTCTGCCGCCATCTACGTTTATGTTAGCAAAACTGCCATTGTGCTCTAGAGCTTTGCTGATGAGCAGCGTGTTCATCGTCCGGGAGCTTGTTAGAAATGCAGACTCTCAGGCCCCACTCCAAATCTGTTGAATCAGAATCTCATTTTTAATAAGATTCCCGGCTGATTCCCTATGCACATGGAAGTCTGAGAAGTGGTGCTATGGTTTACGTACTGCGGGGGTCTGCTATGAGGACAGCAACCGTTTACCCACTTTGAGTGCTTTTCTCATTTTCTCGAGCTCCTAATGGCTGGGTTCAGCAGAGACCTGCTGGATTCAAGAATAAACAGACCTCTGGGTCTGTGAGAATAGGATGACCGGTGTCCAGAGAAATCTCCAATCGCCCTGGAATTAACATTCTAACCAATGACACCACCCCAAAAGGTGTATTTCAAGATACAGACGCTGAAGTCCCGATAGTTGCTGGTTTTAAGTGTTTTCTTCTGGTTATTACTGAAAATCTATTTTTTTTTTAAAAAGGCTACCGTATATATGAAAAATGCAGCAGGAAGATCTCCCTATCCATCCAGTATCCTGCGACTCTCACCATTACAGTGAACCAATATTTGCCTTCAAGAGGGCCATGGCTTGAGCACTCATGCCAAAGAGGGTCAACCATGCGCAGCAGGATAATGCAGTGTGGGAAGCCACACTGTCATCCCGTGGAACCCCAGAGACTGCGGTACGGAGCTTAAGAGTCTTGGAACTCACTTTTTGGTTGACAATTTTGCTC
Source organism: Prionailurus bengalensis (assembly GCF_016509475.1). Classification (NCBI taxonomy): domain Eukaryota; kingdom Metazoa; phylum Chordata; class Mammalia; order Carnivora; family Felidae; genus Prionailurus; species Prionailurus bengalensis. The sequence continues at coordinate 69,178,107 of NC_057343.1, read as the reverse complement.
TTTTGTGGCTGTTTATTTTCCCGATTCTTTGCTAGCATTTCTGCTCTTCTAGGTCCCTGGTAGTCCTCTCCCAAGGCCCATCCTTGGTCATCTGCCTGTCTCCATTTATGGTCCCTTTGCCTTGGAGGTTGTCAGCATCCTTGGCTTGGATTATGACTGCAACACAGGTATGTCTCCATTGACATTTGAAGCCCTGCATCTAAGCTGTTCTCCGTTCCCACATTGTCAGATGTCTATGGAATAGCCCACTTGGATGACCCACCATTAGCTAAAACACCACGACCAGAACGCACCATTCATCATCTTCTTCCGTTCCACCACCCCGCTCCTACTGATTGGTTCCTTTTCCCATAAGCCCCTGTTTTCTGTTAGGGTTCCATAGACATTTTTCCTGATAACTCCAGTGCCATTTTGGCTCTTATAAGCTGTCACTAGTTTCCATTATTTTCTCTTCAAGGACCTTTTGGATTTGCCCTTTCTCTTCTATCCTCACAATGCTATTGTAAGCCCACTTTTTCCCACATCATACCTAGAATATGGCAAAAGATTTTTTTTTCCCCCAGTGGCATCATATGTTACAAATTTTCAAATCTCCAGCCCTCTCTTACAAGTTGTAATTGAACACTTTTAAAACACTAGATATGATGTTATAAGTAACAAAATTAAGCTCGACATAGCTCTTCAGGTCTTCCATATTCTGACTTCCCCCATGTTCTATTTCCCCACTACCCCTATTTCCTACTGCTCCCCAGAGACAGGTTTAAGCTTCCGCACTGCCCCCTATATCACATCATGCTGTTTCCTCCTCTGGAGATGACTTTCTTTTCTCTAATTCTGACTCCTGTCCTCTCCGAACTTTGTTGAACAAATACCCCTACCAGAAAAATATCTTTGAGCAGGCACAACTGTCATGAGGTTGTTACTTATTTATAAATGTTACACTTGCATAACAATGCTAATATGTTACATACATTATGCAACATATGTGAAAATCGACATTTTAAAAGGATGAGCTAAATAATGTATAAGACACAAGTTCAGCTATTCCTTACCTAGTGAATCATCTTGCCCTAGGTCGGGTGTAGACCTCCCACGTTAGGACCACTGATCTGGACAAAATATATCCATTCAGAGCTACAGGATAGAGCTTCCCTCTATAAAGTTATCTACTACTCCAGCCCGAACAAAGTTCTGCTTGCTTGAACAACCAGGGCATTTAAAATTACAAGTAGTAAATCACTAGTATAATGTATGCTTCACCAATACTTTTAGTTGATTAATTGAAGTTTGCATCTAGGATGCCAGAAATTTATAGATTTTTCAAATAATTCAATATCTTAATTAAAAACATTACTGTCTTTCCAAAATTGCTTGGGTTGGGCTCTATCCACTGTGCAACATCCATTACAAGAAAACTCCAAGTCAGACTGCAGTGTGACTTCATTTAAAGACTTTTATCTCGGGGCGCCTGGGTGGCTCAGTCGGTTGAGCAGCCGACTTCGGCTCAGGTCATGATCTCGCGGTCTGTGAGTTCGAGCCCCGCGTTGGGCTCTGTGCTGACAGCTCAGAGCCTGGAGCCTGTTTCAGATTCTGTGTCTCCCTCTCTCTGACCCTCCCCCATTCATGCTCTGTCTCTCTCTGTCTCAAAAATAAATAAACGTTAAAAAAAATTAAAAAAAAATAAAGACTTTTATCTCATTGAATATCATGTGCACAGATTCCCATAGCTTTGAGGACTAGATTTTCTGCTTTTTTTGGCTACTGAAAAAAAAAAAATCTTTGAACACATTGGTTAACCTCACTCAAGTTCAGTTTTTGTTTAAATTATAAAACAGGAACAAGAAGGAAATGTTGTGACCATTAAAGAGATGATAAAAACTGAAGGGATACGTACCTATAAGACATCACTGTTATTATCTCACCTAGCACTTTGGTGTCATAATATGAACTGTATCAGGCGTATCTGGGATCTCTAAAAACAATTGCCCTCCTACCTCCACCTATTTCTTTCTGAAAATGAATGAGTTTTATTTTCTCCTTTTCATTTGCTCAGCTGAAAACACGGTGCTGCCTACCCTGTCAGGGTCTGAGCTTACATACTGGCTCTAGCAAGTATTAGCGATGGGCTCACGGGTGTGTTATTGAACCTTTGGGAACTTCTCTCGTTCTATGGACCATCATTAACTTTGCGGGGAGAGCATTAACGTTGTGATATTCTTCAAAGGCTCAAATTAAATGAGATATGTTGTAAAATATTAATTTCTCCCCCACCCCATTAGCAGGCCTAAGAGGACTCAATGAGACGCTCTCGTGGGCAAAAGGAATACTTCGAATTTTGGTTTTTCCCACGTGTGCGGGCAATTTACAACCATTAATGAACTTTATGTTCTAGAAGCACCTCCCTGCCATCCATAGCCAAACTTACCTGGCTACTATGTGGCTAGGCTGGTGCACGAACCCAGGATAGGTTTTGTCCCCTGGCGCCTTCTGAACAGTCAGAGCTGAGAAAGCAAAGCCAATCAGCCTCTCTTCTTGTTCTGCCTTGGGAACCAGGCTGTCTGCAGTACTGGTTACACGGAATTGTCCAAGAAAGCTTGTGGGGACAGGAGATAGTGACATGTGTACATGCACCAGGGACAGTTAGAAGTTTTTCCTGCTTTTCAAAATTCAAGTCACTAACCACGGGCAAAAATAAATGAATAAAAGTTGTTGTTTTTTTTTTTTTTAATCCAGTTTATAACTCATCTGTTCCAGGAGCTTTACCCAGTGCTCTAATTTTAGGCTCCTGGATTTTTTTTTTAAACCCTCTTTTTTGAACTGTTAATTGAGATAAGGTCTGTGAAAGCCCTTTGTAAAGTGTAAGAAACTATACATATGTTAATTATTCTTCTGAAGACATTTGTGTGCTGACCTATTCTTATCTTGTTTGTAAGTATCTTGTTCCCCAGCGATCGTGGATTGCAAATGCTTAAGACCCAGGACCTGCAGTGCTGGGTGTTCCTTGCCTCCTCCCTCTGTCCTCTGAGGGGGGCTCACCCGCCCCCCCACCCCAAGCTCGTACAGCAGCCAGCTGCCTGGATGCTCCTAAACCTTAGAACAGCCCATCTGCCTGCCAAGACTCGTAACTAAAAAGACTTCTTTAGGCTCGTTTACGTCCCTCAGTCTCCCACTCAGTTCTCCACAAAGTGAGTCCTTAACCTTGCAGTTTGTCTGCACCCACAAAATACACAGAGATGTTAGAGTAAAGAAAAAAAAAGTTAGAGTAAAAAGAAAGAAAGAAAGAAAGAAAGAAAGAAAGAAAGAAAGAAAGAAAGAAAGAAAGAGAAAGAAAACAAATAAGCAAAGGAAAGCAAAAACTTTGTGTTTAAAAGGGGAAACCGTTTTTTTTTTTTAGGTAACTGTTTTTAAGGGGAAAAGTGGGGGTAGTTTAATCCTCCAGGGTGGGGAATCAGGTTTCCTTACTGGGACGGGGATGGCGAGATAATTACATCAGGGGCTCCCAGGTACCCCGAGGCTCTGGAGTATGGAAGAGGATCTAGGATTTCCTTTTGGTGACTGGTGTTTAAGGCTTTTAGATGATGCGTCCATATTCCCCAGTCACTTTGGGGCTGAATCTCAGCTTGCTGAGACTGGGTGATTGCTCTCAGTGGCCTCTTATTTGGGACTTTTCAGCACATTCTCATAGGTCTATTGCTCATCTTACATCTTTATATGTTATTTAAACAGCATTTACGCTGAGGAAAGTAACAGAGGTGAGGAAAGTGCATATAGACATTTAAAACTCAAAATCCCTTCCCTTATTCTCCCCCCACCAAACACCAAGAACGATCTGAAACCTACAATTAATGCCTGATAGTCAAGGTGAAATTAACATTAACCAGTACATTTATTAAAGTCTTTAAAACTTACAATTTTGCATCATTTCTTTCTGCCGCTGATTTTGCACATACACTAAGTCAGGTATTAGGTAATTGACTCGTTTTAACCGAATAGCAAAAGCCAGAGAACCCAAGAGGTGTTTAATAAACACTTGTTGACTGATTGATGGAATATACTGACCTAGCATCTTCTAGACAATGCGTTCTTTGTCAGAGCGCTAAGGTAAGTCGGTGGGTCCACTTTTATTACCAAGCGTTTCTCCCGCGTCAAGGGGAGCGGGCCAGCTGAAAGTTTGTCCACTGGCCTGTGGCTCAGGTTCACAAAAGAAACCCTGGGGCTTTACCTTTCACACCTGTTTTCACTCTCACAACAGAAGCGGGACTAGCCTCGGCTGCCGAGCCTTCGGAGGCACCGACCTGATGCAGCCTTGACGCCACCCTGTACTGCTTACTATGAATGTTATCACAGCTGCAACCCCCAGTTTGCACACAAAACCTAAGAAACAACTGAGCTGAGTAAAAAAAAAACAGGAGAAAAACACTGTATTGTAACTAATTTAAAAGTCCAGCTACGTCTTCCTGCCTCGTTCTTCTGAGAGAAACCAACTCGTGAAATACCAAGTCCCTGGCTCCACGCGGCCAAGCGCAACTCCGCCCATCTGGTTCGGTGGACCATTCCAGAAAGGACGCCTGGGCGCATGACCCCTTTGCTTCTCTCTGAAGCCCCTTCCTCTCTTTCCTTGCCAGGCCTTCGGGCAGACTTTGTGAAAGGAGCGAAGTCCTTTACCCTGTTCCTCTCTGTCCCTGGGGTTCCGTGCTCACCTGGCCTGACTCTGGACCTACAGCTTTGCCTTGACTTTGCTACTGGCTGATGGTTTACACCCCCACCTTTCTCTAATGCCCCTCGCCTCCACTGCCCCCGCTCGCTCGAGCTGCCAGATTTCTCTGCCTGATATGACACAGTAACTGTTTCTGACCCTGTCAGCTCTCAGGTGCAGCTGTACCCAGAGATATTCAAGGCCCCCAAACTATGTTTTCAACAAACATGCCCCACAGTTTTATCACCTTTCATCAGTCAGAATCCTTCACCCATTGCAACGTTACCAACCTGCTTCTAGGCTGACGATACGTTTTGTCATTTTGGAAAATGTAAACAAATCAATATGCCTTCTTCCCCCATCTTCTCTCATTATCAGTAAGAAAGCGCAGGAGGAAAGGGAGAGGAAGGGCATGAGAGACCGAGCCTGGTCAGTCTATCGTCAGGAATTCTCTCAAACTCAAATCTAAATGCTTTTCTCCCAATTCTCGCTCGGAATCTTGAGTGCCTGATCTTGAATTTCGATGGCGCTCCCCGAGCGCGGGACTGGCTGGGGGCCATGTGATATTGATTTGTTTTCGCCATAGCAACAGCAAATTAAAACAACTAGCAGAGAGGAGGCAGGCCGGTAACCAGTAAAGCTACATAACCAGTATATTTTGCAAGCGTATTTTCCTCTTTTCCTCATATTCTCTCTCTTATTCAATCTACTCTTGCAAATTTAATGCAAAGTCAAAGCAAAAATAGCACTAAATGCTTTGGGCACTACAAGGCCTACGTCTGAAATAGTCTGGTTGGCACAGCTTCTGGTATATTGCCTGAGATCGATGGAGAAAATGCAAACAGCAATGCTCTGAATTCCTTGGAAATTTTGTTTGTTGGTTTAAGGATAAATATCCCTAGAAAATTGACCTGAGCACACAGTAGAGTGAAGGGTTCTGGAAATATGACTATTTATCTTAATACCCTAAGGCATTTGCCAACTGTTTCATTAATACGGAGGTTTTATCCCTTTGTACTTTAAATAGCTCATTGTGGCAAGAGACAGATGACTTCTTTTTATTTTGTTTTATTTTATTTTATTTTATTTTATTTTATTTTATTTTATCTTATCTATTTTTTTGGTACAAGGTCAAGGCCTCTCAAAATGAATGCTGGAATCATGAGAGAAAAGTGTAGCAAGTATTACTCAGTTCTATTAAGAGAGAGGAAAACGAAGGTGGGTGCCTGCTTAGGGCTACACGAGCAGCTGGAAAGGGAATGTAAACTAGAACCGGGAACTCCCCAGAACTCCGGTCTGTTCGTCTGGAAATTCTCCCTTCAGAGGCCCCATATTAAACGCTACCTTCCCCTGATCTCTCCGACCCAGGTTACCACCTGTGACACAGATTAACAGCCTGCGGTACTGGACTTCCCTTCCTCCAGCCCATCTGCACCAGGCATGGTGCTCTCTATGTAAAAGCAGCTGTTCCCACCATCACGGCCAGCCACGAACTTGGTGGCATAACCTTGGTCCTACACAGTGGCTCCGAGGGAACTGGGAATGAGGCCACAGGCACTATCCACCCAGGTGGCAGTACTGGGCTGTGCCAGGCGAAGTTGGGCCAGAAGCAAAGCCCGTGCTCCGCTCCCCACTGCTCTTCGCCAGCACGGCCAGAACCCTGCAGAGAACCTGCTCGGACCCGCCCGACGACGTGAGGCAGGTAGGAGATGCCCTATTTACGCTGGAGATGGGCTTTAGGGTTTAGAAAGGACGGGCTGAAATATGAAGACATAACTCAAGACCTGCCAAGTGAGAGTCAGAATGTTCCTGGCCAGGACGTAAAGCAATATTCCTCTCCACGAGCCTGAATAAAAGAACACCCAGCAGAAATAGTTGGGGGATGACGTCAGAAGTTCTGGGCTAGTGTCCTGCACTTCTCCTTGAAAGTAAAAACAGTGGGTCTGGAAGAATCTACGTGGCATTGCCCTTATTTAAATGAATATTTGAACTGCTCCTCAGAAAACAGGCAGGATAGCTGAAGAAACTTCATCTTATTTAAAGATTATAAGCATGCCCTCCTTTTTTCCCCCACTTTATTAGCTCCCCAATGCACATATTACCAAATTAACAAACTGTCTTTCCACTTAACCTTTGTCTTTTAAAAGGACAGTAATGTTTCTCGAAGAGCATTCACGGTAGTAGTGGTTAGGCAAGTCAGATTTTTTTCTTCGCTTCAGTGCTTGCTAACTATTCTAAAAATGTTACACATTTATTGTAAACACATGCTTCCGAGGCCTAACAAAAAAGCACAGTTTCCTCATGCCTGGCAGAAATTTAAAACGGAAAAGGGCAGAAAGAATTCTTTAACAAATATATCATTTCCTTCTCTTGGGCCAAGTGTGTTAAAAATAAATCTCCATCATTTCTCCCTGCTGCTTCTCGGCAAGAAAGTTGATATGGTTCGGCATAGTGAAGACACAGCTTTAAAAGCTAGCCTGCCCTCATTAAATTATTCTGCTGGCTGTGTGTTCTCATTAAAAATGCATAAAGATCAGATAATTGCAGTAAGCATTATTAACCCAGCTTTACTTTTGAATATAATGGTTCCACTTTTAAGCTGGAAACAAAGGCTCAGAAAAAGAAATGTAAACATTGAACTACAGTATCGAAAACTTGTCAGAAAGCTACCTCTTGCTGGCTTGTTAAAAAATGTGCTTTTGAAACTCAAAGCCGTGGCATTATAGGGCTAGGTGGGTCCCTAATTTCTAACACATAGACGTATTTTTGGCTAAACATTCAACCGATGGTTATTTACTACGAAGTTTTCCTTTTCTTCTTCATTACGAGTCCGTTTTCAAATAGCAGGATCAACGTAAACTTTATTTATTCGGGAGCGAACTGGGGCAGTAATGAAAATTTTCTAGAACAAGAAAATAAGAACGCTCCCGGGAATTCACAGTTTTTGTTGAGTATTAAAATGGATCTCTTCTTTGAAATAAACACTCGTTTTATGCCTCACCCCAGTCAGGCGGCACAGATTCAAGCTTTTGCCGTTTCTTTCTTTCTTTCTCTCTCTTTTTTTTTTTCCTCAAATCAAAATGTTACGTAAAACTCCAGGGTCCCCGGCAAGTGTTACATTTGAATTAGTGGAATCCGGTTTCCCTGGCTTCCCTAAGCAACACACATGGAATGCACCATATACTGCAGCAAACTCTTTAAACATTCAAAAAAAAAAAAGGGGGGGGGGTGATTCTCTTACCTTGTTTAGCTCTGCCTCTTTTTCCCTTTTACAGTAACCCCGGGAACATCTGGCAGAATCCAGCGGCCGAGGCTTCTCCGCTGCATCATGAGGCAGAAATTTCCATGTAAATAGTCCTCATTCCCTGTGTATTGTACTCTGGGAGCCGTCTGCCGTATCTGGAAAATTTTGCCTTCAGATGATGAAGCAAAGACAGTCTAAACTCTGTTGCTGTAAAGCTGCAGCCCTTCCTCCCCACAAATCCCTCCCAGCCGGGGGCAGCCAATCCCCGGGCAGCTCGTCAGCCCTCCTCGTCTGAAACTGGCTCTTATAGGATGAGTGACACAGCAGCACAGCACTTGCGGTGTGTGAAAACAGTGCGTCCATACTGATGAAAGAGGAATTTCCCTCTCCGAAGAAAGCAATCATAGCACCAAGACAAAGTGGCACATAATTGGCAGAGCCGGGAGAGGGGTAGCTGGAGAAAACACCCTCCAAGACAGCCAGCCCAGAGCCTGGGACTGCGCTGTAAAGACTTTCGACGATACCAACTCCGCAGATTCAAAAAAGAAACCCAGGTTGTGCAGGAGAAGCTGAAGTCCTTCTCCCATCTGACAAAGCATGGGTTTGGTTTTTGGGTTTTGGTTTTTGAAAAGGGAGAAACAATTCAGCGTCTGCCGTGGAAATTAATACCTTACAGGGAGGGCATTTACAGCTGATTCCTATTAGTGAGGGAGAATGTGTGAGCCCAAGTGCATATTCAAAATCAAAACATGCTTAACCCCCTTGCACACAGTTTTCCTGTAGAACATCTGTTACTGCAGCGGTTAATTACTGTGGCTCGTACAGCTTTCATCTAAGTTTTCCAGCCACTGGGGTCTTCAATTAGGGAATTCTGAACAATAAAATTGATATCTACACATTACCCTTTTGTCCTGCTGGCAGGCCGCGGCGAGACGACTAGGTGTGCTTTCACCTAATCCTAAGGTACCTCAGGTACCATTTGATAAATACGGTGCCTTGGCCCATATCGTCATCAGTGAAGCAGTGATTACAGGAGGATATTCACAGCTGAACACACACGGCACATGATCCAAGGGGCACCATCGGGTGCCATCCCCCAAAGGTTGTCTAGACGTGCCGAAGTTCCCTGAGATAAAGCAGGAAAAGAGAAACAGAAAGGTTAGTATGGGTTATTTATTTTTCCCCCCCAGTCAACAGTGCTCCTGCAAGCTCTGAAAAAACTCATATGGCATTTGGAAAACACAAAAAGAAGCATACATTTTCCTTCCACTTAAACACAACATTCTGAATTTAAAAAATGAAGTGTCATGATTCCAAGACCAGACCAAAGCAGGAACAAAGCCCCATTCATCCGGAAGGTTGAACCAACGCACTATTGTTTATAAGCAACTGTTCAGTGCATCTGTAATGAAGTACCAGTTGGGGTGGGATGTAATGGTTTCCCTTGATTTTGCTAACTGCAGTTTAAAAACACAGCATTTCCTGGGATTTCTAGGCTATTTCTTCAATAGAATATCACACGTTATTCCCCTCTGATTTTATACTTACAATAATAATTACAACAGTTTTCATCCCAGTGTAAATCTGTCACGTATAACTTTTAGGTTTCTGTCTACTACCATCTTTTTCTGAAAATTTAAATAATCTCTATGGTCAAACAGGTAGAAAATTATTTTTAGCTAGCGATACACTCAGTATTATACTGCACGCAAATGGACAACCATAGGTTGTCTCCTCTTTCCCATCTCTCTGGTTCTGCCTATGAAATTACCATTCCCTTCATTTCGTTCCTGAAATTCGAGTCATCTTTGACTCGTTCTCCTACTCTCATTCAATGAAATGAGGTCTTGTTGATTTTTCCTCCTGGCTAGTGAAGAACTCTGATCTGATACCTGGATAATATAAATGCCAGTAAGTTGGCCTCTGGGATCAAGCCTCCCCACGTTCAAGAAGATTCCCTGTTGCCAGACAGGTTTTCCCATCATGCAAAGTCATGCTCCTCTCATATTCAATGCCTCCTTTCTTAAAATCCAAATCACAGACTCTCAACGTTCTTCATAACCTGCCCCCCCTCTTCTAACTCAACTTTTTCTACACTGTTTTCCTAAGTGAACCTCCTGATGGAGGCATGCTCATTTCTCCGGGACCTGGCTCCCACAGTCCATCCCCAGACCTGACTCCCAAGGGCTTCACTTAACAAAATCTTATCCAACCTTTAGACCTCAGCTTGCATCCTCGTTTGTCTGTTATGGCTTCTCTGTTCACATTGTCTTCTCTGACGTTCTCCTCCTCTGAAAGCGTTCTGCGCTGTTCGTTTTACCAGGCCATTAAACCCCTAATGGTGAGCTGATCTCCCCACCTCGGAAGGCAAGGTTTGCCTAGTATATCAAGATAATGTACTTAAAACATCTATACAGTGGCTGACACACGACAAATGTTCACTAAACAATGGCCACTCTTACTGTTCTTTCTACATTTTCGTCGTATCTAGTGAGGTGCCATGAGTAAACTTGCTGATTTCATGATTCCTATCTCGAGAATTGCTATCATACCCATCCAATTGCACAAGCCAAAAACCTGGTGGTCATTCTTGATGCTCTCTCCCCAACCGCCATGCGAAAGCCATTATTAAAGCCTGTTAGGTTCAGTACTAAATGTTTAGAAACGTTTCCCTTCGTTCCATCTCTGCCAATGCAGTTTTGTCCAAGATATCTGTGTCTTTCACCACGACTATTGAAACAGGCTCTTAGCTGGCCTCCTGCATATTTTCTTGATCCCTTCAGTCCCTTTTCCACACATCAGTCAAAATAAGAATTCACTTGAAAGTAGAATTCTGATGATTCTACATTCTTCTCTCTGCTCAAAATCTTTGCGATGGACTGAACTGCGTCTCCCCCAAATTCCTGTGTTGAATCCCTCAGCCCCAACGTGATGGTATTTGGAGATGAGGTCTTTGGGAGACAATTAGGTCATGAGGGTGGAACTCTCATGATGGAATTAGTGCCCTTAAAAGAGAAGACATCAGGGAGAGAGGTCGTTTCTCTCTCACCCAAGTGACAACACAGCCAGAAGCAGGCCGTCACCAGAACCTGACACACTGCAAGCTGATTTCAGACTTCTGGCCTCCAGAACCCCAAGAAAGCACATTTATGTGGTTTAAGCCACTCAGTCTACGTAGCATTTTGTTATGGCAGCTTGGGCTTGGGAACAAGACAAGAGTCCTCAACATGGCCTACGAGGTCCCATGATATCCAGCCCTAACCTACCTCTCTAGCCTAATCAGAAGCCTTTTCTTCAGGGAACTCTTCCCTGACCCCCAAGATGAGTTTAGGTCCCACCTGTTGTTTTTCTCTCACGGCCTGTGCACTCCAGAGCAGTGCTTCTCAAATTTAATGTGCGTGCAAATCCCCCAGGGATCTTGTTAAAATTCTCTCTCAGTAGTTCTTGGGTGAATACTGAGATTCCGCTTTGCTAACAAGGTCCCAGGTGATGCTGATGCTTCTGGTCCATGGACTACTCTTTGAGTAGCAAGATTTTATAGATGTTGTTTACTTTATAGAACTTTTTATAGGGTATGGAGATACATTTGTTTGGTAAATTACTGAAGATCTACTCAACCAGCTTATCAGCATTAGAAGTCACTATTGTTTCTCCAGCCTCTCATCTAGTATGTGCCTGGCACCTGACAGGAAGTTCCCAGTAATAAATATGTGTTTTGAATTAATGAATTTATCAATACAACATACTGCAGATCCAAGCTGGACTTTTCTTTTTCTTTTTCTCCCCTCACCCTTCCTCTTCTCTTCCTCCTTCCATCTGTAACTCAATATTGGAAGCCGTGAAACTCTGCAAAGAAAATGAATGTTTATTGAAGTCATGATATACTAAATAGAAGGGAGAATGATTGAGAAACCAAATAGAACAAGTGCCAAGAAAGTGTGACCTATGTCAAAGTAAAGAAGGTGGACACAGGACTCAAAACCAAAGACATTTGTCCAACAGAAGTTGTCAGTTATCTCCTTCAGGTTGATGTATTCAAGATCTATAACTCCGTCCCTTTCTCTTGACCTCTAGGCCCAATTTGTCACTTGAATGGACCAGAGATAACTCATTTTCACCTTGTCTGTAACTAAAATCATTGTTTATTTTATTGAAGTACATTTCTCTTACATTTCCCACTTGAGTGAATGGAGCCACAACCGCCTTTGATGCCCACCTCTGTCTCAACATCAATATCCAAACACTCCTACATTCTATAAATTCCTATCTCTTGAATTCGCCCATGTCTCCCCATCTTCACTGCTGTGTCCCTAATTTAAGTCCTCATCCTCTTCTGTCCACTCTTCACCTCTCTGCTTCCAATCTTGGCCCTCACTTATCATGCTATTATCTACATAAAGTCACTGAGGGGTGCCTCTTATCTTCATGTGAATCCCTTGCCTATTTCTTGAATATATGCTCTCACCACTCCTCTTGAACTCACTTCCCTCCTACTTAATACCCAGCACTAATCACTAGCACTGATAACTAGTTTTATCCCTAAAATGTGTTATGCCCTTTCTAATTTACAGCCTGGATTTCTTCTGCATGAAACGTCTCTGAATCCTTTCATACCCGTCTATCATCTTTCCGTCCATCAATACCCAAAATACACATCATCTCTTCCAGGAAGCCTTCCCTGACCACCATGGCTTCCTTGGCCCCTTGACATTATATTCATCATAGCAATCATCAAGATCTGTTGTAAATATGGTTTGCTTTTTTATGTACCCCACTAGTCTCTGTGAGAGAAGAACTCACATCTTTCTTGTTCATCAGTTTTTCTCTAGGACCTAGAACATGCAGTGATATAATAGCAGACACATACTAAATTGTTGATGAATGGTTAAATGGATAAACTTAAAAATAACACCAGTAATAAAATGGCAAAGAGAAATGCAGGGCTCAAACAAAAAAATTGATAGTGAAGGCATAGGAACAATGGACATTATATATATATATGGACATTATATTTACACACACACACACACACACACACACACACATACATATATTTAAAAAAGAAAGTTAAGCTAGAGAAGAGAAAGGAGAAATAATATAAAAACCAAAAGGCACAGTGCAGTTATGAGATCACTCCCTTTGTTGAAGGTACCAAAGTTAGCAAGCTCATAGGCAAGAGGAAAATTATCTCTGATGATGTTCAAAATGGAGGTGATTTCCATAGAAACAAAATCTTCCTTCGAGTGGAAGAAGATAGGTGTCCTGGAACAGATGGAAGTGTTGACTCTCCAGAAGAGATGGCTAGAAAGGAGGAGAAGGTTGTTTACTGCAAGAAGTGAGACAGGAATCACAGTGCAGATGGGCCTGGTCTGTGACAATTTGGTCTCAGGGCTCATTTCTCTCCCTGCATAATCTCTCAGTATACTCCTTCTAGCCTACACATGTCTACTTAGTCCTTTAGTATATACTGTTTTTTATTTTCCTCTAGCTCTTTTGTGTATAAACCTTACCACAAGTCCCTTGAGGGCAGAGACCATGCATTAAAGTCTTTTCGTAACCTCCACAGTGCCTCATATGGATCAGTGCTGACTTAATTTTGGTTGATGGGTTTTTACTGGTGAAAATGTGCATACTTTAGAAAACATAGGTGGTTTTTGTTTGGTTGATTTGTTTGTTTGTTTTTAATGTGCGAATTGTTGAAAAATGCAGCAGGGAATAGAAACATTGGTTTTATAATTGTCAGAAAAAAGTTATAGTGTTTTCCACTGAATTTATCACAAGAAAGATCAACTAGCTCTTAAATTTTCTCCATCGGTCCAGAGCAGAAGACTCTGGGAAAAGTCAGGACTATCATTTCTGGGTTAAGGAAAATAGAAAATAATTGTGAAAGCATGTAAATGAAATGATGTGAGAAAACTTTTGCATAAAACATGGCACATAATAAATTCTTAATATATGTTAGCTATTACTATTACTGTTTTTATCATCATCATGCTTAGGTTCTAGAATTCTGCTGAAATTTCACTGAAGAGTGATGATGTCAAAAAAATAATCACTAGAGGGGCGCCTGGGTGGCTCAGTTGGTTGAGCATTCGACTTCAGCTCAGGTCATGTTCTCCCAGTTTGTGAGTTTGGGCCCCGTGTAGGGCTCTGTGCTGACAGCTCAGAGCCTGGAGCCTGCTTTGTATTCTGTGTCTCCCTCTCTCTCCCCCAACCCCCGCTCACATTCTATCTGTCTCTCTCTCAAAAATAAATAGGGGTGCCTAGGTGGTTTAGTCCGTTACGCATCTGACTTCGGCTCAGATCATGATCTCGTGGTCTGTGGGTTCGAGGCCTGCATTGGGCTCTGTGCTGACAGCTGGAGCCTGGAGCCTGCTTGGGATTCTGTGTCTCCTTCTCTCTCTCTCTCTCTCTCTCTCTCTCTCTTTCTACCCCTCCCCATTCCCGCTCTGTCTCTCAAAAATGAATAAATGTTAAAAAAAATTTTTTTTAATTAACATTAAAAAAATAATCACTAGAGTAGAGATTTCCAAACTTTCTTGATTTGTAGCACTTTTGATGTTCTGTATCTTTTTTCACCGTGCTCCTAGGCTAAAAGAAACACCTAATTGTTTTATTTATTAAGTAATTAGATCCTAACAACTTAGTGTTTATGTTTTAACAACTTTGTAGCTGTTTGAAAAGTTAACACAAAAAGTTTGAAAGAAAAAAAAAAACGATTTTAATTTCATTCTTGAATAACCCTAATTAGTTATTAATGGATTGTGAGTGCCTATTGGGCACTGCATACAATTCTCAAAGCTTGAAATCAGACTGGAACCACTACTCCCGTTTCTCGGCCCACATTGATCTTTGTGCGGTACTTGCTTTTTGCCTTAGCCACTGCTAAAAATCCAACTTTGCAAAGACAGATGCTATCATTGAAAGGAAAATGTAGTATGAGTCTCATACCGAAGCTGAATTACCTTGGATTAGTATTTTGCACACTGTCTGACAAATGTTGAGCATAGCTGTGTTTTCCCTGGAAACACAAAATGTCCCACGGAACCCCTGTGAGTTCACTGCATTTTCTCAGCACATGTTTCATAGCACAGTTTGGGAACCATGCACTAAGGCAAGGGGCCCAGTAGGCTGGCCAATGTCAGCCAATGTCAAGGGTCCCATTGTCTTTTTTTTTTTTTTTTTTTCCTGATGTGATACTTGCATCAGGCCTACTGTCCTGAGGCCTAAGAGCATTTGAAGTTGCAGAAAGAAGGTCAGGTCAGAGGTTGCGGGACATGCCCCGCCTTGAAACTGAGGTCATTTGAAAACAAGCTTCTGAAATGTGGGTGAGGCTAATAGTCCTCCAGAATTTCAGATGCTTGTGGGGCCAAGAGAAAAGAACATGAAACAAAGAGGACGCTGATGCTGCCAGCTATTCATGGGGAAAGGCACTTGCTCATAACCGTTGCCTTTCAAAATGGTGAATTCTGGAAATAAGTGCAAAGAGGAAGGAATAATGAGTCTTTATACATACCTTTCGCTGCTTATCCCCACCGTTCTCCTAGGCTGGCGGGAACGACCATGCTTCCTTCATATGTACTGCGGTGTCCACGATAATTTGATCTTTTACCTATGATAAAGGATGAATATTCTTAGGCCCCGTCTCCCCCTCCTTGTATTAAAGCGGTGTTTCTGACAGAGAAGAGAATCCCCCAAACCGGAAATGCTCTAGGCGGCTGGCACGCTCTCCCTCCCGTGGGCTGACTTCGAAGATTTGTCCATCCATTACCTCCTACCCAGCTCCTGAATGAGGGGTCACGCTGGCCAGGGGCCCAGTAGCCCCTGGATGGGAGGAGAGCTACTCGCTCTGCTTTCCCTTCCTTTCCCACAGCTCCGGCTCTCGCGCGTCCGGACGCGCATCGTGGCTCCCGTCCATCAAACGTGTCCTTGATGTTTACTGTTTGTTGTTCCCTCTCTCCACTGGAGTATAAGCCCCTCACGGGCAGGGGGCTTTTTCTGTTTTGTTTAGTGGCATATTCCAAGTGCTGAGTACAGAACCTGACACATGGGACTGATGATGAATATTCGTTAAATAAATGAATAAAACGTGGAGGGATGGAAATATGGTACAGGATGAGTAAGAAACTGTGTTTGAGGCGGAGCATCCAAGCTGAAGTAACATCTGCTAAGGTGCTTCCCAGGGTCGTTAGAGTCACCTGTGTGAAGACCAGGGAAGAGTCACAACCCCCGATGGAGAACCACTTTGATGCCAACTTTGGCGTGAGCTATTGCAGAGTTGGGATTTCATGCTTCACTGATGTCCCACGAGCAGCCCAGATCCCTAGGAGGGCTCTTTGATGGAACGGGAGTGACCTCTTTTCCAGAAGGTGGAGAAGTGGGTGGGATTGAGGAAAAAGGCGATGTTGGAGAGGTCACGATGAGCCTCTGTGACAAGCGGGGGTATGTGAGCTCACTGCCTAGGAGGAGACACCGTTATCCCCGAGTGAAGGGATGGACTAGCTTCAGGAAGTAGAGTCAGGTGTGTGTATAAGTGCAGCTTTGATTACAAGCTAGCATTTAAAAAAATAAATGGAACTGGTTTTGATTTTCTACCATCTAATGTTCCTTAATGAAACTCTTTCCAATGCTCTGTCCCAACTCTGCTTCGTTTTGCTTCTCCCAGGATTTCTGCCCTACCTGGATCCACTCCTTCACTCATCTGATTAGGATTTATCAAATACTTGCCATATATCGGTCCCAATCGAAACATGGACGATCTAAAGATGAGCAAGACACAGCAGTGACCCCGAGGAGCTTGAAGAATTACACAGTGATCCCCAAAGCAAGACGGTCTCAAAAAGTTCCCGAAGGAAACAGCCAAATAGGCTCGGGAGATGTTGGAATCACCAATAAACGTGTACTTTCACCAAAGGACTTCTCAGAGCTTTTATTCTGGGAATGTACTTTGTGAGTCTCCAAAAAAGGTTGATATAGTTAGCTCTGTTTGAGAATTTATTTTATCACAGACCCTTTTATTTTAAAAACATCTAACTAGTATGATATTCTGGGGGATGCATTTTGGGAAACACTAGTCCAGACAAATCTTTTTTTTTTTTCTTCCGTTCTTGGGGCCTATATATGCTCACCTCATTCAACTCAACATCTTCTTTTTGATGTTCAATCTTCCTACTTTATAAGGGTCCTGAACTTTGTCAACAACTCATGAGGCAGCTACCATAATGACTCAATGCTACTTTCTATTCATTTCTTAGAACCACAGTTACCTGGAAGTTCCTGTGGCTCCAGAATATCTTGGCTGGACCAGACTTTCTTCCCTCGTCAAATGTCGCAGGCCATTTGCCCAGGCATTCCTGGCCAGCAGAGGGCCTATGGTGGCGGTAAAGTGACCTGGGGGCATAACCACCCTTTTAAATCTTAATCTCATCTAAACTCTACATTCTAAAAGAAACACCCATTTATAGAAAACATGTCACTTCCTTTGCTCCATTAAATGCCATTTGTGGCAAATGCTCCTGGGGAATTTCTACAGTCTTGGAGGTTGGAGGTGGGTAGAGACAATTTATTTCTTACACATGTACATGGCGATTACTATGTGTTGAGTACAACACTATGAAGCACATGCTATTATTATCCCAATCTTATAGACCGTCTCGTTCACCTTTCTGGGGCCACAAAGCCAGCCAGTGGTGGAGCCCGTTTGCCTCAGGGAGGCTGGCTACATAGTCCATTTCTTTACCACTGTACTAGGCTGGCTCTAAATGTAACATAGGTAATACGGTAATTAAGAAGTGTTAAGGGAAGAAGGAGACGAAGGAGAAGAAGAAGAAGAAACAGTAGGATACGATCAGGGGGATCAGACGATCTGAGCGAGAGTTGGGGGTGACAGATTGCATAGACAGGATAGGCCACCTCGAGAAAGATTTTGCCGAGGTGAGGAAGCGTGTCATGGGCCCTCGGGAGAAGCATGTTCCGAGCAGAAGATGCAAACTCCAGGGTCCAGGGAGAATTCTGGAGGGCATTCGTGTGGAAGGGGCTTCTGTGTTCAACTGTTCTGGCTGCCAGTTCGTCACTTAAGTTCTACCCCTTGTTTCTTAATGGTACCTCCTGGCTATGCCCTGCTCTCTCTCTGTTAACGGCACAATCCACCTTTCAGTCTGGATCAGCCATCAGCCACAAAACAGTGAATTCTGTCTTTCTTTCTTAGCACCCAGGACTCAGCTCACCACCTTCCCTCTATCAGCCAGATCTTTCTTTTCCCCTCTAGAAGGTTCCCTAGCTTCCCTTTCTAAATTCAAACTACGGCTACCTCTTTTCAGTTTGACTTATCAAACGATCCCATTCCAATACCCATTCAGATCTCGGTATATATTCTTGATAAATGAAAACTCCAAACTTCCAGACAATGTTCCGAATTTTCTTCCAAGAACATGTGGTGTGTTTTATAATAAAATTTTAATCTTTATTTTAAAAATAATTTGTGCAAAGAGAAAGCATCTGGCTTTGTTTTATCTGCTACAGAAAAGGGATCATGTCATGGATATATTCTTTACCAGAAATGGGCAATTATCGAGCCTTCCATCTGGATTAGAGAGAAAAACAGCTTCACCTTAGCAACAGCATTCTGATGCTGATGTCATCACCTTACATCATTTGGTCTCCTGTCACTGTGTTCTTTCTCTAACATCTCAAACCTTAAAAACCTCGGAGCTTTATAGATCTCTGCATTTAAAAGGCTTAATGAAAAAGGAAGAAATAACCGCATTTAAATATGCACTGAGTCATTATAATGTTGAACTCTGTTAGCAGGTCTCTTTGCTGGAGCAAAACAAAATGAGAATTGTTCTTTTTCAACTCACTCCAATTTTTGCCACTGTTTTGCCTGCACCCTTGTGTCTCCCGAGCTGATGCCCACAAGCTCCCCCTTGCACCCCCAACCTGTTGGACGGCCAGCCTCCCCAACAAGCCTGGTCACTTACAAATGTAATTATTTTATTTGGCAAAGCAGTCCAGTCCTGAAGGGATTGCGGTGAGATTACGATCATGGATCCCAGGGCTGGAAGAAATCTGACTATTCATCTAGATTCCAGTCCCTTATTTGAAGGCGGGGAAACAGAAACACAATGGTTGGCTTTTGTTAAACACAGAAAAGATCCTAACCCTCTGGAAGTTTGTGGTTCCTTAAGATTTCTGTGAGGATTCTCACAACGTGTCAGACCATTCCGCACCCCCCACCCTCCATCAGATGTCCTCCCCCCACCTCCCGTGGCTCCCTCCCTTGCCCCTGCCTCTCCCCTCCCCCCACGGTCCCCTCCATAGACAAAAATTCATGTGGCTCTGAACCAGTGCCAGGAATCTGTCCTGCGCCAGAAATTGGGCTGAAAGACTCCTCTGCCTGGAAGTTGAAATACAGGCTCTGGTCTCAAAATAAATAACATTTGAAAACTCACAGTTGTGTGGAATCATTTAAGTTAGGGTTACTTACAGTAATAAACATTTGTATATATTGGCAGGAACGATTCGCTGTCGATGAACAGAACACTATGCACAGACAGATGCCACTTTGGCAAAATCAGGCTCTCCGTTTTGGAAACCTCAGGCCGTGCCCCAAAGACAGAGACTTCCTTCAAGAGCCCTCTTCACACGTAAACCGCCAGGCTCTAAGAGTACTTTTACAAGTTCTCGATTTGCTGGATCCCTGACTAAGAAGCACACAGATGATATTTTTAATCTATTTTAATCTTAAAGTTATTTTTAACATAATTAAGCATTTATAACTTTGCTTTATATATACTTTGAGTTATATAACATCGCTGAGCTAATAATTTGGACTGCACTTTTAAAAATTCTCTATTCTCAAGATTTTTCACATTGAAGTATAATGAGGGAGGGAAACTGCCTTTTGGTTAGAAATCAATATCTTCCTTGTAAAGGCCCTTTTAATATTGAAAATCGCAACACAAAAGATCCCCAAACTTCTCAGAAAATGTGTATTTTACCGAAAGGGCAATTAGAACACATTTTTCACACTGAATCAACTAGTAAGTACTCACTGCCCCAATTACACTAACTGACACCTAAATACAGATTCTACCATTGTCCTCAGAGGAGACAAAAGGGCTGCCTAATTTGTCTTCATGTCTTCAATATTGGAAAGATTATTACTAAGCGTTCATTGCACACTTTCTTTTGGAAAGCACTTTACGATAATTTATCACTTCATACTCACATTCGATCTGGGAGGTCACTGTCTTTATCTTCATTTTAAAAGCAGAGACCCTGAGGCACAGCAGGCCCAGGACTTTATCCTGGGTCTCTGAAGGACCCACCTCTTTTATTCCTGGGTGACGGACCCACACTCGGTGTAAAATTTAGGTCCCTCAGTGGCACAAATACCCAAGACTCGGTTTAATTTGAAACTTTGAGCAAGGGTTTGGACTCAGCGGACACGTTTTATCAGGGAGTTGGCAAGCAAAACTTTGGTGGGTTCTCGCATTCATGTGGAAGAAAATAAGAAAGGAAGAGATTATCTTGGAAATATGGAAATATAGAGAACTTCCAGAAACATTCTAAAGGAAATTCAGAGGTTTAATTTAAAAAATCATCATTAAGTTACCCAGATCATATCTGCATAATGTTTTTAATTCATTTCTTGTGTTTTTAGCTGTGTGGGTGGCCTGTTTGATTTTTCTGCTCCCACCTTTAAAAACTCTGCTAAACAGGCAAACTAGCCACAGACTGACAGACCATAATGACACCTTGCAAAAACACATTTTCAGTTAGTTTACTTAGTTGCTGAGGTTAATGTCCAGGGCCACTGTGTACAATCAGCAAGGTTATGTTTGGCAAATCTCCAGTCCATAATTCAGGTTACAATCAATATTCTAGAGTCACCATTCTTGAAATATGTGCACATATTTGTGCAGTACACAACCTACTCAGCCATACATGTCTGCCCAGTTAAAATCTTCAGACCAAGCGTGAGTGAGTAGATAATAATAGGGCTGGTCACAGACTTACTACTTTTAGATAATCTTTGTGTTTCTCCACTGACTCTTTTCCAGTCTTTTGTAAATCTTGTCATTTTTCCCTCAACTCTTTCTCAAGCCCCTGACCCATATACATCTACAACTGAGATTTCACTACACTGTCCCTAATAGCCTAAGGACTAGGAACTAGAGTTTCTGTATCCCAGGAGATTAATAAGATAAATCCATGAATCAGCTTTTACTTCTAGAGTTCTAAGAACAATCTAGTTCTGTTGTACAATCTGGGCCAAGCTGCAGCTTCCTCAAAAGGCTCGAGTTCCAGCTCTACAATGCAATCAGAGGTATGGTGCTAGTCTCACTGCCCTGCTCCCTAAGTCACAGAAACAATTCCAAGCACTGAGTCCTACATTTAATAATTGGTGCCACTGGAGTCCAAAACATTCCCAAGTATTTTCCTGGTAAATACTAGTCCTACAAGATGACCTGGCGGGGGGGGGGTGGGGGGTGGGAAGGATTCTCTTACAAATTTGCTTGGGAAACCTTGCATACCGTATCCTCTACTTGGAGATACATATAGTTCATTAGCATATTAAAGGCTCTGACAAGTCCTGCAAGAAATTAATCTGTTTAATTTTGTTTATCCCGAAACTTATTTATTTACTTTTGGTAACTCCTTTTAATATCAATAATGCACTTTGGGAAATGCAAATCTACAGAGAAACAAGTTCTCTAAACAACGTTCCTTTACATGACTGAAGACTCTTCCCCTGATCTCACCCTCATTGATTAGCTAGTTTTTAGCATCCATGATAGTGTGCTCTGCACCATTTACATGTTTTCCTGAGCACTTTGCAGGTTTTCGCTGTACGATGAGTTGAGCTTTGCAACAATTTGCATTCAGGAAAGAGGAGGAGGGATACAAGGACTAGGGAGACAGGTGAATAGAGGGAAAAGAGCCAGATAGGTGACAAAGAGAACTCAGGGAAGGTTCCCTGAGTTTACCTGGCCACCCAGGTAAGATGAATGTAAATTCATCTTACATAAGGCGAAACTGAGGCTTAGGTAAGTTACATAACTTACTCTAGTTCACTCTACTAGTTTGATGCACAGCTTTAACAGGAACCCATGTGACTAACCCCGAATCCTCTATGCTCTCTCACTTCATTACATTTTGCACAGTATCACATTATTACGAATGCTGCCGCTATTGGAAAGGCATCATGGTGCAGCGGCCGAGGACAGGCTGTAATGCTTCCTCAAGTCCCACCTCTCCTGATGAGGAGCGCTGACAGCGGTCCCCTCTGCCTGGGATTCCTCGTCTCTGTAACAGGGACAGTCATCCTCGCAGGGTTGAAGAGAGAAAGAAAGGAATTAGTGCTCAGAGAAGACTTTGAATAATTCCCATCAATATTCAAATAAACACTGGAGTCATTGCCAATTGTTTTTGTTATTACTATTCATAGCTTAATTCCCACATTTTACAGGTTTCACAGCCAAGGCCTAGTTGTCGACTATCAGGAACAACTGGAACTGAATGTGAGGTATCATCTCCCCCCCCCCCCCCACCCCACACCCCCCTCCCCCGTCCTGACTTTCCCATAGAACTAAGAGGGGGCTGGGAGGTCTTCAGGTGTGAAAGGTCACATACTTACTGAGTGGGCTGTATGATGTCCTCAGTCCCTATGTAGTGAATGAAGAGTGAAAGAGCTGAGCATGGAAACAGAAAACAAAATACCCCCAGAGCCTTGGGCTCTGAGGCTCAGAATGGTATGAGTCACAACTCAGACACAGGGGTGAATTCTGCTGGGTCAAATGCTTTCTTGCTGATTCATTACTGTGAATATAGCTGATAGAGACCTGGGATGTTTACTGAGGGCTACAGCCCTGCTCGAAATACTCTCTGGCTTTCACATTGATTGATCTAATAGCCTGGATCTATAATCTCAAAAATAACTCTGAGTTGGGTGGTGTTTTTCCCCATTTCCAGTGAAAGGCTGTTAATACTCTCTCCTGATGAGGCAGACGGAGCACTTTACATGGATTAAAAACAAAGGAAAGTAAATATAAACTCTTTTCTACTATTTTTAACATCTCTCCCTTTGACCTTAGCAAGTGTGATTAAATTTAGAATTAAAATTTAACATTGGTAGAGCATTCAATGCATCAATATATTTTGATGACACATTACTGCAGCAGAGATGAATTTCGCCTTCTATTTAGGTCAGCTATGTAAATCAACCACATTAATGAGCTTTATTAAATCATCTTAGTAAAAGCTCCACTGTCTTTAATGTTTACTTAAATCCATGCCCAACAAAAAAACAGCTGTCACCTCCTGACAAATCTTATTCTGAGTGAGAGTTTCCTTCTTACAAGAGGAAAACTGATATACATTGTAGTCCAACAGAAATGTCATATTTAGACTCTTTTAAGAGGATACTTAGTTACAAAATGCAGGACTTACTGTTAAGGAAGAACATTGGTGAAGGGAGGAACCCAGGGGAAACACGGTGCGGCTGTCACATACTTTATATGCAGAACACAACTCTGCTGAAACCACTGAGTTACTTTATAGACAATTGCATTGACTTGAGGACGCAACGTCTAGAAGGTTTGGGGAGACTGGATGAACGAGGTTATGATGCAACTTCCTTACAACTTTCAGAAGAAAAGGCATTCGACTGCTGCATGGTTTCACTTTTTTTCAACATTCTTAAGAAAGTATAGGATATTTCTTCCTTGAGCCGTAAATTTAAACAGTCAAAAATAAAATAAACGGTCTACGCAAGGTGATGTTCCCCCAGGAAATGAAGTGTATGTGTTCAAGGAAACAGAGCTAGGAGTTCCTCAGATTGGTAATACTTGGTTAACAGCTTGCATTGATTCTGTGTACTTAAATGAACAAGACTGCCTTCTTTTGAACGTATTTTGTAAAATGTTGAAAGTTGATGTTGCGTTATTTCAGACAAGGCTTTTCCTAAGACATTTAATGACCGACCAAGGCACTAAATCGTAGTGCTGGCTTTAAAACTGTCTACAGGCAAGCTCGGGGACCCTATAACAAACAAAGTGCAGCCTCCACTCCGTGTGTGTGTGTCTCTCATGTGAGAGTAGGGTTTGCCGCATGGAGATGCTCTCACCTTGTAGGCCATGGGAGAAGTTCAGGTACCAGTGCTCCCAACAAGGAGACATCCATCACTGCTGTGAATGTCTGGAGTAAATCAGGTCCTCAGAGAGATAGATAGTGGGAACTCCGAAGACAGACCCTAGGTAGGCAGGGGAGGGAATTGGCCTTTGTCGGTTAAAAATGAATGCACCACAGCTTGTAATGGCAAGTTTTACACTTTTTAAAAAAATTTTTTATTTTTATTTATTTTTGAGAGAGAGAGAGGGCATGAGTGAGTGAGGGGCAGAGAGAAAGGGAGAGAGAGAATCCCAGGTGGACCCTCTGCATTGTCAGCGTGGAGCCCAAAGCAAGGCTGGAGCTCACCCAATGCGGGGCTGGAGCTCAGCAACCATGATATCATGACCTAAGCCGAAGCCGGACGCTTAACCGACTGAGCCACCCAGGTGCCTGGACAAGTTTTACATTTATTTCCCTTGTTCATTCGTTCATTATCATTCATTCTGTGAAATGGGTATTTGTTTAATAACTCTGTGCCAGGTAGCATTCTAGGCACTGGGGGTGTGTCCATTGAAGAAGTTATAAATACATGCCTGCGTGGGGTGGGGGAGATTCATAATTAACTGAGTAAATTACATAGTGTGTTAAAAGGTGATAAATGCTATGTAGCATAGTAAAATGAGGAAAAGGCTGGCAAACGCAGGTCTAGGGGGGGATCTACAGTATTCATAGGTTGTCGGGGAGGCCACACCAAGAAGGCTGTATTTGATCAAACACCAAGAAAGGGGCCACGGAGATACCAGAGAGGTCAGTTTTTGAGGTGGAGGCAAAGAAGACACAAAGACCTTGAAGCAGGGGCATACTTGCCTGGAGCTCGCTGGGGTGGTTGGTTAGCGGCCAGACCACGTACGGTGGGGGGTGGGTGTGTGTGTGGGGTGGGGGGGTGAGAGTTATGCAGATGGTGCTCCGGACAGTGAGCAGACTCACATAATATTCCAAAGACTTGGGTCTCTAGTCTTAGAGTTTTTAATCTGTTTTGCATCTATCAACGCATACATGAATTAACAATACCAGGTTTTTGTTTCCAAATGCATACACTTAACAGTGTCTAAAGTGATGACGCTTGCACCCCCCCCCCCAAAGTCCTCTGCAAAGCAAGCACTTTATTAAAAGTGGCCTGTATTGTGCATAAAGTGCTGTTCCTTAATTCTGCTCAAAGACATCCTTTCCTACAGCTGTCCCATCTCCAGCACAGCCTTTGCAGACAAATCACCACTCTACCGTGGCTTTTCTCCGTAGAGAAAGGACAAGAAGGTCAGCGGTGAAAGGGGGACCGAGGAAGAAAGCAACACACGGAAGAGGACAAGAGGGGTAGCCGAAGGGAGTCCACATTGAACAATTCCTTTGGCAATGAACAAAATCTGCTGGCCGTGACCGACAACACATGGTCCAGCCCCAGGCCAAAGCCACCTGTGGTGCCCACTGCTCAGCCGAGGAGAGGATATCAGGTTGCTGTGATTTTGGTACAGGTTCATCTTTACAATCAAGAGGATTCCTTCCTTCCTTCCTTCCTTCCTTCCTTCCTTCCTTCCTTCCTTTCTTTTTTCCTCAGAAATCAATAAAACAATTTAATTAAAAACTGATGAGTATAAAAGAACAATCCTATCAATCAACTTGATCATATTTACATTTCTAGAATATTCTACCATCAGCAGAATACATAATTTTTTCAAATGCATATGGAACATTTACTGAAATAGACCATAGTCTGGACCACAGAGTGAATCTTAACTAATGTAAAAAATTCAAACCATACAAGAATAGGCAAATCCATAAAGACTTAGAAAGCGAGGGGCTGGGGGGAAGGAAGTTTTTGTTTAGTAGGTGCAGAGTTTCTATCTGAAATAATTAGAAAGTTCTGGATAGACAGTGGGGATAGTTACACGGCATTGTGCATGTGTGTAAAGCCACTGAATTACACCCTTAAAAATGATATAAAATGGTAAATTTTATCCTATGTACCACAATACATAAAAATCAGTTGGAGAAACAATTCACATGCACAGTGTGTTATCTGACCAGAACAAAATTAAGCAAGAAAACAATAGAAAGGTATCAGAGAGTCCTCAAATATTTGGAAATGAAACAACACTTCTGCATCCTGTGATCTAACCTTTTGTCTTCCTCACTGCATGATCTGAACAGCTGAGCGAGCCCGCTTTCTATCTCAAATCCTGGGATAATAGTATTCACATCTTTTACTTACTTAACTTTTTTTTTTTTTTTTTACCATTGCCATGGCTGTGGAGGGGAAACAGAAAACCATAGCGATAAGGCATCCTTTCAAATAATGACAATAGCAGTAATAATATATTAAGTAAAATCTGATGGATTACTATTGTGCCAGGGGCTGTTTTAAGGGTTTTACTATGATCCCATTTAACCTCGACAACCCTGTGAGGGAGTTGCTTTACGCCCATTGTATAGGTGGGGTAAGATGATGGCTGGAAGTGACAGGCAGATCCGGAAGGGAAATCTCCCTTGTTTTGACTCCAGAGATGCTTCTCACCTCAATGCTCCAAGTCGCAGTGTTTTGTTGTTTTGTTTTGTTTTGTTTTTAACTAACTTTCTGTTCTGGAAAAACTCAAATGTTAACAGAAGTAGAGGGAGCAGCACAGTCAACTCCTCTGTACGCGTCACCCACTTTCGGTAATTACCAAATAAGGCCAGTCTGGTTTCATCTGGTTTTTTCTCCAAAACTATTTTATTCTGAAGCAAATCCAAGACATCAGATCATTTCATCTATAAACAACTCGGTATGTATTTCTAAAAGAGAACTGTTAAAAAGTATAACTGCAATACCATTTTCACATCTAAAGATACTAAAATAATTCATTAACATCATAACATATCCTGTCTCAAGCTGTGGTTTAACTACAAGGCCGTAATCTTATAGGTGTAAAATGATTCGGTAAAGATACAGAAGTAAATCTACCAGCCCCCTAATAGTATCCTTCGTTTTCAGGCACTAAAAAGCAAGGGGTATCTGATCAAATGAGATGTTTTACATGCACGTTGCTGAGGCCATACCTTGCTCCGAGTGGTAGAGTAGAAAACAAGAGGATGTAGGAAATCTAGGTTCAAGTCTGGCTCCCAAGCGTGAGTTTATTACTTACTGTTTTAGGGTCTCACTTTTCTGTGTATAAAATGAGAGGTTTCACAGTGATTTGTAGTTCCGAATTCTCAAATTCTAGAACTTTCTGAAGATTACGGTTTATCAATAGATAGATAGAGCCCAAAAGGATCTTATTTCATAAAAAAGACTTTCTTAGTAGACAAATCTTTCTTAACCTGAAAATGTAGAATCATTGGTATTAAAAGGGAATACTAGATAAATAATTTCAAACAGCCCCTTCCTCTCTGACACTCAATATATTTATCTATCCTATCCATCCACCCATCCACCCATCCATCATTTATCCATCCTTCAATCTATGTGCCTACCTATATATCTAACAAGACGTATGTCGAAAAGTAGTTTTTAAAATACTATGTGAAAGGAAACTATCATTTTTCACAGAACCCAAAACATAGTCATGCATGTGAATTATACCATTGTAAGTCTGATTGCTTTGTTATGTAATATGGAGAAAGAAAGAATTAATTGCAAATTCAGATGAGAATCAGACAGGAGGGCTTATGTGTTTCTAAAGATAAGATGCTCTTTGAAGTTCCACTTTTCTTCTTATGGGCAGATGACTATGACCCCCAGCCCTGTTTTACCAAGAAGAAAGTGATAGATCATTAAAAGCTCATCACTCAAGGGCTTCAAGGAAGAAGTGGCTTTGAAAGAACTTTTTTTTTCTCTCTCTTTCTAGTCTATCAGCTTAATGAGCAAGACAGAGGAAATAATCTGAGAGAGAGGAGAGTCTGAGGTCAACAGTAGGGAAAAAGGACAAAAATGGGTAATGAATAATGAACTTTCAAAAACAAAGGTAGAGTTTAAAAAGGAAATAAGTAAGAGCATAGTATGGCAGGGCCTTGGGCAGAAGGTCAGGTAGCCAGGCTCTGTAAGGAGCTGCGTAGCCTACCTCCCTAATGCATCTGGAACCTGTCTCCAGGAATAAAGGACAGAGCAGTAAGTCTAGTTAGTTTAAAATGTTCCATAATTGCCTTGTTCATCTTTTAGTGCTGTCTGTAGGTGGAAGAATATTAAATAAGACACTCAAATACAAGGAATTTTGGAGGGATTAAGTAAGCTGCAAATTTGAAAGAGTACATGGCCAAAATTTATGTAAAGCCATTTATAGTCAAAATCATGAAAGATGTAATCCACAAGAATTTTTTGTTATTGTCATCCAACGTCTACGGATATTTTATTATGCCCATTCTATAGATGCGAGAGAGATAACTTATAAGATACAAATATTGTGAGGAGCAGCTCTTACAACTGTGCTGTGTTGACTTATCTAAGCTGGAACTGCTCCCCTAGATTCCTTCCCTTGAAGGGTTCTGGGTTAGTACTGGCTACAAGAGACACTTGATGGGAATGTGGAAGGGAAGCGACAGCCATGTTTCCTTCCAGAGCTGAAGGGTGGTGCCAGGATCCGGGTACTGTGGTGGACCTGCTAGCTGGCCTGATGGGTATGGCACCTCGCCCAACTCATCACACCTCTAGCTCCTGGAAGATCTGCCTTCCAGATTTTCCAAGCCTTGGTACAGGTGCATGTGCACCTCTGTGCTGAAAGCCACCAGGTTCTCCCCACTGTAGTAGCATCATGGGAGAAGGTGGTGAGACACAGACAGGCTCCAAGTTATCTTGCAGGTTCCAATTAACTTTGTGGGAGTACCAGTTTATCAGTGTGGGGTGCCATTTGTCCTTGCTGTCACCCATAGTCAGCTTTCTTCCCGATTTACCTGTCTGGTAAAGGCTCTACATGTGAGGTTCAACATTAAGTGCACAGACACAGCCCACAGAGACTGTGCCACCAGCCCTGCACCTGCACACAGGTCTAACCCCTATAAGGCTCCCTTATGTTTTATCACACATGGCAATTCCTCTTGATCCAATATTGGCTGATACAGCAACCTTATGAGGTAGGAGAACTATTCAGAGACTAAAATTCATTCAGCGCTCGAAGCAAAAAACATCCTCCAAAATTCACAGAGGCCCCCAAATTGGCAAACAATGTGAATATTGTGTATAAAATTGACACGGACATATTTATTAATCAGTATTCTATTCAAATCTATAAGATAAAAATTAAATAATTCTAAAAATTAAATAATTCTAACAATTATTATTTAGTTAATTTAACAAAAAATGAATTCTAAAATTTCATAATTTTGGATTCCATATTATGTCAAATATTAAACAATTCTAATGAAAAATTAAATAATTGGGTTAAGTTTATTTATTTTGCGGGAGAAAAAGAGTGAGCATGTGCAGGAGAGGGAAAGAGAGAGAGGAAGAGAGAGAATTCCAACGAAGGGCTCGAACTCACAGACCGTACGTAGAACCACAACCTGAGCCGAAACCAAGAATTCG
This sequence comes from Prionailurus bengalensis, assembly GCF_016509475.1. NCBI lineage: Eukaryota > Metazoa > Chordata > Mammalia > Carnivora > Felidae > Prionailurus > Prionailurus bengalensis. The sequence goes on along the minus strand of NC_057343.1, from coordinate 69,148,506 downwards.
AATGCTTAACCCGCTGAGCCACCCATGGGACCTAAATCACTGTTTTCTAACAAAATAGTTCATTATTTTAAATGAATTATTTAATTTTTGAAGTAAATATTTGACCATGACAGAGCTTCTAGGAAAATAAATTTCCCACATAACGAAATCCAACATCACAGATTTTTTTTTTTAGCTTCATTGTGTATTTTTTATTTCACCAACTATAAATAAATTCTCAAAATTAAAGAAACAAAATCAAGGAGAAACGTCCTAAGACCACAAATCAAGAGTGTAGCAATGGATTTCACGTACTTGCTTTGCTTCAGCAATCTCCGCCTTTGGATGACCGTCCCCATAATGCCATTCTGAACTCCGGATCCGCATTCAAACGTCACTAAGTGTTATTCCACTAAATAACGCCACTGGAATTCAACTCCAGACTCAGCTTTTCATGATCTCCGCACCTCCAACCTCTTTCTCCTGATTCCTACTTTCTGTTAGTAGCAGAGATTGGTGTTTGTCATAAATGCGGCCTCCAATCCTGTTTTAAATACACCTTTTTCCTGTCCTTCCTTGCTGCTCTGGGGAAGGCGTCTGATGGAGGCCACCACCCCACCTGTATGCAGGCAAGACTTCCACTTAGAAGGACCAATGGGACACACTAAGCACTATTTCAAATTCATTTTTTGGTTGGGGCGCCCGGGTGGCTCAGTAGGGTAAGCATTGGATTCTTGGTTTCTGCTCAGGTCATGATTTCACGGTTTGTGGGACTGAGCCCCATGTCAGGTTCCACGCTGACAGTGCAGAGCCTGCTTAGTATTCTCTCTCTCTCTCTGACTCTCTCTCTCACTCTGCCCCTCCCTCCTCTCTCTCTCAAAAATAAATAAATAAACTTAAAAAAAAAACCAGAATTCTCTAAAAATAAATTAAATTCCCTTTTTTGGCAAAGGTGGCAGTTCGCTGCTTTTGGACACAAGGGTAGAGGCTCTGACTTCTGTTGCCCAATTCTGAGGCATGAATCATGGTGTTTGCTCCCAATGGAAACAGTGTGGTCTTTGCAGCATGCTCTGTGCATGGTTCTTGCTAAACAGTCTCTGGGCCTGATTCTTTGGACTTTCTGAAGATCTTATGAGCTACATAGGCAGGATCAAACGCTTAATCCAATGAGGGCAAATTCTCTTACTTGTAATGAAGAATATTGGCTGATGCAGGTGCCTGAGAGCAAGCCAGAATGCTCTTCAATTCTAAGTGGTTGAAAGACCTGGGTCCTTCTGCAAAATGTCTTCAGAATTTGTCCTCTTCTTTCTCACCCAATGCCCAATGTCACTACCCTAGTGAAGCTCAGAAAATAGCTAAGAGAGTGCTTTCCATATACCAGAACAATCTAAGCTTTTCATACATATTAACTCAATTAATCTTCATATCAACTCTATGATGTAGGCACCTTTAGTGCCTCCAGGAAGCAGATGAGCAGACTGGGTCTTGGAGAGATTAAGTAACTTGCAAGTATCTTGCAGAGCTGGGGCTGAAGGCCAGGTTTGTCTCCTAGATTCCATGCTTCACTGGTAACTTGCACACAGATATATCTCTGTCATTCCTCCACACTGACTGGAATCATGTCATTCTAGCCATGCCCCGGTGCGATGCCTTCCATGACTCCCTGGTGCCTCGGTGTTAAGTTCACATCTGTGGCTCCCATCCGAGGTCTTTAGGGGTCAGGTCACGACCATCTCCTCTTCGTCTTTATCTCAAGTTCCTCATGCATGTCCAGAAAGACCAGACACTCTGCTTGGCACAGGCCACGGGCTGTGTTTTCCCTGGTCTCCACACCCAGGGGACTTGTCTTACAAGACCAACCATCCATCGAAGTGTGCCTTTCATGCCAGGCCCCAGCGACCTGTGACATATACGAACCCCTTCAGTATTCACATGAACTCTAGGACACAGGCATTATACTGCATTTCCAGTTAAGAAAATGGAGGCGCAGAGAAAGATGAGGTGACTTACTGAAAGTCACGTAACTTGTAAGTGGCAAGGTCAGGATTTGAATCCAGGCCTGTCTAACAGAAAGCTCAAGCTTTCAACCACTGTGCTGCCGGCCTTCTATTCTATCGAAAAGTGGATCAAGGTGCCTGGGTGGCTCAGTCGGTTAAGCGTCTGACTCTTGATTTCGGCTCAGGTCATGAGCTCATGGTTGGTGAGTCTGAGCCCCAAATTGGACTCTGCACTGACAGTGTGGAGCCTGCTTGGGATTCTCTCTCCCCCCACCTTCTCTGCTCCTCACCCGCTCATGCATGAGCCCTCTCTCTCTGAAAATAAATAAATAGACATTTTTAAAAAGTGGGTCAAAGGTCCCTCAGATGTGACCTGCCCTTGGTCTTTGTAGCCAGAAGTGATGTCTGTGTCCACGCACACAACGCTTGTCTCAGACGGCTTGGGTAGCAATCATACACTCAACATTTAGCAATGGTCGTTCATGCCTATGCTTATTCATTCATTCAACATCTGTACTTTATATCCTGTGACTTATTTCATTTATAACTGAAATCTTATGCCTCTTAATCCCCTTCACCTCTTTCACCACCCCCACCCCTCCCCTCTGCCAGCCACCAGGTTGTTTAAGTCTCTTTCTGTTTTGTTTATTCATCTGTTTTGCTTTTTAGATTCTACATATAAGAGACATAATATGGTATTTGTCTCTGTCCCTGACTTACTTCACTTAGCATGACATGCTCTAGGTCAATCCATGTTGTTGCAAATGCCAAGATCTCATTCATTTTTATGGCTAAGTAGTATTTCATTATATATATCAATCACATTATGCCACGTTATACCACATTACACACACACACACACACACACACACACACATATATAAATATACACACACCACACTTTCATCCATTCATCTATCCTTGGATACCTTCACTGCTTCCATACCTTGGCTCTTGTAAATAATGCTGCAATAAACATTGGGGTGCATATATCTTTTCAAGTTAGTGGTTTCATTTCCTTTGGGTAAATACCCCAAGGTGGAGTTATGATATTTCTATTTTTAATGTAACTAATGAATTTTAAACTGTTTCTTAGGTGTCTATTCTGTACCAGGCACTGACCTTCATGTCGTGATACAGCAAGGAGGACAACAGGCAGACTCCTTGCCCTCATGGAGCTTGCATTCTAGCGGGAAGACATCGTATTAAAGAGTGAAGATATAATACGTAAGGTGCTGACAGCTGCTACAGAGAAAAGGAAGATCAATAGGAACTGTCAAAAAAGATAGGAATTGTTGATTTTCAGTAGGGTGGGAAGGGAAGGGTTTTCTGACAAGGTGGTACTTAAGAAGTGAAAGAAGTAAGGGACCAGCTACTGGGTCTCTGGTGGACAAATATTCTAGGAAGAGAGAACAGCACTCTGCAAAGACCCGAAGCAGAAGCAGGCTTGGTGCATTCTAGAAACAGCCAGGAGACCAGTATGCTCAACACACATGGGAAGAGGGAAAGTGGAAGTGAACAGGCCAGAGAAGTAGCAAAGGCAAATCATGTTGGACCTTATGCAAGCAATTTGTGAGGTCCTTTGCTTTTACTTTGAGTCACACATAAGGCCCCTGGAGCATTTTGAGCAGAGAAGTGTCATGCTCTGATTCATGCATTGAGGGCAGGCAATAGGGGGGCAACGGTGGGAGCAGGAGGCCAATTAGAAGCCTACTGATTATTAGACAAGAGACAGTGGTGGCTTGGAATAGAATGGGAGTCTGGAGATAGAACCAATGGCTCTCTCTGGAAGATTGTTGTGGAATGGGATAGAATAAGATGGCTCCAAGGATTCTGGCCTGAGTTCTTAGAAGGATGGAATTGCCATTCACTGAGAAAGGGAGAACTGAGGTTAGAAGCAGATTAGTGGAGGGAAGTGAAAAGTTTGCTCAGTCTGAGATACCCATTGGACACTCAATAGAAGGCAGCTAAATGTGGGTCTAATTTCAGTGCAGAGGTCTGGGCAGGTGATACAATTTGCATAGTCTTGTTTATACTAAAATCTTCATGACACAGCAGGATGTGTTCTGGCTTAACCTTTGCATCCAGCATAGAACTAGGGGCTCAACACATAACCACAGTGGAAAAAACAAAACAAAACAAAACACCAAAAAAAACAACTAAGGGTAAAAATCAGGCAAACGTTTAAGGAGTTAACAACCTTAGCTACTTTAATTGGGCCCTAATATCATCCAAATGCCCGTTAATATTATTCTCTAAGGAAACATTACATTAGTGAAATCAAAATTAGGGGGCTCATAAATACTTCAAATAAAGTAACGGTACATCTGTAGATAAAAGAACACAAATATTTTGTTCAAATGATTTTTATCAGGAGAGTTAAAAGTACAAGATGAGAGCATAGAGAATGAGCACAACTGACTGGAAAAAAAAATGGTTAATCGAAAAAAATGTTTGAACAAATCAAAAACGATCTCGATGGCAAACGAAAAGAAAACCGGGTTACGGCAGCATACTTTCGAGAGATTATCAATACTATTCCGGGAAAATGAATAAACAGAAAGTGGAGTTTGACACACTAATGGAATAAACGTAGAAACTCAATAACTAGGAATTGCAGAAATCCTCTTGTTAGCCACGGATGTGTAATGGCTAATTTCAAGTACAAAAATGTGAATCTACCGCGAGATCATGAATTCATTCTGCAGTTTGTTGTGACTTAGTAAAAGGGGGAGGATGTGATTCAGAATGTGCGGGCAAAGAACAGTAACTTTTTATTTTTTTATTTTTTAAAATATTTTTATTTATTTTTGAGACAGAGAGAGACAGAGCATGAGCAGGGGAGGGGCAGAGAGAGAGGGACACAGAATTTGAAGCAGGCTCCAGGCTCTGAGCTGTCAGCACAGAGCCCGACGTGGGGCTTGAACTCACGGACTGTGAGATCATGACCTGAGCTGAAATCAGACGCTTAACCGACTGAGCCACCCAGGCGCCCCAAGAACAGTAACTTTTTTTTTTAACTTTTTTTTTCAACGTTTATTTATTTTTGGGACAGAGAGAGACAGAGCATGAACGGGGGAAGGGCAGAGAGAGAAGGAGACACAGAATCCGAAACAGGCTCCAGGCTCTGAGCCATCAGCCCAGAGCCAGATGCGGGGCTGGAACTCACGGACCGCGAGATCGTGACCTGGCTGAAGTCGGACGCTTAACCGACTGCGCCATCCAAGCGCCCCAAGAACAGTAACTTTTTAAATAAAACTAGAAGCATGGTCTCCAGGCAGTGTATCTCCATGAGAAATGCAGTGTTATTTGTTATTCGAACTAGAGAAAAACGTTTCGCTGAGTTTACAGGTACCAGAGTGTAGGTGGGAGCTGTCTGACCTCCCTCAGTCAAGTAGCAGGCTGGGTAATCAATGTCTTTTGAGGTTCTGTGACTCTGCTTTTTAATTTGCAGTATCACTGAAAGCAATTTCCTGGCATTCCACAATCTAGCTCGAGGGGCAAAGTAATTGGTGACCCTTGATCTATGTAAACAATCTGAATAACAAAGATCACAAAAGGGACATTAGAGAGACATTCAATTTAAACTGCAGGCTTCTAGGCTGGGGGTTCTCAGAACCTTAAGGTGGCAAAGAATATGCTGGAAATGAGGAAGTTTCAAAAAAAAAAACTGTGAGGGGATCAGGGAGCGGGGATCCTAGTAATTAGAATTGTGGAATTTAACTTTTTTTTCTCCTTTTGCTTCTCCTTCAGCCTCACCTTTCTGGGCCCTGGAGTTGATCCTCTGTGGACTGCATCACTTGTACACCTGGAAGGAGATATTTTCCTTCATCATTCTGAAGCTCATTTCTGGAAGTGACTGTGACCCTTCATAGCTCCAGGGCTGGCTGAGCCCCTCTTCCTTGCCCTCAGCCAGGAGAAAGATTGGTTTCCCACTCTGCCTCACATCTCCTATAGGCTGTCTTTACCCTGACTTCACCTTTGTAGTCAGTACCTTCTTTAAAGCCTTCTGAACTATTTAAATTGGATTCTGCTTCCTTAGGTAACTGGAGTGCTAAGCAATTTCTAAGTGGCAGCAAAAACTCAAAGGGTAGCACACACAAGGCTCTCCTCATGAGAGTGCAGGACCCAATCCTGGGGAGGCAGGGCATTCTGCCCGGACCTTCCAGTGCCAGCCAGGGAAGGACATTCTCTGTCAGGCCCTGAGACAGGAGCCCTGGGCATCAGGGGGCAGCCTAGAGAAGCAGTATGGTGCAGTGGCTAACAGAGTGGATTTGTAAAACTGAACAGATTTGTGCTAAAACCCCAGGTCTGCCATGGAGCAAATTCCATTGCAAATCTTGGAACTACAATCTCCTAATATATAAACTGGGAAGCTAAAACCAACCTCGTGTAATTTACAAATTTTAAATAAACTAATACAAGAAAAAAAAAATTAAAAGGTAGGGACTCTGTAGTCTGATGCCCCCTAACACCATCTAAGGTAATTCACATGCAGTGCAATCTTCATATTTCTGTGTAAAAATGGTTGCTGGATTATAGCTGTATGCAACGCCGTTCACTCCCTGTATCAGCTGGATCCACCTCCCTCTAGACAGTCATTTCTCCATCTTTGAGTTTTCTATCATGCCCACAGAGCCTGCTGGAGGAACAGAGCTCCAACCATGCAAGGCACAAAAAGGTAGTTTATATTTATTACTGTTTATGGGATTAATATAGGACACAGCGTGGGAAAGATTAAGGTCAAAATTGTTTGAAAATTAATGTTCTCTAGGCTGAGACAAACGTAGCCACTTACACCCATTTGTCTTGCAGAGACGATGGAAACCCTTTGAGATTATGCTCTGGTTACCTTTGACTGATGCTGTCCAGTGAAATGAATGTGTGCAGCAACATTTGCTGTACCGTTAGAGAGAAAAACAACGTGCTATAGAATATGAGTCTCCATAACTAAAATGGATTATCACCAAGTAACATGTCAATTGGCAATATTAAAAATGCCCAAGATTACAAAGAATCAACCCTTAGTGAAAATGCACCTAAAACCTTTTAAAGTCACTTATCACATCTAATTGTCTGATACCAGGCACAATTACGCTATTATATATAATTTTAGTACCATGGCTTACATCATGCTAATTCACCCTATGTGCCATATTGAATTTCTAGTCTAAAATTATCAACATATTGACTTCAGTAAGACTCATATACGAGCCAGTCTAATATAGTTGTTCTAAGAAGCTCCCAGAGAGGGATATTTATCGGACAAAATTTTCTGAGCACCAATTATGTGCTAAGGAGCTAGATTCTGATAATATGGTGACAAATAATATGTCCTTGAAGCACACGCAGTGCAAAGGAGAGTGGGGTTGGGGAGAGACAAACAGCTCCAAATAGACAGCCGTGCCATAGTGGAGGAATATGAGGGGTTATGAGGGTGTCAGCTGGCATCTTTGGGGGAAGGGGAAAGTGGTTGAAATCATAGAGGAGTTCTCAAGGAGGACAAGGACACAGGCAAAATATTCCAGGAGTAGTGTCCTGAGACAGGATGTTCCATTTAGAGGTCTGCTAGGGATTGCTATGGCCACAGCACCAAGCTTAGGGGTGTCAGCATAAGGGCCTGGGTGGGTGGACAGGACTTTGTGTGTCAAGGGCTCTGATTTGCACTGTGTTACTTTGTGTACAGAAATTACTCTGTGTAATTTCTGGAGACCACTGCAGGTTTTAATCAGGTTAATTCATCTGGTCATGTAACAAGTATTTAAGGAGCCTACCCATGGGTGGGGTGTGTGCTAGGCACTGAGGATACAAAGGTGAGCCAAGTAGGAAAGGTCTCTATCCTCGTGGAACTTAGATTCTAAAGGAAGTGGGGTGTGCACTGAAAGAAAAACAGTTTTTTGGGGTTTTTTTGTGTTTTTTTGTTTAAAAAAATTTTTTTAATGTTTATTTATTTTTGACAGAGACAGAGATAGAATGCGAGTGGGTTAGGAGCAGAGAGAGAGAGAGGGAGACACAGAATCCAAAGCAGGCTCCAGGCTCCAGGCTGTCAGCACAGAGCCCGACGCGGGGCTCGAACTCACGAGTTGTGAGATCATGACCTGAGCCGAAGTTGGACGCTCAACCGACTGAGCCACCCAGGACCCCCGGAAAAACAGTTTTAATGAGAAAAGTCAGTACAAATTATGACTAATGTTATAAAAGAAATAAAGTACTGGCATGGAGAGTAATGGGTCAGGAGAATGAATTTTGGGTGAGGTGTTTAGAGAAAGACACGTTTAAGGAGGCGTCACTGAAGGAAAGGCCTGAAAGCTAAGAAAGATTCAGTTATACACAGAATGGAGGAAAGAATGTTCCAGAAGGATGTTCCAGGTAACATTATGCCTGGAGACAGGTAAGGAACTATACTTGCTCCAGAAACTAAAAGATCAGTGAGCCTGGAGCATAGCAAGAGGGAGGAGAGGGACCGAAGATGTTTTTGGAAAAGTCATCAGGAATCAGATCAGGGGAGGCTGTGAAGTCCAGGATAAAAAGTTTTAAAGTCCATTAAAGATGCTAAATGAAGGCATTTCAAGGCAGTGAGCAGTGAGCTGACATGACATGACCCTGGCTACTAGGTAAAGAAGGGACTGCAGGTAGGCAAGAATGGAAGCAGGAAGAGCAAGCATATGGCAGTTGTCCAGGAAGGAAGTCAATGTGGCTTGGATGACGGTAGCAGAGATGGTAAGACGTGGATATACCTTGGAGGCAGCACTGTTTTGTCTTCTGTCAGCATTCCTGGGGGATGTGGAGAAAGCATTTGATCCCAGATGATTCCTAACTATATGGGCCGGAACCATGTTCGTGAAGCCATTTACCGCAATGTGGATACGTGTGGGTTGCATGGGACAGGAGACATAATAAATTTATACTTTAAAAATAAAATCCTGCCTGTAGTTTGATGGATCTATTAAGCTTTGTGGGGTGTGTGGGAGGCAGGGAAAGGTAGAAAGACTTCCAGACAGAGGAAGGTTCTACATTCTAAGGGTAAGAAGGCTGCACTAACACACTGAGGAAATGACCACAATAGAGATGGACCCGGGTGAGAAACACAGAGCCCCTGGCGAGGCCAGTGGGACAGTGGCACAGTGGACAGGAGAGATGGCTTCATGGTGTGGAGAAAGTATGATATGCTCATGAAATGGATGAGCTGGCAAGGAGGGAGAGACGCCCATAGAGGAAGGGGATGGCCAGCGCCAGTGGTGATGACGTCCTGCAAAGTGCCCACAGATTTGGCAATTAGATGGTCAGAGGCCCTGGAAAGAACAGCTGGAGGGGCAGGGAGGGGGTAGAGGCACAGGTGAATGGTTGGTGAGGAAACGACAGAGTAGAGATGAACCTTGGAAACAGCTTCATTTTAAAGCAAGTTTGGGTTAGAGCGTCAAAGCACAGGGCAGATCACAGCGTGGGTACAGGCTACAAGGAGTGAGTCAGGGAGTGTTTGAAAAGGAAGGTGGATTGACAGAGAAAGGCCTGAGAAGTCGAATAACTTCATAATGCAGCAACATCCGCTGTAAGGAATGTCTATGCAAAAACTTCCTGCCGCGTGACCCTGATGGTGGCATTGAGTCCCCACAGGTAGAAACTGTAATCATCTGCATTTGACTGATAACACAATAGAGACTCAAGTGTTTTGCCCATGGTTTCTCAAGCCAAGAAGCGCCACCACCAAGATCCAAACTCAGTTTGGCTGTGGAAGGTGTCTCTTCACCCCTGTGCTGTGCTTCCTCCCCATTCTACCAGCTTTAATCCCAGGAGAAGCCAGCCAGTTTGTGTCCCTATCAATTCAGTGTCCGTCACTCATAGTTTTCAGCATCCTGCCTGTCTAGTGTTGCCACATATTGCCTTCAACTATCCTAAGGGCCCTCAGGATGTGACTACTGGCTGAGTACAATCGAAGCCAGCGGATGGCATGCGTCTTCCCCGAGGGCTGGCTTCTCTAAGGAAGACGGTACTTAGAGGAACGTGCCCATCCTCTGAACAGTGACGCTGCTGTTACTTTTTCCATTTCCGACCCCCTCTTGATCATCTCCATCTGGCCCAGCCCTCCACACCAGGTCCCTCTCTCTCAAAACAGTTCCTGTCCTCTATGTAACCACCCAGCTAAAATCATGTCAGGGTTCTTCAGACTTGGTGGGGTGGGGCAGGGATGCGCAGCAGCTTGGGGCAGAGTTATTACATCAAAACACTCATTGAGTCTGTCTTGATTAAATGGTCTTGGGACCAAAGTCCAGAATGGTTCTAGTTTTTATTCTTTCTCTGTTGGCTTCCTTGGTGACTTCAACCAGCATGGGAAGCTGCTGATTGATACTGGACATCTGTACACCCTTCGACTTCACCTCCCCTTGATCTTCACTTACTCCCTTGTTGTTGTCACAGCTGACCCACTTGTTTGTGGGTGAAATCTAGAACTATCTCTTAGTACGGTGTTTTTCAAAGAGTGGCCCACAGGTTCCTGGGCCTGCCATAAATCGATCGAATCAGAATCTCTGCAGGTGGAATAAGTCTAACCTCTGGTGAATAAAAGCTCTTTCTGGCCTCTTCTCTGGATCCTGGTTTCCTGACTGCCAAGCCATTGATGGTAAACAGGGCAGCTTACCTGGGCACCTCTGAGATCATTCAGATTCAACAACTCATGGGCACCTTTGTCTACACTGAGGGACTCAATCTCTTCTGCTTTCCCAGTGGCCTAACGCTTGAAGTATTAACTATTTTCTTAAGCTCTGGGATTAGCCCAGCTTTCAATTCCAAATTATTCAGTCTCACTTCTGCTTTTGATTGTTTGCACTTGATTCCTGCCTGGTGGATCAGGTCTGGTCTTATCTTCTCTAGTGACAGCCCAGGGTCCTATCCATCCTAGTAGCAAAAATAACGTTGGAAAGGTAGGGGCAGGGTCAGATAAAAGCTAAATTGAATAACTGCTTCTTTTTCGTGAAAGCATGAACAATGAAGTTTTCTCTCTTTTTCCCCCTGAATAAATATCCTTCAATCTCATGTCTGCCTTCATTTCCGAAGGTGTTAGTCTCTTATACGGTTTTCTTCCGTTTGAGGATTTGAATGTTAAACTTGAAATGTCCAACCAAGCTGCCATGGTAACAAGGCTGACCATCCTAGGACCAGGTTATTTCTGTTTTGTTTTTGTTTTTGTTGTTAGATCTTACAGTTAAAGACTGCCTGTCTCATATGTCAGTAACAGGGAATAGAAATTAGGAAATACATCAGAGTCACTCCCTGACCTATAAACACCTAAATTATGGATGTCCTATAAATAGAAATGTCCTGTACTGAGCCTCAAAGCATAGGTGCAGCATTTTCTTCTTTTCCTTTGAGAGGCCACGCAGATGCAGAGTGAAACATCCCTTCCCATCCTGGGTGCCACGTACCTGGAACAGCTACAGAGGGAATCTCCTTCCCCAGGGGACGCCTCTCACTGCGGGGTGGGCTGTGTGTCTTCCCGAATGCTTGTGAAAATGGGAATGTGTACTCACAGCCATCTTGAGTTGCCACTCGTGAGAACACTTTCCCATAGTGAATAGATAACCGTGCTGGTCCACCAAACTCCTTTTAATCCCAAACACAGCAGAATTATTACTCTTCTACCCTGCCCACACTACGAGTGCCCAGGCATTGGTTGGGTTGGCCTGACACGGATAGCATGTTTTTCAGTGTAACTTGCGTTCTAAATCTCAAACAAACCAACTCCAAAGGGAGCTTTTGGAACACCATCTTCAGGTAAATTAAAAATACGCATACATATGGTTCAGGTGACGGCTCTTTTCTCAGAACTACTCGTTCCATTGTTTTAACACAACAGCATGACTTCATTACAGGCACGAATTTCCAAGTAAATGAAGAAATTTTCCGTTTCATGTGACAATTTTTAATGAAAGTGCCCATCTCTTATGAAAACTTTGTGGTATCACCAGAAATCAAAACAGTAGGAGCTATTTTAGCCAACAGATGATAAGTTACAATAAAACAGCAAGCCAGTTCGTGATGTATGAATGTGTAGTATGTTGCACTTTGCATACGGGTGTTCGGAGCTGAAGTATTCTACTGACACCGTAAATTCCGACTCCGGCTTCAAACTCTGTCACACTGGCCTCTGAAGAACAAACATCACAGCACACTACAGCCATTCACCATGGCGGCAGACAGCTCCTATCAGAGCACTTCAGGGACGCCTGGGTGGCTCAGTCGGTTAAGGGTCCAATTTCAGCTCAGGTCATGATCTTTCGGTTCATGGGTTCAAGCCCCGCATCGAGCTCTGTGTTGGCAGCTCGGAGCCTGGAGCCTGCTTCCGATTCTGTGTCTCCCTCTCTCTCTGCCCCTCCCCTGCTCACACTCTTGTCTCTTACTCTCTCAACAATAAACTAATAAACATTATATGAATTAAAAAAAAAAAGAGCACTTGAGAACTGACAATTTTCTTTCATATGCACCACCTCCTTGGACATACAAGGGGAAGATATTTCTTTTTTAGCAATGAGAATATCAAGCCCAAGAAAGCAAATGACTTGTCCAGGTCCTATCAATGTCTGTGGACAAACTTAAAATACCTTCTGTCTCTAAGCCCATTGTTTTTCTACTGTATTGCCCCTCTGTTTTGGAATAAATACCTGATCCAAAATAAATATCACTTTTTCAGGCTTATCATGAGTAATTTGGGAAATCAAATTTACCTCTCTATTCTTGTTTTCTTCATTTTTTTAAAGTTTACTTCTGAGAGAGAGCAAGTGTGAGTAGAGGGGGCAAAGAGAGAGAGAGAGAGAGAATCAGAAGCAGGTTCTGTGTACCGTCAGCTTGGAGCCCACCACAGAGCTCGATCCCATGAACCACAAGATTGTGACCTGAGCTGAAAGCCAAGAGCCTGCCATTTAACCAACTGAGCCACTCAGGTGGCCCCTGGGTTTTTTGTTTTTTATTAAAAAAAATTAATGTTTATTTATTTATTTCTGAGAGAGAGAGAGAGAGAGAGAGAGAGAGAGAGAGAGAACAAGGAGAGATAAAGAGGGAGACACAGAATCTGAAGCAGGCTCCAGGCTGAGCTCTCAGCACAGAGCCTGACGCGGGGCTCAAACCCACGAGTTGTGAGATCCTGACCTGAACCAAGTCGGATGCTTAACCAGCCAAGCCACCAGGCGCCCTTGTTTTTTTTTTTTAAACGCGTTTTGATTTCCTTTCTCTACTATTGTGGAGAGCAAACAAAATAATGTGTGTGAAACACTGAATAAACTGTGAAGTGCCATCCAAAGGAAAAGGAATTATTCTGGTCTTCATAAACCATTTTTCTATCACTGTTGATGATGGTTTCTTTTTAAAATTTATTTACACAGGACAAGCGAACTGGAAAATTTCCTCAGAACGTTGTCAGAAGCAGCAAGGCCATGGGTTGGGTTCAAGAAGGGCTGAGCCTCAGCTCCTGTCACCTACTGTGGCCAGTTGGACTTGCTTTCTGTCATGCTAACACAGCACATGGAAACTAAGCAAGGGATCCGCTGAGGCAGGTGGCCAGAGCCCCATGCCACCTTACATGCCGCGGACACTCATGGTTTGAACTCCTTTGCCCAAACACAGATGAAGTGGTAAATTACATACGAGGCTGGGATATCTGCTATTTTCCTCCCTCATCTGTGTAACCAGGTATTACTGGAGAAGCACCAGGCAGAGCGTGGCCCATGCAGAATCGCTGGCTGCACATGCAGTGTATGTGGTTTCAAAAGTAAACATCCATAACCATTTGCTGAAAATTGGTTAGAAGGCCTTACGTGTCCCATAGCTGTGATCTTATTAGTTTCATTTGTGTGCACTGTGGGTTGTGTAGACATGTTGATAGATGATCTAGGAAAAGGAGAATATTTATGTATGTGTGTATACATATATACATGCATAGAGACCCAGTATATACATATAAGCCTATACACACACACATGCAGATATGTACATAGGCATGTATGTGTACATAAACATATACATGTGTATGTTTCCTTCCCCACAGAAACAAGGAACTATTGTGGTTCTTCTCCTATTAAAACATTTAGTTTCATCTTAAAAAAGCAAAATGTACTACTTCCATCTTGAATTTCCTTCCTTCCTTCCTTCCTTCCTTCCTTCCTTCCTTCCTTCCTTCCTTCCCCTTTGTAATAGGCATTTACTGAGTTCTAGCGTGTGCCAGGTCCCTATAGAACAAAGATGGAAAGTACAGTCCTCTACTCCAACAGTAAGGGACCCAGCAACTAAACTGACCTCTAGAACTCAGTGGGTGGGTGTTCTGATGAGGTAAATACGAGCAGCATGGACCACACTGCCCACTTTGGAGTGATAGCATATGGCCTCATAGGTCAAGGTGTGCACGAGCTGTTTGAAAGGATAAGGTGGTATTAGCAGATGGGGACAGGAGAGTCCCACAGCGGGAGATGAGCGTGTGTGGATAATGGTGTGGAGGCCTGCGAGAGTAGGGCTCTTCCAGGAATTTTAGGTAGTGTTGACCGTGAGTGAAGAAGTTGGCAGAGAGTGTGGCCTGGGTTGGGGGAACGGAGTTGAGGGTGGAACAGTGAATGATGGGCCAGGAGAGACTGAGCAGGAATTGAGTAATGAAGAACACGAGATGTCACAACAAGGAACTTAGAATGCATGCTCAAGGAAGCCCTGGCCTATGGCCCAAAGGACATCAGGGTGGGTTTAGTGAAAAATAAGGCTTCAAAGATATGTATTATCTTTGCCTCTCCTCCTTTTGTCTGGGCTTTTACGTGGATCAGTATTCCAGGGCAATGATATGTGCATCAGCTGTATGCAGATGCGTGGTTCCCACAGCCAGTTGACGGAGAAAGCCATAAGGAGTGGCAGGTCAGGTTAAGGAAGAGGCCCCATGTATTTCATTATGTGTGTGGCAGATGTGGATTCTCTGATCGAAACAGAAACGCGGGCGGAGAAGCAACTGTGTGTGTCCCACAAACTTTCACTGCTCTGAGATGATGGGTGTGATTGTGGCCCCAGGAGGGATGATAATTCCTGATATGCATGACTGTGGTCATCGCAGAGTGCCCTCATGCCCACTTACAGGATGCTACCAGGGGAAGCATCCCGTGCGGGGTCTGGAACGTGGATTTCTAGCCCCACTCTGCAGAGCAGGAAGCCCAGATCTGGACAGGTGACGGAATTACCCTGTCTTTTTGATAATGGCTGCAGTGGAGCCATTTGTCAGTTGGAGTGTCTCCTAAGGACCTTCTCACCTTTTGTAGCTTCATTTTAAGGACAATTATGCTGTGGGTGAATTTAGGGAAAATATTCCCTCTGCAATCGACAGCAGCCTTGCTCCAAGCATGAATCTGTCAGTGATGGCGATGAGAAACACAATGTTCCCCCGCAGATTTTTCTAGTAAATCAAGGGCTACATCAATTCTCCGTGGGTTAGGGGCTAATATCTCAGTCCTCAGTGCATTTAAGGAAAGATATTGTGTTAGTTTCATTTTCATTTTTTTTTTAGCCACGTACTGCACAATTTGAGGGTTCCCAATGGCAGAAGGAAACAGATAGGTTTGGCTTCCTAATTACATTAGGGAATATTATGTGTGGCTCTGGGCTCTGACTCCTTATGTTTGCTGCCACAGCACAAATAGAAGATTGCTTCTCCTATTTTTGAACCTTTTAGCTTCTCTGTTTCATGTTTTGCCCTCTGGCACAGACAAGAGCCTTTGAGTTACTTGCTACTTAGACAAAATCCTGGAAGAATATGAACCACATGTAAACAGTGACTAAATCTTAGTGATGGATTTAAGATGGGATTTATTTTCTATCTCTTAGATTATACTTACTTTCATTTCCTTGTTGTGCGAATATATATATATATATATATATATATATATATATATATATATATATCTCAACAGAAAGACAATAAGGCTGGAACCCCCTTGGAAAAATAAAAATTACTTACTCTCTGGTCTGTGCTTCGAAAAGTACATGGTTTGTCTCTCTCCATACTGCCCACACTTTCTAAGTAGTCATCTGTTAGGAAAAATCAGGTAAGATCTTTAAGAATCTCATTGCCAGTAGGACAAAATGCCCAAAACATGGAACCCGGTGGAGACAGACTTCTTACTATTCTAACTGAGGGTCAAAATAAGGCAGTGGAAGTCAATGGGACTCAACCCCAAACAAAGTCATTGGTCACGAGGTGAGCCCCTGGGATCCAATTTCAATACATCATCGCAAGCCAATAACACTTTTTGAGCACTGGAGGTGACAAGCGTGGAATGCTACCCTTTCTTTTACTGCATATGATCAAGATATTAATGCTTTATAACATGATTCACAATGATCATTTTTACTGTTATTATCAGAGTAACCTGGAAAGAGGAATAACCTCTGTAATACCAGACTAATATTACTATTACTATTACTATTATTTTAAATGATATTTATTTCTGAGAGAGACAGAGAGAGCAGGTGCATGGTGGGGTGGGGGGGGAGGGGCGGCGGTGGTGTGAGAGGGAGACAGAGGATCTGAAGCAGGCTCTGTGCTGACAGCAGAGAGCTTGATGCAAGCCTCAAACTCAGAAACCATGAGATCATGACCTGGGCTGAAGTCAGATGTTTAACCGACTCAGCCACCCAGGCACCCCATACCAGATTGATATTAAAAGGAGGATTTGCTGTGACTTCCAGAAGAATCTGAAAGTATTCACACGAGGAGGGAAAAGAGTCTGTGATTAGACTGATAAGGTCCATAGAAGTCTTCTAGTTAGTAGGAGGAACTGCATTGTAAATTTAAGAACTCATGCGTTGAATATAGTTAGATTGTCACACTGGGCTGTTCTATTAATTGACAAACAATGTTAATGTTACATTTATTTATATATGAACATTATGTTAATTTTATTAATAGCTAATGACAGCTACATTATACTAAAATAAGAGCTATACTCTACTATAACCACAGTCCTTGATGGATTGTAAATTACAAATATCCCAAGGTAAACAACTGAGCAGCTGTCCATACCTGAGCATGAGAATAGTATGGACCGAGGGATCTAAAAATAAGTCTGAGGTTTGAGGAGGCGATGACTGGATATTGCCAATGACCCGGATTGAGAATGCAAGGGAAGGGGAAGGATGTGGGGGAAACAGAGTTCAGTTTCGGGAATGTTGAGTTTAAGTACCTACGGGCACCTTCGAATAGACATGCCCAATAAGTTACTGGACACATGCACCTAGAGCCCAGGGAAGTTTGAGGATAGTAATAAATTGCTCATGTCTGATGGATCTGGAAAGAGGAGGATCTACTCTCTTCTTCTGGACAAGTGTTACACTCGGTGCTGTTAGTGGCCCAGGATTCTAGGTAAGGCCAGACGGTGAAAAGACAAAGGCTGAGTTAGCAAGAGAGAGGATCAGGGAAGTCAACCTGGCTTACAAAATATAACTGAAAGGGTAAGGTAAAGAGAAAAAACACAAGGCATGGGGGTAAGCAGCAAAATGAGGAGAAGCAGTAAAATGACTGGTGGGAGGTAGAGTTCTGAAGGACACCCTGAGTCCCCAGAGCAATGTTTTGCACGGTGCCTCTAGAATTTTGGCCCTGAGTGTGGAAGGGGATTGTGCTAGTTTTCTGTGGCTGCTGCAACAAATTGCCACAAACTTAGTGGCTTAAAACAACACACATTTATTATCTTACAGTTCCGTAGGCTGGAACCTAACGTGTAGATGGGTTCTACACGTTAAAACCAAGGTGCTGGAAGACCTGCATTTCTTGAGGAGGTGACAGGCGAGAATCCCTCTCCTTGCCTTTTCCAGCTTCCAGTAGCTGTTTGCATTCTTGGCCAATGGCTCCTTCCATCTTCAAAGTACATCACCCCGACCTCTGCTTTCATGGCCAGATTGCCTTCTCTCACGCTCTCACCTCCCTCCTAGGACCCTCGTGATGACACTGAGCCCAACATGGATAAGCCAAAATAATTCCCTGGTCTCAAGATCCTACACTTACATCTGCCAAGTTCCTTCTGCCATGTACGGTAACATATTCACAAGTTCTAGGGATCAGGACTTAGACATCTTTGGAGGAGAGATTCTTCAGCCTACTGTAGGGATGTAGAGATTCTGGAAAAACCTGATTCCCATGCAGAGGCACTCCAGATACAAGAAATCTTTCTTCTGAAAAATTATTATTTATGCATTGGACAATACTGCATGTTAACTGCAGGCCACACACTTTGTAGTTAGCTCCCATTTTGGAAATTTTCTTAGAGTAATTCAGCCTATCATGGATATGAATTCTGTTCTTTATTGTAGATACCAAATATCACTGTAAATTAAGGTCTGAACACTCTACTGAATACTATACAACAATTAAAAGCTTGAAAAATACAAGGAAACACAAAAAAATAGTTGAGATAATATATGCAAAATATGAAAACAGACCAGAAGGAAATATATTAGTTGAATAATTGTTGTTTCATTAGAAATACGGGAATATAGTCACACGTTGGTCCTTTTCTCTCTCACGTATTCTATAATTTGAAACTGTTTTTAAAAAGTGTCATACAAAAGAACTCATGTGTGTCTGACTCAGAGAGGAGACGGCGAGTAAGTCATTAATGCCAAATGCAAAAAAGGAAGTAAAGCGATGTCGAGGGAGGAGTCATCGCAGGATTTGGGAATGAGAGGGAGATTGGTGGTGGAGGAGAGGTGCAGCGGGAATGCAGACAAGTAGCGGGACAGTGTTCGTGTCCACAGGGCAGGAGCAGCCAGAGGGCACCGGTTAGGAAGGGAAAGATAAGAGCAAAACATCACGGAAGTCAGGGAGCAGTACAGTCAAGTCGTTGTTTTAAAGAGAAGAGAGGGACCCTCCCGTCTACCAAAGCAGCAGGCAGAGCTGTGTAACAAGGGCTAGACTACACTGACTGTACACTTGAGATTTTCCTGAGATGCTGCTCTCCTTACCCTGCAGCGAAGAGAAGCAGTGCCGGGGAGTGGAACGAATGTGAGAATAGTCTTTTCTCTCCCTCACGGTGGGAAGGTACCTCCATTTGACGGGCCTCAGTTTCCTCTTTAAAAAAAATGTTTTTATTTACATTTATTTATTTTTGAGAGACAGAATGAGACAGAGCGTGAGTGGAGGAGGGGCAGAGAGAGGAGACACAAAATCCAAAGCAGGCTCCAGGGTCTGAGCCATCAGCACAGAGCCCAATGCGGGGCTCGAACCCATGAACCGTGAGATCATGACCTGAGCCGAAGTCTGATGCTTAACCGATGAAGCCACCCAGGCGCCCCTCAGTTTCCTCATTTTTAACATGTGTGTTTTGGATCAGATGGTCTCTAAAAAGCACTGAAGCTATAATATTTCACACCCATCTCTGAAAACTCCTGCTGCATTTAGGAAGCCTTAGTTTTACCCTCTCAGAGTGATTAGACCAAAGCATAATGGCTGAAGACAGACTGCAGATCTTGTTTCATATCCAACTGTCTGCTTCCCATGCAGGCCAAACAATCAGCCCCCTCCCCCAGAAGCACTTTTATGCAAACAACTCACCAACTGGAAAAAAAAATGGCAATGGCCCAGGAGGTAGGATGATAAATTCTCCCTCTTAATGAAGACAGAAGGCAGGCAAGCACCATCTATCTAGGCAAGGGTCAGAAATTACCATTAAGAGGAACCATTACGGGAGAAAGTGAGGGTGTTCACTGGAGGACGCATAGTCTACCTTGGGTCCGGGAAGGCCATAGGGTTTTCGGAGGTATACCCAACTGTGGGTGTGCAATTCTCCAACACCAGGTGTTTGCCACTATGCATTTAGGAGAAATACAAATGGGTATCTGGGCAGAGAGGGCAGAGATCCTGTTGCGTACTAGACAGAGTATGATGGCAGACTGAGGAGGGCTGAGAGAAAAGAAATGGGACTATGGGAAGACATTGGCCAGACTGCATCTCCCAAAGAGAAAAACCCTAGTATTGTGCGATAAATGAAGGGAAGCAATTTTATGGGTACACTAGACACAGATGGAATCCTCTTTTGTGTACCTAAGAATAGAGGTAATTAGGGTTCAAGAAACATAGCTGCTGAATTTTGAGTAATTACTCTGAGAGACAGAATTTGCCACAATTTCCATAACAGAAAGAGGGAATAGTTGGGACAGAGACACACACAGTGATCACTGGTACTGAACAATCAAAGCAGAAGAGAAAGCCAAATTAGAGACACATCCTATAGCCACAGTTAAATTCAACTTTCTTCAAATCCTTGTGGAAAAGACGTTATAATTTATGAGAGAGCCCTCCTCTGTAATGTTTGATTTTGATACTCCTGCATTCAGATAGTAACTGTATCATAAACTGCATATACTTTCATTCTGTAGTGGTGAAATCAGACACTTATACCGACACTATAAAAATCTGGAGTTTAATTATTCTCCAAATACGGCAATAGCCACATGTATAGTTGGTGGAACTTGCTATGGACATTTGTCCTTTTTAATTTTGTTTTGTTTTTGGCTGCCAGCATGCATTCCCCTTCCCAAGATTAACTCTATTGCCTTGCCAAGATGAAATACACAATTGAGGGGAGTAATTCCACAGAAGGAATTCAGTACACTTTCGGAAAGGTGACAGTTCTGTGCAGGCAGCAAAAAAGAAAAAAAAGAAAAAAAAAGAAAAACAAAAAGAAAAACAACAACAACAACAACAAAACTGATGTACACTTAATAGAGTCCACTTGCTTGCCTAAAATCCACCACATCTTTTTTTTTCTTTTTCTTTCTTTCTTTTTTTTTTTAGAGAGGGCAAGAGCACGAGAACGGGAGGAGCAGGGACCGAGGAAGCGGAGAGAAAAAGAATCCCAAGCAGGCTCCACACCCAGTGGGGCAGATCCCATGACCATGAGCTCATGACCTGAGCTGAGATCAAGAGTCGGGAGCTCAACCAACTGAGCCATCTAGGCACCCCTTATTCCCATCTTGACAGTTCAAAAAAATGCCCAAACGAACGTAAGTTAACTCTCTTGACACATCAAAAGTGCACCAAAAGGAAGAGAACCCAGAGTCTTGCCAGTGACTCCATCCATCTCTAGGTTTACGTTATCCGATGATGCCCACCCCTTCTCTGCTTCCACCATGTTCCATGTTCTTCTCAACAGTCTTCCACCTATGAGCTAAGTAGCATCGATGCCACTTATAGGTAGTATATGTGATAACATGGCTCAGGAAGAGGAGAGAGAAGGGAACCCAGGTAAAACATTGAATATAAGCATAGCACAGCAAGGAAGCAAATGTGAGTTCATGGTTGCAGTTGTTACTTCTGTGACTTTCCACTGGGTGAGAACAGAGGACTCACGCCTTCCTTCTTCCACTTCTTCATCCCTTTGGCTGGAGTCTTCTGCGATGCACATGTTTCTGAGTCCCAGGTGGGTTTCTCTGTTTAGATTGCATGAGTCATGCAATGACAGTACCACAAGGCAACACCCATGGGACTCCCTGGGTTCTGTCCACACATTTTCCTTCCACCTATTGTCCCCTGATGGTCAGGGTCAAGGTTACCAGCCTACATGTTAACCCTTCTTTTGCTTGTTTGTCCAGTGGCATGCTGAAACAACCAGATTAAAAGGAAGTGGCTACTTCCTTGTCTCAAACAGCACATCTCAGAGTTACAGGGGCATGAGTACCTCACTGGGCATAATCACAAAAGAGGTAACCTTCATGGTGGCTATGTACTCTGAGTACTGCAACTATGGCAAAGAAAGTCAAGGTGTCAGTACTTAGAGTGAGCAGACCAGGAAAAGCTGTACTCTTACCAAATGGTGTCTTTACAAAACTTGATACGCCATATACTACCACTCATGGAACTCTAGAATGCCTCCATAAAAAAGCTGAACAAATTCTCAAGATGCCAAGGTTCAGATATCATTTATTATTCATACACATGTTCAAAAGTGGCAATTTCTTTAGGGTCGAAAACACCTAAAACTTATTGGGTAAAAATAACTTGGATTCTGTGGTATTGTAAATTCCATCATTTTCTCTACCTCATCCATTGTACTTCTCTATCTCTCTGAGTTTGATTCTGTCACATTAGAGGAAAAAATATGTCATTTAAAATACTTCATTTGTGGGGCACCTGGGTGGCTCAGTTGGTTGAATGACTGACTTCGGCTCAGGTCATGATCTCACAGTCCATGAGTTCGAGCCCCACGTCGGGCTCTGTGCTGACAGCTTGGAGCCTGGAGGTTGCTTCTGATTCTGTGTCTCCCTCTCTCTCTGCCCCTCCCCAGCTCATGCTCCGTCTGTCTCTCTCTCTCAAAGAATAAATAAACATTTAAAAAAGATTTTAAACACTTCATTTGTTTTCTTTTTTTTTTTTTCAACGTTTATTTATTTTTGGGACAGAGAGAGACAGAGCATGAACGGGGGAGGGGCAGAGAGAGAGGGAGACACAGTATCGGAAACAGGCTCCAGGCTCTGAGCCATTAGCCCAGAGCCCGACGCGGGGCTCGAACTCACGGACCGCGAGATCGTGACCTGGCTGAAGTTGGACGCTTAACCGACTGCGCCACCCAGGCGCCCCTCATTTGTTTTCTTTTAGTCACCTATTCAAAACATTTACAGAGTTGTACCTCTGTGGTGGGCAGAATGATAGTCCCTCAGAGATGTCCACATCCTAATCCAGAAAACTGTGAACATGTTACCTTACTTGACAAAAGGGATTTTTTTCAGACATGATTAAATTAAAAATCTTAAGGTGAGGAGATTATCCAGGATTATCCGGATGGGTTCAATGAAACCATGAGGGTCCTTATGAGAGGGAAGCCAGAGGGTGAGAGTCATACAGGGAGAAATGACACTAGTAGCAGAGATCAGAGAGAGAAAGAGTGGGGAGTGGGGACAGAAAGACACACGGATTTGAAATGTTAAACTGCAGGACTTCAAGATGGAGGAAGAAGCTACAAGCCAAGGGATGCAGAGTGCAGGTGACCTCTAGAAGCTGGGAAGGCAATAAATGTCCATCAACTGATGAATGGATAAAGAAATTGTGGTTTATACACACAATGGAGTACTACGTGGCAATGAGAAAGACTGAAATATGGCCCTTTGTAGCAACGTGGATGGAACTGGAGAGTGTTATGCTAAGTGAAATAAGCCATACAGAGAAAGACAGATACCATATGTTTTCACTCTTATGTGGATCCTGAGAAACTTAACAGAAACCCATGGGGGAGGGGAAGGAAAAAAGAAAAAGAGGTTAGAGTGGGAGAGAGTCAAAGCATAAGAGACTCTTAAAAACTGAGAACTTCTCGCGGTCCGTGAGTTCGAGCCCCGCGTCAGGCTCTGGGCTGATGGCTCAGAGCCTGGACCCTGTTTCCGATTCTGTGTCTCCCTCTCTCTCTGCCCCTCCCCCGTTCATGCTCTGTCTCTCTCTGTCCCAAAAATAAAAATAAAACATTGAAAAAAAAAAATTTTAAAAACTGAGAACAAACTGAGGGCTGATGGGGGGAAGGAGGGAGGGGAAGGTGGGTGATGGGTATTGAGGAGGGCACCTTTGGGATGAGCACTGGGTGTTGTATGGAAACCAATTTGACAATAAATTTCATATATTGGAAAAAAAAAAAAGCTGCGAAGGCAAGGGAACCCATCTGCCAACACCATAATTTCACCTAAGGGAAACCCATTTTGAACTCCTGACCTCCATTTTGGACTTCTGACATCCATTTTGGACTTCTGACCTCCATGTTGGACTTCTGACCTCCATTTTGGACTTCTGACCTCCATTTTGGGCTTCTGACCTCCATGTTGGACTTCTGACCTCCATGTTGGACTTCTGACCTCCATTTTGAACTTCTGACCTCCACTTTGGGCTTCTGACCTCCACGTTGGACTTCTGACCTCCATTTTGGACTTCTGACCTCCATTTTGGGCTTCTGACCTCCATGTTGGACTTCTGACCTCCATGTTGGACTTCTGACCTCCATGTTGGACTTCTGACCTCCATGTTGGACTTCTGACCTCCATGTTGAACTTTTGACCTCCATTTTGAACTTCTGACCTCCACTTTGGGCTTCTGACCTCCATGTTGGACTTCTGACCTCCATTTTGGACTTCTGACCTCCATTTTGGGCTTCTGACCTCCATGTTGGACTTCTGACCTCCATGTTGGACTTCTGACCTCCATGTTGAACTTTTGACCTCCATTTTGAACTTCTGACCTCCACTTTGGGCTTCTGACCTCCATTTTGAACTTTTGACCTCCATGTAGGACTTCTGACCTCCATTTTGGGCTTCTGACCTCCATTTTGGGCTTCTGACCTCCATTTTGGACTTCTGACCTCCATGTTGGACTTTTGACCTCCATGTTGAACTTTTGACCTCCATGTTGAACTTTTGACCTCCATTTTGAACTTCTGACCTCCATGTTGGACTTCTGACCTCCATTTTGGACTTCTGACCTCCATTTTGGGCTTCTGACCTCCATGTTGGACTTCTGACCTCCATTTTGGACTTCTGACCTCCATTTTGGGCTTCTGACCTCCATTTTGGGCTTCTGACCTCCATGTTGGACTTCTGACCTCCATTTTGGACTTCTGACCTCCATGTTGAACTTTTGACCTCCATTTTGAACTTCTGACCTCCACTTTGGGCTTCTGACCTCCATGTTGGACTTCTGACCTCCATTTTGGGCTTCTGACCTCCATGTTGGACTTCTGACCTCCATGTTGGACTTCTGACCTCCATGTTGAACTTTTGACCTCCATGTTGAACTTCTGACCTCCACTTTGGGCTTCTGACCTCCATGTTGGACTTCTGACCTCCATGTTGGACTTCTGACCTCCATTTTGGGCTTCTGACCTCCATTTTGGGCTTCTGACCTCCATGTTGGACTTCTGACCTCCATGTTGGACTTCTGACCTCCATGTTGAACTTTTGACCTCCATTCTGAACTTCTGACCTCCACTTTGGGCTTCTGACCTCCATGTTGGACTTCTGACCTCCATTTTGGACTTCTGACCTCCATTTTGGGCTTCTGACCTCCATGTTGGACTTCTGACCTCCATGTTGGACTTCTGACCTCCATGTTGAACTTTTGACCTCCATTTTGAACTTCTGACCTCCACTTTGGGCTTCTGACCTCCATTTTGAACTTTTGACCTCCATGTTGGACTTCTGACCTCCATGTTGGACTTCTGACCTCCATTTTGGACTTCTGACCTCCATTTTGGGCTTCTGACCTCCATTTTGGACTTTTGACCTCCATGTTGGACTTTTGACCTCCATGTTGAACTTTGACTTCCATTTTGGGCTTCTGACCTCCATGTTGAACTTCTGACCTCCATTTTGGACTTCTGACCTCCATGTTGAACTTTGACTTCCATTTTGGACTTCTGACCTCCATGTTGAACTTTTGACCTCCATTTTGAACTTCTGACCTCCACTTTGGGCTTCTGACCTCCATTTTGAACTTCTGACCTCCATTTTGGGCTTCTGACCTCCATTTTGGACTTCTGACCTCCATTTTGGACTTCTGATCTCCAGAACTGTAAGATAACAGATCTGTACTATTTTAAGCCAGTAAAGAGATAGAGACAATTTGGTCCTTATCTAGCATCCTCTAGCTTTGACTGCCCCCGCTGCTACTCAGTGTTCAAACAGGAAGTATGGGGGTCACACGGGAGATGCCTTTCTCTTTTCACTCCTAACCAGGTCATTACACAGGCTTGTTAATTTTACCTCCTAAATCCCTCTCTGTTTCAATTAACATCTCTCCATCTCTACCATCACCACCCTAATCCAACCACTGTTACTGTTGGATGGTGTTACTGCACCATTCTTTTTTTTTTTTAATTTTTTTCAATCTTTATTTATTTTTGAGAGAGAGAGAGAGAGAGAGAGAGAGAGAGAGAGTGAGGGAGGAACAGAGAGAGAAGGAGACAGAATCTGAAGCAGGCTCCAGGCTCTGAGCTGTCAGCACAGAACCCCATGCAGGGCTCAAACTCACCAACCGTGAGATCATGACCTGAGCTGAAGTCGGCGGCTCAACTGACTGAGCCCCCCGGGCACCCCTGTTACTGCACCATTCCTAACCGTTTTTCTCTTAGCCACACCTTACACATTCTCTGCACTTCACTCAAACTTATCTTTTATGGAAATACAATCAAAACCATTTCATGCTCCAAACAATTGCACTCGTCTTAAATAAAAACACTAATCCTCAAGCTGAATGAAAGGACTTGTGTCATGGAGCTTCAACACCGTGCTCCAGCCTCATCCGTTGCTGTCTTCTCTAACTTCTGAAGTTCTTCTCCGGACCTTTTTTCTGTCCCTCTGGCGTGCATTCCTTCTTTCCTTGGGTCCATTGTGCCTGCTGCTCATTTGCCTGGGCAAGTAGAAACTAGATTCTCCGGTCCAGGAAGCAGTCTCAGGAGTTGGAGCTGGGCAGAGGAGTGAGCAAAATGCCCAGCAAGTCAGGACATAGTTCAAGGGAAGCTGGTGACCTCATGTTAGATGAGGGCAGGTGAGGAGCCAAGCACGTCTGGAATTTAAGTCCAAGGAAGCAGAGAGAAGATATTCTGCAGAAGGGTCAGCTGCAGAACAGGATCCAGAGAGAGACTTGGGAGATGACATAGGAACTTAGTTACAGGTCCATGGAGAGCTCTTTGGAGCACATTTGCATGCCAAATAGAAAAAGCAGCTTTGGAGGGAGTGAGGAGATGGGGAGTGAACAGAGAAGTACAGAGAGTAGGAGAAATTGTTGTAGGTAAGCCCCAAGAGAATGCTGTGAAACGCAGTGAAACGCAGAAAGGGAAGTCTTGGGGTTGGTCAATGTAGAGGTCAGTAAGCATGGTGGATGGATAAGAGGAGACAGACAGTGAGGGCAACTGCCATGAAGAAGCTAGTCTGTGAAGAGACCAAAATGGAGCAGCAGGCTGAAAAAGCCCAAATGTCAAGGAAGGTTTGTGGTGTTCTTTGTTTTAAGACAGGACAGACTGGTACATGCTTCAATGTCTGTGAATTACTCATTGCTCTTTCTTATTGTGGAAATGACTGATTAAAAAAAAAAATTACTTATTTAAGTAATTTCCACACCTAACGTGGGGCTGGAATTCACAACCCCAAGATCAAGAGTTGCGTGCTCCCCTTGACTGAGCCAGCTGGATGCCCCCAGAAAATACTAGGTCCTTAATTTTGTGTATATGTATATATATATATACATACATACATGTACACAGTTTTAAAAAATCAAATGACATAAAGGTTAGTAAAAATAAATGTTAATTCCCTTCTCTCAAGCTTCCACCTCCAAGACTTACTCTCTGGAAACACATTCAATGATTTTAGCTGCTTACTTTGATATTTGCCATTGAATGTCTAAGCAATGTTCATTTTGGACATTTCTATTGACTCCTTTTTATGAATGAGGAGGTGTAAGCACTCAGAGAAATTCCATGTACCCCCCCCCCACATTTCTCTACCTCTATTTTCCCCAAAAGGTTATAGATCAATTTTTTTATTTAAATAAATATTCAGCATCTACTATGTAACTAATATTCATGGTAAGCCACAAAGTACACTGTTATTTATTTTTGTTGTACAGCTTTGTTTTTTCACAAAATTTCTCTGGGCTTGTCATTCATTCTTACCCAGCCTCTCCAATAGAATTGTATATTCCTCTCAATATAGTAAACACATAAATAAATCCATTCTGGTCTTGTAGTTGTTAGTGGCATTGAAGTCTTCCTTACTGCTCATCTGTCTGCTCCAATTCAGCCCAGCTACTCTCTCCTCATGTGCAAGGGCTATACATTTTACCAGAATCCTGTGGATTAATTCCCACAGACCATTTGTATATCGGAACTCCTGTTTCCTGAATTTTACGTCTTTTTCTTTCTTGCTTTACTCTGTCATTTTGGTAGTGCCACTTCTCTAGTAGCTTTCTAAGAACACAGACATAGGAGGTGAATTTATGAAATCTCAAATGTCTGAACATGTAAGTCATTTATACTCATATTTAATTAATAGTTTATCTTGGAGAATTCTAGGTCCAAAGTCATTTTCCACCAGAATTTGAGACATTGTTCCATTTTCTTCCAGCCCTTAATATAGTAATTGAGAATTCTGGTGCCATTCTGATCTTGACCCTTTACAGGTGACATGTTTTATCTTAATAGGAGTTTTTGTGATTATCTTTTTATCCTTAGTAATCTTAAGTTCAATGACAACGAATCTTATTTGTATTTTCAGTAATTCATCTTCAGGCATTTTCTTTTTTTTTTTAATTTTTATTTTATGTACTTAAAATTTTTTTCATGTTTATTTTTGAGACAGGAAGAAACAAAGCATGAGTGGGGGAGGGGCAGAGAGAGAGGGAGACACAGAATCTGAAACAGGCTCCAGGCTCTGAGCAGTCAGCACAGAGCCTGGCACGGGGCTCGAACTCACCAGTTGCAAGATCATGACCTAAGCTGAAGTCGGACGCTTAACCGACTGAGCCACCCAAACACCCTTCAGGCATTTTCTAAAAAGACATATCTTTTAATTTTGGAAAAATATTACTGCTGTTAATAATTTTCTTCTCTCTTTTTTCTCTATTTCTGAAATATTGGACCTAATTAACTGGTCCCCTATGTTTTTTCTCTCCTATTTGCCTTTTTGTTCTATTTTATCCTGAACTTTATCTTCCTAAGCTTCTACAGAGTTATTGATTTGTACTATAATAATTTCTAAATATCAAAAGCTTCTACTTATTCTTCAGATGTTCCATTTCAATGAAATCCTATGGTTCCTTCATGGCTGTGGTAGCTTCTCTTATTTCTCTGGGAAGTATAACCATGTTTTTATTCTTTTGCTCCCTGCTTCATATCCATTTCTGTTTTCCTTTACTGTTTGTTTTGTCTCTGTGCTCTTAAGGTAATCAATTTTCTCAACTGTCTGTGGAGCCTTGACTATTGATTCAGATTCATTATTTATTGACTATTGTTTTTTATTCATAATTTACTGATTCGTATTCATATTTAGGTACTAAAGAGTGCTGTCTGGAGGGACATCACTTCTATGAAGAATAAGTAGATCACTGAAGACTAATCTTCTACTAAGTATAAGTGAAAAAAATGACAATATACATAAAACATCTGCTGGGTTGTATCGGAAGGCCACTAAGGCATCGAGGACTTGAGGGACCAAGGTCTCTGAGAGAAGAGAAACATTTGGAGATAAACCTTGCATTCTTTGGAACTTCTCCCCTCGAAGCACTTGCAAATTCTTATACAGCGCAAGTTGCACTTCTTGGTGACACCATTTACCCTCCTGAAAGTGCATTCCTGATGGCTTAGGTGACTGTTGCCATCCTCTGAACCCTCTAGAGGAGAAGAAACTTCAAGAGAGACTTTGGGCCTACACTCCAGTCTTCTATGCCTTCCTCTGACATCTGCCAGGGAAACCCAACACATACTCAGGCTTATCTAACACAGAGTTTACCCCAACCCCTGGGATCCTGGACAGAGTATTTAATCCTGTGTTGCAAGAATGTACCCCCAAATCAATGTAATCTTGGTTACCCAGATTTACTGTGGCCTCCTTGATCAATCACCCTCAAATTCTAATCCCAAGCATCCATGTTGGACTAGCTCCTTCCAGTACACACTAGCTAATTCTTTCAGCTCCTTGGTGAGAAACTTCTTCCCTCCCTTTTTAGACCCAGTGTGTCTCCAGCCAGGTTATGCTGGGATTTAACTGGAGGTATCCACCTAGCAGGCAGGAAATGGAAAAGCCTCCGCAGTGTCCTCAGCATGGCAGAAGTAATAGCTTTTACTAGAAATGGGAGGGTTCAGAAGGTTCTGGGAGTTCAAGGGTATCAGCAGAGCCAAAACCTTTGGGGTGACCCATCCAGATAGCCCCATCCGATGTTTCAAAGTTTCAGATTTCCCTAACCATAGCCCTGAACTTAGCATAACCAGCACGGCTTGGGTTGCATTTAAGCATCTCTGGAGGTTGGCAACTCTTGAGTTTGCTCCTTAGCTGTGTCCACTCTTTAACTGCAGCAAGATAAGGGCCTCTTTATAAGCTGCCAGAGTCTCTCCACCTCTCACATTTAGCCTTTACCTATGTGGTTATAATCTTCAGTTTCTCACCATCCCTCTATGAGGTGCCAATACAAATCAGTGCTTATTAGCCAACTCTGCTGTGTTTGTGGGCATTGGTTCCTCTTAGCTTTTAAATACCTGATTATCTTGAATCATTGCAAAGGGCACTCACTTCTACTGAGACATTTTTATGGGTCACCACCAGTGAAATCTTCAGCACAGGGACCACCACCTCATGGCAGGGACTACACATGCTCCACCCAAGGTGGGGTTCTCCTTGCCAGCCAGGTGGTGAATGCGCTGGTCTCCAAACCCCACTGTAGCACCTGTTCTCTGAGACCGCCCTGAGTACCCCTTTTCCAGTACAGATCTTCTGAGAAGAGACCTCAGGACAGGATTAGATGTGCGACGGATGTAATGGGGTGGGGGTGGGGGGGAGCACCTTTGAAGGATGGAGGACAGGGTGGGATAGGCACGAAGAGCCACCAGACCACAGTGCAGGTCTGGTGGCCGGTGGCAGGAGACAGGAAAGGAATGAGTGGATAAGAAGAGTCCAAGATCACAGTACAGTTGTAGGAACATCTTGGCCAGGCTGTTGGAAGTCCCTGAGCAAGCTTGCCTGTTGGAAGAGTCCCCTGGCAGGCTCATACCCCTGAAATCTTCCGTCATTGGCTGGATGTAGTCTGTGACAGTGATAAGTATGTGGCCACAGAGGTGGGATTTGAAGCCTCCTTTCTGAGCGCTCTCCTGTTTCCTCTTGTAAGCCTGACTTCTCTCACATCCCCCAACCACCCACCTGTGTCATTCCAGAAGCGGCTTATGATGACATTTCTACTCTACTAAAAAAAATTCCCTTTTCTATTGTTTTACACAGCAATTTAAAAAATTCACTTTATTACAAGCACCGCACACAAAGCTCTGTGGATACAAAAATGTGTCACATGTGGCCCTTGCCTTTAAGGAATTTAAAAGTAGTGAGATAGATGATATAAGAAGACTATTTTAACATAATGTGGCAAGTTTTTATGGCACAGGAATTTAGAGTGTGGAAACATAATGGAGGGTCCCTAAATCAGCATGAGAATTGGACAAGATTCCTGCAGGAACTGAGGCCTCAGCTAAGTGCTGGATGATTCTAAGCCAGACAGAGATGGGGGGGGGTGAAATTCCAGAAATGGGTGACAGAATAGCCAGGGCATGGTGGTGAGAAATATCCTGCTGCATGTGGGGAGCTATAAGGCGGAGAGGGCAAGTGGGAGGTTGGGGAGCGGCCTTAGAGGAGGACAGGAAGTGCAAGGGCCCGATCTTGGGGTTTTCTGGTGTCACTTCAAGTAATTAAGGAAGAGTGACACAGTCTGACTTGGATATTGATATGGTCTGGCTTACGCCATAAGGAGTAAAGAGAGAGCAGGGCAGACTGGCAAGCGGCAGTGCGGGCCTGAACCTGGTAGGTAAGATTCAAGGGTAGCAACTGCAGCCAAAGACCAGGATGGAGTCATTACCCTGCCAGCCATCGTGCATGAGGTCATTCAGCCTCATTCCACACTGCCTGCCCTGTGCTGGCTAATTCTGCACATTGGAGAGGACGATCCCAGGAAGAACCTAATGTAGTGCTTGGCATATAAACAGTAATTTCATTCCGTTTCCTCACTCCATGTATCTAAGTAACTTCCAGTTTTCCCTCTTGTCGTGCCTTTGATAGTTATTTTAGGATGACAGGAATGGCAAGTAAACATGCTCAGTGGATCATCTTGCTTTAGATTAGTATGCTCCAGAGCCCACCTACCCATCGTTACATTACTTCTAAAGATAAGAGCGCGTGCGCGTGCACACACACACACACACACACCGTGCATCCATCCTTTTTCTTCCCGAGTTTCCTACTGTGGTCACCATTGCTCATTGCTCCCTTCCTCCACTTGCTGGGCCAAGAGTCCCAAAGAGTCTTGAGGATACTCAGAAATTCAAGATGTATCAAAGATTTCATGCAATTCATGTACTCATTTGACTTTACTTTTTTGAGCATTCACTCTATGACATCAAACAAGAGAACTCTTTGCACTCCTGGAGCTTTGGAAGAGCTGAGAGGGTTGGAAGCCTTCTGGTCACACACTGACTTTCTCAGTCGTTTGGAGGCAACATGTTCCAGGGCTCTTAACTGATGGCAGTGAGGTAACCAATGGGTGTGGGTTGTGCTGTTTCATTTGGCCAGCAGGATAGCATGGTGATTTCCTTCTTCAATCTCGTGGTACTACCCTAGGAACAACTGACAATGAATTCTCACTTAGCCACACTGTCTTCACATATGTAAGCTTCACTGATATCTAAAAAGCCTGAGCCCCCGAGCCAACTCCAGTGGAAAATTTGCTATCATGTCTAGATTAGATGCAGACCCAAGAATCCATCTTCCTACTGTGGAACAAGGCTTGTCACAAATAGCTTGAATTTATGGGTGCTCTTCTGCAGCAGAAACCGTTTCACCTTTTGAGGTAACCTTTACAGAATCATAAAATCAATCAGTTTTATTTGACATCCAAATCAGAGTGCTGCCCTAAATAGATCGCTAGCATTTTACGTGGAGAACAAAACAGAAGAGAGGAATGTGCCCAGGGGTCGGTGGAAGAGGACACTGGAACGAGAGCAGGACCATTCAGAGGTCACACAGTTGACTGTCAGACAGTACCCGGGCAGCATCGTGCCTTGGGTTCCTGTCTGTGATTCTGGATCTCCCCCCGTTCATCCTGGAATGGACCGATGAAAACGAGGTGGCAGGCTAAAAATGAATTGCACACAGGTTGATTCTCCTTTTAATCTTGTTTGGCTCAGTGCCCACAGGAATCTGTGTAGATTTGTCTGGTGGGAAAGGGGGCACAATTCTAGATGTA
The DNA here is from genome assembly GCF_016509475.1 of Prionailurus bengalensis. Lineage (NCBI taxonomy): Eukaryota > Metazoa > Chordata > Mammalia > Carnivora > Felidae > Prionailurus > Prionailurus bengalensis. The sequence goes on along the minus strand of NC_057343.1, from coordinate 69,115,557 downwards.
GTCTCTGTAGACAGATGGGATATATTCAGCTTAGTAAGTTTCAAACCTTAAATGAGTCATATGGTGAAGACTTCAAGAAAGGGGTGTGAAGTATGCAAACATCTGTGTGTGTGTGAGTGTGTGTGTGTGTGTGTGTGTGTGTGCATGTGTGTACGTGCGTGTGTGTGTGTGTGTGTGTGTGTGTGTGTGTGTGGTGTACTGTGGATACACATGAATCACATTTTGGTAGTTTCAAAGAAAAATTTTACAGTTCTAATGCTTTTGCAGAACTATCTTCAAAGGTATTTGTTCAACTGAAAAGCCAATATAACATAGTGGTTATCAGCCAGCCTCTGGCAATAGGTTTTCTGATCACAAATTTCAGTTCTATAACTTACAAGCTGTGTGACTTTCGGCAAGATCCTTAACCACTCTACATTTCAATTTCCTCAGTTATAATAATGGCACCTATCCCACTTATGAGTATTAAATGATATAAAATAAAGCACGAACAGTGCCTGGCTCATGACAAGTGCCAAGTGCTACGTATTAACTGTTATTATAAGTAAGGGGGCATGGTTGAACTCTGGAGAAAATCCTGCAGTTGGAATAGAGAGACAGTCTTATGTAGGCCTTGAGATCAGACAAACCAACATTTGGATCTAGCACTTCCACTTGCAACCTCAGGCAAGAGACTTATTTATTTTGGGGATAATTATGTCCCATAATTATTACTGGGAGTTTTTAATGAGATAGCACATGTAAAGTACCAAGCATAATGGCTAGCTCATAGTTGGCACTCAATAAATGGGAGTGATATTTACTAGTATCATTCACACACACGCCCTTGAAATAACATCACAAACTCGTAACTCATAACTATATGGTAGCACTTAGAATTTAGGATGAACTCAGACAAATAAGATATCGATGTCCTATCGATATCCTAAAATGAAAGGAGTCAGGATAAGCCTATAACGTGTAGTGTCAGAATGACCAGAACAGCCACTGTTAGCACGGTGAGCACTTCAGCCTTGGAGTTCTAATATTGTAGGTGGCTGTTGCGAAGATGTGGTGGCAACATGAGTAAAAATGACCAGAAGCTTCTTTAGTAGCAATTGCATTTCTTTTCCAAAATGTGCTAAGTGAAGGCCATCTTATTAGGATTAAAGTTGTAAAACTGAACGCACCTTTTGAGTTTCATGCTGAAAGGTGACATCAAACAATATGGCAGCATTTTAGGGAAATAACCTCCCAGAACACCAGCCCGTCACCAGCCCAGTAAAACAGGGCAGGTCTTGTTACTCATATTCACCAGGAAAGGTTTGGGAAGGGCAGCCCTAGTCATAAATGGGACGTAAGAGCAGGATAAAAAGAAGACTGTTGGTCCTGTGATTAGACCCTCTACCTTGATCTTTTCACATACAAACCATAAACACCAAAAAGATGGAGAACTTTAAACACAAAAGACAATATATGGGGCGCCTGGATGGCTCTGTCGGTTAAGCGTCCGACTTCAACTCAGGTCATGATCTTGTAGTTCGTGGGTTCGAGCCCTGTGTCAAAGCTCAGAGCCTGGAGTCTGCTTCGGGTTCTGTGTCTCCCTCTCTTCCCCTCCCCTGCTCATGCCCTGTCTGTCTCTCTCAAAAATAAATAAACACTAAAAAAAAAAAGACAATATATGGTCATTTTGTATTCATGATGCTATTTGGGGACACGGAAGACTTTCAAAATACAGTAATATGTTTGGTTTCAGCCACCTCGAGTTTTCTCAGAAAACTATGAAAGCAGAGAAATTTTGTTTCTGCAAAATTTCTAACCTGATTTATCCCTGACTGAGAACATTTGGGGAAATGCCCAAACACGGATAGGTAGAATTGAAACCATCATATTGTAGGTGCGCGCGCGCGCGTGTGTGTGTGTGTGTGTGTGTGTGTGTGTATTAAGACTTTATTTTTTTTAGAGCAGTTTTAGGTCCACAGCAAAACTGAAGAGTAGGCATAGAGTTTTCCCACATACTCCTAACTCACACACATTTATAGCCTCCACTATCAGTACCCTCCATGGAGTGGTACAGTTGTCTTAATTGATGAACTCACAATGACATATCATTATCCCCATAGTTTACATTAGGGTTCACTGTTGATATTGTATATTCTATGGGTTTGGATAAATATGTAATGGTATATGTTGTCCACCATTATAGTATCATCCAGAGCAGTTTCGCTGCCCTAAAAAAATCTTCTGCCCTTGGAATATTTATCTTTCCCTTTCTCCATCAACCCTTGGCAATAACTGATCTTTTTTACTGTCTCCATAGTTTTGCCTTTCCAGAATGTCATATAATTGGAATCATACACTACACATGATTGGCTTCTTTTACTTAGTAACACGCTTTTAAGGTTACTTCAGGTTTTTTTGTGGCTTGATAACTCGTTTCTTTTTAGAGCAGAATGATATCCCATCATCTGGATGTACCACAGTTTATATATTCATTCACTTTTGAAGGATACTTGGTTGCTTACAAGTTTTGGCAGTCATGAATAAAGCTTCTGTAAATACCTATATGCAGGTTTTTGTGTGGATTTAAGTTTTCAGGTCCTTCGGATACATACCAAGGAGCACGACTGCCAGATCACATGGTAGGAGTTGATTTAGTTTTATAAGAAAATACCAAACTGTTTTCCAAAGTGACTGTAGCATTTTGCATTCCCTCAACTAATGTGTTAGAGTTCCTGTTTGCTCCTCGTCCTCATCAGCATTTGGTGTTGTCAGTGGTCTCGATTTTGGACATTCTAGCAAGTGTACAGTTGTATCTCATTGTGTTTTAAGTTACATTTCCCTGATGACATATGTGATGACATACGGGGAGCATATTTTCATGTATTTACTTGCCATCTGTATGTCTGTTAAGGCCTTTGGCCCATTTTTTAATTGGGCCAAAGAATTTGAGTTTTCTTATTTTTGAGTTTTAAGACTTTTTTTTGCATATTTTGGATGACAGTCCTTTATCAGATATGTCTTTTGCAAATACCTTCTCTCAGTGTGTGGCCTGTCTCCTCATTCTCTTGATATGGTCTTTCTCAGAGCAGAAGTTTTCAATTTTAATGAAGCCCAACTTATAAGTTATTTCTTTCATGGATTGTATCTTTGGTTTTGTATCTAAAAAGTCACTACTGTGCCTAAGTTCATCTAGGCTTTCTCCTATGTTATTATTTAGGAGTTTTATAGTTTTGCATTTTACTTCTAGATCTGTGATCCATTGTGAGTTAATATATTTTTAAAAATTTTTTTAACGTTTATTTATTTTTGAGACAGAGAGAGACAGAGCATGAACAGGGGAGGGGCAGAGAGAGGGAGACACAGAATCTGAAACAGGCTCCAGGCTCTGAGCATTCAGCACAGAGCCCGACGCGGGGCTCAAACTCACGGACCGCGAGATCATGACCTGAGTCGAAGTCGGACACTTAACCGACTGAGCCACCCAGGCGCCCCGTGAGTTAATATTTTTGAAGGGTATAAAGTCTGTGTCTAGATTCTTTTTGTTTTTGCATGCATGTGGATAGCTAGTTATTTCAGCATCATTTGTTGACAACTATCTTTGCTCTGTCGTATTGCTTTTGTTTCTTTGTCAAAGATCAGTTGACCAGATTCATGGAGATCTGTTTCTGGGCTCTCTATTCATGTATTTATTTGTTCTTTCACCGGTACCGTACTGTCTCGATTGCCTTAGCTTTCTGGCAGGTCTTCACGTCATGTGGTGTCAGTTCTCCAACTTTGTTCTTCCCCTTCAGTATTGTACTGGCTGCCTGCTCGGGGTCTTTTCCCTCTCCACATAGAGTCATTTTGTTGATATTCAAAAATAACTTGCTGACATTATCACGGGATTGCACTGAATCTACAGACAAAATAGAGAAGAAATGACATCTTGACAATACCGAGTCTTCTCATGTATAAACAGGGACTATCTATTATTTTAGTTCTTTGATTTCATTTGTCGGAGCTTTTTAGTGTTCTTCATATAGATCTTGTACTTATTTTGTCAGAGTTGTACCAAAGGATTTCATTTTGGGGTTTGCTAATATAAATGGTGTTGCATTTTTAGCTTTCAACCTCACTTGTTCATTGCCGGTATACAGGAAAGTGATGGACTTTTGTACATTAACTGTGTATCCTGCAACCTTGTTACAATTGCTTATTAGTTCCAAGAGTTTTCTTTTTTGTTGATCCTTTCAGATTTTCTACAGAGATAGTCCCGTCATCTCTGAACAGCCATTCAATTTCTTCCTTCCCAATGAGTATACCTTTATTTCCTTTTACTGCCTTACTGCATGAGCTAGAACTTCCTGCACAATGTTAAATGGTGGGTGAGAGGGGGCATCCTTGCCTTGTTTCTTATCTTAGTGGGAAAGCTGCCAGTTTCTCATCATTAAGTAGGATATTAGCTACATGTGTTTTTTTGTAGATGTTCCTTCTCACGTTGAGGATATTTCTCTCTATGCCTAGTTTTCCAAGAGTTTTTATCATGGAAACCATCAAGTTTTAAAAGCCTTTCTGGTTAGGGGCACCTGGGTGTCTCAGTTGGTTAAGCATCCGCTTGTTGATTTTGGCTCAAATTATGATCTCACGGTTTGTGAGATGGAGCCCCATGTCGGGCTCTGTGCTGACAGCATGGAGCCTGCTTGGGACTCTCTCTCTCTCAAAATAAATAAATGAACTTTAAAAAATAAATAAAAGCTTTTCTTGTCCATCACGGTTTTTAGTGTCTAGCAGAGTGTCTGACACACTGCTATATACTATGCTTTTGGTTGCTTGTTATGGGCGATGAATGAAAGAAAATGAAACCACCTGAAATAATTATCCCCCCTATTTGATTTGATAGAGTAGTTAGTGTCCAATAAGAACTACAAGAACATGGCTGTCAAGTAAGAATTACCTGAAGTTATGAAGCATTCACCAATCTGACCTAGATATACTTATGATAAAAAGTCATTGGTCACAGAAATGGCCATTTACAGGGATGCTGCAGAGAGGGCAGCTTGGGTACAGCCTGCACATGCCAGAGAGGAATCCAGAAAGTAGATAATCTTTGCCCTCAAAGGGCACAGCTTCCCATCTGGGTTTTAGCATTTCCTGTCTTTGATGTTTTGGGACAAATCCTTTAACCTGTCTGAGACTCAGTAACCTCCTTTGTACATAGTGAGAATAGAAGAGAGTCCCCTAAGAGGCTTCTGGGAAACCAAATAAGACGATGCATAAGAAAGCACTTTCTAAATTGTGTAAGTGCCATAGCAATGCTATTCAGTTTATTGCTTCCATAAAGCATGACCTAACAGTCCTTGAGAAAACACCGCACCACATTCTGTTCTAACTAAACACTGACAGAAAATCGGGGCTCTGAGCTGTTACGTGTTTGCAGGATAGCTGAGATCCTTCGTTAATTCAACAAGTACTTATGATATGTTTACTATGTGCCAGGACTGTGTGAACACTAAAGATGCATCAGAAAATAAAACATGCGAAAATCCATGCCCTCATGAAGCTTACTTTCTTTTTTTTTTTTTTTCAACGTTTTACTTTATTTTTGGGACAGAGAGAGACAGAGCATGAACGGGGGAGGGGCAGAGAGAGAGGGAGACACAGAATCAGAAACAGGCTCCAGGCTCTGAGCCATCAGCCCAGAGCCCGACGCGGGGCTCGAACTCCCGGACCGCGAGATCGTGACCTGGCTGAAGTCGGACGCTTAACCGACTGCGCCACCCAGGCGCCCCATGAAGCTTACTTTCAAGTAGGGGACAAGACATTAAACAAAATTTAAAATTACATAGAATGTTAGAAGACAGCAAGTTCAATAGGAGAAAACAAAGTAGGGAAGGGAGGTAGGGATAGTGAGTGCAATATTTGTGTAATATTTCTAGTCTCTTTTGTTGACATACTATCTGTTCTTTCTTCATTGCTCTCCATTGTTGACAATTCTGGGGAACCACAAGGGAAACAAAAGTTAATTTAGGAATTAGTTGTGTTTGATGAGGTTTGAAGCTGATCTTTTTAAACTTCTAAACCACTTATTTTTTTATTTTTAGTTAAAGCACACACCAGCAAAAACTGTAAAGCTTCCCCCTTTTCCCCTTGCCACAGTATACATGAATATGGCAAGAAATTAATCAATTTAAAATTTGACAAATATATAGGTTAAGTAAAAAATGATACACACATTTTCTAAAATGTGGTAGAATGCACTCATTACTCAAATTTCATTTTCTGTTTTCAAAATGATCTCTACTCACTGGGACACAAGATGGGGAAAACGTGACTTCTAATACCATGTCTCTGATCCATACAGAATGAAACCCTTTACTTAAAACCCAACTTTATAATTAAAATAAAATGCAGCTATAACCTGTTTCAAATGTGCTAGATAAGCTGGTTTATAAAAATATAAAATACAATATGTGAGTCCAATTTGAGATTAATTTTACTTTTTGAAAACAATGAAATACCCATATATAAACAAAAGGAATTAATTCCCTATAATTTTTGTCTTTAATGCTTTATTCCCTTTACCTTTTAGGTTTTCCTATAGGAAATTCTACTTTATGGTTCCTGTTTCTCAGATCTACTTAAAAAATAGACGGTTAATTCATCTCCCTGTGTTTGGACAATGACAATGGCACCTTTATGGAGCACGTGGGTGAATATTACAATTAAGAGATTCGATTTAGTTACCTCTTTAAACAAAAGGTACTCTCCTATATATGTTCTGCTTGATTTGTTATTTGGTTCCTGGCCATAATTCCTGAGATTTCAAATTGAATGATTGTTATTTTGTTCTTTAATTACTGTTCTTAATATAGGCAGGTATCTGCCTGATATGTTAATATTCACTTATTAATCCAAAAAAATGTGATTAGTCACTTACTCTGTGTTGGGTGAATTCAAGGCATTCCCTTAACTTTGTAACAGGTAGCAGAGCCCAATGTGGAGAAGTGGGGTAGAAGAGACCTTTAGGCTAGTACATCCTTCAAGTTTCTGGGGTTCTCATTCAAGTAATGCAGTCAGAAGTACTCAGAGGAGGAAAGAACTGACACAGCATATGGATGTCCCGTGCTTTACTACCTGTCTCATCCACACTTGAAACTGAGGTAGAGTGAAAGCCATCCTCTATGGTAAGACCATGGCCCCGTTAGAACCAGACTCTCGAAAAGAGTCTGTTGGAATTCCTATGATTTATATGCTCCCTGAGAATTCATTTATTTTGGGAGAAAATGTCCTGAACAATACATCACCTAAGCTAAAAATCACCGTGTCTGCCCCTACTAATATCTTTAATCAACATGGAATACAGTTTTCATATTCCAAAGAGACTCATGCAGTGTTTTCTCCTCTCCTGTTAAAACTCTAACAAAATGTTACTTCGGGTTTACATAGCAATTATCCCCTGTGATTAGAAAGGGCTTCTAGTGATTTGTCTTAAAACATTGATAAGCAGTAGCTATAAGGGCCACACATGATTTCAATGATGGAGGAAGTCTATCCAAAGTAATAGGCTCTCAGGTTTGGGAACAGATTTCAAGGCTCTTGATATCCACAGATGGATCCTATATGTCATGGATAGTGTGATTTATACAAAGAGAAAATGAGAATATCAGGCATGGTGGTAACCTTTTTAAAGTACATGCCTCTTTTCAACAAGCATAAATATATTACATGGTGCTCAAGTTCAAAACTGATAAATAGCATCCCTCCTTGGGGAATATCCATACTGCAGGTGAGTTGCTGGTACTCAGATGTCTATCCTTTGTATGTCCCTACTGGTGAGGATTTGTCACTCTTTGCTTTCTTTCTATAATTTGTAGTATTAAAATATTGATTTTTTTCTAGGAGTAAATCTGTATTACAGTGTTGAATATGCTTTTCAAACCACTCATGCCCCAAGCCTTCCAACCAAAATTCTGATTTACTCTGCTTTCCTCTGAATAATTAATTCAGAACCAAAGGACTCACAAAAGACATTGGAAAATGATGTCAGGAAGGTTTTTTTTTTTAAGAAAAAGTAGCTCATCTTGGGTCAGTGCTTTAGATAATAGACTTTAACTGTGTCACAGATAGAAGAAATGTAATAGCAAAGCCCCAATTAAATTAAGGTGACATTTCCCCCTTTAAGGGATTATTTTAAAACCCTTCATTTCTCTTCATTTCCCTCAGGCTACGTTTTTGCATTGCTCCTTAGAGTTTGTTTTGGAAATAGAGCTTGTTTTCTTTTTCTAAGTGTGGGAACAAGGGAGAACTGCCTGATTTTGCCCCCAGGAGGCCCACACCGGACCTTCATAGTGGTCTGGGAGACCTGAGCATTGATGGGATCACATCAGGACAAAATCAGGTTTCCTAGAACTTAGAGCCATACTTCCCCCTGGCATTATTAGGAACTGGGAAAATTAATCACCATTGTAATTGTAAAAATTTGTCCAACTTGGGATCCCTCTTTTAGGGAAGATATAAAAATTAATGCAATACTTTGAAAAAGTTTCTGTTAGGCTACAGCACAGTGGAAATACCTGCACTGTTGCCATTTCTACCCCTCCCTTCGTGCTACGGCTGCTGCCTCACCCAGACTCGTCATTAAGTATTTAATTGTTTTTGCCTTTTGCATTAACCTCAATTGCTCATTCATTGGCTCATTCTGTATTTATTAAGTACCTCTGTACGCCAGGCACTGTGCTAGGAGAAACCAGTTAATATGGCACGGTAGCAACACTTAACAAAATTTCAGGTTAATTAGTTGTACAGATAGGAATGTAAATTCTAACAATCCCAATGGTTAGTGTCTCAGTAAAGTGCATTCCCATGGAGAAAGCATTAACAAACCGTGCTTGGAAGTTCTGAGAATGGTCGCTGCATGAGTTTCCTAAGGTTGTCATAACCAGCACCACAAACTGGGTGGCTTAGAACAACAGCAATGTTCTGCCACAGTTCTGGGGGCTGGAAGTCCAAGATCAAGGTGTTGGCAGGGCCATGCTGTCTCTGAAGGCTCTGGGGGAGAATCTGTTCCGAATTTCTCTTGGCTTCTGGAATTATCAGTGTTCTTTGGCATTATCTGCATTGTAGATGTATAACTCTGGTCTCTGCTTCCGTGGTCACAAGGCTACCTTCCTTCCTTTAAAATGATTTGTTTTTGTGTTTATTTATTTTTGAGAGACAGAGAGAGATAGAGCATGAGGAGGGGAGGGGCAGAGAGAGGGAGACACACAATCCGAAGCACGTTCCAGGCCCTGAGCCGTCAGCACAGAGCCCGATGCAGGGCTCAAACCCACAAACTGTGAGACATGACCTGAGCTGAAGTCGGATACTTAACCGACTGCGCCACCCAGGTGCCCCAAAGCCACCTTCCTTCTGTCCATCTGTGTGTTCACAAGAATGCTCCTTTCTATGTTTGTGTCTCTCTCTTCCCGTATGACGACAGTCATACTGGATTAGGGGCCCGCTCTACTGCAGTATGACCTCATCGTACTTAACTACATCTGCAGTGACCCAGTTTCTAAATAAGGGCACATACTGAGGTACTGGGGGTTAGGGTTTCAGTAGTTACTTCCTGTATAGAGGGTAAAAACTGATCTGTGTCCTGACTGATGAGCAGGAATTGCCGAAAAGGAAGAAATGGTCTGTGCAAGGTGTGTGTGTGTGTGTGTGTGTGTGTGTGTAAGTGGTGACAGACACTCCAGGCAAAGGAAGCACCATTAGCAAACAGTAATTTGTTGTTCACAATGGCACCAATGAGACTAGAATGCCACCTTAAACCTGGGCACAGACCAGACCGAGTAGCACTGGGTCTCACATTTCAGTGTCCTTGTGTATCTGAAACACCTTAGCACAAAGCATTTTCCTTCCCTTCAGTCTAAAATAAAGTTTTCTGCAAGTCATTGACCAGTGGAGCAAATAGGAATTACCTGGGGAAGATGCAGGGAGCAAACTGGGCCCCCAGGCCAGAGGACATGGGAGCAGTTGCTGGGAGTGTGCAAGTGTGTGCAGAGGGAGGAGACAATCCCAGCCTCTGCTCTTGGGAATCAGAGGAAGAGTGGGGAGTTTCCTTCTGAAGTTGGCCACCTAAGTCACCCAGGCAACATTTAGGCAAACTGAGATCCTTTTATAATCGCAGTCCTCTTTCCCCTGCTCTGGTGGCAAAGTTCTGAAAGGTGCTTAGAACTGCCTGATTAGGAAACTGAGTTGGAAACATGAAGTTGGACAAGAGGCTCCTGCCTGGCCTGGCACTTCGCAGAGCTGTGCAGGGTGGCCCCCTCCCAGAGTTTTCCTCTGCCTGGACCAGCTCCCACTCTGTCCCACCCCACTGATGTGCTCTAGGTCCCTCTCAGGGTCCCTCATGGCAAGGCTGCCCTGGGGGAGACAGGGCTCCATTAGCCACTGGACTGGGTTTCATAGTTTATAGATTTAAATGCCTGGCATCAGACCTCATCTGTCCTCTTTCCCCAGCCCACAACTGTTATAGCCCAGAAGGGAAAAGGGAAGGTGGGGCCAGGTCCTGTGAGGTGTAGGCTGGCACTTGCCCTTGTTGTGAGAGGTTCTTTGTGCTAATTGCTTTCTTCTTCTCCTTTAACTCTTAAGTATGGAGCACACATTCTTTGCTGTGACTTTGTTGTCGTTTTGGGTCATGACGGTGGCAGTGCAACTGTAGACCTGATCAGTCTGCAGCTGAAGGTAGGCCCATGCTCTGGTTAGCCCGGAAATGATCTTCTGTGGTGTCCCCTCCTCTTCCTCTAAATTTCCGCCCCACCCCCACCTCCACAGGAAGCTGGAGCTTCTCAAGTCCTTTGTTTCTTACCATCCTCCAGTGCCCTGGCTTTCCAGTCTCCCCCATCCTACCTGTAGTCTTCTTTAGTCACCCAGATCTTAGCTAGGTATTAAGAATAAACCTGTTTTATGTTAGATCTTGAAAGTAGATTACTAAAAAATATAATTTTGCACAGATCTGCACTCTTGGAAGCCATAGGCAAAGAGGAGTATATTCACTCCAACCAGTCTGTGTCAGTGGAGAGAGGCTGAACTACACAATGTCCATATGCTTCTTAACAGCTGTCCTGACTTCCTCCTGAGGACTGTGAATGAACAGTGAGGAGCACAAGGTGCCTGTATTTTCCAGGGTCTTAGGACCTATGCTTAGAGTTTCATAGTTTCCCTAAGCCATAAGCAGTAGGAACTATAGTCATAAAGACAAAGAAACCTATGTGTATGGATGTGCGTATTAAAAGTAACAGGTGTTACACAGAAAATAGGAGCCCTCTCTGCAAGAAGTCACTTCTATGAGTCACTGCTTACATACTGAACATTTCCACTTATCCAAGGTTAGAAGCCAGGAACCAGTGCATTTCCTATTCCCCCACCAGACTTTTCATTCTTAGAGTTGGTTTGATGTAGATCTCAGCTGGATGTCCTCCTCACACCCTGTGTCCCTGTGTTAAAATATAGGGCTTTTATCTTTAAGAAAAATCACTCACTGCATTCAAAAAATGGACCCCAAACACCATTCAAGTGTGTCTACCAATTCCAAGTAATTTTTAAAGCTTGGGGCAACTGAAGCCATGGCAAGCTTTCATTTGTCAATTGCTGGTAAGTCCCCAGTTCTATCAGGAAGGTTTACGGTCTATCAGCATAAAGACAGAATTCATGGTCATCTAGAATAAGCTATTCTATTCTATATGCATATTAGACCTTTTCAACATGATGCTTAACTTGTTCATTCATAAAAATATTACAGCCATAGTATTAATTATAATGAAAGCTTATAATAATCTGTACAAGATTTGTGCAACACTATTATAATCCAGTAAAAGAAGTAAAAGTTACTAAAAAAACCTGAAAGTTCCAACATTCTCTGGGAATTTCAGACCTTAAAGTCCAAACACTTTCAAGGAAGCTGTTCAAAGATTATCTTTACCCACTATTGCAAGGTACAACTCAGCTGTAAAAGGAGTTGATGACGGTTGTAATGAACAAGCAATGAGAACCCAGCCAAATACTTGAAAGTCTCTAGAGGTGTGGGGGCAAAAGAAGATGCTGCATTCTTGAAAAACAGAGTATGATGTTCAACTGGATTAATTTTCCTTTCAATGCCAAATGCCATTGGAATTAATCTGCACAGGCTTCCGTGAAACACAACATCCTAACTAGTGCTTCTCCAACTTTACTATATGAATTACCTAGCATTTTGTTAAAAAGAACATGAAGGGCTTGAGATTCTCTTTTTCTAAAACCCGTCAGGTGATGCCGAAGCTGTTGCACGTAGACCACAATGTGAACAGCAAGGACCAACAGACATCCTCCAACAAAACACCGAAATTCTCATCTTCAGTATTACAACAAAACCTTGCATGACATTCTCCATCTCCACTAAAAAATGAAGTGAGAACTGCCCCTTTTAACTTTTACCCAAACTATGGGGTCAGAAAAAAAAAGGGTTTTAACAAGTAAACAGTTTTGAGTGAAATAAAATAAAGCCCTCTTCACCAGGCTGTAAAGCCAACCTCTGGCTGCAACCATGCTAAGAAGAGCATGTTTGGAAAGCTGAGATTGCTGATTTCCATTCCCAGGTGTTTATCCTTGAGAATGAAAAGCCAATGCCAACAACTATGGTTAGCTTGGCTCTAATGAGGCAGAGGGGTAACCACCCAGGCTGTGCTAACAGTGTGAGTGCTGCAGGCAGATGGACATTGGCCAGCCAGGGCTACATGGCTTAGCAACACCCATCGGATGCCCTGAGAGTATGTAGGAAGGTATGTCCATGCTCAGAGAATAAATGGGGGCTGAGAACTGGCTTAAATGGTTTGTTATTGCCTCATAAATTACGTCCCATATATACAATGGTCCAAACGCTGCCTTGACTTACTCACCTACAAAGCTAAGAGAGTTAAGTGCTGAGATCCAAAAGAGAATTGATGGATCCAATATTTTTAATTTTCAAAAGATACCTTTATGGTTGGCCATATACCTTTTAAGCATATTTATGGGCTCACCTGTCTAATTCTTTCAGCGTGTGTGCGTATGTGGGTGTTTCAGTGCCTTGCAATGAAGCAAATGAAGTAAGTGCTACGTTTTCAAAGAATTAAAGGCAAACTAAATGCAATTAGACAGAAACGAAGAAATGTCTTCTCTTTATTTCTAGTAAGCAGAAGTCCTCCTGTTTTGGCGGCCCTACATTTATTCTTTCCTTGAAGCAATGGTTCCTTTCAATGAAAGCAATGTGAGACTTATTAGGGGGTTTCTTCTTCTGCAGTGAGTGGGGAAGCAGCCAGCTAGCTCAGCAAGGTGAGCTAAATACAGTCTGGATTTTCCTTACAACTCAACTGAAATCACTCAGCTGCCTTAAGAGACAATTGTCTGATTCCAGAAGGCTCTTTCTCTCCAGAGTTAACATTATAATAGACATCTGTCTCTTAACAGCTATACTGTCTTTTAAACATAAGAAAATAACTTCCTTCCCAATACATATAATGACTTTGGATTTAGACAAGGGTGAGAATGAGCGGAACAGAATTATATTTTGGATGGAAAAGTTATTTAAAACCTGCATTATATATATGTATATACACACACACATATATAATTATATATAATTATATATAATTTATATTAAATATATATTAAAGAAATACATGCACACACGTGCACACACACACACACACACACACACCTTGGTAAAGAGAAAAAGAGAACAAGAGAACAACCTGAAATGAGAGCATGGAAAATGTGTTTCTAACTCAAATAAAAATAGCTAAAAAAAGTCTTAAAGTCCGTGTGTGTAACTAGTCTGGTGGTTCCCTGAAATCTAAGCCAAGGAAACAAAGAGCTCTAAAAATGAGCAGTTTTAAAAACATGAGGCCCCTGGGAGTCTAGGCCCATCTCAAAATTGTACTTATGAAAGCTGAAGGCACTGGAATACTCATGTCCTGATGTATAGAAGAAGCCTTAGAATCAGGCCCTTCCAAAGATTTCTCTTTTGGAATCAACCCAAGTTATTGGCACTCTCCAGTGTATGGTTCTTCTACTCTTAGAATCACTTTCTTAATAAGCCAAGGTGAATTGCATATGAATTAGCCCATCCATCCATCCATCCATCCACCCTTCCTTCCACCATTTATTCATTCAAGAAACATTTAGGTCACACAAATCTTGTGCCAAGTACTCTGGTTAGGCATTAGGGAGAACAGCAGAACAAGATGCTTCTATCCCGTGTTGCCTTCTCTGCTTCTTCCTGATGGATTTAATCACTCCCTCTCTGCACTGCTGATGTGAATCCATATTCTTCAAAACTCAACCAGGTGAAAAATAGGGTTAACATCCTCTTGTGAAAACTAAAAGCCTTATACAAAATTCTTATGAGAATTAGAAGATTGGTTCATCTCCAGTCTAATTTTTGTACGCATCTAGTTTCCTTTTATGACTATGGGTTCTGAGAGGAAGAAATTGTTTCCCCAGCTTCTACACATATTAGACACACATAGGGAGGGAGGGCATGGAGGGAAGAGAGAGAGGAAGGAAGGAAGGAAGGAAGGAAGGAAGGAAGGAAGGAAGGAAGGAAGGGGAGATATGAGGGAAGGAAGGGAAGGAAGGAGAAAGGGAGGGAAGGAGGGAGGGAAGGAAGGCCGATCTTTGGTTCTTGAGCACACTTGAGTACATGGTCTACAACAGACTATTTGTCCTTTAGAAATATTTACTACTTGAAATTGAATTCACAGAGTCAATCAACATCTAATGAATTAGATACACATAGAACTTGGTCGTTAGAGTTCGGTTAAGTTCCTTCTACATAGAAGTATGTCAAAGGGTAGTGGTAGCATATGGGAGAAATTTATGGGCATACTTTATCTGGAAGCAAGAACATTGGTAAGTTTTCCACATATCAGAAAATCTCATGATACTGTGGACATGGTCAAATTGTTGGCCACTTTTCTGCCACCCTTTGTGAATGGGCGCCAGACCTGTGGGGTTGGGCATGATCCTTTATGGTTTACTTCTGCCTGGAGTCCACACTATCCTTTGTTCCAATCATTTAGGCAATAGTCAGGTATTCACAGATAGTTCTAGTCTTATTAAAGGTTTTCCATTTTCTCTAAATATAATCATTTTCTTTCTTGCTTTATGTTTAATATTTAATCAAAATTACATGTGTTCATGGCATTAAAATGAAATTTTTTTCTGCAAGTCTTACTTAAAAAATCTCAGTAGCCTCTTCTCCCCTGTCCCCCAACTACTTTAACTGTTAACTACTTCTATTTGCTGACTTCTATTGATTATGTCTTTTGATTATACTCACATTTATATAAATAATGTGCTCATAGTGTTCCAGTTACTGTTCTTAGTTCTCCATAGAAGACTAGAATTTAGAATTTAAGTTTTTTGGTTTTTTTAGCCCTCCCCCTCCCTGTAGGCAGTCTCTCTCTGTCTCTCTCTCTCCCCCTCATATTCTTCCTATACAATTATAATGTTGGTTTGCATCAACATATGGTCTTTTACATTGCTATGAAGTTGGAAAATGCTATTTCCGGCTGAGCCATATAGTGAACTATTGTTACACTTCCTTTCTTACACTCATGTTTATGTCCTTGGAGTTAGTGATTTTCCCTTCCCTTCCTTTCCCTACCCTTCCCTTCCCTTCCCTTCCCTTCCCTTCCCTTCCCTTCCCTTCCCTCCCCTCACCCCCTCTCCTCCCCCATCCCCTCCCTTCCCCTTCCTCCCCTTTTCTTTCCATTGAGGGAGTTGCCTAGTTTTCTATATACCTATTACTAATTAATCCCCAAATGCTTTACCACATATGTAAATCATATATGTAAATCTCCTCTTAATAGGCACACACATTCACGATGCTATTGATTCTTGTGTTTTGAGACTTCCTCGAAGCCCTGTGCCTCCCTGGCAGGATCTGGTGTTAATATTCTCTAGATTTACTGCTGAGATGCCCTTCTGGGATCTCTCTTCACCATTGCCCTTGGAGATTCTTTTGGCTATTCTGTTTCAGTACTTGGTTCCTGAACCCACTGTCCTTTTTAAATTTATATACTCCTTTGTTTTAAAATTTTTCTTCCTCTAGTTGCTTTCTGAAAAAAGGTGCAAGGAAAGAAAATTTTGGTTTTTTAAGTTTTTTTTTTTTTAAGGGAGGAAAATATGAGGACCTAGAATATCGGACCATGTCTTTATTTTATACTCTCAGTTGATGATGTGGCTGAAAACAGAGTACTAGATTGCAAATAATACCCCCCTCCACATTTTGAAGCCATGCATTGACATGTATCTCTACTTTCCAGCATGAAATTGAGAAGTGCAATGCTATTCTGAATCTTGATCATTTGTTTTGTTTAAAAAATTTTTAAATGTTTATTTATTTCTGAGACAGAGAGAGACAGAGCATGAGTGGGGTAGGGGCAGAGAGAGAGGGAGACAGAATCTGAAGCAGGCTCCAGGTTCTGAGCTGTCAGCACAGAGTCCGACGCGGGGCTCAAACCCACAGACCACGAGATCATGACCTGAGCCGAAGTCGGTGCTCAACCGACTGAGCCACCCAGGTGCCCCTTGATCATTTGTTTTTACTTTCTGAAAGTTTTATGAAAGGTTTTGTCTCTAGTGTTCTGAAATTTAACAGTGATGTGCCTGGGCTTGGGCCTTTTCTATCCAATTTTCTGACACTTGGTAGTCCCTTTAATTTGGAAACTCATGTATTTACATTCTGGAAACTTCATTTATAGCATTTCTTGGATAGTTTTCTCCTGTTTCTTCTTTTTGTATGAAACTCCTATCATTTGATTTTGCATCTCTTGGGTTAATAATCTATTTTAAAATATTTTTCTATCATTGTTCACTTATTTGCCTTTCCCCCTTTCAAGAAACTTTCCTGAGCTTTACCTTTCAACTCATTCATTGAGATTTTCCTGCTTTCCTACAGTACTTTTTTTTTAATTTTTAAGATTCCTTTCTGCTTTCTGAATGTTCCTTTATAAAGACTTCCTTTTCTTGTTTCATGAATGTAATAATCCATCCCAGTATTTTTGAAATGTTTTTCTACCACACTTTTTCTCTTTTTATTCCAAATTCCTTTTTGTTCTTTTTTCACTTCTGACTTTCAAGTTGGCATATTTCCTAAAATTACATCATCTTTGGATGTTTATAGGTCTGTAAAGCACCACTGAAAGCTCTTTGTAGGGAGGGCTTGTTGTCAGATGCACATTATAGAGGAATCTGGTTGGTCATTTCAGGGGGGTGCTCATGATTATAAGTATTTCCAAGTCTCCTTATCTCTTACCAACCTGTCAAATCCTCCAAGGGAAAAAAAAACCTTCCGATCTACTACCTATAAGGTATCATCCAGGCTGTGTGAATATGGGTATTGATAGAAAAGGAAATGGGGGCACCTGGGAAGCTCAGTTAAGCATCTGACTCTTGGCTTCGATTCAGGTCATGATCTCACGGTTTGTGGGTTCGAGCCCAGTGTGGGGCTCTGTGCTGACAGCTGCAGAGCCTCCTTGGGATTCTCTCTCTCTCCCTCTCTTTCTGCCCCTCCCCTGATGGCTCTCTGTCTCTCAAAATAAATAAATAAACATTAAAAAAAAATAAAAGGAAATGAAGGTGGAGGTTATCTCAGTTTGGTGCATAAACTTCCATTCAATACCTCTGTTTGTAGCATTGTTGGTGGTCCTGGAGCTAGTGTGTCCAGTTCAGAGAAGCTAATTATGTGTATCTCTTTCCAACTCCATGATCAGAGACTTTGTGTTGTTCACTGAAAATTAGCTTTGGTGGGAATATTTACCCCTTTGAAGTTGGCAGTGACTACAAATGGTCTTCCCCTTGCCCAGCCCAAGTGGATTGTTACCAGAACCAGTGCTTTGTGGAGCACACTACCCTGAGCTGTGCCCTGAGCTGTGTCTGGGTCTTCCCTGTGCCAGAACCCTGCTGGCGTACCCTCCAAAGACACACTTCTAGTCTCCTGCCCGGGGTGGGGGAAGGAAGCATGCTCGTGGGGCTATGCAGAATGGAGAGGGGGAGCCTAGCACCTACCCGCCTCTCAGACTTTCAACCCGCTCTCCCATCTCCAGCCCTCTCTTCACCCCCACTTTGAAAGCACCTGGCACCATCACTGCTGGTTTTCTGATGCACAGTCAGGTTGCTTCTTGTCTGTACCTGCTGCTGGCTTGGGTTTCAGCTCCCAGGGATCTGCCAAGTCAGTGGCCATTCATCCATCTGTCTTGCGACATGCAAAATTAGGTTTCTGTGGTTTCCTCTCTGTTGAGTGTTTTTTAATGTTTTTTTTAAAACCCTTTACACTCCTTTTAGAGGTTTGAGGGAGGAGCTCAATCTGCCCTTTTATTTTTATTTTTTATTTTTAACTAAAACATAGTTGACATACAATATTATATTCGTCTCAGGTGTACAACATAGTGATGTGAGAATTATATATATTATGCCCACGCCCAATAAGTTTAGTTGTCCTCTGTCACCATTCAATGTTATTACAAGGTTATTGACTGTAATCCATAGACTATACTTCTTATCCCCATGAGAGGATCTGTTTATTTATTTTACAACTAGAAGTTTGTTCCTCTTAATACTCTTCACCTGTTTCTCCCATCCCCCCACCTCCCTCCCCTCTGCCAACTGCCAATATGTTCTTTGTATTTATGAGTCTGTTTCTTCTGTTGTCATTGTTGTTCTTTCACTTGTTCATTTGTTATGTTTTTTAGATTCCACATATGAGTGAAGTCATATGGTACTTGTCTTTCTCTGTCTTAGCTCACTTAGCATAACACACTCTAGGTCCATCCACATTGTCATAAATGGCAAGATTTCATTCTTTTCTATGGATTAGTAATATTCCTCTGTGTGTATGTACATTATATATATATATATATATATATATATATATATATATATATATCTTGGCTATTGTAAATAATGCTGCAATAAACATAGGGGTGCATATATCTTCCTGAATTAGTGTTTTCCTTTTCATCAGAAAATAACCATAAGTGGAATTGCCAGGTTGTATGGTATTTCTACCTTTCTGTCTTTTTAATGTGAAAATCCAACTGAAGACTGTATGGTATATTAGGGGCTGGCCAAGAATCTGAGGGGTCTGGACCACTGAGGCACTCCTCCTATCCTGGGCCCACCCAGAAGTGCCTCTCAAGACCCCGGGAGGCCCCACAGCCAAGGTGGGCTTTCTTGTGCTACACTTAATAGTATGCAGGTCAGCACTGCCTTTGGGGGCAGGAGCAGAACCACATTAGTGAGGATGGAGTTACCATGGATATTTGCTAAGTATTCGCCTGATGTTATTCAGGGCTTGGCCAATAGCTACAAACTTGGTAACTCTGACTTCCTGAAACTCCATCTTATTGGCCTTTGTAAAAGACATACATATTTCCTCTTGGAAAAGTTTCCAAGTACCAGAGCACCTGAAGTGATCCTGTGGATTTGAGCCATTACCTGTTGGTCCATAAATTGGTTAGAATTTATTTGGCAATTGAGAAATAACTAATCTTGCTCCTGTTCCATGCAGCCTCAAGGTTCACACCATTCATCTTGTTAAATTCAGTTTTTCAGCTCCAAGAGGTAAGAAGGCATCTCAGCATGATAACTCTGATGAACAAATGGCATTTCTGGGCTGATCACTTAACAAAAATGTGTGCTGGGCAAGGAAAAAGCCATGCTGATTCCTTTCGTTCTGTGCCCAGTGGCCCTACCACTGGTGAGTGTAGGACGGCTGATTATTGAAGACTAGAAAACTTTTCCACTTTTCCTTATGAGACTGGCAACAATTTCTGAGACAAAGAACACTCTTGGCCCTGCAGGCAACCATGCAGCACCAATGTATACTCGGAAAACATGCTCTAAATGGTTTGCCTGGACTCTCAGGAGACCTTGTTCTCGGTGTGCCGGTGTGTGACATGGTGGGGCACCAACTTCACTTCTGGGAGCACAACTCCCCTGCTGGGACCAGAGGGAAAGGCTTCCATCCCCCTCAGAAACATCTGTAAGTGTGGGAACCCAGGAGATCAATGATTTCTGGATAAAAGTGGTGCTTTGCAGGGATAGGAGAGTAAGGTGTCCATCATATAAACGTGTGTGCTTGCAGTTAGATACTTGTGGGTCCCATCCTCAGCTCACCAGTTCCTAGCCATTTGCCTTTGGGCAACTGACCCTCTCTAAGCTTCGTTCTCTTTGAGAAAATGGAAGTAATCATAAGAATTACCTGGGGAAGCTGCCGGGAATAGGGAAAAGCAGAGGGCCCACTAAGAGTTTGTTATTGTGGGCTGTTACTGTGGGTGACATGGCTGCCTCCAGTCGGCTCAGAGCTATAGCAAGGTGGCTTCTTTGGAAGGGACAGATCAAGGTGCAGGGTCTACTCTCTGAGCACGTGCCAGGGCGGCTCCCTCAGAAAGCAGAGAAGGACTTTGTGAACCTCAAGAAGATGCGGAGTCAACATTAAATATTTACTAAGCATCCAGAGCACATGAGAAAGGAGATGAATTTATCTCCAGGAACATTTCACTTAACTTAAGGCATTAAACATCCATCGGAAGCATGAACACGTCCTCATTGAATCACTAATGAGAAGGTACCTTAGGAAGCATATTACATTCTTTAATGCCCGCCAGAGCTGAATCTTGCCCTATCACTTTTTCTCCTCTATTTTACACCCACACAGGTCACCGACAAAGCCCTGCATCTCTAAGACACACAGCCACAGTGACAGTGTATTTTGGCTTGAGCTCAGACATGTTTAATCAAATACACACACACACACACACACACACACACACACACACACACAGAGCAAACATATTGTGGGGAAAGTTCCCAAGTTCAAAGTTGGGTGTGAGTCTTTGCTCCTCTTTAGGCATTTTATTTATTTATTTATTTAAAAAATTTTAAACGTTTATTCATTTTTTTGGAGAGACAGACAGCGTGAGTGGGGGAGGTGCAGAGAAAGAGGGAAACACAGAATCTGAAGCAGCCTCCAGGCTCTGAGCTGTCAACACAGAGCCCGACGCGGGGCTCAAACTCACGTACTGTGAGATCATGACCTGAGTTGAAGTTGGCCGCTTAACCGAATGAGCCACCCAGGTGCCCTTTTTGGCATTTTAAATACATTTTGAATGGTGGGACTATGTGTGTGTGTGTGTGTGTGTGTGTGTGTGTGTGTGTGTGTGTGTATGTGTGCTAGTACGTATGAGTGCATATGGCTTTATACTAAGAATGGACCTATTTACCCCACTTCTACTTTTAAGAGCAGACATTGTTACCCCAAACATCTCTTTGGATCCCATTACATCCTATGCAAGATGTTCACTAACTCTGAAAATATATACCTTGGCATAAAAATCTTGAAATTTTCCATGGAAGATAGTAAATAATTAAGTAGCACTGATCCATATCTTATATGATACCGTCTCTTTGCTTCTTCACCTGTACAGTCATGGATTTTTTTTTTTCTTTTGAAAATAGACTTTACTTTTAGAGCTATTTTAGGTCTACAGCAAAATTGAGCTAGTGGCACAGAGATTTCCCATATACCCTCTGCCCCCACACACCCATAACCTCCCCCATTATCAATGTCCCCCACCAGTATGGGACGTATGTCCCAACTTATGAACCTACATGGACACATCACAATCACCCAAAGTCCGAGTTTACCTTGGGTTCACTCTTGTACATACTGTATGTTTTGACAACTGTATAATGACATGTGTCTGTCGATTATGTTAATGGTTCTTTGGCCTTACTGAATTGAAAGGACACCAATACAGATTTTTCTCCCCAGGCTCCACAGGCAGGAACTGCCTCAGCTAAGAAACACAGAGCTGCCCTTCTACCCAGAACATGGTCTAATGATATAACAAGGCTCCAACTTAAAAAAAAAAAAAAAAGTCTTCACAGAAGCCTCAAGTGAACATTGTCAGTAAATGAGTGTGTTTTCTAGGATTGAGCCTGTGCTGTTATGCTTTTCCCTGGAACCAATCGTTCAGCTTCCCTGTTTCTCAGCCATTTATCCTCAACCATGCAACTCCAGTTTTTCCCATGGTCAAGCTCGCACACTGGCAGGTTAGGCTGAATGGAGCCCTGACCATTCAGGGCTGACTCTGGTGTTATTTCTTCCTCTCTTCTAGTTGCCTCCAGCATTGCTGGGAGCCAGGGGGTCCTTGGCATTTCTTGTGCCTCTCCCCACCTGCTCCATGAAGCTAAGTGTTTTTGGTTTTTGCCCCTTAGTTCTGGAGCATGCTTACTCCCCTCACTCCTTCTCAGGCACCTCTCTTTCCTCAAACCATGAATTTCTTCTTTTTCCTCAAGGAAAACATGCTCTGGACACGAGACAAAGTAATCTCTACCTTCTTTCCTTTCCTATCTTCTTTCCTCTCCCCAATCTTTCCTTCTTACCCAAACGCACGCTGGTTTTAATGCTATTTCTTTCTTCTCCAGGTATTAAGGGCAGAGAAAGCTCTGGTTTTCATTGGCTCCATTACAATATTATAGTGCCAAATATCTCCTAAACTATAACCAATGTGAGGAATGGACTATTTCACTTGCAAGCTGAAAAATCAGGTAAATATGAGCATTTCTTTATTTAGTTAGTAGGAAAAAATCATTCTAGATTGTCCATGTGGGACCATTCCTAGCCACGGGTGGGCTATTGCTTTACACTCGGCTGAAGTTACAGCACCGGGTGGGGAGGCATGATTATAGAAACAGAGTTAGGGACAAATGCCAACATGAACATGTATTATATAAACAGAGCTCAAACTACCTCCATACACTCTGAATTTAGAAATGTTACCAATCCACAGATGAAAAACATTCTCACAAGTATCTAAGTCTGGGATAAGATAAAGTGAATGGACAGTGCATTGAGCACTAGAAGCACTGTTAGGAATTTCTCATGCCTTGTGCTACTTGCCGGCTTCACAAGCAACCGAAAGAATGGGACAGCCAATCAAAGTAGTTCATTTAACCTTTCAAATTTCCAGATGCTGGTCTTGTCTCTGCTCCTGTTTGGGTAACTGCCATGATGTTCCCTTTCCAATAAAACCTGGTGTGCAACACTCCCCCTGGGTGCTGCTGCTTTTATCTTGTTTCTCCTAAATTATCCAAAACTAACAGGGGTCTGTTGTGGTCCAAACTACAGCTGGAGCCTCCCCAGTCCAGCTGTAGACCCATGGGTTGCCTTTCCCATGAAGAGATGGCCAGTGTGGCTTTTCCTGAGGAAAAAATATACCCAAACCAGAAGTAGCCTGTAAGGCTTCATTTTAGTCTTACCCACATCATCCTCAGAAGTCAATAACCCCTACTGTTGTTGGGTGATGCATCATGGTCCCCTGGGAACAGACCCATCCTAGGGATTGCTACCCCTGGCTTTGGGTAGGAGGGGAGATTAGCCATGCATTCTAATGAAAATGCCAGAACATAGCTTTAGGTTTTGAACAGGGAAAAGGCTTTCTGTAAAATTAGACCTCTAGGAAACCTTCCTGTGCCAGTCATCCCTGCAACATATAGGGTCCTCCCCCAACAGGACCGCCACACAGATTTTTCATTCCCCACTGACCATTCTCAAGGCCCCTCGATCAAGTGAGATCCCTGGCCGACAGCAACCTTCCCTTAATAAGTCATATTTTTAAGTTTCAAATGTCACTTCATTCTGAATGAAGAGTGCATTTCATACGTGATGCTTGGAAGGAATATTAGAGAAGTGTTTTAGTATTTTGTCCATGATGGACTGGATCTGCTGTTAGAACGATTTTTTTCTTTGAAAATGAGGAACCCTTTATTCAAATAAAATCTTATGTGGAAGCCTGCTATACACATCACATCAAAGTGTAACTGCCCTGGGGGAAACCAAGGTAGATCAATTGTTGGGTCCACCTAGCCCCTGAGACAGCCATGTGGGAGCCTTACCTTGGGGCATGGTCTGAAGAACTTGGAATCAGATGATATGTCAGGCTCTTTCCTTCAACAAACTATTATTTGGTAATGTACCTGCACTGTCCAGTCTCAAAGACCATCTTGTGCCCATATGTTTTAGTTGGTTGGTTTGCATGTAAAAATAATACCAAGTCTTAAATATACAGATTGGGGGCAAAACTATGAAGATATTAGCTAGCAACCATTTACAAAGTAAAGGGAAATACATGGTTATCTCAAGACCCATACCCTCACTTTACATGGTGAGTTATCACCCCAGATATACCAGACAGCGTGCCCTCAATCATCTTGGTTCTTTTTCCTTTGTCACTTTCCCCTTTCACTTTCTTCTTGCCATCCTCTGCTCTTTCTCTTCTTTCTTATACTCTTTTTTTTCTGCTCTCTCCTTTTCTCCATGTCTTCCTTGATCTTTTTTTCTCCTTTTCTTCATCTTTAACTCTTTTACTTTCTTTCTTATTGTGTTTTCTTTTGGCATTTTCTCGGCTTCTGTCTGCTCCTTCAGTATCAGTCAGGCTAGGCTAGGTTACATCGCAGTAACAAAAATCCCTCAAATCTCAGGTGCTTAAAGCAAAAGGTTGATTTCTCAGTCATTCCACACAACCATCATAGTTTGATGGGGGCTCTGCTCATTGTAGTCATCCAGGAATCCAGGCCAATGGAATACCAATTTTCTCAAATGCTGCTAGAACAAAAAGAGGATGGGGGAAGCATACATCATCTCCAGAAGCTTCCACCTAGGCACGAAATATATATCATCTGCCTCCTCTTTCATTGTCAAAGCAAGTTGCACAGACATAGTTCAAGTTGGTGGGCAGAGTGCACCTCTACCAGGTGCCTGTGAGGTTAGAAAGTCCAAGCATATGGAAATGCCCCGGATGAGAACCACACTCGTTATGTAAACTCTGCAGATCTATTCCAGATTCCTTCTGCTCCTCAGCTGCTAATTGTCTTTCCCTCCAGCCCTGTCCCTTGCCCTCTTCATTTGTTGCCGATTGAAGCCCCTCCCAATTCCCTCCTCTTCCTTAGCCCATCATGTGGTGGCAGCACCAAGGATAGTCACAGGAAGTATTACTTAACACGCAGGGAGAGAAGCATCGTGGCTTTATGTACAATCCCTAGTGTAACATGATGACAGTCCTCGAAGCAGAAGAGAAGGTTGTGCCAGGTCCTTGTCTGGGCCCCTCCCTCAATGAGGTACAGCCCTGACAGACACTGGTCTTTTCCACTGTTGGTGCTAAAGTCGCGCTGCTTAAGACTCGTGTGGAACAGACTCTCCCTTTTCCCATTCTACATGGCTTCATATTAATAATCATTTAGACTCTTTCTCCATAACCACCATTTAGCTGCCCTAAAATAAGTCAGGGCAAAACCATTCCCACTATACTTTATAAACATATAGTAAGGGCACAAAGCAGAAATGTTAAGAGGGGTCACTTAGGATCAATTATAGTTATAATGGATCTGAAGAAATAGCTGCATTGTAAAATTATAAGGAAGTCTCTAAGGTAAAACCCAAACCTTAGCTATCAATAAAACAGTGCCTGAGAGTTGAAGAAAGGCAAGTACATTTTATTTGAATATAAATGTGATTCACTTCATCTGCTTAGTCAGATAGCACTGGAGGCCAGTAAACCAGAAGCTAAAATGCCTACTATACCTGCTCCTTTTCCCCAACTTGCTGAAAGTCATGTGCAGTTTTGAATCTTACACCTCTTTCCTGGATAGCATTCAATGGCATAGGGCTATTGAAGAACTTGTGAGGTATTGATAGCAGGAAGATTCTTCAGAAATTATTTTGTGTTACCTGGAGTGCCGTGGCTCACATCAGTTAAGGGTTATGTGGTATGATCAGAGACAATTGGGCTGGTGTCAGGAGTGGTCACATGTAAATGGTTGCTTCTACAAGATGATAAAAGACAAAGAAAACTTCTCAAACATCTCCCTCAATGTTCACCACGTTGACACAATTTTATAACTAGACAATTACTCTTTTGAGAACTAATTTTTTTTCGAGTTTTCAGAAAAACCAATAAAAATGTACCTGGGAGGTGCAATAATTAATTTTTTAAGCCATCACTGACTACCATGGTATTTTGGGGTTACTTGATATCATAAATCTGGACCAGGTAGTATGTGAGAAGGGAAGAGTAAGAGGAGGTAGTTGGTAATTCTTGGGAAACCAGAACCAAAACCAAAATTTACCACCTTCTCATTTTTTCCCAAAAAACAGCTCTGATTTTTTCTTAAGGCAAACTAGAAAATTTTGTGACACAGAAACAAAACTAAATGTTCCAAAGCTGCATGTTAGTCCTATTCCTTGGGCCACTAGATATATCCCAGATTTCACCCTTAGGGTAAGTAAACATGTTTCAATTCCCTGGCAAGTGTCCCTTCAAGTTGTTGCTTCCAAGATGGGGGACAGGAAGCTGACGTGTGGAGGTTGGGCTGGGAGGAGATGATCACAGGAAAGCTGAGGATACACAGCAATGCAGATGTGGGCATGTATGACCCATGCTGGGCTGGCCCATGACTATTTCAAATTCATGGGCCGTGTGTAGGGAGGAGTGTCTGGCTTGTTCAACTCCAGGCTTTGAGGAACTGAGACCTAACAATGATTGAGTTTTCATAGCAATTCCAAACACTTTCAAATACACAGCTGGGGTGGGAATTGTTTCTAAAAGGCCACAGACAAGACCCCTGCATTCAGGACTTCATGATTCTATTTACAATTGAGAAGCCAAAGGCGAATATATGGTTTCAGTAAGACAAGCCAAGTTCCATTCTTTGTAAGAAATCAAGTCTTATTGATTAGTAAATGAAAACATGCAGAATTATTAATATCTTATCTTTACTAAAGTTTCTTACTAAAGCAGCCACTGTCTATTGTTTTGTATACCATTTAAATGAATAGTACAGTAACCACATGCATTAATTCTCGTTACACGAGAAAGCTACCATCCCTGGGGCTTCACCCTCCTTTTCTTTGCTTCCTGTTTACCCTCTCTACGTAAAGTTGTTTCTTAATTTTTTCTTTTTCGTTTTGCAAGTCAACCTTCTCTTCGGCTTAGTTCTTTAGGTGACCAGTATTGGCTGTGCCTTATTTTAGGGCATCAAATACATGGAGATGCAAAACCCAAGGAAAAATGGTGACCGGGCTTTGGCTGCCTCTGTCGGAGGGAGTGCTCCATCGTTCCTGGGTCACAGCTCTCTGGGCTCTGCAGAAGCCTGCTCTCCATCTGCCTCCAGAGTAAACAAACAGCCTCCGGCCAGGTAGAGCTAATAACTCCATTTTTCTGCATGGGAGGGACTCATGACATAGAGAATGTGAGTCATCCTAGGAGTTCACACTGCCCACCCCCCAAGCTTGAGGACTCCGAACTATAGTAAACCATCTATAGAATGTAAGGGAGGAGTGACAGTGTGTGTAGACTATAGTGGGCACAGATGCTTCAACCAAATTGTAGGCATAATATATTTACATTTCAAGACAGGAGAAAAAAATACGTGTGCTACTTTTAAATAAAGAATATTCAGCATACACAACAACTGAAAGAATTCTAACACGCATTACTGCCTCTAAATAAATACTATTTTCGCAAAGGAGCTGACACATTGGATTTGGGGCATTTTCCTACTCTTATGGAGATGGTTTAAAATAGATTTGCATTTCAGATTTTTTTTTTAATCACTGAACATACATATGTCATCAGACCCATCCTATTGAATGCCATCCTAGGAGCAAGCTCACGAGACTCTGTTGCTAGAGCTGTGTCTAAATATCAGATGTAGGACAGGTATGAAGAATGATTTTTCTCACAACGTAGGGTCAAAATGATTATCTTTGGGTTCCTTTCCTATAATAGTCTTTCCAGAGAGCTCATGGTTTAACTGTTTGTTCCTAAATAAAGCATATTATTTTTCTTTTTTTCTTTAAATTTTCTTAATGTGTATTTTGAGAGAGAGAGAGAGAGAAAGAGAGCAAGTGGGGGAGGGGCAGAGAGAGAGAAAGGGAGAGAGAGAATCCCAAGCCGGGTCCACGCTGTCAGCACAGAGCCCGACGTGGGGCTTGATTTTACAAACTGTGACATCATGACCTGAGCCGGTATCAAGAGCTGGGTGCTTAACCATCTGGGCCACCCAGGCGCCCTAAGCATATTATTTTTCATAAGAGAAAATATGGAGTTTTTATGATCTAAAGATGGAAAAGTATAGCCAATATATTGTCAGAAGCAAATATATTTTCTTTATAAAAGACAATGCCGAAGCCTTTCTGGACATTATTTTTACCAGAATCTGCCAAAGCAAGACAGAGAATGGGATGGGCACACAGAGTGATTCTCAGAAGCCAAACCAAAAAGAAAAAAATTTAAGACAGATAAACATTATGTCATGTTTCTGAAACTTCCTGATCATCCTTAAAGTAGACCATCTGTCCCTGATGACGAAACTCACTGGATGAGACCTTGAGGAATGTAACTCTTTGTAAAATTTCTGAAACACTGAATTTGTTCCCCAGTATTCCAACTCTGTAGCAAATCTGTTACCCAGATGTAAATTTAGAAGCATCAGAGCTCTTGGCTCCCTGAAGGAAGAATTTCAATTTAGAAAAGGCATTATAGACTAACAAGAGAAGAATGCTCAAAACCTAAATTACCCAAAACAAACCAGGATGCAACATAAGGGAAGCAACTAGAGAATTCAGCAATAGGCCAAGGTGAGTTCCAGCCACTCTTATCACTGGGGGGAAAATACTCTGGCATCAAACAAAAATGAAACTCAGCAACATGATCCAAATGTTGAGCATATAGTCCGGTTTTGATGAAAAATTCACCTTTTGTTGAGTATTTTCCTAAGTGTCACTTAGCACATCAACAATTTCAAAGTTGACATTCTCCTAAGGGGTGCGTATGTGTGTGTGTGTGTGTGTGTGTGTGTGTGACTATCCATCACCAGCCCTCTACGACGGGGCAGATGGTACTGAGAAAAACAAAGTTGTCATAATAGAATCCATAAACAGAGTAACAGTGGGAGAGGTCAGAAAGGTTCAACAAGAAAAATCTTGGAGGAGGCACAGGTGAAATGGTGGAAGACATCAGGCAGTGGTGCTGACCTGGAAAACTTCTGCAGGAACAGTGCCAAGGAATATACTGCACGTAACCCTAAGAGGAGCGGGAGAATGGGTCCAGCCTCAAAGTAAGGAAGCAGATGAATGTAGCACGACTGAAAACAGGAGAGGTGAGGGGCCAGAGGAGGGGATTCGGGAGGGGCAGAAGGAGACCAATGGCTGACTAGCTAATGCGCTGGGCAGCCTCCCGCTCACACAGCTGCCCTGTAGAAGAGCATGTGCCCTCTGGCTCTGGGCGTCCTCAGAGCCTCAGACAAGGTTCCCTCTGTGTGCTTCTTAAGCTGGAATGTACCACACGAGAAGGTGATGGGCACTGAGGAGGGCACTTGTTGGGATGAGCACTGGGTGTTGTATGTAAGAGATGAATCATGGGAATCTACTCCCGAAGCCACACTGTATGTTAGCTAACTTGACAATAAATTAAATTTAAAAAAAAGTAAAAAAAAAAAGAATAAGAAAGTTCTTTCCACTGAACGTACAATGGCTGTCAAAGTGCACTTGAGCACAGTGGTTTGAAAATCAAAAAGACTCACCAAAATGAATCTGACATATTCACAATATGCCTAATAGCCATTGTACGTGTGACAATTAGGTCTTATAAATCACTACATTGCTTTGGCACCACTAAATGAAGGTGGTAATTTTCCATTCCATTAGATTTATCAATCACCACAGTGTATAGCATAATGAACACCATATACCCATTACCAAGAATAAACAGTTATTAACGCTTTGCCACATTTACTCTAATATTTTTTGATATAGTATATAAAGTAAGTTTCATGACACTTTACTCCTGAAGACTTCAGTAGCACCTCTAAAAACTAAGGACATTGTTCTATGTAATCATCACCCACTTCTGCATCTACCAAAATTAACAATAGCACCTACCGATCATATAGTCCTTGTTCCATATTCAACTTTCCCACATTGTCCCCCAAATGTGTTTTATGGCTCATTTATTCAAAGCAGGGTCCAATCAACGTTCACAAACTGCATTTGGTTGTTACATTTCTTTATTCTCTTTGAATCTTGCAGGCCTCCTCCACATTCCCTACCTCTGCACTGTTATTTCATGTTATTGAAGCAGGTAGCAGAAGAGGTTAGCAGGGGGCCTGGGGAATGGCCACCTTTTGGATTTGTCTAATTAACTTGCTCCTTGAGTCACTTCCCTTGGTTCCTAAACCCTCTGTTTCCTGTAAGCCGGAAGTTAGATCAAACGCTGTTCAAACAGTTTTGGTGAAAAGACTTCATCGATGATGCTGCGTGCTCCAGAGCAACTTCCAGCAGGATCCACATGTCCCACGGATCGTGAGGCGAAGGTGGATCGCTAGGTTAGGTGTGGTCATCGGAGCTTCATAGTTCCGGCAATCCCCCACTCCTTAACACCCACACCTGCTGAATGTACTGCCCACCAGCAAGCTTTCACGTGCTTACCAGAAATAAGTCCACATGACTGGCAGCATAGCACTGAAAGCTGTAAGTATTCATAGACTTCCAGCACCTTGGACGCCAAGGCACAGTTTCATTTAAGAATAAACTAACTTCCTATCAGCTGCTCTTTGGTTTGACGGGAGGAAGGAGGGCAATGAGTGGCAAACAGAACACAAAGGAGTAGAAATTTCATGAGAAATGAAGAGATGAAGAGACCAAATGAAAATAGGAATTTGGGGAAACTTTTTCTTTAAACACAGAGAGTGATCTATTGTGGGACCTGATGGCTTAGACTCCAAAGTCAGGACACAAGGATTCACCAGGTCTCATTGTCTGACTCTACTCTTGGGTACCTAACTTAACATCGCTGGACCGTCCTTCCCCATCAGAACCTCTCAATAATAAGGGCACTTCCCTAGTAGGGTTTCTGGGCAACTCAGTGTGAGAACAATACTTAGCACATTGCCAGACACATAGTAAGAGTATGGTGGATGCAGGTTGCTACTATTGCTTAATCCTGCACTGAATTAAGGAGCCATTTTCTTGTCCTGTATTTTTCCACTAACCATTCACAGGAAACTTTTTGAGAAAGCGGAAGATGAGGGAAAGCTATCAGAAGCAGGGGTTATATGGGGGTCAAGAACACTGGTCCCAAATTCCCCAAGGATAAGTCAGGGATGGGTGGGGAGAGCAGCTAAAACGAAAACCATCTTCCTCCTCAATGTCACAGGGCCAAATTCTTCTCAGACACAGAATTTCCTTGGTACTCCTCTTCATATGTGGCCCCGGTGTTGACAGGACTCAGTGGGCCCAGAGCTCTCTCTCTACCTCCAAGCTCCCTAGGGGACACGACCTGAACTCGGCAGGTCTGAGGGCAACACAGCTTAACGGGAAGCTGGGTACAAACTGACATTGATGGACCTAGTAATCAGCCTGGACAAGGGAAGTGAAACAGAACCTCATGAAATGCCATGGAGAAACATCGGTACCTCTACCATGGGTGCTCAGAGGGTCAGGCCCATGATGGAATGCTTTCCCTTTCCTCTGAAACACTGCTTTCCCTTCTGCCACAACCGGCTCAGTGGGTGCCTCTCAGACAGGAAATCTCGTGTTCCTCTGGGGCATTCATAATGCGGTATTTCATTTCAATAATCAAGGCACTCTGCATTCTGTAAAAGGGAAAACCAATGAATTCTACCACTTGCAATTTGGCTCTGACAGGAATTAATGTGGAAGGTTTCTTATTTTATTGAGCCACCCACAAAAGGGAGCGGAGAAAGCCTCAAATTCCTCTAAAAGCTCTTATTCCAGCAAAATAACCCAGATAAACATTTACGCTTCAGCTTTGAGATAATTTTCCCAAGCTCCATTTTTAACTTTTAGCGCAGCATAATCTTATCAGGATGGTTGATGCCCTTCAATTGAAGCATCAGCTCCTAGAAGAAGGGGTTACTAGACACTCACCCCGCTACCGACCTCAGTGGCCATCCTGAGATGGGGACTCCCAGGAGCTTTAGAAGGTGACCCCAGTGAGAGACATTGTGCGATGCCCTCTGAGGAGGAACACCTGTGTGGAAGGGGGCAAGCTGCCGGGGAGAGAGGGGAGAAGGCTGCCAGTGAGCAACTCTGCCTCCCGTCTCCACCCACAGCAGAATGGGAAGATGCCTATCTTTCATCTCAAGACTCGTCAAACCAGTGCCATCTGGTTACCTGTTCTTCAGGGCCAGCCTCCATTTCTACTGCGTTAACAGGCCCTGCATCTAGTAATCAGGAGAAGGTCAGCAGCAGGAGAAGGTCAAAAACAGCCCTCAGCAGGAAGCCCTGGGCCACTCTCATCGTGGATGCTAATGGGTATACACTACACACTGAAAAGAATTTTTTTTTAATTACACCATGATGAGGGAATTCTCATCAATTCTAAAAAAATATTTATGATCTATTTTGGTCTCTTCTAGGGCTTTCGGTCAGTCCACAGACTCCCGGAAGCCTTCAGAGCCTCTACAGTATATAAGAGCATGGTCATTTGACCTGTTGAAATCCCTCCATCATCTAAGCACAGTAATGAGCTTGTGGAAGGTGCTCAAATATTTCTTTCTGGGTTGAACAGAAATGGCCATTCATGTGCTGTTAAGTATTACATAATAATTTTCATTAGCTGAATCTTACTATGTGCCAGGCGCATATACATATACTAGTTTCTTCACACGTGCTATTTTACTGACTTCATTTAAACACGAGAAAATACCACAGAGGTTTCACACAGGTAGAAAGTGCTGGAGCTGCCATTTAAATGCAGGTCCATCTAGATCCATACCCCAAAGTCTAAACACTAGGAAAAGGACAGACAGAGAAAGTGGGAAAATGCCAATCGTGCCCTCAAGAGACTGATAATCTCACCAGAAAACAAGACACACTCCCATGAAATAATTGTAACGTGGAACATAATAAAATGCCTAAAGTAGGCACTATGTTCAGTTAGCAAGTGCTTCCAGAAGTCAAAGCTGGTGTTGATTAATGCACACGGGATGGTCGGGGAGGCAATGAGGTTTAAGGTGGGGTTTAGAAGACCACCATATTTTTGATTGACGTCAGTATAAGGAGGGGGCTTTGAGTGAGAGGGGAGGAGGATGGTAGAACCACACTAGCAGACAAGGCACCTAGCATTGTTCAGGTGTAATCCGTCCTGGGTGTTGAGTACTGTGGGAAATCACGGGATGTAAGGGAAAGAAGTGGCGAATGAAGGAGTGACGATGCTCAGTGGATCTTAAAGGAAAAGATAAAGGATGCAGATTTAGGCAGACGAGCTATAGCATGGTGAAAACAGGGTTTCAGGATGAACTATCAGGTGGTGGTGAGCAGGGCTCACTCCAGGCAGGGGCAGAGAGATGGAGAAAGCACCTTTCAGATTTCCAGTCATCAGAAGGATTGAGGACAAACAGAATATCTTCCTTAGCCATGCCAAGTGGACAGCTCCACGGAGAAGGTACGGACATTCGCCATGGGTAGGACCAGAGTGAGATATGGGTAAATATTTGCTTTGCCTCAGCTGGAGAAGATAGATTTTTAATAAAGAGACAGTGTGACTCATGTCACAGAGTGTACCAACAACTCAGGAAAAAGCCACTTCAGAAAATGCCAGAATGGCAGGCAGTCTCTCTTGATGTGCTCTCAGGAAGGGTTTGCACACACACACGTGCACACACACATACTTCCTCCTCCCAATGGCACTGGCACCATTCTATCCTACGGTGTCACTATGGGCCTGATGGGGTCTCCTGGGGACATTTTGGGTCTGGTTTCCACAGTCATTCCAGAGCCCTTGTAGATCCAGCTCCCCTGAAAGCTGTGCGATGTGGTGGTTGTGATTAGAGAATGCTGAGGGCCAACCAGACCATGCTCTATGACACCCTCAAAACAAAACCCACCGTGGTATCCACAGAGAGCAGAATTCTAAGAGGGCCCTATGATCTCCATCCCTCGGTGTCATGTCTCGTGTAATACCCTCCCCTCAGGTGTGAGCAGGACCCGGACTTGCTTCGAACCAATGGAATATGGCAAAGTAATAGGCTGTAGAGACTTCCCTGCTGGCTTCGAAGAAGTAAGATGCTATGCTGTGAGAGGGCCAGATGGCAGCAACCATGAGTGGTCTCTGGTTCCTAAGAGCGGTCCCCAGCTGACAGTCAGCAAGCAAACGGGCACCTCACTCTCAAGACAATAAGGAGATGAGTTCTGCCAGCAACCCAAGTGAGCTTACAAGTGAATCCTTCCCTGCTTGAGCCTCCAGATAAGGACTAGCCTGGCCATCATATTGATTGTAGCCTCGTGAGAACTTGAGCGAAGGACCCTGCTACACTGTGTGGGGAGTTCTGACCTGTAGAAATTGTGAAATAACAGAAATGCATTGTTTTAAGCCATTATGTTCATGGTAATTTGTTATGTAGTGAAAGAAAGCTAGTATAGCCCTCATTTTCCTGTCTTCCCATAAGAAGCCCAAGAAAGCTCCGGTAATACAGAGAGTCTGAGACTCTTTCAAAACAAGCTGGAAGAAAGGAGCACGACCTGGAGTTAAAGCTGAGGGCATGGAGTCCACAGCAGTCAAAGACTGCTGGCTACATAACCTTGGTCAAGATGGGAGTCCAGTTCTACCTCTCTCTAGATGACAGAGTTCTTCCAACTCCGATAGATTCTGATTTAAAAAACTGATGAATGAACGCATTTAATGTCAGTTGAACACCTACTGATGTGGCATGCTAAACATTACTGCATTCTGTCTCATTTAAACTTCAGAAAACATCGTGCCCACGTGATTATTACAGTCGCTTGCAGAGATAAGTAAACTGAGGTTCAGAGAAGTTTAATAATTTGCACAAGACCACATGGCTTGAAAGCGGTAGAGCCTGGAATCAGTCTTAGGACCTTTTCGCTGCATAATGCTGGACCGGCGCCCAGGAGAAAGTCTACTCAACTATTTAACTAGAAGCAATCAGGGAAACAGAGGAGCAGAGAAACCTCAGGAAGGGACCTGGAGTTGTAATAATCAAGTGGAGAGCCATGTAAGTGGTAATTCAATCTGACAGCTAAGACTGAATAGATTCCAAGTGATGGCTTTGAAAAAGTTAAATCACCAGGAAAGTTCATCAGAGTTCATTTTAGAGTGGAGAGAAGGGAGAAATTAGGATTTCAGGAGAATATTTCCCACCACACACTAAACACTGATGGTTCTAAATGGCTTTCTGTGGCCCAGACACGTCTCCTCAACTTTGGATCTATCTCTGCAGCCCTCCTGGTGGTCCCAATTTCAACTCAACATGTCCCCAAACCAAAGTCACCTTCACTGGAGTCCCCCTGCCCTGGTTAAACAACTTATGATTTCCTCATCTGGCTTTCATATCAGCAACTCCCTTTGCTTATCCCCTCACTTCTTAGTGGTCACCTACACCTCTAACCTATGGATTTCCTCCTCTTAAATGCTTTGAATCATTGTGCATGTTATCACGAACTCAGAGTTTCATTACCTCTCTGCTGGGCTATTTCAGTAGTCCCCTAACTTATTTCCCTATCCTCCAGCCCACCCCCACCCCCTTTCCTTACACAAATCCATCTTCCACATTAATTCCAAGGTGAACTTTCAAAAATGCAACTCACCGCCACATCTGAAGCATTTTAAAGACGCTCCAGCACTAACTGGATGCATTTCAAACTCCTTGATAAGGCATGCAAGACACTTCCTTCCTGGCCTCCGTCTCCTCGTACAACCTCATCCCCTCCCATATCTCCTCTTGTCCGGTTAACTTTATTTGAACCATATCCATATTTTACTCCATCGCCTGGGAGATTCCCTGCAATACCTTTCTATATTTTGTCTACCTACTCATCATTTCAAGGCTCAACTCAGGTGTCCCGTCCCCTACGAAGCCTGTTTGTGACTCTTCCCTGAGCGTCATGTTGCACATCTCCAGGATATCACTCACATTTTACCCTGAGGGCTGCCATTTGCATAGAAAATCATGCCCACGATCCCCCATGTATAACAGAGTGGCATGACACACTACCCTAAATGAACTCGGTGACTCTCCCACTATGACTACAATCTGATAACTGTCTCCTCTTCGAGACATTAAGCTAAGCTCTTTAACTGTAAAGGCCATGTCTTATTCATCTTTGAATTCTTAATGCCCATCTCAGTGCCCTACATACCGTAAGCCCTCAATAAGTCTCTGCTGAGTAACTGAGTGAACAGTTGGATGAAGTCATCAAAAGTCAGCCTGTGAAAGGGCAAGTACCTGAACTCTACATCCAGATTTAGAATCCAGAAAAAAGGACAAGTTTCTTGAGCCAGCTTACATTGGGCCTTCTGACCATACACCTCCCAAAGAATAATGCCAACTAGTTGACTGCAATGCTATTAGTCTGAAGATATTGGTAGAGAAAAATATTGCTGGTTCTTTCCATTTTTGGCACATATACAAAGTATTTTGTAAAAATCTCAGGGAGTCTGGTTCCAGCTGCATGCATGGAATGGACTTTCCTTTCTCTTTCCTTTCCCTTTTCTTTCTCTTTCTTTCCTTCTTTCTTTCCTTCCTTCCTTCCTTCCTTCCTTCCTTCCTTCCTTCCTTCCCTTCTTTCTTATCAATGTAGGAGAAATTTGGCTATTCCAGCATAATCAAAAAAATGTCTATGCAAGGTAAATCGGTGTCTTGGTAGCTTTCTGAGGTAATTACTTAGTTGTAGCTAAAATATCCAAGTCTAGGACTATAGGAGACTTAATTTTATTTATATATTGAGAAGTTAGGGTTCCCATCCCACTGTTTCTTCCTGAACAGCTGAGTGCATGGTTTTAGACTGCAGGAGAGTCTGAGGCTGTCCAAAGAGATTAACTTTCTTTCTTTCTTTCTTTCTTTCTTTCTTTCTTTCTTTCTTTCTTTCATGTATTTATTTACTTACTTAGCTGTTTATTTAGTGTTTTCTCTCTCTCTCTCTCTCTCTCCCTCTCTCTCTCTCTCTCTCCAGGGAATTTTAACTTGGCCACATAAACAGCGGCACAGACATCTTCATATTGGGAAACTGATCATAGACTTTCTAGCCTTTACTACTTGTTTATGGTGTGTGTGTGTGTGTGTGTGTGTGTGTGTATTTACTCCAAGGCCCCAGAACTGACTGTCCTATCTACAAACAGCACTACATTGGGAAATTGCACTCACCGCAGCCACATTTGCCTGAACACCTGTAAAAATCCCTGAGCTCATAAACTCTTACATGTTGCACAGTTATCAGAAAGATCCCGATATACTGTACCGTGTTTAGAATTGAAAGGTGGAAAGAGCTGGATTTTAACTTGGTTCTAGTTCTAATTGGCTAGGACAAATTGGGCAAGTCATTTGAATTCCCTGGGTCTTACATTCTCTTATCTATGGGCAAAAGTTTTTATGCAGATGACCTCCGAGACCCCTCTCAGTTTTAGATTTGGTTATTAGCTGGTTCCACCCCAACCCTGCATTACGTATTATATCAACAAAGACAAGCCAAAAGGCTGAATCTTATTGCTCTAGCTAGCAAAGAGCAGCATAAAGAGGTTAGTCGCTCAGCAATATTTAAGGTAAGCTCCTTGACGGTAAAGACCACGTCTTCATCGTCTTTCTGCCTAATGCCCAGCACAGTGCCCCGTGCATTCTAGAAGTCTGCAAACGTTAGCACATAGAAGGGTAAGTCCTAGTTAGAACTGTGGCTGGGAAGTGATTGCACAGGTGAGGACTACAATACCCAGGCTCCCTTGCTTCTAGGTGGGGCCATATGACTAGTTCCCCCCAACCGGATATGTGTTCCCCCCAAGACAGGTGGATGTACCTTTTCCACTGTCTCTTAGAAGCCGTGTTCTGAAGATGACAGAATTCCTGGGTCCTTGAATGCTCGTGTGGGGCAGAATACCCCATTACTCACTTGCGTCAAACTGTTTCGAAAGTAAGACGCAAACTTCCATTAAGTTAAGCCTCTAAAGTTTAGGGGTTGATTTGTTATGACAGTTGTTTTTACTTTAATGAGTACACAGAGAGTAATAATTGCTTCAATGCCAAAGCACATTAGATTTGCAAGAGATTCGCTGAGGGAAAGAGGGAGAAAGGGAGGGTGAGAGAGGGAAGAAAAGAAGGGGAAAGCAGGGAGAAGAGAGGAGAGGAGAGGAAAAGAAAAAGAAAGAGCTGGTTTGTTTGGAAAAGCATTTCATTTGGAAGACTGAAAGGTCAAGCTTGTAGGACTCAGACTGCAGAATTTTTTACAATAAGTCTAGAACAGAGAAGTACCTAGGACATTATGTAAGCATGACATAAGCAGTTTCCTCTGCATAGAAAGGGCTGGGGCTTGAACTAAGAAAAGTGTTGCACGGAAGAGCATTAAAATTGGGTCAATATCCCTGAGTAGACTCAGTCCAGCCCCATTCCACAGTCGAAACTGTGTTGGAGAGAGGTGCTGATAAGATGTTAGAAACACCGAATAGGTTAAGAGGGAATCTGTGACCCTCAGGGCTTATGCCCACCATCGGACTGAAACCCTGCAAGATTTGGAACACTTTGCATTATTCTCTAAGTCGACACAATGGCCTCGTATGTTGAGGTAAAGAGGGCCTGAGATACGTTCACTGACTCTTCTCCATTAAGTGTAGGGGAAGGCAGCCAAGATGCTGAGAGAGTCTGTGGGCTGCAGAGGTCTGGGGCAGGTTAAGAAGCAGACGTGGACCCGGGACTGGAGTTCCAGGAAGTCTCCCAGCAGCAGTGACAAGTACAGGTGCACGGCACCAGGGACCAGCCATCCCCAGTAGGTGCGGTGGCCTTCACACAAAAGCCCCGGCTGTGTGGTCACTCCAGGAGGAGCCAGAACAGAGGACTCAGACCAGACATTCCTTCCTGAGGCCGGTGGGTCACATACACCCCAGCTTCCCAGGGGAGAAGAAAACACAGTGGACTGGAGCATGATCCTCAACAGACTGACTTTTCACCAAGAGTTTCACCTGAAAAAGTCTAGTCTTAAACTGAACAATCCTCAAAAGACAAGATGTTCCCCCTCCATCCATACAAAGGAAGGCTCATGAGGAAATTTAATTCAGTTATAGAAAAATTAATTTTCCACAAATCCTAATTATCGTGCATAACTTTTATGCCCATTAAGTATATGTAGTATCCTTCCAGAAACAACACAAACCTGGTCAAAAAGCCGCGGTTACTGCCTTATTCTGAAGTCCAAAAGAAGTCAACTGGAGAAGAACTGTCCTCCTCTCCGTGACCAGAGGTGACCTCGTGCCCCAAACCTGCCTTTTAATCCCGGGGCGTGGAATCTTCTTGATTTCCTGCTGGAGCGGGAAGGCCTGGGCAGAACCCAGGACCCAGGGCTAATGTCCACAGCTGAGGCTAGAAATGGTCAAACTGCCAGACCTGTTAGGGTGACCAGACGCCCAAGTCTGCCTGGGACTGAGGAAGTGGGGGTGGAGTTCCCGAAACAGGGCTTTCCATTAAAGCCGGGAGACTCCTAGGCAAACTCATGCAAGTTGGTCATCCTATCCTCTTCCCCACTGAAAGGCCAGGCCAGGTGGAGAGAAGAGCAGAGGCCCTTCTGCTGGGCATGGATTTGTGCCCATTCACGGAGCATGGATGGGCAGGGGCTTCTCGGGCATGGTTGAGTCTTGGCACCCTTCTTGTAAGTGTGGAGTTACATAATGGAGTGAATGGACATGATTCACCATCACCGCCAGCGGAAGAACATACACACACCTAAATATAATTTACAAGTGGCTCCTCTTGATGGCATTGCACAACCAAATTAGCTCCTTTAAAAAAAAAAACACCCACTTTAAAGCACAACAGATGATCTGTACTTATGCTCGAAACCACAAAAGTTTGCTCTGGTGGCAGAAATGGCTGAGACAAACAGGACCGGATTTGGATTTAGTTCTGAGAGAATTGTATTTGTTACTGTACATCACACATGTGCCCGGCAACCTCCGAGATTGAAAAAAGTCCTGATCCAACACCCTATGTCAAATGCCTGGCCTTTGCACGCGCACGTAACTTGCAAGAGCGCTAAGCGCACTCAATTCCCTCCGCTGCAAGGAAGAGGCTGATAACGACTAGCAGAGGAAGGTTCGTGAAAGCACATCTGGAATGGCACAGATCTTGACGGTACTTCAGGATGATGGACTCCTCCCAGGAGAAGCGGCTCATGGAGGGAGGCTGCAATGCTCGAAGGGACTGAAGTTTCGAGAGCATCCAGACCTGGGGACCGGGCCTGGCTGTGCGAGCTCCCGGGCCGCTGCCCTGCTGAGTTTATTTTGGAAGTCTGTTTTGAATTTACAGCGCTGCCTCTTTAGGAGGGTATTTTAAGATGCTCTGCCAACCCGCAAGGGCTCCAAGTAGCTTTTGTTTCTGTACTCACACAGATGAGGAGCTAAACTAATTGAGAGACTGACCCAAATTTGTGAGTATCACAGAGTACCACAATTGGCCTGAATTCCCCGCACCCTTCGCATGTGTCTGTGTTCATGTCCATTTGGAAGTCGCTCTTGGAACCCTTGCAAAACTCTCCTCACTCACATATAATCAGTAAATAAATCATCAGTTCTGCTCCTAAGTGGTAATGTTCCAAGGTCCCAGGAAGAAAAATTTCAAGCGCTAAACTCTTCCAGAGGCCTTTGTTAATATAAACACAGCTTAGCAAAACAATTACTGTTTTCTTTCTTTGTTCCGTGACGGCACAGAGAGGCTTGTGCTCAGATATTGTCCTTTAATTGACATAATTTCGGTGTCTTAGTGTTGATCTACTCAAGGTTGTAAGAGCAAGAGATTCGCCTTACAGCCTTGGAATGTTTTCATTTTTATTCTTCCAAGTGTAGTTTTCTAGCCAAGAGCATTTCAAATCATCGTCAGAATTCACTGGAGAAAATAAAAGGGGGAAAATCACTCCCCACCCCGCTGTCTCTCCCCCCCACCCCCCACCCCCACCCTGCACACACACAGACACACAAAGGGAGGAAGGCATTTAAGGTAACTACAGGAATGCAAGTCCTACAAGAATTTTCATTTCAAATGGGCCTTTTCCATTCAGTTTATACATCTCTTTCTCCCTTTCCTTATTTCCAGCTTTCAAACTCCTTCATGATTAATAGATATGCCAGAAAGCTTCTTATTCTCTCTTTGGGAATCATGCTTATAACAAAGAGTAATTGGTTCAAAAAAGCAAGTTGCTGAGAGAGGGTGGGAGAGCGACGCACAGGAGTGTGTAAAGAAGGAGCAGCAAGGCAGGCGGAGCATGAGGCATGTGGGTGGCCTGCCAAGCGCAGCAGTTGGTGGGGACAGAAGGCTTCAGATGGACACATCCAGGTCCAGGCTGCTGGCTCAGACTCACCTGCACTGCGTCAGGCCTTGTGCCACCGAGCAAGAGTCTGCCCAGAGTCCCATCTCCAGGTTGACTCAGCTGCTGACCAAATCAAGGGTCCTTCGCCCCATCCCTCTAGGTTTTTTCTTAGGCACAATGTACACATAGGGATTTGGGAAAGGTAAGTCATCCTGCCGCACCGGGAACAGAAAGGGGAGACTGAGTCAACAGCTGAATGAAAGCTTAGAGAGAAAAGTGAGAAAAAGAAAAAAAAAAAAGAATCTAGAGGCTGGCTATTCAAAGCGTGGCCCACTCACCGGAGGCATTAACGTCTTCTGGGAGCTCATTAGAAATGCATGACCTCAAACCTCAACCCAGATCTACTGAAGAGGAATCTGCATCTCACATTCTTAGTGATTCATGTGCAGGAGCAAATTTGAGAAGTGCTGACCCGAGATTTCATCACATGGGGGGCTTTTAGCAACCACAACAGCCCATGCTCTGGTCTGCAGTAGGGCGCACACCTCAGTACTTTAAAAATAAAATCCTCTGGTGATTGGAATGGGCATCCAGAGTTGACCGCCAATAATACACAACAGAACAATGGTTCCCAAAGTGTGGTCTCCAGACCAGCAGCAGCAGCTGGTGAACCTGTTAAAAAGGCAGATTCTTGGGCCCCATCCAGACTCTGGGGTGGGGGACAGCAATCAATGTTTTAACAAACTTTCCAAATATTTATCCAGAAGAGCTATAGAAGGACCCCAAATAAGAGTAAGGGCTGTAAATACATTCAATTCTACCACTCAGAACTTCCCAGAAACATCCATTACCTGTAGTAGGTCTTTTCAAATGACATTTTAGGTTCTGCATGAATTAATCCAACATACCTTTCTAAATATACCCCCCCCCCATAATTTCCTTTAACGCATGCTGCTAAAATGAGTGGACTGGATTCTAGGGTCCCTTCCAGCTATAAGACACTGATTCTATGCTTCCAAAGCTATAACTTCAGCTACGTTTATTATCTCCCGGAATATGGCGACCTAGATGCTCAACCTTCTTTGTCTACAGAAGTCTCTTCTTCCTGTCTTCTTAGGTCAGATCCTATCCATTCTTGAAGGCCACGTATAAATGCTATCTCCTCTACTAACTGGTATCCCCTGCTAGAATGAAGCTCTCTCCCCATGTTTCTCATAGCATTTGCTCATTGCATACATTTCCCTGTTTTCGATCAGTCATTCGCCTGATGCTTTGGCTGTCAGCCATATGTACTGTTCCTTGAAACACAACAGTGTTTTATTCTTCCTCACTACTCCCAGCTTCTAGCACTGCCCTCTGCACATAGGAAGTAGCACATAAATACTGATCACAGTGAAATGACTGGGTTTGAGGGCTCTCCAGAGATTTTTGTGGACTATAAGATGAATCATGACTGCTTTTTTAAATATAGTGAGCAAGCACAGAATTCCAAACCAGCCAACGAGAGCACAGACATCATGAGTCTAATGAAAGTGACTGTTCCAAAAATTTGATTTCAAAAAAAGTCTAAGTCACATCCTCAAAAATCCATAAAAAGAAATTATATCAAATTTTACACTACTTGGCACATATTAGTCATTCAGTAATTATTTTGTTAGATGAATTTTTAGATGAATATTGATAGAAAATTTTCTGAACAAGAGCTCTAGAAAACTAAAAATGTTTTCATATATATATATATATATATGAATATATAACCTTTTAAAAAATGTTTAAAAGTTTGTTTATGTATTTATTTTGAAAGAGAGAGGAAATGAGTACCAGTAGGGGAAGGGCAGAGATAGAGAGGGAGAGAACCCCAAGCAGGTTCCGGGCGGTCCACACACAGTCCGACAAGGGGCTCAATCCCGTGAACCATGAAATCATGATCGGGGCTGAGATCAAGAGTCAGATGCTTAACCAACTAAGCCACCCAGGGGCCCCTATATGAAACCCTTTACTGAAATCTGATCTGACTTAACCCTCTGGCAGACACATTACAAATTTTATCTCATAATCTTCAAAACCCTAAGAGGGAGAGATTTTCTATTCTCCCTTCTGTGGGTAAATTCAGGCTACAGAAGGTTAAATAAGGCATTGAGAGCATCTGGCTAGAGAGGAGGCAGGACAAGGGCCCACCTCACACCTCCCTAAGTCCAGAACATCTCTGCTCTCCACTGTATAAAGATGCTTGGTGTTTCAAAGATTTCAAAACATTGATTTCTCTTATGTGACTTTGTAGATTTTGTGTCTATTTCTCCATTTTATGTTTGTCATTAACCACATACTTCTGAATGATGACGCGACCAATAGGACTTGGTGGGAATGATTCCTAATGAGCCTTTCTAGTGGGACATTAGAGAGGAGAAGGAGGACGAGAGCAAGGAGGGAGCAGAGGCTGTGCTGTGAATGGGGGGCGATACATCTGCACTGGTGTGTCTGCTATGCCTCTAAGAGTTTAAACTGGATTTAAATTGCACCTGGTAAAATACCTCACACACACAGGCACTGGCAACCTACAACCACATGCCAAGGGCAGAGGTGAAAGGCTTCACGGTGGTCTGTTTCAGGTGGATGTGCTGAAGAAATCCCGCAAACTCTGTGAATTCGCCCTCCTACCTCCCTTTATTAGCGGCACTACCAGCTCATTACAAAGTGCTACCTCATGCCGCCAGGCTCTGAGATCTTTTTGGTTTTAGAATGTTTCCCTACAGAATCTGCCTTCTTGCCTCTTACATTTAAGAATAACCCCTCTTCTCAATCCCAGTCTCCCACCTTTATCCAGAACTGCCAATTTGTCATTGAATGATAAAGTCACTTTATACTAAGGAGTGAATGACTGATAGGAATCCCCTGTCAGGGAATGCATCTGAAAAAAAAAAAAAAAAGATCTTAATGATCTTAATGCTCTTAAATGACTTTTTAATCAGTTAAACATGTAGAATTAGCTTGAAAGGTGACCAACCTTAGAAGTGTATGTGTTTATTGGTGGGGGGGGGGGGGGAGAAGGAGGATTGGATTTCCTTGGATTTATTTTCTTATTTAATCCTTATTTTTCAGGACAGAAAATTAGTGGCCATCACTAAGGCAGGAGACTTTTGATCTGACCTAGTTCTGTGATGGGCAGTGTTTAAAATTATGACTTTGATTCTGATTCTCTCTGGTTTATCTGAG
Source organism: Prionailurus bengalensis (assembly GCF_016509475.1). Lineage (NCBI taxonomy): Eukaryota > Metazoa > Chordata > Mammalia > Carnivora > Felidae > Prionailurus > Prionailurus bengalensis. The sequence goes on along the minus strand of NC_057343.1, from coordinate 69,070,997 downwards.
AACAAAACTCATCAGTATGTAAATTAAACTCAGAGAGGCTGAGGTCAAAGTCAAGCACAATATAAGAACAGAGAAGAACCAGGGATGTTCAGGAAAGAAGAGCTCAGCGCCACAAAGGAGAAATGAAACAGAGCTCTGGAGTCAACACCACCACAAACAGAAGTTGTCATGGAAACCCCCGTTGGAAAGCAGGCAGTTGGATTCTGGAAACTGGATGAAGCAAGACTTGATGTCAAGAGAGGGGGGGAAAGGCTGAAGCCCCAAAATGAAGTCAGATCCTTCAGGGGAATGGAGTCATCATGCCATCACTGTGCCTGTGAATGTATACATCACTGCTACAAGATCGGAGCATGACCGATCTGTCCAGCCAGGAGGTCTATGAGTAAATGTGTTAGAATCTTCCTTTTATGGCATTGCGGTGCTCATGACTCATCCTGCAGAACAATGTGATAGGTGGGTGGAATCTCTTTTAAAAGATCCCCAAGAAGAATAGGTAGTATGTCCATATCTAATTTTGAGCTGAAATTCTTTCTCCACTCAAATATTAAGAGTGGAGGCAGGTTAAACAATCGCTGCCATGATTTTTTGTACTAAGTATTCCCTTACGAATACGGCCATGAGGATTGTGCAGGCATATCAAAGACTGACTTCCCTGTTTTCTGGCTCCAACAAACTCTGAAATTATATGATTACACGGACTTATAGCATTGGCACTCGTAATGTACGTGGATTGGTTTTCCATAAATTACCTCTTAAAGAAGAGTCTGTAGCACTAAATGTGCACATGTGGTTACAAAAATTTTCCAGAGAGGAAAAGCAGACAGTGTGCCAGAGAAAAGAAAGAACTCTTTCAGCAGCACATAAAAACTACAGAGGGCTAATTCAAAAGCAGAGTGTAAGTGCATGTTCTGTTACCTGAACACGGAATAAGACATTCTTTGGGACAGCAAGGGGTATATGTGAGGAAAAGGTAAAACAAGTCGCCCTAATGTAATATGTAGGGGGAAAAGGGCGGGTGACTTTGGCAATGAAGATCTGTCATGAGTAGGTCTGACAAGACTAAACTGGTCTACGCGTCCATGTTGAATAATACCACATCTATTCATTATGATCCTCGTGACTTCCTTTTGTATTTGTGAGTTACGCTCTAGCTTGAAGTTGGAAACAAGGATTGCAAGTGGAATGACAGGGATAGAAAAATGCTACACTTTAAGCATTTGGTTAAGTTGCTAGCTTAATACCATTATCATGACTAAGGGACGTGCTGGGTCTTCAAAACTAGGCAAGCAGTGAAAGGAAGAAAACTAGGACAAGACAGGGATGAGGTGGGAGCCAGGCCACGGGAGCAAACTCGGTTGCATCATTTGTGACCTGGGGCACCGGATTAACTAACACTGGTTGGGACCTAAAAGTGAATAGATCATGAGAACAGAAGTTGCCAGGCAGAAATATCAAAGGTGGGTGACGGCAACCCTGGGGTTTCAGGGAGGTTGTCTTAGGTTGGAGCCAAGTCCAAGAGGTAGAGTAGATAAGAGGCTATGGTTGAGTTTCTTAAGATGATTATCCAGCAAAGTTTAGGAAAGGCACAAGAGTCTTAGCCAGGTGGGCTGGGACCCACCATAGGGGCTGAATTTTTGCAGAAGACCTAGAATACAGAATGCAGAAGATTTGGAAGCAGGAGTGGAATCCTACCGATCTGTGGAACCGCGGAGGGAACAGAAAGGTTGTATCTCAGTGAGCTCAAAGCTGTGGCTCGGCTTAAACTCATTTCCAAATCATTGGCTACCAGATCTATGTTAGTAAAGGTTTGTTCAGGAAAATGGAAACTACTCCAGGTATTCCCAGAAGAAAAGACTTTATGCAGGGAGTTAAGGGCTTGCAAAACCCTTGGGAGAAAAGGGTAACAAAGGTCAGTGAACACTGCTTTTAGAATTTAGGGGAAAAGAACATTCAGGAATTACAGGTAACTCTGGTCAGTGATTTCAGACGCCTGCAACAGCACTACAGGTGGCCACAGAAGGCCTCCTGGAAGCCACAGGCAAAGCCTCCAAAGCTGCCTGTTGCTGCTACAGAAACAATGTTGACGTCAACTTCTCTTCTACTTTCAAATCTCCCTTGATATTTTCTCTTTGGCACAATCTAAGCAGGAAACCTCTGGAAAAGCTTCTGGGAAATGTAGTTTCCACATTTTACAGCCCACGTGATTCTGGGCGAACACAGAAGGGGGAAGAGGTGAACTGGCACAAGGACTACACGAGAAGCACTGATAATATCCCATTTGCTCGTGGAGATGTGATCCTGAAGTGATTTCCTGAAATGAGTTGGTAAGGCTGAGTCTGGGTGGGATTGATGCTAGGAAGCAAAGTCCAGTAGACTCCATAGTCACAGCCAAATGGAAGGATGGCTTGAAGAGTGTGTGGGACCACATAGGGAGAGACAGGCCATAGGGGGGAACATGGCAGGTGCAAGGTGATGACCTCCAGGAGTGACACAGGACATGCTCTGATTTAGAACTCTCACTGGAGTGTGGAGCATAAAGGGGGACAGAAAACTCAGCTGACTGAGGGCAGGCAAGCCAGGAGGAAGAGTCTATGGCAACCCAGACATTCAACTGATAGTTACTGAAAGGGTTTTATGAATAAAAAAATTACTCCAGAGCAGGAAAAAATTTGAATAGCCTGAAATAGGGCAGTGATGTTGGAACTAGAAGGAAAAAGGTAGAAATCTGAGCCATTGAAAAGGAAGTTCATAACCCAGTGGATAGTGGGGAGGGTAAAGAAGCCAAACAGACTCCTTGGTTTGTGATCTGGGCAACCTTGTGAATGGTACTACTAATTGAGATACTACTTGAACACAGACTAGAAGTTGGGTCTGAGTCATTCTGTTTTGGGTCTGTTCAGGGGGAAGCACGTTAGGATTACATGAAAGGCACAGTAATTCACTAAAGATGAGGATGTGTGTTGGGCTGGTCTTCCCCACTCCTGTGGACCAAAAAGATAAGCCTTATATGCAGATGTAAGTAAAAATAATCTACACATGTGACATTGGATGTCCCCTAGTCCTACTCCCTCACCAAGTTTGATGTCTACAATCCAACGATCGGTACTTTGCATTGTTGGCTTTAAGTTAAATACTTCAGCTTTTGTACTTGCAAGCCTCCTGCAGTGTGTGTGTGTGTGGGGTGGGGGGGTCGGTTGCCGTTTCCATCCAACACTTAGCCTGAAGACGGTCCACGGCATTTCTGTGTCACACTTACAATTCGCCACTGCTCTCAGATATAAGAATAAGACCAGGAGGAAGGGGAGCTAGAAGAACATTTTAGGGGCGCTTGGGAGGTTCAGTCGGTTAAGCGTCCGACCTTAGCTCAGGTCATGATCTCACAGTTTGTGAGTTCAAGCCCCGGGTCGCACTCAGACAGCTGCTGACAGCTCAGAGCCTAGAGCCTGCTTTAGATTCTGTCTCTGTCTCTCTCTACCCCTTCCCTGCTCACACTCTGCCTCTATCTCAAAAATAAATAAACATAAAAAAAAAAGAACGTTTCAATCCCACACAATGCAGGGATAGTCAGACATGTAGGGTTTGCAGACAGAGAGAACAGGACCTTCCTGCGATTATCTTTTCTTCTGTCTTCACAGACTCCTTTTCTGATTTAGACTTGGTACTTCCTTATTAATAACTTGATTCCTGAAATCTCAGGCAATTCCAAACCTATTTCTCCCATCAAAACAAAAAGAGTTCATCAAATAGAATCATGAGTCCATTAAGATTGGATGGTACATCTCCATGAAATTGTGATTTACATTGTACAACAGGTTAATAAAAATGAAAGCACTCTGTTGAAAGGGAAATATATCCAAGAATCTTTTAGGGCTATCTAAATTACATGAAATAATATTGCGAGAAAACCTGGAGAGACAGAGAAGGTACTGACTGAGAAAAAAGCACGACCAAAAACCCGCAAGCCAGTAAAGTGGTGTGGCTCAGAGCTCTAAGTTTTGGGTAGACAGCTGAAGCCAGAGAACATTCAGAGCTGCAGACAAACACTTAAATTAGGCATTCTGGTAGAGCAGGGGCTCCCACTGCAACGGCCTGTCCTACAGCTCTTATGAGGTCATTGTCGGTGTGTTGATTAATATGGCTCCTGAGAGCCCCTCCTAGCCAAAAGCTATGGGCTTTACAAGTGGTTCCAAGTGGACCAAAAACACTGCTCATTTCAACCTAGTCCAAAGAGTTCAAGAAAACAGTCATATGTCAAGAACTATGTAATAGTTTCCATATAATTCTGATTGTTTCAAATCATCAAAAACGCTAAAAGGAGTGGTCCCTGTAGCTATAGGGTAGTATGGGGCCTAAAACCCTTCCCAAATGCCTTCAAGCTAGTGTTGCTTTTATGTACTTTATTTATGTATACAAACATAAGTTCCCTTGGCCAGAAAACAGTTTGGAAACCACTAGCTTAAAGGATCGGTATGTCGGACAGAATTAGATGTTCGATGGAAACAAGACACAGAATGGGACACGAAGAGAGAACAGTGGCTACACTGCCCTGAAAAGGGGATGACTTCCTTGACGTGCTACAGCCAGCCTATAGGTGCTGGCTTCCAAGGAAAAAGGGGGCATGTCTTTCCCTAACTCTGAGTTCAGGGGCTTCACGTTAGCAGCTTGAAACTGGCCACGGTGGGAGTATTTACACCATAGAAACTGGCAAATGCCACACGAATCAGGGCTTTTTCTTTTTTTCCCTCTCAGACAGCTGGTTATAAACACTTGCCAGCATACCACTGGAACTTAATCCAAAGACGATTTAGCCAGGAAAACTGCCAAAGCCCTGTGAAACTCTGACCAATCGCCTCTGGCTGTGGTCAAGTTAGGGACGTGTGGAAGTTTGTAGAATCCAGAAAGAGGGGAAGGAGTTCTTCTTGGAAAACACACGTTCACTATGTAGTCGGACACACAGCCATAGACCAGGGATCTGAGAATTGACATGGAGAGGCCCATGTGGCAGGCGCTGCTCCGACAAGGAGCGAGAAACCTTTCTCACTCGACCAAAGACTCCACATAAAGGAAGGAGTTGGGAGAGCCAAGAAGGTTGGGACTCAGAAGGACCAGTATCCAGGTCATTCTGACAGCTAACTTCTGCTTCTGTTGGAGTCCAAACAAAAGAAAAATGGGTGCCAGCAACACATTCCTTAGGTATCACACAGAACTCTCCTAGACCAGGGGTCAGCAAGCCCTGGGTTAAGTGAGTGAGTGACATCACAGAAGCTCTTTCTGAGAGGCTCCAGATGGATATCATCCATCTGGGATGTCTGTGGCTCCCTCCTGACTGAAGCAAAGATTGGAAAATCTCTTCTGCTCCCTTCCTGGGTCCTGAGCCTCTTTAGCAAGATGTGTCATTAACCCTGAAATGGCTTCCAGCAAAACTCAGGAAAAGTTGAAGCTGTCACACACAGAATGAGAGGCTCTGCTCTGGCAGCCTAGTGGAAGGAAGTTTCGTTCCGTTTTGAGGAAGAAGTTGATCTCTTTGAATGGGTCTGGGACAAGCCTGCCTTTGCCTGACATGCCTCTCTAAATCTTACTGAGCCATATGTGTTTAAGATGGAGGGCCGGCTCAGGCAGCGAACGACAGCACTATGGGGCCACACGGTGTCCTTGCTATTTTCACCAGCTGCCTGGCAACTGGAGTCACAGTCACTGGGCAGCCAAGCGTGAGACCACAGGCAACGGTGCTTGTTCATCTCAATCCTGAGACCCAAGCTCATTAATTTCTTTAAAAAATTTTTTTAAAGTTTATTTATTTTGGGAGAGGGAGAGGAGAGAGAGCAGGGGAGGAGCGGAGAGAGAAACCCAAGCGGGGTCCATGCTTCGCACAGAGTCCGACGAAAGGCTTGATTTCATGACCCTGAGATCATGACCATGACCTGGGCCAAAATCGGGAGTCGGACACTTGACCAACTGAGCCACTGATGTGCCCCTTTTAAAGATGTTTTTATTTCATCTTTTTAAAGGAGGCTCTACAACCCACACGGGGCTTGAACTCAAAGCCCTGAGAGTGAGTCAGATGTTCCACTGACTGAGCCAGCCAGGAACCCCTCTCTGAGAAGCAAGTTCAAAGGCAATGTCGTCCCAAAGAAGGCTGAGTGCAGGCACGTTTTTCCTAGAGGGCGGCAATTTCCCTGATGGCTTACTCTCCAGCAGCATAGTTTGCTTTCTCAAGAAAACATTGACTTTATTATTTAGAAAAAAGATTTGAAGTATGTGAGGACAGCTTTAAGAGCTGCTATTCAAAATAGTTAACTAGTGTAATGTGGACACTGACCAATCAGAACAGGTGCTGGCATCAGTGCGAGGTTCCTGGAGACCCCCTGCATGCCAGCCTTAACTCCTTAGATGCTGGATCGTGAGAGATCGTCCCCAAGCTGGAGCATAGGTGACTGGGAAGCGGGACGCTCTGGGAGCTGGGGGGTGGGGTACACCAACCACTATGGAAACATTGCAATGTCTTAACAACCAATCAAGCTGTCCCCGTGCATCCTAGCTATGGAAACTTGACCATCCAGAACTTCATGGGCCAAAGGGGAAGAAAAGTCACTTTTGGCCGTGTTTCAGTTTGTATCATTGGTAATCAAGTGCCTGACCTTATGAGTTTCGGCCTGAAGAACAGGAATCCAGGATTATATAGTTCTTAAGCACCTGTTAAATTTCAAGCCGTTCCTTTATTTTCCTATCTTTGTGAATCTTTTCTATTTTTTAAGAGCACCCTTTGATGTCACTTTGATGACGTTTATTTATCTTCTCCAAACCTGCGAAGGCACTAGTACCTTTAAGTCGCAAAACGGATTCACGCTCGATGTTCTATATTTAGCAACCATCTGAGAGGGATCTGAGTCTGCACTTAGCCCTAAATAGCTACAAATAAGGGAGTAGCAGCAACATCCCTTCAAAAGCTTCTGTAGGAAGCACGGTGCCAGGGATGGTGTGACATCCCGGGACTTACAGGTGTGCAGGTGAGCTGTAAGTGAACAGGAAATCCAGGTAGTAGCTGATCGAAGAATCCGAGTGGTTTACTACGAAGCAGTTTCTCCACTTTTTCCAGATGGGTTGTAAGGAAACATTTCAGCGTGTTTATCTGTCTGCCCAACCCTATTTAGCAAAAAAAATGATTGCTCTTTGCTTCTTGTTACCATGCTCAGATGATACTATGGCAACCAGGCTGCATAAAAGGGAGGGGGTGGGGGGGGGATGCTGCTTAGCAACTTGAAGATTTTTAAAAGGCAAGTACTCATTTTAACAGCAACAGTTTCTCAAATGCCAGTTTTGAGGAGCGAAAAGAGAGGAACATTAGAGAAAGCGAATGGAATGACACAGTAAAGGAATGAGACTAAGCTCGTGGGAGTTTGGCAGGGTCCCTGCTCACTGATGGGGAAACTGAGGCTCACGGAGGGTGAGTGGCATCCTCAGGGGTGGCCAGTTAGGCAGGGGCAAAGCTGGAACTAACACGAAGACATCCTGATTCCAAATTCCACACTCTTTATCACACCATGCTTTAAAAAAAGAAAAAAAAAAGGAATGAGAAAATCTGAGAGAGGAAAAAATTTAAAAACCACATGAAAGTGTCAACAACGTGAAAAGAGATGGACATCTGTTTTTCAGGTAGAAACTCAATGGAAAGGAGAAAAATACATTTGAATGTATTTATTTAGGGCAAAAAACGGTGACAGGCAGACAGTGCTGAATTCTGGCGTTCCCTGAAAGGACCGCAGGTTGCCTGTTCCTGGAACACAGCATCTGGAGGAATCCCTGGACATTACAGAGACTCAATGCAGAGGGGCTGGAGGAGAGGGGAGGGCTGGAAAGGGGCGTGGAGGGAAAACGGAGGGCGGAAGCCTTGCTCTGATTTAGGAAAAGACTGTCTGAGTGGGAAACACAGGCCTCAAAATAGATGACCACGTGGTCTCGACCAGGACTAGAACCAAAGGTGGCCAGAGCTCCCACTGCCCTCCTCACAGGCCAACGACGCTCTGCTTCCCAGCTCCTCTGACCCCCCTGCCCCCTGCTTTCCTCTGGAGACGAAGTACTAGGTGACTTAAAAACCAGAGAGTTCAGGGGCGCCTGGGTGGCGCAGTCGGTTAAGCGTCCGACTTCAGCCAGGTCACGATCTCGCGGTCGGCGAGTTCGAGCCCCGCGTCAGGCTCTGGGCTGATGGCTCAGAGCCTGGAGCCTGTTTCCGATTCTGTGTCTCCCTCTCTCTCTGCCCCTCCCCCGTTCATGCTCTGTCTCTCTCTGTCCCAAAAATAAAAATAAACTTTGAAAAAAAAAAAAAAAAAAAAAAAACCAGAGAGTTCAAACACAGAGTCGCTGTGGGGTTAAGCCTGATGCGCGTGTCCAGGAGCGTGTCCAGCAACCACTGGAAGGTATGTCAGGCGAATGAGCCTTCTCCCAGGCAGACAGACCGGAGTCTCTGTATGATGCCCTGTCCTCAACCGTCTTGATCGGATCGAAGCCCTAACTCAGGCCCAACCTATTCCAAGCTAGCGGAAGTCCTATCTCAGCTTCCGGCGCCTGGAGTTGTAGGTGGAGACACGCATGGATGAAAACAGGCTGCTGGCTGAGTTTTCTGCTCTTCGGTCACTCTGTCACTCCATCACTCCACCAGCCCCCCGCCATGGAGGGCTGATCCTGTGCCGGGTGCTCCTCCCCACTTTGCCTTCGGCTGCCGTGCAACGGGAGGACCTCCAGGCCCAGGGATTCCAGGCCCTGGAGCGCGCCTCCTGGAAGAGGCGTCTCCTTGCTTTCCGGGTAATAACAGCACTGACAAGACAAGCGCAGCTTTGGGCTGCCGCGGTCACAACCAAGTAAGTCATGGGCTGGCTCCTCTCTGCGTTGTTTCCACTCGCTCCTAATTGTGTGGATGCAGAGTCAGCAAGAAACAGTAAACAGACTGCTTTTTCCTGTATGTAGTTCAACTCAAAGGGTTGTTAGGCTCCTAACGAACCAGCTGCCACCAAACATGAGTTCTAATGAGCCAAGAGTTTGAGGAGTGGGGAAGGGGGGGGGGTGGGGGCGCCGTTCTTATTCAGGACACAAAGACATGAAATGAGGACACTGACATGAAAGGAGGGATCTTCTGGGTTCTAGTCCTAATTTTGCCACTGGCACTTCCACCCCTTGCGATCACCACCCCCCTCCCCAGGTGTGCCACATACTCTGGCCATAATGAGTTTTTCTTTTCTTTTTTTTCTTTTCTTTTTTCTTTTCTTTTCTTTTCTTTTCTTTTCTTTTCTTTTCTTTTCTTTTCTTTTTCTCTTCTCTTCTCTTCTCTTCTCTTCTCTTCTCTTCCCTTCTTTTCATGTCTTTTATTTTTGAGACAGATAGAGTGTGAGTGGGAGAGGGACACAGAGAGGAAGACATAGAATCCGAGGCAGGCTACATGCTGTCAGCCCAAAGCCCAACGCAGGGCTCAAACCCACAAACCATGGGATCATGATCTGAGCTGGAGTCAGAGGCTTAACCAACTGAGTCGCCCAGGCACGCCCCCTCCTTAAGGAATTTCTTGAGAGCTCCATGAATAATTCCACACATTCGTTCCCCCTGTCCCCCAGTTCATGAGGAGGTGCCCTCACAAGACAATGCATTTGGTCTCGGGCTACTGCAGCTGGGGGTAGTCCTAACTGACATTTGTGTCATTTTTTTAAAAAGCACAAATCAGGGCCCCTGGGTGGCTCAGTTGATTTTGACTGAGGTCAAGGTCTCATGGTTGGTGAGTTCAAGCCTGGCATCTGGGCCCTGAGCTGACAGTGCAGAGTCGGCTTTGGGATTCTCTCTTCCTCTCTCTCTGCTGCCCGCTAGCCAAAAAAAAAAAAAAAAAAAAAAAAAAAAAAAAAAAAACCCTTAAAAAAATAAAAACCAGAAATTATTTTCAAAGTCGTAATCTCAGTGAATTAAAAAACAACCAGTTTTAGTTGTTTAGATAGCAATATCCCTCTTTTTATAGACAAGGACATGAGGGAAATCGTTTAGCTGGTCTTCTCCAGCTTAACCCGCCTGGGTCACTAGTTGGGAGCTAGTGAGGTTTGGGATAAGGTCCAACTCCAAATCCCCTGCTCTTTAAGGATTTGCAAACCTCCTTCTCTCTCGGCTTACATTAATTAAACCCAAACCTGCCTTTTAGAGCAAAGCAAAACAAATACACCCTCCCTTTCAAATATTGGCCCTCCAAATATGTGAAGGCAGCTACTGGCTCTCCTCCCGGGGCTTTGCTGGCTTCTCACACTTGAAAGTGCACAAGACTCACCTGGGGGAGTCTGTGAAACCTCAGATTCTGATTCACTGGTTCTGGGATGGGGCCTGGGATCCCCATTGCTAACAGGCCCCACCTCCTCCCAAATCAGTTGCTCAGAGGAGAAAAAAAAAATGTGTACCATCTTCACAGTCAAGACAAAGAACTTGCCTTGTTTGCCGTTCCCCTGCATGTACAAAAATGCCTCACTTACACGGAATATTTAATAAATGTCTCCTCTGTTGGCCAGACACAGTAAAATAAAGTACCTCCTCCTTCCCTCTTTCTTTAGAAAGAGCCTTTGTCTGTTCCCCGTTACTCAACTTATCTGAAGAACACAGTTGTCATCTCTAAATCGGTGGTGACTGTGATATTGAACCTTAGGTGCCCAGCATGGTGCCTGAAGCACATGGCGGGGAGGGCGGGGAGGCGTCTAATAAATGTAATGATCACCCCACCAGACAAACCCGAACCAAACCCGGCCACATATCAGTTGCCAAAACACAGTGTCCTCACTGAAACGAGACAGGAAAAATGCCTCCGCTGAAAAGAACACGCGGCAAGGACCGCTCCCGAGGCCTTTCCCGAAGGGGAACACAATGGCTCCCTGTTCGCCGGCGAGGCCGCGGGAGGAGCGCCCGGGCGAGCTCTGCTGCCCTCTGCTGGACGGAACGCCCACCCCGCGCCAGCGTGTCTGGTCACATCGCGCCAGCTCCCG